>NC_142586.1:59544724-60169724 GCF_965207765.1 Zootoca vivipara
ATTGTTAATTTTTTTCAAAATATAGAAATAGTGATTCAATAAAAAAGCAACTATCCCAATGTCAAAAAGGAGTCAACATATTGGGTAGTCTCCAGTGAATACTTCCATTTGTGCAATGCTTTAGATTGGTGCAACAGAACTTCCCCTCCCTCGCCTCCCTCTGTGTGCCTTCCCTAAATTTGCTCAAGGGTTTGAGGAATCTTCTGAAGAGATTAAGGGGAGAGAGAGGAGAGGGAGGGCAAGTTCTGCTGCTGTTTTGTGTCAAGCGGAAAAATGTCTTGGGCCCTATTTCCATCTTGCTACTCTGTGATTTATCTCTTCTCGGGAGAGCTCATGGTTCTAAAAGTCATATACATGTCTTCAACAGCATCCGATTCATCTAAGGACCATGTACTTTATTGTCTCTTGTCTCAACCATCCACAGAGTGCACAAAATGCATAGCAGGCATGAATCCTTGCCGCTCACTGGCAGATGCATGGAAACAGGTTGTGCGCAGGCTCTGAAGTTGATAATGGAGAAGATGTCACATCCACACTATACATTTAAAGTGCATGACTTCCCCCCAATAATAACTGTAATTTGCTTCTCACAGAACTGTAATTCCCAGCACATTTAACAAACCACAGCCAGTGGCGGAGCTTCATGCTCCAGCACCAGGGGGCAGAGAGAAGGCGTGGCGTGGTGCGCGTCCTGGGGGCGTGACACGCTGCCTGTGGGGGGCGTGGCACCCAGTGCGGGTGGGGGGCAGCCGTGATGGCACCCCACTGGGATTGCACTGCTGGGGACTGCGCACTCCCCCCCCACTCCTCTTCCTCCGCTAGTGACCACAGCTCCTAGGATTTCCTTGGAAGAAGCTATGTGCTTTGGCTATATGGTGTGGATGTGATGAAGTCTTCCAGTGTCTCTGTAGCATTCTGAAATGTAGTGCACAGAGTGTAGCAAGCTTCCATGTAGCCGTGCCTTGAAATGAGCTCAGCCTACAATCCTTTATTGTGCAATTTTGAGGAATTCTGAGCTAAGCTGATCACAAGATTCCATTTTCTCCCAACCCTTCTGCTCATAATGATGGGCAGTCTTGTTACCATGAACTTCTTCCTTTGTATCCCAGTCTTGCCTGCCAGGCAGTGCAATGTATGCCACATACATTTCCTTCTTGACCCTTCTTGTCCTTTCCTTAAGTACTTCTTATGTTGGCGAGATAAAAGGTAGCACTGTTCTAAAACCCAAGCGCTGCAGCTTTGCTATGTAAAAGGACATTCATTTGAAAGGGGAGTTAGAAAATAATGATCTCATTAGAAGAGAGTTTAGCTACATAGGGCTTCTGCTCTGTAGTGAAGATTAAACAGAAGCGAGGAACAAACAATAGTCATTGACACATAGAACTCACAGCAATATTATTCTCTCTTTTTCTGCCCTTTAAGAACACCGTCAGAAATTGATCCTCTCAACACTGAATGTGTTCAACAAAGAAACACCAGGAATGTTAACATTTGGGGGGAATTTTAAGCTTGAAAGATTAATTTTATCTTGATCTTCCAACACATTCCCCGGGCTGCTGTTTTTAGCTAATTATTCATGACAACATTTCTATAACATTTTCAGTGTCTAAAGTGCTTTGCGATCATCTCCTTTGTCCTTACAAGCCTGTAAGGTAGAGCACTAATAATCCCATTTTATCGGCCAGAGAATACAGAAGGCTGTATTAAAGTTTCTCTACATGATTTTATTTCTCGAAGCACTAAATCTGTACGACGTATTAGAGATTAATTCTGGTGCTCCTTGTTTCCTGTTTACATAGGGAGATCTAATCCACATTCAATGAAAACTTTAATACTGCTAGTGATACAGAGCATAGCTACTGTACCTTGACTTTCAATTACATTAAATCCCATTATAATCACTTTCTTTATAACAAATCCTCTTTTACACCTGAAATGCTCCTCTCCCATGAGAGCATTGCTATATTCTCCCCAATCAAAAACAGTATGATTCTAATGGAAATGCACTAACTGCACTCAGTACTGGCATGAAAGGACTTCAGCATGTTCTCTACAATGAAATTCAATGATGTATGGGGAAAAAAGAAAAATACTCTAGACACAGCTTGCTTCACGTTAGATGTCTTAACAGAGACCATCTACATCGCTCTGTATTATCTTTCAAAATCATCTTGCATGGATAATCATTGCTGTCCAAAGACAGGTCAAGTACAGGTTACCTAAGCACTGTTATTACAGAGTTGAATGTTTTTTGTGAAAACCAAGGTGGGAATTTGAAGACAGTTGTAAAGATGACCTGTGCCATGAATAAACTGTCTGAAGTATGGGAAGAGATGATGTTATGGGAGAATGCAAACATGTCTGATGCATATTCATATATAAGCCATCATAGATTCACGCTCATACATAGAAATTTCATCTCACCTGAGGAAACAACTGGAGCCAGTTCACATATTTACCTAAAAGTCACCCAGTGTTGATTAATCAAGTGATTTTCATGCATGCGTGAACTGATCCTTAGGAATCTTTACAGGGGCATTGTAATGCCAATATCATTATCCACATGTCATAGATTGAGAAGAGCTGAGACTGTGAAAATAGTTGCTTGTCTAGTGGCTGAGGTGCTATGCCACTATTCTGTGCCTAAATTGTGCCATCCAGATATTGTTGGATGCTGTTGAGGCACAACTCCCACCAACAGTGATCATTGCCCATGCTGGCGCAGACTGATGGGAGATGGAGTCCAATGACATTTGGAAGGCTACATGTTCCCCATCTCTGATGTAATGTGTTGTAGAATCACAAGGAGATTCTGGGTCTTATTACTTTCTTTTGTCTTGAGTTATGGAGAAAAATGTAGAGGGACTTCTACAAGGCCCCCCACCTGATTCTCCCCAATTTTAGCCAAATGGTGTCCTCCCCATAGCCTCCTAGAACATTGGCCTTCAACTGGTGGGTTGGGACCCACTCGTGGATTGTGGCCTGATCCAAGATGGTTCACAACAGGTGCACTACCACCATAGTAAAAGATTAATAAATGAGTCCCCAAATACATAATTGGGTTAAAAGTGGGTTCTGGGTCTGAAAAGACTAAAGATAACCATTCTATAACAGCAGCTATGGGGGACCTTCAGGAAAGGTAAGAGAAACACTAAGTGCTTACTCTATAAATAAATCATCTCACCTTGTAAAATCCAATTTCCTAATCTGCTATTTGGGTAATTAACAAGGAACAGAACCAGAGGCAGGAAAAAGAAGATATGACACTAGGGAGATAGTTCGAGTAAAAGGTTGAACAAACACATATACACACAAACATGTCATCTGAATGGGTTCTGTAAAAAAGCATTAATTTGGAAGATGTCCACTGGATGACCAATGTTAAACTGTTATAAGAGGACACATCTAAATTAGCGAAGACCTAGGTCGAATTGATGACATCAGGACTGTGACATTTCAACTTTTTTTCTCCTTTTGCATGAAAATAATGTCTACATGAAATGTCAAAGTTTTTAAACAAAATCTTAAAATTGCCCTGGTTCTGCAACACTCTACTCAACAATTGTGTGGCATCTCCCAGTTTGTAGGGCTAAATCTGTACCCATGCACCAATCATTTTGGAAAGGAAAATGAAAAGAGAAATGAAGCAGTGAATGTTCTGCTGGTGTCCCCTCGAAGCGAAGTCCTCCACAAATTTCAGTATCACTCATTTCTGACATTCTTTTCTGTCAAATTCCCACAGATAATGATCTTGGAATAAAAATAAAAAGGGCAAAGGAAGAAGGGATGTGCTGTAAAGAACCAAGTGTTCTCTTCACATAAAGTAAATAATTTGGGGACTATAAATAGAGATAAATTTAAAAGGCTTGTGTAAATAAGCTCAGCGTGCTTGGAAGAACATTAGTGAAAGCTGTTTGATAAATGTTTAATTTAAATGGAGTCAAAGTTAAAATCCCAGAAACCACAGTTTTATGGATTCACTAGACACCTGGTCTGCAATTTTGTAGCCTGCATGGGCACAGCAGATCTCTTAGAGCTGGGTGGGAACCTGTGGCTCTTGAGACTCAAAACCATGGCTGGCCTCTTGTGCACCTGGAAGCTCAAGATGCATGGCCATTCCTTTACCTTAAGAACAGAGACTATTCCTTGGGGGTTGCATCCAATGCCATTCCTTGCTGCTACAATGCTTCTCTTGTAGGAGTAGCTCCTAAGCTAGTTGTGTACATTACTCTGAGTAGGACTAGCATTAGTGACGACCCTGGGTGTCTACCTTTGGATATTGGATGGGGGGCTACTTGGTAAAGAGTCTATGGAGTCTATGGAGCCTGGCACCTACTGTGATGTTATTTTGGTGCCAAGTGGAGACTTTCCTCCACCAGTTTTAAAATGTGACCTGGCAAAGGGTCCACCTCCTAATTGTGTCAGGGTACTGTTGCTCTCCATGGTGCTGCAACCACTGTACCCCAACACAACCTGGAGATGGGCCCTTTCCAAGCCTCCCCGATTGCTTTCTACATGGAGAGCAACATTTCATTCAAACAGTGGGAGAATCTCAAAGCACTTCCAGACTGCTGCTATTTTGGAGTGGGATTCAGTCCCATACCAGCAAATTCGGGTTGTGCAATAGCAGTTGTTTGGGAGGTATTGAGCAACAGAGCCGCTTTCTCTCAACATCTGACTTTTTGCAAATTTCGGAGAAATGCAATGGAAATGTCACCTAACATCCTCCACAAAATGAATTAGTCAGCAGATAGACAATGATGTCTAACCCCCCTGCAACCAAACCAGGGTGAGTGCTCAATAAACAGGTAATCTAAAGGCACTCCCTATGACTATGGAGACATGTTTCCTTTTATAGAAGACAGTAGGAAGTTACTGCATTGCTTGGGTTGTGTGTCAAAGTTATAGCTCGCAGCTGACAAATGGGGAATCAGAATCCTTCAAACATCATATTATATTAACATACGGTATTAGAGATGGGATATGGGAAACATAAACTTGCTCTTTTAATATGGGCATCAGGTACATTTTAATTCCACCCTTTGGTTTGAGGTTGATGATGTGTCCCTGTGCTCCGCTCTGCTGAAGAGAGATGTTTTGCCTGAACCTAGAGGTAAACGGCTGAGACAAGAACCCATTGAAATGAATTATGTAGCCAATTCTTTTACATTCCTAGTAGAGATAACTCTCTCTCTCTTTCCCTCCCCCTCTCCCCAAAGTAAAATTTAGACTTCAAAGTATTGTAGTGTTTGGAAATTCTTCATTTTAAATTTCACCTGCTCTACAAATCCCAGCATTTTGTCTTTTTAGATGGTGCAATCAGGATGAGTGCAAAAACAGCCAGATTCCCCCCCCCCTGCAAATAAAAACTCATTCCGTGGCTTACAGAAATTAAGGCACAACTGAATGAAAGATAAATGTTTGTTACTTAACTTTTATCATGCACAACTGAAAACAGCTGAAACAATGAGTAACAAGGCTAACTGTATCATTAACAGAAGTGTGCATGCACACGAAAGCTCATACCAAAATATAAACTTAGTTGGTCTTTAAGGTGCTACTGAAGGAATTTTTTATTTTGCTTCGACTCAGACCAACACGGCTACCTACCTGTAACTGTATCATTTTTGTAAGCAGATTGCTCATTAATGAAATTCATGTTCTAAATGGTTTCTAAGAATGAGGTTGCAACCATAAATATGCATATTTGGAACTAAGACTTAAATCTGGCTAGCACTGGGTGGTAAAGGTGGTTTATGTAGCTTTAGGTTTATTGCTTGACTGGTCTTTTAATCAGAAAACTTTCTCTTCTGATATGAGATCAAGAATTGCAATTAAAGCCAATCCTTCCCTGAGAAACAAAAACGAACAAGGTTGCATTTTGTAATATCCCCCATCCCTGTTAGAGAGCCTTATAGCCTTTGCCAAGAGGTCAGTTGTATGACAAAATACACTTCCAGCCACCAGATCAGAATAGAGTGGCAGCCAATAATTTTTTAAGCAGCAAATACAGGATGCAAAAGCACGTTGTGCACACTTTCTGCAGTTAGATAAAGCATCTGGTCACACCCACAACATACTTTTAAAGCACTGTGGTTCCACCTTAAGAATCATGCCCGCCCACACAAAAAGAAAATAACACTGGGAATTGTAGTTTGTTAATGGAGCTGAGAGGTGTTAGCTGACCCTTAACAGACTACAGTTCCCAGGATTATTTGGAGGGTTGGAGCCATGACTCTTAAAGTGAAATAAGAGTGCTTTAAATGTATGATGTGGGTGTCCAGAACCCTCTCTTAAATACTCCGAGGCAAATCTCAAAAGGTGATACATAAATGGAAACCTGTTAATACACATGGGTTGCCTTTGCTGTCTTGGAGCAATAGATGCAATCCACTCCTGCAGAAACACCATTAATATATACAGAATAGGACAAAGAGTGAACCATTCATGTCATATTCCTTTCAGCCTACTGCCTACATTTTAGTGGATTGTCCCTACAGTGAAAGCTTATAAAGTTTGCAAATCTAAAGTTCAGACAATAAATTTTTGCAAATCTAAATTTCAGACATTTTTTTTTTACTAAATTCAGAAAGGCAAAAAAGAAGCAATTGGAGTAGATCTTTGGAGAGTAAACGTCAAAAGAAACATTTTTTTCTTTTCAGAATTTATAAAATGAACCAGTAAGTAGAAAGGTAACAAACACAAACTCAGAGAGGATACAATAGGATAGTTTGGTTTGATACAAGATGGGGTAAGAGTTACTAAAAAAAAAGAGAGAGTTTCTCATGAAACACTCATTCAAGTTGCCATCTGTCTGTCTTGATAGACAATGGAGTGTGCCTGATTAGTAGCACTGAAGTGACTTCCTCGGAGCAGAAGCCCGGGCAGTGCAGGTATATGAAGGTCCTGGATTGCCCAGATGTCAAGATCCATCTCTAAGCCTCACTGATGTGGTCCAAAGGAAATCAGAGCAATATGTTTGACTCCTGCTTGGTTGCAGGAGTTGCTGGAAGGTGCCATCCAACTGTCTTAGGGATTCCACTCCAAATTTGTGTGGAGTTTACTCATTGGCATTTTTCTTCTTCTGAAGATATCCCGCAAGACAGCGGAGGTTTAGAATCAGGGTTTTCCTTCCCCTAGAGGGGCAATCTTCCCAGATTCTTAGGGTTTTAAAAGTAAGCAAATGTGAATCAAACCCTCCCCTCCTCTGGGTTTTTTGTTTGTTTAATATTATAAAGTGAGATCTCCAAAGGCAATGATATGATATCAATGGGTTCTTTCCCCAATGGCCAATACTGACAATGACTTTTTATTAATTTTATTGGAGTTCTGCAGGGATTAAAATGGTTATGTAAGGATAAGACCAGGATCCCTTCTGAAATGATACAGTACCTGAAATGTATCAGATAATTTAATGTAAAATTATCTGATACATTAGGAAACCCCTGTGTATTCAGAAATGGAACAGAAAATGCATTTTATATTTTAAGTAATGTGGCTTTGGAAATAAAATCTTATGCATTTTCATAATTGTATATGTGCTACTGATTGGAATTTTATGGAATGGACAATATCCTCCAGGGAAGGGAACTAGGTTACTGAGCTAACATTTTCTAATTACTGGGGTTGTGTGTGTGTGTGTGTGTGTGTGTTAATACTATTAGGAAATACATAGCTTCAACCACTGTGGGCACTTCGAAGGTCAACAGACAGAATAAATAAATACATAATAGGGACAGACTGAAACCATTTTATTTTTCCTTGGTCAACATCTAGGAACAACACTTTTAAGATCTTTATCATACAGGTTTTATTCACATGAAAAAATCCATTTGCTGCCAGTGTGAACTACTAGATCAAATTAATAGCATTATTTACTTTAGCAAGGCTTGGAGAATCAGAGGTATACAGGGGAAAATTGATTTTCTTTCTTTCTTTCTTTTTTTTGTACTGATTAGCCATGGAATCTCCATGTTCAAAAACAGATGTCTGAGAAAAACAACTGACAAAGGCCATCATCTTCATGCCTACCTTGTGTGTGTGTGTTTCCAGAGGAAGCTGGCTGGTTGCCAATGAAAACAAAATGCTGGACAAAATAGACCTTTGGTCTGATCCAGCCAGGCAGTTATTCTGCTCTTAAAGCATTCAGTGAAAATCAAGCTCTAGAAATGTACTTGGGGTGCTTCCAGGTGAGCGCTTAATTTGCAAACAGGTTGTTGAGAGATTTCAAACAACAGGATCCGCCCCCCCCCCAAGTGCTGCTATTTCCCAAGAACAGTCCTGGATTTACAAATGATGCCCTGGTTTCTGATTTGATCCCAGAATGTCCTGCTTTTCCTTAGGACGTCCCTATTTTCAACAGAGAAATGTTGGAAGGTATGCAGTTATGCGACTTCCGAACCAAGGAGATAAGTAACTATGTAGCCTTTGGAAGACATCTAAAGGCAGCCCTGCAAAGGGAAGTTTTTTTAAAAAAATGTTTGAAGTTTTATTATGTTTCTATATATGTTGGAAGCTTCTCAGAGTGGCTGGGACAACTCAGTCAGATGGGCAGGGTATAAATAATAAAATTATTATTATGATGGAATAAGACATCCCTATTTCCATCGGAGAAATATTGGTATGAAACAGGTCAATGACAACTTTTTTTTTTTAAAAAAAAAGTATAGGATTTCACATGGAAAGGGTAAATCCAGATTAAGGGAGGTGATACAAGATGACATTTTGTTTTGATACTAGTGGGTTCATGTGGATGTTGCAAAAACACAGCCACCACCTTGTCTGTATGAGAAACACCCATCACACAGTGAGCAGCCATATGGAAGCACTCCCAGTTAAAAACCTCATCTCAATCAACAGTCCAAAGATGAAAGAAAAGTTTCTGAGGAATGCTCAGGTCTAGGCCTTACAATGCCAGTAGAGCAGTGATGGGCAACCTTTTGAGCTTGGTGTGTCAAAATTTGCCAAACTCGGGTGGTGTGTCACTTCGAGAAAAAAACACCATAATTTTGCGATATTTATAGTTTAAATAACAAAAATGTATAATTGTAATATATAACTGTATTTAATAAACCAAAAACTAATTATTTAACCTAACCAAACCAAAAACCCCTTATTTATCATAAATTGCCCAGAGTTGTTGAGCTTTTTGGGGGGAGCTGCTGATCAAAGTTTTGGAGGTTTTTTTGGGGGATACAAAGGTTGCTTTGCTTTGGGGGGGTGCCCCAAAGCTGCTGCACTGTTGTTGTTTTTTTTGTGGGGGGGAAAAATAGAACAGAAATAAATGACGAATAATACCTTCGCTGGAATGAACACGCAGCACTAACATAGTCTGCCAAAGCGCCAAAAAACCCAGCACAGAACGGGTTAAAAAACCCAATCTCTGGCTACCAGCAGCAACAACAACAACAAAAGGATCGGGTTTTAACAGCAGAGACAAACTGTAGTGTGAGGAGGAGTGGGAGAACAAATGGGGGAAAAAACAACAACAACAGCGCGAATGGGCCGATGGGGCGCGTGCCAGCAGTGAGGGCTCTGTGTGTCACGTCTGACACGCGTGTCATAGGTTCGCTATCACTGCAGTAGAGCATGAGTGGGAGACCTACTGCTTCAGGGCTGCATGTGACCTTTCTTGAATTTCATCCAGACCTCAGCCTAATTTCATACCGGTGAAAGATATATATTTGATGTCTCCTTTTGGCTCTGGCCCTGGCCACTAAAGCCCTTGACAATGTCTTCCAAAAGAACAAGGCCTTCAACAGGAAAATGGCTCCCTACCTTTGGACTATAGCTGCCTCTCAATGTACAATCCCTGCATTTGCCTAATGGATGCAATACAGTGGTACCTCGACTTACGAAGACGATCTGTTCCGTGGCTGTCTTCATAAGTCGAAGTCTTCAGTTGTCGAAGCACCCATTCTGTGCATGCGTGAAGCGCGATTTCACGCTTCTACGCATGCGCCAACTGCGCACGCCGCTTCTGTGCAGGCGCAGAATGCGCATATGGCAAAAAGACTTCCGGGGTTGTCGACTTCGGAAGTCAAAACCTTCAGAAGTCGAGTCGTACGGATGTTGAGGTACCACTGTACTTAAGGCAGCATTCTAGTAGCCTCTCGCCCAAAGGCTGGCAAGGAGCTCAGGTAGATGGTAGGTGGGCATGGAGGCAAGTATGGATAGGTGGGAAGTTCCTCAGAAACAAATTATTCAGGCTAAACTCAATGGTGGAGCATGTGTTTTTGAATGCCAAAGTCCCAGCTTCGATCCCCAGCGCTTCCAGTTAAAAGGATCAGAAAGCAAGCCGTGGAAAAGACCTCTGACTGAGACCCTGGAGAACTGTTGCCAGTCAGAGAAAACAGTACTGGGCCAGTTGGACAAAGGCAGATTCCCATTGTATGGCAATACAGTGGAACCTCGGTTTATGAACACCTCGGTTTATGAATTTTCGGTTTATGAACGCCGCGGACCCATCTGGAACGGATTAATTCATTTTCCATTACTTTCAATGGGAAAGTTTGCTTCAGTTTATGAACGCTTCAGTTTATGAACAGACTTCCGGAACCAATTACACCCATGCTTCAGTTTATGAACGCTTCAGTTTAAGTACTCCGCGGACCCGTCTGGAACGGATTAATCCACTTTCCATTACTTTCAATGGGAAAGTTTGCTTCAGTTTATGAACGCTTACTCCGCGGACCGTCTGGAACGGATTAATTCACTTTCCATTACTTTCAATGGGAAAGTTTGCTTCAGTTTATGAACGCTTCAGTTTATGAACAGACTTCCGGAACCAATTGTGTTCATAAACCGAGGTACCACTGTATAGCATTCAGGTTGTATGTGTTGATGTTTGTGACCAGTCGGGTTTGGTGTTCTCAGTCTGGATATCCTAGTTCATTAGAGCATGGTGCTGATAATGCCAAGGTTGCAGGTTCAATCCCTGTATGGGGCAGCTATACATTCCTGTATTGCAGGGGTTTGGACTAGATCCTCAGGATCCCTTCCAACTCTACAATTCTATGATTCTATGAAAAAAAACCCTTGCCTTTTCATCTCTGGCAAATACTCTGTGCAAATGGTCTAAGGAATATTCTGACACGAGCGCAGAGACATGCTTTATGGAGGGGGGTAAATAGTGCATTTGAAGAGTTAAAAGACATTAATGAATTAAATATCACACGCCTACATTCAAGCTCTCTCTAGGGATATTGTCTTTAACATCAAAACGCTTGGAGTTTTAGTCACGAATGAACATATTTTCACGAGAGAGAGAGAGGTGAAATAATAGAATATAAGCAAAGATAGATTCCTGGCTGCTCTAGCAGGCTGTGACTGACCCTTTCAAAGCAGCTGCCTACATATAATTTTGGAACAACTCTGGGAATCTCATTAAGAGTTGAATTTCTGGGAGCAATACTATTCTGCCCCAGAAGGTAGAACAACACACACACACACACACACACACACACACACACACACACACGATATCATCAACTCTGCAAGCTGAGCACAGTCAGAAAATGTGTGGAAGCTGTTTTTCTTACCTCTATGTGACATGGCAACTTATTCTGCTCACCATATAAAATAAATCACAATTGTGCTTCATTTTGCCAGTCTGCTAACAAATAAAAGCAGCAGTTGCCTACTAAAATGGATAGTCCTGGTTTGTTTGTTTGTTTGTTTGTTTTAAAAAGGCAACCTAAATGCTTATCTCTGTTTCTGCTAAAAGGCTCAGCTAAGTCACATCAAGAAGGCATTCAAAGATGCATTAAAACCAGAAAAAGAATAACCCAACAAGCAATGCATCATGAAGTAGTATGAAACATATACATATCATATAAAAATCAGCCAAAGGGTTAGTATCATCCTGGTGTTCAAAAAAGGTGACAAAATAGCCTGGAGCCACACCATTTGTGGTCCTCATGGCACACCCCTTTGTGTGTGTGTGTGTGTGTGTGTATTGTGTACATTCTTTTGTAATTCATGGGATAACTTTGTAGATTTTTAAAAACTTTTCTTCTCCCCTTTCCTGTATGCACCCCATGACAGTTTCTCTGGTTTGCAAAGATATCCACAGGCCCCAAAAGCTTGGTGACACTTGTTGAATGCAATACTTGAGTCAAAACATCAACATCATTGTATTTCGCTGCATCATAATGCTCTTCCATGGTAAACTATGCTCCAAGTGGCTCACAACATTGAGAAGTATACATAAGATAATTCTCTAGCATAAGAGGTCATGTAAGAACAAATGGCTAAGGAAAGCATTTCATATCAATAAATGTACAATAAATTTAAACAATCCAATAAGGTCTAACAAGAAAAATACAAGATTATGGTCCAGGACAATAACAGATGTCAAGAATGAAATATTGAGTTACTGTTGGGGTCAAGAATTAAATACTACCAGTCCCCAGTGTGCACAGGCAACCTTTGTAGCTGGAGTCAGTCAAGGCTGCAGCCTCCCAGGCCAGGTAGGAAAGGGGCCAGAAAACAGGCAGGGACAAGTACTAATTGTGCTAATAGTGAACTCATCCCTATGTAGCCAGAATGGCACCATCTGCAAACAAGGGCAAGGTCTGTGCATTCTTGAGAAAACCTTTGCTAATGCTGAGAAGAGAGTTCCCATCAAAGCAGTGCCAACTTCAAAAAAGGGAATTTCCTCAGGACTACAGTAGAGGAGTAAAGGGTTAAATTCCCTCGCTGTGCCTCCTGTGATCCCACTAATTGTCAGCCCTCCTCTTAGCTAAGGCAATTAGCATTTTTAAAAACCTGCATGTTCCATTGTTCCATGCAAAGGCCCATTTAGCTTCATTGTAGCATGGCTTTTGAGGATACAGTATTTGCCTGAGATTCAGATGTGACAAGACTCAGTTTGCATGTGAAGGCAGGCCTATCCAATTCTTTGAAATTCGCACTTCTCTGAAATTTGTGATACAGTTCTCCAACCAAACAATATTTACAATATATTGAGGAAAAGTGTGTATGAAAACGAATATATATCTGAAAATAACATAGGAATGCATTGTATATGGGGAAATTGCTTTGCCAAAATGTATTTGTGAGTCAAGAGTGCATACAAAAATGCGTTTATTAGGAGAAATTAGCACTAAACTGCTGGTGTATTTTCATGAGGTAATGGAACTACCCCCTCCCCCAGCTTCAAAGCCTGAATACCTTTGATAAGCCTCCCAAGACCTACCTCTTGTGAGCTGGCATTTGGGACTCAGGAGTAGTTCAGAGAAAGGTGTAGGCATTTCAGTGAATTTAATGAAATTAAGTTTTGTTTTGCCTCCCTCCCCCTCTTTATTCATTTTACTCACCTCATTCCTTCACTTTTGCGTCTATCTATCCATCATCATTAGTCATAATCAGGCTTTACATGAGATTTATGACTGAAACAGTTCTAATCAGCTGAGGATAGTTCAAGAAGAACTTTAATTTGACATAGCCAGATTGCAGAAGGGTTGAAAATTTGTTGTGGAGCAGCTGTTTTGCATGCAGACTTCTGGAGAACTGCTGTCAGTTGGGGTAGACAACCCTGAACTGTATAAGCCAGCTTCCTATGTTCATTGGGGGGGGGGGGAATCCCAGGGATGATAAATCCACCAATGCTTATTCATCATTTAAGTTGCATAGAAAATTAAAATTAAAATGGAAATTCTCTTGTTGGGGTTTTAAACAAGCACACTATCCTGGCCTGGCAAATAACACACACATACACACACACACACACACACACACCATTTTACATCCACAAGAAAAATCAGCTTAGAATAGGAAACACACCACACAGGTACTAAAAGGTTTATCAGCAAAAGCATATACCAACAAGAAGTACTGTTAGGGAAACAAGTAATTCGAGCTGGGTTTCCAGGTGATACGTTTTCCTTTGGAAGAATAGTATGTTTTAAAATGACAGCTTCCTGCATATAAATTGGGGTCAAGTTATCAACCTTTATAAACTAATAGCTGTATGATTCAAAAACATTTGGTGCGTGGAAGAAGGAGGGAGGGGAATAGCGTGCGTATTTTAAGCCTGAATTGCATCATATCAGATAATATTAGCTCCACGTCATCTAATGCAGTACATGCGGTCCTCATAAATCACTCAATGTGACACAAAGAACATTAACCCTTCTCTGTGAGTGGGATTCAGTCATACCATGGATACGGGCTTAAAACCGGTGAGAAGTCAGATTCAATAACTGTCCCAATTATCTCCCAGCACAATGTTTTCCACCTGCGAGGAATGATTATGTGTCAGTTGAGATGATAAAAGTCCTTAAAGAGATGTTGATGCCTCACAGAAAACACACACACACACACAAAAACTGAGAGGCATGTTTAGTGAGCTATGTCAGCTTTATGTGCCTAATGTATTCCTGTTTCCAATTTTAGTATTAAACACACAACCAGGCGGGGAAAGGCAGAAGGGGTATGACGGAGGGAGGAAGGTTAATGTAAATATGCAGCCGAGGACTGGCACTTGTGAGATATGGGTTCACTCCTTGCTCTCTATTAGCCCCTCACAGAGGTAAAGGATTAGCACTTGTAGCAGTTTATATAAACTTCCTAGGCATTACAGAAGTTGCCAATGCTGGTGGGCTGATTTTTCAAGTCCATGTCGAAGGAACCTTGACACATAGCTGTCAAGTTCTCCCTTTTCTAAAGGGAAATTCCCTTATGCTGAATAGGCTTCCTCGCGAGAAAAGGGAAAACTTGACAGCTATGCCTTGACAGCAGCACAAGATGGAGGACGGCAACTCTGAGGGGTGTAGTAACGCCAATGGTGATTATTCCATTTGCTTGTGGCAATGCATGCTCCCTGTGGCAAATCTTTCAACTACCACAGTGACTGTAAAGATAATGGAGTCTGTAAGCTCCCTGGGTTAAAGCTGAGAATTTTATGCCTAAAGGCTGTCTCCTGGCTGGCCTGACAGGTTCTTTTTGCCGCCCGCACATTTCTGTTCAGGGACGAAGGTGCAATCTGTATGCATTTAAATAAAATCAGAATGAGCCACCTCTCTACCTTTCCTGGCCTAACCTATCTCACAGGGTTGTTGTAGCCATTAAAGAAGGATGGGGAGAATCGTGTATGCCATTGAGCTCCTCGGAGAAAAAAGGCGGCATAATAATGCAATTTTAAAAAGGCATTTGCTGCAGTTGTTGCTCATTTCCATAGGATCTCGATCAAAATCTGTTTTGAGATTACAGTGGCAAGCAGCTTTTTTATTTGACAAATCTATTTATTTATTCTATTGTTTTTATTTCATAACAATTATATTCTACTTGCTGGTAAGGAAAAAAAACCTCAAAGCAGTTTACAAGAAGAATAAAACAATAAAATTATCAATAAAAACAGTTAAAACAGTTATTTAGAATGTTAAAAAATAATTTAAATCAATGATGAGCTAAAAACAGATTAAAACACATGTTTAAGATGAAGATAGTATCAAAACATGTTGGGAACATAACAACCCTCTCCAATATATTTTTGATCTTCCTTTTTTTGTTTGTTTTTGTAGCATTACCATAGTGACCATAATGTGAGATTCGGCACTAAGTATAACCTTGATTAGACATTCCAACTGACCAGGAAAAAGAATAGCCTAGCCATTTTTGTTTGTTTGCTTTGGTTTTTGGCCAGTTTTTCAGGAAAGCAAAGAGGCAAGGCTGCCTCAGATATGTGTGTGTGTGTGTGTGTGTGTGTGTGTTTAAAAGTTGCACATCTTAGGAAAATAAAAACATTTATTCTGGGCTTCACCTGTAGACACTATCCTTAACGCTATGCAAAATAGGGTGGGAAGAAATGCTCGAGTATTTAAAACACTCTATTTTAAAACAATGATGACTGCATTCCCCCCCCCCCTCCGGAAAATAGTGTTATCTGGCTTCGTGGCAGGAGTACAGCACACACACACAAAATTAGTACATTCGAAAATAGCAAAACACAACAGATTTACAGGTCATGTCTTAGTGTAGCAATGAAATTTATTTTAATTTTTAAGAAAATAAGTATTGCTAGCTAAATACACAGAAAAACGAATGTCCAAAAACGAAGATAACAGTACATAAATGTGGGCCTCTGCAGCACATTGTTTCAGTGTATCACTGTGCTACCTGTGACTGTGGTTGACAGTGCTGAAAAAACAAAACAAAGTTAGAATTGGCACTACTCAGAATAAATTATTTCCTGTCAAAAGGCACAACTGAAATCCTTCAGTGACAAAAACAAAAGCATTGTTTTCTGCAAATATGTTGCTGCTGTACACTTTGTCCAGAACCTTTAACCCAAGATTTCTAGTAGACTAAAATAGGAGGATTATGGACTAAGAAGTAAATATTGTCCTATTCTTTGGGAGCAGGTTCCCCTTGATAGTGCCTTATGGCATGCTGGCAAATCCTAACGAACTGGTCTCTTTAATTTTTATTCTGCCCAGCTGTAAATAAAGCCTTTAAAAATAATTTTCCCAAAAATGATTTAATAATAATAATAATAATAATAATAATAATAATAATAATAATACAGTGGTACCTCGGCTTACGAAGATGATCTGCTCCGCGGTCTGCTTTACGGCGCATGCGCGAAGTGTGATTTCGCGCTTCTCCGCGCACGTGCCAAAAACACTTCCGGAGGCTTTGTAAGTCGAGGTATGACTAATAATAATAATAATAATAATAATAATAATAATAATAAATATAATAATCTGATAGCCTGGCTTTTTATCAAAAAAACTAAATTATGTTCCTTAAGCATCTGGGGAACTTGGAGGCACAATTCATGAAACAGGTCTAAGTTTGCAACAAAGTAAAAATTGAGCAGCTTGAACGCTGGAATAGATTAGTATCTGGCTCGCAACATAAAGAGAGGAACAACAATTTATAAAAGGGAAAGGAGCATGTAAAAGGCTTCTTTCAGATAGTGAGAATTATAAAAAGCCAGTTATTTAATGTATTATATTTATATCTCACCTTTCTTCTGTCGGGGAACCCAAGGTGATGTACATGTGGGTCACCCATCCAGACCTTAGGTTCAGCAAGGCGATGGCGTCATGGGCCTTCAAAGCACACCCTTGTACTTCGGACAGCATTCTTTTGAACTATGAGAAATGATGACGGTCTGTAAGCAAGAGCACTCAAGTACAGGGGTGGGGAACCTTTGGTCCTCCAGATGTTGCTGAATTACAACTCCCATCAACCCTAGCAGGAGAAATCCAATGGGAGGAAGGAAGTTGGATTTCCGATCCTTTGAGCAGTGTGTCAATAAAACACTCACCTTCTTCTAAATGAGGGCAGGGCAGGTATGTTTCGAGTGCAAAGTGCTGTCAGTGGGGTCTAGTCTAGCATTCAGGTCACCTGCCAGAATCACAGATGAAATGAGGATTTTTCATAGTGAGGTTGGCCACATAGGCCTCAAGTTCCTCCCACAGTGCTCTGATCTGGAACTCATGGCTCAGTGAGGGCATGTAGGCATTTATTATCAGTATACAACAGAATTGGAATTGAGTTTTGACTGCCATTGCATGTGTCTTAAAAGAGGGGAGGGGAGTTATAGTAGCTTGGAAAGTACTCCTCTTGCTCTTCTGAAGCTGCCCCCTTTTTACTTCCCCTATGGAGAAGGTATGAAAACCATTTAAGGACGTCTCCCCAGTGTACCGAGTTTCCTGGATAAGAATAATATCAAAGCAAGTTAAAAAGATGATGAAGCTAGTGTCTCTTGTGGATGCAGCACAACCAGCCACATTCCAGGTTAGAAGGGCAATCTTATGCTGATCTTTTCGTGGTCATGTAGCTACTTTGCCAGCCACAAATTGAGTACTTGGATCTTGTAGAAAGAGGACCTGGGTAATTGAGGCTGCTGCTCCTCTGTTGTGGGCAAGTGTGCTATTGCATTCAAATCTGACTCGTCCAACTTCTGCCATGGCTCAGCGAAAGTAGTTGGACAGATCAATGCAGCATGAGCAGCAAAGCGAGAGTCTCCAGCAAGCAGGAATCCCACTGCCCTGTGTGGAGAGCCCTGCTCCCACTCTTTAAGCTCTGTCATTGAGAGTCAGGCAGGTGTCATAGCCATGCCTGCTTCACCATAGCAGTTATTCCCCACCAAATCAGTTCAAGGAAGGGAGTTGTAGTTCAACCACATTTGGAGTGCCAAAGGTTCCCCTAGCCCAGCCCACCACTCATTGGGACGATTTCCCATGTTGGCCATAGCTGGCATTTCAGAGGAAACAGGTCTGCAATCCTGTGGATTACTAGATTAGTGATAAACGGCCTTGGTCCTGTATACCCGAAGGAGTGTCTCCACGCCCATCGTTCAGCCTGGACACTGAGATCCAGCGCCGAGGGCCTTCTGGTGGTTCCCTCGCTGCGAGAAGTGAGGTTACAGGGAACCAGGCAGAGGGCCTTCTTGGTAGTGGCGCCAGCCCTGTGGAACGCCCTCCCATCAGATGTCAAAGAAATAAACAACTATCCTACTTTTGAAAGACATCTGAAGGCAGCCCTGTTTAGGGAAGTTTTTAATTTTTAATTTTTAATGCTGTATTGTATTTTTAATATTCAATTGGGAGCTGCCCAGAGTGGCTGGGGAAACCCAGCCAGATGGGCGGGGTATATGGTAAACAATATATCATCATCATCATCATCATCTTGAAGGCAGGACCCTACAGCAGCAAACACTGAGGAGTCCCTGCCCTGCATAGATTCAAGTGAATGCAGGAAATGTGAGAGAAGTAATAAAAAAAGCAAAGAATCCTGTAATTTGACTAGTGAGATTTATGTTGAGGAAGAAGATTTGTGTGAGGGTCAGGGACATCATAACAGGTTTTCCTGGGTTCTGTGAGCACTGGATGCTGTTTCATTGCTGAGGTTAGCAAGCACACACACACACACACACACACACACACACACACACACACACACACACAATGCCCCCCCACACAATGCCACACAAACACACACCCTACCACACTAATACATAAAACTAATTACTAACCAACATTGACGGATGCTGTGCTGATCACCTTGGATAATGAGCTTTTTCATGTTTCTGCTTGTTTCTGTATTATTGCAAATTAAAATAAACTTCCCTTGAGATATTAAAAGTTGACCCGCAAGCCTGTTGTATTTTGCTATTTTTATATGTACTAGCTTTGTGTATGCTGTTTCTCTATGCTGTTTCACTAAGCCAAATAACACTATTTCCCCCTGAAAACATGTGCAGCCGGCGCTGTTTAAAAATATATGATTGTAACTTTATATGTATGTGCTCCCCATCTATTGTGAATCAAAAACAGATTAAAAAGTGTGCTCATATCTGTAGAGAACTATGAATACTAGTACTGAAAGGCAAGGATCTGGGTGATGTTCTACCCCAGAACCATTATTGCAATAGAGATTGTGGATTTGGATTTGATATCCCACTTTATCACTACCCGAAGGAGTCTCAAAGCGGCTAACAATCTCCTTTCCCCTCCTCCCCCACAACAAACACTCTGTGAGGTGGGTGGGGCTGAGAGACTTCAGAGAAGTGTGACTAGCCCAAGGTCATCCAGCAGCTGCATGTGGAGGAGCGGGGAAGCGAACCCGGTTCCCCAGATTACGAGTCTACTGCTCTTAACCACTACACCACACTGGCTCTCAAGATTGTGTCGCTCTATCTAATGGAGGAAATATTTATATGATAGTATGTAGTAGATGGTCCAAAACTTTGGGATCCATAACAATTTAAAAAGCAAACAAAAATAGGAAGGTTTTATTGCTTGTTATAGACAGCTTAGGCTAACTACAAAATGCTTGTATTACTTCTTTCTTACAGACGGCCTGCTGGGGTATGGTTCACAAAAAGAAAATCAACACCCAACAACATTAGTCCAGGAAATAAGCTCCATAGAACTCAATGGGGCTTATATCTGCAAAGCAAATCTACTGTAAGTGGTGTTTACTGTAAACAGCACCAAGGTGGTGGGCAAAATTGCAGTCACCGAGAGGGGGGATTTTGCGTAGGAAATTGGCCCTTGGCCTGGTTCCATATTGCCAGCATATTGCCAGTGTATTACTTTATCTTCAAAGTAAAAACGGTCAGTTTCAGCATACAGTACTTTAATTCCCCCCCTAAAAAACCCCAAACATGAATAATGCAACAGGTACTTTGATCCTGAAACTGTTTTTTGAAAATGAAAAAGTTTAACACAGGCTTGTAGGTGAGAACTTGCCTCATTTTGCAACGCCAAATTAAAGCACTCGTATAATATATATTTATCTACTTAATTTACTTTAAAAAGTATGTGTATTGGAGTTGATTGCTTTCAGGTATTGTATAATAAATTAGATTAAATTTGTTGAATGAGCCAACTCTGAAAAAAAAAAAACACTTTTAGGTAGTTTGCGCAGCAGGCCTAGCCTTGTATAGAAGACCATGTAAAACACTGATGTTGTTGGTTTGTGGAGAGGAGGAAGGAACCTCAGAACCTGCACCGTTCACAGGCCCACAAAGAACACCAGAAGATTCAGGGTGCAATTTGCAAATAACAATTTTTCATCTTTTCCTTTTCAACACGAAAAAGAGACCTACCTGGTGTTTTGGGGCAAAGAATGAGCATTAAAATATTTCAAATCACTAAACCCTGGTGTCCTGTTGAAGGGTATGAGGTTGCTAAATTTCCTCCCAAACCTTTGACTTCTGCCGTCCTTGCTTCTTTCTCAGTTAGTCTCCTGCTCCTGCTTTCTTGTCTTCCAAGGATCAGGTAGCACCCTCCAGGCATATTTGTGCTTACAACTCCACAGGCTTCAAGAGGTCCTAGTCCGTCTCCATTTCCCCAGGCCAGAAGCATTCTCATTTTCTTCTTTCTCAAGCTGTCAGTACTGGAGTCTGTTGGTCATCCTGGCAGGGGTGGAGGAAGGGAGGTGCAGTGGGGGCGGACCGCCCCGGGTGTTACCATTGAGGGGGGTGACAAAATGCCGGGCAGCACTCACAACGGGGCCTGCAGCATGCCCAAGCCACGTGTCTCTCCTGGGACTGACCTGGTGGCTTGGGTGCCTGCAGGCTCCTCGCTACCCCAAACAGTCTGCCTGCTGCCTCCCCCTCAGCTGTAGGGCAGCTGAGTGGGGGGAGGCAGGCAGACTCCTCAGAGGCCCTGTGGAGCATCCTGCCTCGGCTTGCCATGCCGTCCCAGGCACCCAGTCGGCTTTTCCGCCACTGCATCCTGGAAGGATATTTGTGGCATCAGCAAAGGAGGTGGTGACAGCATGTCGAACCCTGGTGGCACCTCCTGACCACGTATAATTTCAGGCGCTTTTGAAGGACCAGCAAGATGCAAATGTAGGCATTTACAACACCTAAATGCAAGCCAAAGCAGGAACATGGAAAATTGCTCATGCAAATACACCTCAGATAATTTCTTTTGCTAAGTGAGGGGGGGGGGAAATCCCATCTCAGAGGAAAGCTGAGCAACAATACATCAATATTTTACAGTTGATTTTATGAAGTGATCTGAAAGCAAGGTGGGCTGTTAATAAATAACGTTAGTGTTCTTGTGGCTACTACTGTTTCATCTTCATTTGAAAGCGAAATCCTGTTTTCATGATATATCCGCACAAGTTGCTGTGAACAAGGTCACAAAGAG
Organism: Zootoca vivipara; assembly: GCF_965207765.1. Taxonomy (NCBI): domain Eukaryota; kingdom Metazoa; phylum Chordata; class Lepidosauria; order Squamata; family Lacertidae; genus Zootoca; species Zootoca vivipara. Next base: position 59,566,342 of record NC_142586.1, read on the forward strand.
AGGATTATGTATGTATACAGATGATATCAGATACCATATACATATAAGGCTAAATAAGCAACCATATTTCAAGAAGCCATTATCAAGACTAGTTTGCATGAGCATTTTTTAAAATCCCAGTATTTTATAGATTTAATATTTAATTTGGTTAGCTAGGGATGGAGGACAAATTCAATTCAGTTCAGATTTAATGTTGAATTTACCTAATTTGCACTTGCCGAAACAATTCAAGTTTAGGTTATTATAATGGTTTGATATGTTTTACTTGCTTTTATAACTGTACATTATATTGTTGAAAACCACCCTGGGACCTTTTGGTGAAGGGGAGTAAGAAATGTAACAAACAAACAAACAAACAGTGATACTTTAAAGTATTTAATACTCAGTCTCATACACAGAAGGAGAGATTACAATGGGAAGGACACTTCTGGTTCAGTGATAGGGACCTCATGTATTGGCTGGTCATATTTAGTTTGGCCCATTATTGCAAGTGATGTGCTGGGCAACAAGTGTGTGCGGGGAAACACATTTCCCTGATAATGAAACATAAATTAAAATTGTTGCAGTTTGAGTACTGGGAGGATACAGTTGCCTTGAAACAGAAGCACTAATTGGAGGAAGCACTCTGGATTACCAACAATGGAGTAATTATTGTTCAATTATCTTGCAGGGGGAAATCATTTAGGAAAGCTCTAAGAATGGAAATAGAGGCGGATATGAAATTCAAACTTGACTGAAACTAGGCTAAAATGCAAGTCCATTTAAAAACAATATTTTGTTCCCCAAGTTTTGTCATTTGCTGCGAAGGCTAAAATCTCACTTGCATTTACTGTGAGGTTGTAACTTTTGTTTTATTTGTCAGCTGCTTCTTGCACTGCTGGTTGTGTGATTTAGTGCTAAGCTGGACACACTGGAAGCAGTAACCAGAACGAAGTTTCAGCACTGATGGCAGTGGTGGTTGGTGCCAAGGGGGATTGGGGGGCAGAAGGCCAGGAGACCAACGGCAGGTGATGCCAGACCCAAACGACAGGCAGAGCCAACTAATTTGTCCCCATTCTTCTTTATGCTTTCCACAAGGGTAGGAAGACAGTGCCACCTCCTAGACTGGTTGTTAGTAAGAAGACATGCAGGTGGGGGCAGGCTGAGACAAGCTGAGTCTAGTGGGGCAATGCGCCATTTGCCCCTGTCAGGGGATTGTTGTGGCTACTCCCAAGTAAAGATGCTCCAGACCATTCTGTCTTTAAGGGTTTTATTGTGCATACTATTTACAGTGCAGAGATAGCAGAAAACATGACCTCCTAGTCACTCGCAGAATCCGGCAATGGCACCCTTCTGCTCCGGGGCCAGCATAATAGCTTGGGCACCCCGAAACGCCACCCTCTAACCCTGCGTTTGGGGGGGGGGCGCCTCAATTCGGGCGCCGGAAGCAGCTGTGCTCCCTCTCCCACTTGTTGGCTAGGGCAGCGCAGGGGCTGTGATACCTCACTGAGCCTTCCCTCCTCCATTCCCCTCCCCTCCTCATTCCCCCCCCACCTGACCCGCTGCTACCGCTCTCGCTGGGCAAAGTGCTAGTCAGGATGATGGCGGGAGGCTCCCTGTAGGGAGTCCCCCTGACAGCCCCAATGAACATTGACTGACAGGGCGCGACAAATAGTTGTACACCAATCCCTCCGCTGTCTCATTCCCCTTCTATGCTCTTTAGTCAAGTGCCTTTGCATATGGATTCTGTATGTATATCTGCAGGCATGTGGCAAACTATTCAGTCCCTTCCCTGGGCCCATTTACACACAGATGTAGTAATGTACCATTTTTTATTTATTTAATTCTGTATTGTTTAACACTTGATTGGGAGCCACCCAGAGTGGCTGGGGAGACTCAGCCAGATGGGCACGGTACAAATAATAAATTGTTGTTGTTGTTGTTGTTGTTGTTGTTGCTGCAGAGCAATCGCTTCTGATGGTGTTGCGTTTGGCTAGGATGCACTTGTGGTGTTTTCATTAATCATATTATGACCAGAGGTGGAATTACTGTTAAGAGTGTCATGTAGACGAGAAAGTGACCTGACTACAATACTGGTATGAAATGGTTAAAGATGAATTTAATGGCTGACTATTAAAGTGAAAAACAACTCCGTATAAGGGACAAGGAGGATTCTGAAACAAACACATAAGAAAAAAGATGAATTGAGGAAGTTGTATTTCATGGACGGTGGTTGGATGAGAGGTGGTGAAGTTCTGAGGTGGCAGAAGGATCCTAAATTGCTTCTGTTCCTACATTTAGCATCCTCAGGGCAAGGTATTCTGGAGTACGAAGCAAATAATTGCTCTATGGGCCATATCTGCAACACATTTTCTTAGTATCACCAGACAAGTTCATATTTTCATTCTCTCGTCATTCCCATACCAAACTCCTTGTTGTTTATGGGTAGTAGATTAGTGCCCAGAAACTCGGCTAAAGTAGCAATTAATTTCTGGCGCTGGAAACACTTGCGTATGCCGCAGCTTTGAAGTAGTTCACTCAAGGGGATTCTGCAGATTAGCTGATGGATCCTGACAGAGTGTCACCAGAAAGAACTGGAGACATTGTTGTTCCAGAAAATTTCCCAGCTGGATGAATGGGTGTCTACCATGGATGCTTATTTTGTATTGGTTTTTAATTTATTTGCTATTCTCTCTCTCTCTCTCTCTCTCTCTCTCTCTCTCTCTCTCTCTCTCTCTCTCTCTCTGTGTGTGTGTGTGTGTACATCATCTTGAGAAGTGTGTCTGTAGATGGCTAATAATAATAATAATAATAATAATAATAATAATAATAATGTAGCAATAATGCACATGAAGACAGCAGTAGAAAACCAAACCAAAACTCCAACTCAGGAGCATTCAAATTATTCCAACAACAGTTAACAACCAATTCGTTTTAAAAAGCTATTTATAATCCAAATAAATTCTTGAAAAGGAAAGGCTTTATTACTTTCCAAAAGTTACCACAGAGAGTGACTGGGACTCAGAGGATGAGAGGAAGCTCCAAAAACAAAGCTGAACAAACTATCATACCGCTTCCTTTTTTCTCCCACAGTTCTACTTTCTCCAACCCCCTCCCATTTTGGGCATTCTACCGTATCAATTTAGAAAAAGCACAGTCAAATAAAGAAAGTTACTAATGTGAAATATTGAAAAAGGAGAAAATAGAAAAGACATTTGCAATGACCTGGACACACACACACACACACACACACACACACGATTTATGGGGAAATGGCGTGCTCTGGTCCATGGGGTCACGAAGAGTCGGACTAAACAACAACAGTGTTACTGTTGACATTTTAAAGTTAACAACAGAGCTGCTTGATTGCTGATCAATTGCTTAGATAAATTGATTTAAAACCATTTGCTTGACTAAAAAGTGCCCCTAGTGAATGCAGTAGCAACTTTTCAATACATTTTTAATTATTATTATTTAAATAAAAGAAGTTGGAATTTTTTTGGAAAATGGCAGAGGCTACCTAAGAAGATCTGTCACATAAGGGAAAACCCCTTGTTACACTTGCTACAAAGGAATGCATATTTAATTGACTAATCAATTAATCAGTTAAACCATCAGTCAACTGAGGGATTTTTAATGGGATGACAGTCCTAATTAAAAACAACCAGCCTGTTGTGGATATTAAATATGAATTACCTGTCTCTCGTGCTGGAGACTAGAACCTGCAGTCAATTCATGCATCCACCCAGAATGGAATGGTCCAAAGGGGGGGGGGAGCCAAGAACTTAACATTCCCTAAATGCTTTGGGACCAAGTTACTTAAAGGACTGTCTATGTCCAAACAAACCTGCTTGGAATCTGAGATCAGCTGCAGAGGTCCTGTTTATGTGCATGCCAGGCTGGCAGATGTAATGGGCAGAGCCTTTTATGCAGTGGCCCATGCCTGTGGAACTCCCTCTTCCCCCAAAATATGACCAGCTGCCTCCTTGGTAGTGTTAGGTGGGCACTGAGAATATCTTTGTGCAGAATTGGTTTCAATATAGGCAGTATCCACCCTTTCCCCTTTCATTCTAGTGTGGCTGGCTGTGATGTATTGACTTGAAATGTTTTTACTGCCTTTTATTGTGATTCCTGTGATTATGTTTATATTTTATGTGGCTTCAAATTGTTTCGAATGTTGTTGGCCTAATAAATGTACTAAATATTTTGATTTAGTATGTTTTAATTTCTGGCAGGTGTCCCCCCCACCCCCGGGTGTTTTGGGCCAGATTTTATCAATATCCAGATGTTCCCTGTTTCTACTGAAGATGCCATTGGTCACCAAGGGAAGAACATTTCTGTCTGTTGTTATTGCAACTTTAAAGAAACACATTATAAATATTTATTTCACCTCAAATATTCTGTTCACTCAAACCTATTATGTATTCTTACCCATTTCCTTTATTTTTTTTTAAAAAATCTTAGTAATCAGTTCTTGTCAATAAATTTGGATAGTTGCTTGACATAGAATTTATCTTTTTTTGCAGGCTTTATACTTGTACTTCATGGAACCATAGTTTGTTCTTGCTTTTACACCTTCTTCACTGACACGTCCCCTTGTTGTTTATGATGGCTAGAATTAAATTATATTTTTAATTGTATTTCAGCGAGAGCTAATATTTCTTTATCAACCTTCAGAGTGACTGATTGAAAAAGGCCGGGCATCTTGGATTTTCTCAGACTATACTGCAGATGACTCCACGTCCTATGTCCTTGTCTCATTTAGAAAGAATAATTACTAATCAATAGTGAAGGGCTGTGTGACACAGTAGGTTAATTCACTAGCCTTTTGCCTCTGGAGAGTTGGATTCCAGCTTAGGTCATGTGCAAAGTGTTTCTTTCATGGTTTCAGTCTTGTCCCTGGTGGATATTGGGCCATATCACAATAGAGCAACATGTAATATGATACATGCCACATGGCTGGTAGTTTCCTCCCAAGCCTGGAGCAGCAAGGAGGCTGCTAGCAAGGTAACATTGGGATGTAGTAGCATCAGAGGAGAAAAAAATGTCCAGAAAATCTGGACATATGGCAGCCCTAAGTAACACATTTTGTCTTACGTTGCTTTTACGGAATCAGTTTTTAAGTTACTCTATTTGCTATTTTTGTAAGATACGCTGATGCTATTTAATCAGCAGCTTGTGATGGGGCATGTTCAACCGATCAGTTTAACAAAACAACGACATAGACGGCATTGTGGATCCTGATCACTGGTGGCTGTAGGGTGTCTACATACTGGTACATAACTGGACTCATGGCAGGCAAGGGCTCTGTTTTATTGGGATTCTGTCTGCCAGTAGCCCATCTTTAGCCATCAATGCCACATAGACCAAGGCAGGTAGGGCAAAGTAAGCTATCTTCAATAGGAAACCATGATCAGGAGATACAGCGGCGGAGCTTCATGCTCCGCCACCGGGGGCGGAGAGCAGGCTTGCGTTCTGGGGGCAGGACAGGCAGCCGCAATGGCACCCCTGGGATCGCGCCGCTCGGGGTGGCCCGCCCCCACCGCCCCTATCTTCCTACACCCCTGAGGAGATAGTTGCCAGGGACTTGCATTTGTTTTATCAGGACAATTACTAGTATATGTTGAGTTTTTAAAAATGGTTCTGGATTTGGCAGGCTTGTCTATGATGCATAAAGAAACCCTAAAGAATCTGATAGGGAATTGGACAATTAAAACAATGAATGAAAGATAGTAGACATTGTGCACACATCCTTGGAATAGCTTCAGATTGTATTGGCCTCTATGAGGGCTAGTCTGTGATTAGATAGGCAGATAAAAATTGATTGAACATTAGTACACAAGAAAGGTATTTGCTTAATTTGATCCCTTTCAAATCTGTGAAATATTCCACAAGACAGCCTAGTGTGCTTTTAAAGATAGCTCTTTTCAGTTCTGCTAAACACATACGTTGCTCATCTGTTTTTATTTGCATATGTTACATGTTGGTGCAAGATCGTAGCCATATAGCGGGGCCTAATTATTTCGGTATGGTGAACCAGTCTTTGCTTGGCTGACGTTGTATGTGTTCGCCGTGAGTGCTTTGACTAGCTTGTTACTAGGAGTAGCAGCATCAGAATTTTCAGACCATCTGGCAATCCTTAATCAGGGGTTGGCCGCCTTTGCCTAGCAACAGGAAAATACCAGGACAAACACCAGCTCTGCCATTTGTTCTACCTCTATAGGGGAGCAGTGCCATTGTCTATTGCTTGTGACACCAAGTTAAGAAACAAGCACACACAGAGACTGAGCCTTTAAATGGTTACAAACTGTAATTCAGTGTTCTTTGGTATCGATTTTAACTGTATTTTAATCAGAACCATTCTCTGTGAGGAAGGGGGGCTGTACCTGACTCAGCGAAGTAGAACCCTAAGTTTACTGTTCATTCAGCAGGACAAAAAAAAGATCTTCCACACCATAAATGTATCAACTCCTATCACCTAACATCAAAACTACATTTTAAATTTCCTGGAATCTATAAGTGGTTTGGAGGGTTAAGTATATGAACAAAGAAAAGGTGTCTAATGTACAGCATTATTTACAGCTCTGGGCTCTACAAGCAGTTTTATCCAGCATAAAAATATGAAACACAAAATTTGTATATCCAGATTATAGATATTTTACACTATCTACTTTGCAATATTACTATTATTATTTGCATGATGGTTCAGCTAATTACTTCAGTGCATTGTGAATCTCTCGCTGCTGAGGCTGGCAGCCAGTTAGAAAACGATAGTAGACGTTAGGAACCAACGAGCCATGGTGGTAAAATATTCACAGTTGAAATGGAATAAATAAAACAATCTAAGCAATATAAAGGGGACTACGCTCAGCCATCCAGCAACACATTCCCTCAGAACCACAACACCACTGTGTGCAGTGAAGAACATTACACACAGTGGATCTGGAACAGTCTCAAGAACTGCTACAGGGGAAGAGAAGTAGAAAAAGGTGACTCTTCTGGTGTGGCATTAATTTACAAGAGAAGCTCAGGTGAACACACCTTCTATTTCTATCTGTATCCATCATCTACCCACCTCTTTGTGGCTCGCCATGATATGCTTTTTAATTTCTATCCGACTGGTTTAACGGTAGTTTGTAAAGCAAACTCAACATGTAGGTCATAAGTTCGCAGCTAACGAATCCCTGGATATTTACCAAACACCGGAATTAAATTACATTCGTAATTGTTTTGCAAATACTTTGGCCTAACTAATTAAATAGGAATGACTTTGCACGTTGCTATAGTGCAAGGAATATTAAAGCCTTTAGGGCTTGCTTCAAATTAGCAACTTCATTTGTTTAATTTTGGACTATGTGGTCAACTGACACTTCTGAAGAAAGGTGGGGAAAAATATTTCCACACCATAATACAATGAAGTCGCAAGGGGAAAACACAGAGGACAACCAATATTTATTTATTTATTTATTTAAGTTATATATATCCAGCACTTACATCTTTCTAAGGCAGCTCAAGGGATGCAGGTGGCACTGTGGTCTAAACCACAGAGCTTGGGCAGTTCGAATCCCCACGACGGGATGAGCTCCCGTTGCTCCTCACAGGACAGCAGATGTTAAATACCATTGTTGAGTCTTACAGAACCACAGGATGATCTGGCTAGAACCATAGGTGCCAAGTTCCGGATTAAAAAATCCGGGATTGGTAGCGCCGTGGCACCGGAAGTCGCTTCTACACACTTCTGGACATGCGTAGAAGCGACTTCTGATGCCGCTGTGCCCATTTCCAAAATATCGCAGTGCCAGAAGTCGCTTCTACGCATGTCCGGAAGTGTGTAGAAGTGACTTCCGGTGCCGGCGCGGCACCAGAAGAACATGGTTGCCTGCAGGAGCTCCGTAATCTGGGGGAATACGGGGGTATTTTGCCATTCGGGACACCTGCGGGATACGGTAAGAAAATACGGGGGTTTCCAAGGGGAAACGGGGTACTTGGCAGCTATGGCTAGAACAAGCTTCCTCGACCTTGGCCCTCCAGATGTTTTTGGCCTACAACTCCCATGATCCCTAGCTAGCAGGACCAGTGGTCAGGGATGATGGGAACTGTAGTCTCAAAACATCTGGAGGGCCGAGGTTGAGGAAGCCTGGGCTAGAAGGCAGCAGCCAGATCATTAATGGCATTACAAAGAAGGCAAACTTGATGTCCAGGAGGACTGGTGAAGTATCCAGGCGCATAATGTCCCACATCTTTGTGAATGTGTATGCACATCTGTCTGCCTTCTTATTAATGGCTTTGCTGGCTCAGAAGGGAAATGTACTATTGGGAAGCTCAGAGAAGAAGGTAAAGGGCTGGATTTGTATCCTCTGTGACTTTCTACATCAGAGAAATCCTCTCAAACACCTGCGTCCCCTAGGAACTACAGTGGAGAAACTCACAGGAAGGCTGGCTAGGGATTCAAGGCCTTTGTGACTCACCAATTATGTCTCTTAGGCTTATCAGAATGAGTTTAATTTCAAGTGCTAACTGACAAGTCAGCTTGGAAATGCCCAATGCCCAATAACTGACTGGCCGGCACTCTCCATTTAACTGGCTCGCACCTTCTGAGACCAGTTCTGCAGCTCTACAGCAGACAGTTGCCAAACAATACCATTGTTGTGTGAAATATTTTAAAGTGCTATTGCTAAACATCTTGGAACAGGAGTCTGTTTCAGCCAGAAAGCTCTCTCTCTCGCGCACACACAAATGTATAGAAGGGACCTCAGTTAAGAGATGGGCTCTGAACTAGTTAGGGCAGGCACCCCCAATCTGTGGCCCTCCAGATGTTTTGGCCTACAACTTCCATGATCCCTAGCTAACAGGACCAGTGATCAGGGATGATGGGAATTGTAGTCCGAAACATCTGGAGGGCCGAAGGTTGGGGATGCCTGAGCTAGGGAAATCAAAAGGAAGCAAGGAGCAAGAGATTTGGGATGGAGGCGGGTGGATCACAAAGAAAGAAACCTGAAAAGGTAGTGCAAAGAACCCAGGTCAAAGGAAGGAGAGACGGAGGATGTTAAGAGATAGGACAGGAAAAGATAGGGGTTGACGTACAACTCATGTTGGAGACAGAAAACTGGAGCTCACACTTTCCCACTCAGCTGGAGGTAAGAATGTGGGAAAATGGGATTCAGTCCACCTTTGAAGGTGAACTTACCCAAATTGTGCTTTCTGAAACAATAGATCCTGCAAAATTCACACTTCTCTTAATTTTACAATGCAGTTCTCCAGCAAAAACTGCATCTATTAGGGTAAACCACACATTGACATGTTTATGTGCTGGTGAAAATAACACACGGAAAGGGTTTCCCCGATTCCTAGTTGTGGCTCAATATTATTGCCATGTTTCCATAGACATTTCCGCCATCATTTCCACAGTGAAACATACCAACAATATTTTCCTTAAATCAGTGTGTCCAGTTTTCTTTATCTATATTCAGGAATAATGAATTAAAGGTGGTCTCACTGTAAAGAAAAGACACCAGAATGACAATAGCACTGGAGAGTTATTCTTATCTATCTTATGAGAAAAGAGGGAAAGAGCTGGGTCTGCTTATTTGTTTGTTTCCCTTCCTCAGTAACATATGGCTGTGGCTTGGCTCGTGTCCTTGAACTATGTGGATGGTTTCATTAAACGAGTCTTTGCATTGTGCAGCCTTTTTTTTGCCTGCCCAGACTCAATGTGCTATGGCAAAAAGTCATGTGAATCTGCCTCCAGCTTTCTGCCAGAAGCACACAGACCTATGAAGCATGGCCAAGAATGCTTCCAATGCTACTTGGATCGCCACCAGTCACACTAATGAACACATATCAACATCGATCTCAAGCTCTCTTTTACTTTGTACAGAACTGGCTTCATCAATTTCATACAGCAGAATGATCAAAACCAGTCAAAGGAGCTTCTCAGAGAATAGCTGCTGCATGCTGTGCACACTTTTGTGAGGCAAGCGGGAAACTCTTGTGCTAAGTAGTGAAGGGCAGAGATGATATATGTAGAGCAGAAACACCTGCAGTGGAATGCCAGGACTTCACTTAGAAAGCTCAGGTGCCTTCCTTGGTGCACTAACCAGAGCATTCCTAAGTCTGAAAGTGTCAGGGAACCACTAGGGGCCAGCGGAGAGTCCGGTAGACCGGGACAGGGGCTCTTGGACGATGCCGGAGCCCCAGAGCCTAGCACCTGGCAGCTTCCTCTGGAAGGTGGGACTGGGGCTCAGGAAGAGATGCAGACCCTTAGAGATGTTGAGGAGCCGAGCGGTCCAGAGGGAGAGTTGCAGAGGGCGGATCAAAGCACTCAAGAGGGGGAGGCTCCAAGGGCTACTGCACTGGTCCCCATAGCTGCCAAGTTTTCCCTTTTCTCGCGAGGAAGCCTATTCAGCATAAGGGAAAATCCCTTAAAATAGGGGATAACTTGGCAGCTATGCTGGTCCCTCAACTGAGCAGCTCCAGGGGAGAGGGCACTCCACCAGCACCCTCACCCCAACAGAGGAGGAAAAAAAAAGAGGAGGGACCAATGGAGGAGGTTCAGGGTGCCCCGGGGGCTATGTTGGTGAAAGACACAAAGGGGGGGGGCGCTTCCAGATTCTGAATCGGATTAGTACAGTCATGCTTTTTGACGCTCTGTCTTGTACATATGTATATAATAAAACCCTGTAAAAACCAAGCACGGGGTTTGGAGCTGCTTACTCATGAGGAAGCCAGCTACACCATTACAGAAAGTGTGGGATGTAAGCCATTGGAGCAGTCAAATACAACATTCCTTGTTTGCCTAGAGTGGACACAGACCTAATCCACAGCCCTTCCCAGGCAACATCCCTCTCCAGTCCTGCTCCTTTGCCTCTTTGAATGTCTTTGCTTGGCTGGAATATCCTTCAACTTTGATAATGCCTCTTGCTTGCCTGGGTGCATAGGTAGAAACCTCTGGTTCTTGTGTGGCTAGAATGTAACCTACTGTACAGATCACATGAGTTGACCCATCCACTTTTACATCTGGTCCTAGCAACACTGCAATGTGCCCCACCCAGAAGGTTGCCTATGAAGGAATATGGGCCTCAGGTTAAAAAGGATTCTGTACCATTAGGGTAAGAAGAACTACTGTAGCTTATTAGGTGATCTGGGAAGCCAATAGGGACCTGATTGGAATATAGAAGCTATTGCTTCAGGCTTGATTCCTCAGTCTGAATTGCTGGTAGCCCAGACTCGTTGCATTTTCTTGCTTGCTCTGGCGTGTCATCTTTGGACCTCTGCCTGTCCTTGACAACATGGCTTCTTCTGGACGCTCTGATCTGTTTGCTGTTCTGGAGTTTAACTATTCCCTGCCCTGAATAATTGGCTCAGCTCTGGCCCTTTCAATTGACAGCTTGTAGTCCTGATCATGCAAGGCTGTGGTTCTTTTAAATAAAACCACAATAAGGCCATAGCTGTCAAGTTTTCCCTTTTCCCACGAGGAAGCCTATTCAGCATGAGGGAATTTCCCTTTCAAAAAGGGAGAACTTGACAGCTATGATAAGGGCACAGATCCTGCACTCTCTCTTTTAATCTTTTAGTAATAGCTGCTGTGGGTGTGAAAGAAATAACCAGCCTTGGAGCAGAAATTATGTGACCTGAGATTACCACCACATTGATATTCTCCCATCTGAATGTAAAAGGTGCTATCCTGCTGCCTTCACCCAGGTCACAATGTAGACGACCGGAGACCAGCATGACCTAGGAATGAATACTGTACAGTGAAGACTGTAAGTGTTGTCTGAATGCTGCAGTCACAGAACTGGACAACAATGTGTTTTAAATAGGATCTAGTGAAGAATGCAGACTCTCTTTTTTGAGTTCTGACTGAAAGTTGTGTCTGCTTGTTGTGAATTGTTCCATTATACAATGCGTTATGCACTTCCGCCTAAGTGAGAAGATGCTTGCTCTTACCTTTTCTTTTCAAGGCAAGGGAAGTGTGCTGTCAAATTGCTATTTGTGTTTAGGTACATAGTTAGCCTGGAGGAACTTGCTCAGTGTTCCTTTTCCTTCCCCCCCCTTTAGAACCTGTTTTATACACACTTCAGTTTATAGCATATTGGTGTGTGTTAGGGAACTGATTTAAATATAGCTCTTAATTTTATTGCCCAATGGTGAGCAGTAAAAGTCAATTATATGACAGAGCATCAAGGGGCTATATTTTATATTTCTAAAACATAATGTTCTGATTCCTGCACCATATATTTAATTTGTGCTCTGGCCTTGACTTGTTCTGCATTCACCAGATAGAGCAGAGCATGACCCTCTCTGAAATACAGAGATTTGCGCCAAGAAAATGTGGGGTTTTTTTGTTTTTGTTTTAAATGTAAGTATATTCCTTGTTTCCAGGATGGAGTATTTGCAATTTATATTGTTTGAAGGCAACAATTGCCAAATGACTGAAATCAATCTGCTCTGATCACTGCTATTGCCAGGGTTATTCCAAGGGTGTGCGGGGTGGGGGTGGGGGGTGGGGGTGGGTGGGGGGAGGGCCTTGAAGAGAATCATGCTGTCTAAGCTGCCGTCTTGTCTTCATCTCCTTACTGCCTCTACTACCCTTCTCCTCTTCCCAGTGATAATAGCAGTAGCCTCCTTCTCCAGCCTTTGGCTATTATCTTTCAGCTGCTTTAGAGGTGGTGGGCTCTCCATCTTCTCTCTCCTCCCTAGCGTACACTACAGTGGTACCTTGGGTTAAGAACTTAATTCGTTCTGGAGGTCCATTCTTAACCTGAAACCATTCTTAGCCTGAGGTACCACTTTAGCTAATGGGGCCTCCCGCTGCTGCCGCACGATTTCTGTTCTCATCCTGAGGTAAAGTTCTTAACCCGAGGTACTACTTCCAGGTTAGTGGAGTCTGTAACCTGAAGCGTTTGTAACCCAAAGCGTTTGTAACCCAAGGTACCACGTATTTCTTTTGGACAGGGTTGCCATACATCTTGAAAATCCCAGCCATGTTCCTGTTTTGGAGGGGCCTACAGAAACCATTGGCACTGCCACCGCTTTACCTTCCTGCCCAGAGCCGAAAGTTTGTGAGTAGCTGCAGTGCTGGGAGCATTAGATGTGGCGGTGACAGGGCCTCCTGACGAGAGATCTGGATGGCATTTGGGAATCACGGTGTGACCGTCGCTGCCGGAGCCTGCCGAGTGCCTGGAACTGCTCCTTTCTTGCCTCCTCCTCCTCCCTGTTGTGCGATCGGCGTGGTGATCAGTAGATCAGTGTGACAGGAGCTCTCCAAGAAAGCTCAATTTGTTTCTTACAACCCTCCCCCCAAAAAAACTCAACAACGTTTCTGGCGGTCTCTCAAAAAACTCCCCACAACTTTTGTTGAACCACCGATCGTCCGGATTTTTACTTCATGGAATATGGCAACCCTACTTTTGGAGCCAGAAGCAGCAGCGAAGCCCTCTATCTATCTCTCCTCATCTTTCTCTAGGAAGTTGGAGAACCTAAGTGGGTGGGCAAAAGATGGCAGGGCACACTTTCTGGAGCCTGGGGCACTTGCCCCTATTCATCCCCACTAAGTGTTGCTAATGGATTTATTTACAAGTTTATATACAACTCTCTGGCAGAGCTGCTACCACACACTTGTAACAGGATGTCTCCTGGCTTTAGGGAAGAGGCGAATCTGGACTCTTTGCTGTCTTTAAGAAGAGAGTGCAAAGATAATTTTCTGTACCTGAACACAATAAATCCGTCATTCCTGATCTTGCCACTGAGGACCAAAACAGACATGACAATAATCTTGAGTTTGTGTTTTAAAGTAATGGCAGCTATGAAGAGGAGCAGTCTGGATTGAGAATGTGACCTGGTTGGAACAAAAGAGGTATAGTTTTGGGAGGGCTTGCTGCTGTCCTGATCTGAACCACTTCCCTGTATCTTTAATAGTTGCAAAGAGGAAGAAGAAATGTTGTCCAGTCAAAGCTTTCTTTTGTCTGTGCAATGCTAGAACTGTTCTGGTTCACCTGCCAAAATTCCTTCTCCTGCCCAGCCATTAAAGGTCAAGAGGGCTTGTGTTCTCTGCTTCATCTGGTCAGTGTAGGTGACTGTCATTTCCCTTTGTGGGTTTTGTTCCTTAGGAGCAATGCTGTGTTGTGCACACCAGTTCAATCATAATTTAGTGCTGCAAATAGAAAAGCCCATTCTAGTAATACCAGCAACCCTCCACTAATGAAAACCTTGTGCAAATTAAGTAAACACAGCACATAGTTTAGAAAATATGTAGTAGTATTAGAATACTAGAAATGACTAATCATGTTAAATAGTATAGTCTAATTGCACTAACATTTTCTCTCTCTCTCTTTCTCTCTCTCTCTCTTTCTTTCTTTCTTTCTTTCTTTCTTTCTTTCTTTCTGTAGCAGTCTTTGCTAAAAGATAATTGACCTCTTTGTCTGTTATAGCACTTTCGCATTTGGCTTAAATGCATAACTTACATCTCAGCCAATTACAATGTGATATAGCCTACAAGGAGGATTTGGCTGTTGAAGTATTGTTACATGGTGTTTTGTAAAATAACACATAGATATCTATTTTTTTAAAAAAATCGTTGAATTTAAATACCTTCATTTTCTTGTTATAATATCCTAGCTGGTTAGAAAGCTCATTTAGGTTGACAACTGAGATCTGATTTCTCTTCTTCCCTTCCCTTCCTCCACAAAAAAGGAGGGTGTGGGGAGAAACACACTCACACATACCCAGAGGAACAAAAATCTCTTTTCAGTTTATGAAGGCAAATTGCAATTTAGAGAGCAGCAGACAATAGGACTCTGTTAAATATTGCTGCTAGTCGATCTTGTGTATAATGCCTTTGAATCTGGACAGCTCTTACGTATAATAGGGTGTTTCATAAAGAAGAGCCCGTGTTGTACAGGATAAATAGCTATTATTATTTCAGTAAGGTTATCCCCCCCCCCCTTTTGCCAGGATGGATCTTTAACAATGAGTGATTCTTTCCTATTCTGATTAATTGATTTCAAGGTTGCTGCCATTATAGCCGGGAAAAGGAATTTATTTATTTATTTTCTTTGTTAAAATGTCTACAACCTTGAGAACAGCTATCAATTAGAATCCTGTGTTCTGGCTTTTTTAAGCACACACACACACACACACACACCACCCCATGCAAAGCTCATGCAGACCTGTTTTTTTTGACAAACTGCCAGAGAAAGCAGGTTGCAAGAGAGGCCTGGTTCTTAGTCCTGCATAATCATACGAGAAATGCAAACCGCTTGGAGGTTTCTGTTGAAATGTGAATAAGTATACAAGTGAACTGAAGAAAACAGCCAATCAATAATAGGAGAGTTGGCAGTGAGGCTTGCCCATGGAGTCACACCCACAAGAAATGGACTGTGTATGCTGGTCGAGAGAGAACCGAACGCAATAACAAATGAAGGCTGCTCAAGGGCCAGAAGATTGGACTCATCCTCTGCTTTCAGCTACAGCAGGCATGGGGAGCCTCAGGCACAGGGCCTGGCACTCGGAGGCTCTCCATCAGGCTGTCAGGACTTCCCCCAGGCCACACCCCCTCCCTAGGTACACCCCCCTCTTCCTAGGCCATGCCCCTCACAAGCCCTGCTTTGCATCCTCCTTTAGTATTTTTGATTGACTGGGATGGGCCTTCAAAGACTCTTGCTTGCCTGGATGGAGGCAAGATGGAGGGAGTGTTGGTGTGTGTGTGTGTGTGTGTGTGTGTGTGTGTGTGTGTGTGCAGAAGCTAGCCTACTGTACAGTTACATGTGTCCACTTCTTGCCTCTGGTTTTGTCTACTGCTGGCATGTGGCTCCTGAAAGGTTGCCCAGAACCAGGATGTGGTCCTCAAACTGGAGAAGACAGTTCATCCCTGAACTATGGCTTCTCCTACATGGTTTCCAACAGTTGTTGGAGGACATGCAAGCTCTTCTATTCCTATCGCTTCCTCTGCCTACATATTCTGAATGACTTGGAAGCACCGCCATCATCAGCAAAATATCTTAGTATACTACATTATGGAATGGATGTTTAGGAGATGAATCCCAAAATTGGCATGGCATTATGGCAGGTTGTCAATGGAAAATGCAAGCCTTTGGGTAAGTTGCTATTGGCTTTTGACATTGATTTGACAATGTTGTGGACCAGCACCAAAAAATGGCCACATGTGCCTGTAGCTTTAGCCACTGTTGTATCGGGGTGGGGGTGGGGAATCACCTTTTGAACTTCTCCCTTTCTGGTTTTTACTGCACAAGTAAAATTGCAGTTGTGGATTAAAACAGGTTGCTTGCTGTGAATCCCTTAAAGTTACATTGAAACATGTGCAAATATTTCTTGGCAAATACTCCTTGAGAGCAATCCAAATTCCCAGTGTTTCCTTAGCTAAGCAAATTTCCAGAGAACTCACTCTTCCCACATATATTGTCAAATGCAGATGCTCTTTTTTATGAGCTGCTGTTCCAGAAGCAATGGGAAGAATTAGCCATGGATAGATAGGGGGAAAGTTCTTCTTCTTTTTCTTTTTTAAATGTTTGTAGCCTCTCTTTTTGAATACATCTGCTTCAAATCTGTGTCAATTCATGGCACGCTTTCAGTGCAATTTGTTTTTGCAGTATTGTGATGGTAATGAAAAATTTTTTTGTTCAATATAAAGCAATAAAAAGAAAGCTCTGTAGTGTCAGACTTGAGGACCCGTGTAACATGTTCACCCTCCCAAATTTTTGTTTTTGTGATACCCTGCGACGAAAGTCCCTCTCACTTTCAGTCTTATAACTCTGACCTCTCAATTATTAAAAGCACTAGCAGGGATTTCTGAGGTAAATCAAACCTCCCACTTATCCCTCTAGCCTTTCTTTAAACCCTCTAGCACTTGTGGGTTTTCAAAAATAAAAGAGAGTCCTCTTCCAGCCTAAACGTGACCAGGTACCTATATATACTTGGGGCTATAAATAAGACTGTTCCTATGTGCGCTCAGATAAGGGTTTCCCTTCACTAGAACCTCCCTTACTGTAAAGCTAGCCTCCTTCCTGAGGTAACTTTATTATCACTCAGAACCTGTCTCCTCCTTTAGCCCCCCCCTTTCTTGGTGCACTCTCAGCCACAAACTAACCTTTCTCCTCTAAAAGGCAGTTTTGACAGTTTAAAAGAGTTCCCCACCACCTGGGTTCCTGGGTACCTTAGCTGGAAAATGAAATAGACGATTACTAATGTGACACTTTAAAGATGGATATTTATTGGCTTGAATCTTAATGGTTGCTTTCTGGTAACATTGGTACAAACTTAACTTCACAGATAATGTTCTTGGTAATCAAATAACAGAATACCTATCCACTACTTCATCTACTCTAAATTCTACCTTCTCCACAACCACCCAAGCTCCCACACAAAAAAAAACCCCAACCGCCAACTGACATAACTGTTCCCCTTCCATTTAAACCCCATGCAGGCCACGTCTCCCATGGAATGTTGCTGTCAGTTAACCAGGAGTCTGGGTTAACCCTTCGATAGGTTGGTTGTGAAACAAAAACATGACATAACAGTTTCAAATTCGTCACATACCCCATAATCAGATATCAAAGAGAAAAAAATTCCCTGTTTTACAGTGTCATGAGGCATATGCTCTGATCCAACAGCACTTTGGATCCAACAACACTACACTGAAATGTTTAAATGTTTCTTTGATTGCCCTCGAATCTTCCTGCCACACTTCCCACCCTCTCCTGCCACACCAACTTGCTGCTTAAGATGGCCTGTTGCTGCTTTGATTCACTTGTAGTTCACTGTTTTAAATGACTGTTGATGGTTTCTTGGCTTTTTAATATTTTCTTTTTAATTATTTGCAAGATGCCTAGAACAGCCTTCTCTAATCTGATGTCTTCCAGATGTTTTTGACTGCAACGCCCATCAGTCCCAGCCAGCATGGCCAATGGCTGAGGGATGGTGCGAGCTGGAGTCCCAAACATCTGGAGGGTGCCAGATCAGGCAGACGTTTTAAGAGGATCTATCTATATAGTCCATTCAGAACATTTCATTGATTCTTTTAGTGGGACCTAGAAATAGAACCCCAATGGAGCTACTGCAGAGAGAGGGAAACATTTCTGAATCGCTGGAGTTATAAGGGTCAGAAAACAGGGCTAGTCTTCATTCCTGAGTACACCCCTTTGCTTTTTGCTACAAAGGTAGATGGCTGGCATCCCTTCCCATGAGAAAGAAAGGTAAACATTGCACTTAAGGACCTTGTTGCATTAGGGAAAAACATGCCCACTGGGTAGTCAAGCATCCATCATACGGCATGAAATGTGTCTCTATGTGCAGTGTGCGCGTACACACACACACACACACTCATAGCAGGAATCCCTGCAATGTCCTCACCTTCCATTCACACACCCCTTGCCATTATAATGGGCACTTGAGACTAGATTTGTAGAAATTTTATTTTGCGAGACACGGAATAGCTGTAATAAATTTATGTAAATGGCCTCAAAGCCACAACTGCAGAAGAGACCTCTTCATTCCAAACGGTTTGTGATTTAAGAGGTAAAATGAAAACAGCAGGCACCTATAAAATAAATGGAAAAAAGTGGGCAGAAATAAATCTAATTCAAAAGTTAAGACAATAAGTAAACAACATCAATAGCTTCAGAGACCTCCATGGCCAAGGACAGCTCTTTCTAAGGACATATTTGCACAAGGCATTTAATAAAGAGGATTGGGCTGCCAGTTACAATGTATGTGACCTTGCACAATATGTGCCAAGGCTGCTTCATCCACCACCTTTTCCAGCACCAGTTCTACACCAGTGTGCATAGATGAGAATATGGCTATTAGTGGCCAGTAGCCACGAAGGCGATATTTTGCCTCTGCCGTCAGAATGAATTGCAGTTGGGGAGACTGCTGTTGCACTTGTGTCTTGCTTGGGGGGAAGCAGGATGTGGGACTAGATGGCTCAGTGGCCTGACCCATCTGGATGCTTCTTACACTGGGATGTGCTTATGATGGCAATTACCATGGGATCAATGTGAGATTTGTGGGTTGCATAGCAGGTCCCTGTAAAAGGTAAAGGTAAAGGACCCCTGGACAATTAGGTCCAGTCGAAGGTGATTATGGGGCTGTGGTGCTCATCTCGCTTTCAGGCCAAGGGAGCTGGTGTTTGTTCAAAGGCAGCTTTCTGGGTCATGTGGACAGCATGACTAAACCACTTCTGGTGCAATGGAACACTGTGACAGAAATCAGAGCACATGGAAACGCCGTTTACCTTCCTGCCGCAGCGGTACCTATTTATTTACTGGCACTTTGACATGCTTTCGAACTGCTAGGTTGGCAGGAGCAGGGACAGAGCGATGGGCACTCACTCAGTCGTTGCATCCCTGTATTGAATCTGGAGAACCCTGGAAGGCTGAGGGCATAGAAAATTGTAATACTGCACATGTTCACCATTGTGTGGTACATTGTCCACAATTAACATAGACCAACATAGCATGAGGAAATATTATCTCATGTTGGGAATAATGAAGGCAAGAAACTTGGATGGTGGGTCGAAATAGTACCTTTAAATTATTATTTACCCACCCTTCACCCTAAAGTCCCTGAGTGCGTTACTACAATTTGAATACAACATTAAAACAGTTTAAAAACTTAACATGTACAAAAACATACATTAACAAAAATATGATGTGATTCTTTTAGTTTGATTCTGAATCCTGAGATTAGAATTAGCCAAACAAATCCAGTTTTCCTGGCATTTGTCAGCCAGTTTCTGTGGAATACATCTGTATTCCAGCTGTTTCCTTATGTGTTGTCATTTCTTGAATACTCTAAAGAGCTTACTTCAGTTAAAGGTCTAGAATCTTCCCCCTTCTTTGCACATGTATGTGCTGCAGTTACACTGCATCATAGTTTTTTTACTTGTTGAGGCTGTGTGTAAAGCATTTTTCTTCGACATGTATATTTCCACACAAGCATGAAAATGGCTTAGGAGAAAAAAGTTAAGTATCTTAAGAAAACAGACGGTTGGCACAAAATGTCTGAAATTTTGAAAGACTATAGAATGACCATTAGAGTAGCTTATGAACAGGGTTATCAAAATATTGCAGATTTCAAAATGACTGGTAGAATTTTTTTATTAAGATTTTGAAGAGACAGAACCACAATTCAACCAAAATTGCCTGGTTCTTCTTCTTCTTCTTCTTCTTCTTCTTCTTCTTCTTCTTCTTCTTCTTCTTCTTCTTCTTCTTCTTCTTCTTCTTCTTCTTCTTCTTCTTCTTTTTATAAAAAAATTACTTAATTGGGACAGTGTCCTGTACCCACTTATCACACACAAGCAGAGGTTGGGAGGCAAGAAAGAGATCCCTATTCAGGCAAGTAATGGTTGATGCTTGGCAGCAGATAGAGTGCTCGGGAGTCACGAGTTTGAAGTTTGGGGACAAGGCAAAAAAAACAAAACAAACAGAACTGGACTGAAATAACATTGATGTCTCAACAAGTTTCATGAACAAGTTTCAGCAAGCTTGAAAGGCGAGGTGTGATGTGCTCACTTTGCAAGAATACAGGGGTTGCAAATGCACACTCTGCTGGGGCAGGTGGGTCTGCTTTTATCTGCAAAGGTGGTGCCTGGTTCTAGGTAACAAGACTGCATCCTCCTTTGCAGGTTACTGTTCAGTTGATGCTGTCTCCTGCCTGCCCCCCACCCCCAACCCAGCTGGTCAGAGTGCTCCCCAGCCTCTACTGAGGCTTTGTCCTCTGAGGAGGCTTACTGGGGTAGGCAGAGCTGGAATCCTGGATCCCCATTCTAAAGTAGTCATGGTGAAGGAGGGAGATCCACTCTCTCTGATTCTTCCTCCTTCTGCATTACAGCTGGCCAATCCAAACCTGATCCCTTCAGCTCTTCAGGTTTCTCAAAACTGTGCTCCTCCTTCCCCCACATTTTCTCCTGGTGGGACTCAAGGCAGCTCAGGGTTAACAGCATATGTTCCTGATATTCTTGATTGTTCCGGATGTTCCTGATATCGATATTTATTTCTGTTTCAATTTTAGCACCGAATCAGGAAAATTGCATATCCTTCTATGTAACAAACCTCATTATTAATTATAGCTATCGTTACTATTTTGGTCCAGTAGGCAGACAGGTGAGATACAACTTAAATAAAAGGTATGTTTAATAGCTATGATCACTGTCTGCCACTCAGCAATCCCAGCTTTTAACTAGTCTCAGCAATGTTGGGGACATAACTAACTAAATTGTCCAGGTAAATTTTATGTGTGGCTAAACACAAGACATTGTCTGAACTTGCTGGCATGAGGTTATATACCGTAGGAACCATGGAGGTTTTTCTTCCTCTTCCAGTAATTTGAAATGTCCTCTGAATGTACATTTAAGTCACAGCCAGGTAAAGTCCAGTGGGTGGTATGCATGCTAAATTGTGCCTAAAGCTTCTTAATGAAATTGATGGTGTTGTCCACAGCGATCTTGAAAGATCTTATGGCAAATTTGTCCTAGAGACCTTGGGAAATCTTCTCTGCATCTTTATTAGCCAAGTCATCTACAGCATGAGCATTCTTGAATGATACATGACCATGAACCCATGTTCTGTTACACTTTTCCTCCCTCTCTACCTTGTGGTTATCTGTGCATCAGCAAACGGTCTTTCATGATAACTCTCAAGGTTAATGTGCATAATGATTCAAGATGTTCAAACGCTGTGACAGTTTTAGCTGAGACACACTGGACTAGCTCACTAAGTGACAGTTTTTCAAAAATGATCAAAGCTGAATCTTCATGACATCAGTACTCTAAACTATAGTCAGGCTCGCCCCTGGGGTTTAGCTCAGGGACAAATCTATGGTGAGCATGTTGAACTGCTTTGGCCCAATCATGCCTTTTGGTGCTCTGCACACATCGATAAAGGGTCGGCATTAGTTTTCCTGCATGATTATTTGCAAGAGTGTGGCATTCCATGTGAAAAGCTGTACTAGCTATCTATGTATCCATTGTAGCTGGTGGCGCAGCAATAAAACTGTTAGCGCATCTGCAAAGCCAAGCAGGGGCCGGTATGGTTTCAAACTGGATGGGAGACCACATGTTGAGATTGCTGCATTGCAGGGGGTTGCACTAGATGACCTTGGGGTCTCTTCCAGCTCTACATTTCTATGATTCTATGTAGAGATAAAATAGCACCCTTTTGTGGAAACAGACATGAGGGGAAGAATAAAGGCAGAGCCTTGTTGAAGGTTCATTCTCAGTAAGGATGAACACATTTGTCAGTTTAGGTTCTTCTCAGCTTCCCGTTTATCCTATCTGTAAATGCAGTTCTCCACATTTCCACAGTAGCTTGTCCTCATAACAATTCACCAGCATCTAGTGCACATTTTCCCTAATGTACATATTTATGTATGCAATTTTGCCTAAGATAAACATTTTTGTCTTCTAGCTTCATCCTGAGCCTTGCACAACTCCTGACTCTGGGTTTCTGTCTCATTTTCAGCTGTTACCCATACCTTTAGGTGAAAATGTTCCCCTTCAACCAGGCCTTTGGCTGATTTTAAATGTGTTTGCGGGAGTGGGGTTTTTTGTTGTGTAGTTTTTGTTTTAAGTATTTATCTGTGCTTTTATCTTGTATTTTTATATTGTGAACTACCCTGTGATCTTTTGATAAATGGTGGTATATAAAACTTAATAATAATGATAACAATAATGTACAAATCTACAAGTGTACTTTCACACAAACACTTGTACATGTATAGGGATAGCTTGTACCTGTGTTCAGTGCAATGTGTGAAGAACACACACACACACACTCTGATTCTGTTCTCATTTATTGAAATATTTTCTTCAAATCAGATCATGTATCGGCAGATCAAATCAGATGTGACACAGCAAATTAGATGTCTTTACACTGTGATGTATGTCATAAGGACATCTATGAACTTCAGTAAATGAAATCACATGGATCAACACAGCCCATCAGATATACATGCTGACATTTGGCCAAATGTTAATGCAGTGCTACACTATTAAAAAGCAGGTGAAAATTACGAAACTAACAAACAGATCATCTTGAGGAGGCTTTCCAGTAATATCTATGGAAAAGTGAATCAGTTTTCACTGTAGGTGAAATTGGAAGTTAAAGTGTGGGGTCAGCCCTAATCAAAACATTTCTTTTCTTTTTCTTTTTTTTTAAAAAGAGACTCCCCTCCCCTTATGCTTAGACTTCCTCCATAGGCTTTCTGTTGTGCCAGAAGAACAAATGTTCTGGACAACATAAGTATTTCTCTTTCACATGGTATCAGGCAAAGTCTATAATGTGTCTATGGAACGACAGCATGTAGATGGAACTTTGATATACACCATTGAACACCCATCTGTTTATCTTGCATTTGCTGTTCTTTACCTTATATTCACTCTTCTTTGCCCTCTGAACACCTGTGTACTCACTTTTCTAATACTACTTTCTAATTCTTTAAAACCTGAGTGTTGCTGACATCTCACAAGGTCTTCTGATGAGGGCACCGCTCAAGGTGATAACAGTTGGAACAGTGCTTTTTTCTAAAAAAATGTTTAGGGGTATTCTCATTTGGACTCAATAAAATCACCATTTTATAGTTCAAATAGGGAAAAATAAATACAGTAAATGGAGAAAAGTACAACGATTCACAAAATGTTTAGGGGTATGCGTACCCCTGCATCCCCTGCAGAAAAAAAGCACTGGTGGTGAACATCTAACACTGTAACTCTGTACAACTCTATGCAGATCTAAGTTCGACTTTAACATTTGACATTTTAAAAAGTTTTATAAATCAAAGGGGATCACCTTTTTTTAAAAATAAATAAATAAATGTATTTTACAATGCTGAATGTGTTTGTGTGTGCATGTGTGTTTGTTTGTGATGAGTGTGTGTGTGTGTGTACGGTATGTATGTATGTATGTATAGGGAGAGAGTCTATAAAAACCCCAATAAAAGAGCATTAACCTTTAAGTGTAAGGGGAAATGTAACACAAAAAAATGAAGTGAGTCATGGGTGAGGAAAACAAAGTGGAAAATACTAGTGAAAGCTACTTCCATATAAATTAGTTTTTTGGTGAGGGTACTGGGACTCTTGAGAGTCCCATGGACTGCAAGAAGATCAAACCTATCAATTCTGAAGGAAATCAGCCCTGAGTGCACCCTGGAAGGACAGATCGTGAAGCTGAGGCTCCAATACTTTGGCCACCTCATGAGAAGAGAAGAATCCTTGGAAAAGACCCTGATGTTGGGAAAGATTGAGGGCACTAGGAGAAGGGGACGTCAGAGGACAAGATGGTTGGACAGTGTTCTCGAAGCTACCAACATGAGTTTGACCAAACTGCGGGAGGCAGTGCAAGACAGGAGTGCCTGGCGTGCTATGGCTGTCAGTGCAAGTATTTCTAATTGTGTAATCTAACCTTCCCCCCCCTTTTTCTCCACACAGCACTAAATCTGTTGTAGGGGCTCCCTCAATCCTCTAGAGCAGATATGGGAGGGTGTGAGCGCAAGGGAGGAGGGGTGTGTGTGTGTGTGTGTGTGTGTGTAATCCCTGGAGGGACCCTTGCACTGAGGGGATGGATTCGCAGAGTACCTCTCATGCCCCTCTTCTCTGTCTCTCTGTGTGTGTCTCATACACACATGCAAGACACTAAGGAAATGCTAAATGATTTGTCAGTTTTGAGGCAGTTCATTTTCTATAGTTCATTTCCTCGACCATGTAAAAATCTATAAAAAGCCTCCACAAGGAAGTTCTTGGGGAGAGTGTGGGGGTTTCATTACTGGAGATGAGTTGCCCTGTGGCCATTCCTTGCTGTTAATCACAAGGCGACAGCATTGGCTAAAAATATAAAAGGGCAATTATTACCAACAGATTATTTATCTCTTTTCTGCACAAAACAAGGGAGTTAAAATGCGCAAACACACACAACAAACCACGAGAAACCCGGGCTGCTTTTTGTTACGTAGGCTTTAATTTGTATCTAACACTGTGTTCTTCGCACTTCATTAGCCATCGAATTTGTATCTGAGGCGCAGTGTTTTGGGCAGGCTGCTGCATAGTTGGCGATGTCAGAAGCAATTACTTTCATGGTTTTAAGATTTTATCATACGAGCCTCTCTTTTCTGCTATCAGACTGGACAGCGCAAACAAGGCCATTAAACATTTCATCATATCTTATCAGCTCTCTGGAGCTTTCATCTCAGCAGAGATTATATCTCACTTTGCATGTGAACAAGGAGGGACGCTGGAGAGAACCTTGGCTAAACCATGTCAGTCAGGCACCCGAAACCTATTTTTCTTTTCTCTCCTGGCCTCTTTCCTGACGCACTGGAATATTTTCCTTGGGCAAACGTAACAGTTGATGACGAACGAATGTTATGTCAAAAACCATGACAGAGAGCACAAGGGGATTAATTGGAACTGGTGCTTGCCAAGGTTTGGCACCAGGCCTCGCACTCAATTCTGATGCTCAGCTGTTAGGGCCCTGGCCTGCGACTCATTTCCCAAAGGGCCATTGGCCAGTTTGAGTTATCTTCTTAAAAATCATGGGATTATGCATGATTCTAAATTGTGTAGGAAGGTTCCCACCAGTGCAGGAGAATCACTCCCACCCCCACCATTTTACCCACAAAGCTTCTGGGCTGCTTTGCCCACCAGCATTTAAAACAGCTCCAGAGTTTACAAGTGTAGCTGAGGCAACAGAGATGTGTACACTTATCTTGTCTGCAGTTAAGTACTTTGGAATTCATTTCCACAGGATGCAGTGATGACTACTAGTTATGATGGCTATATTCTGCCTCCATGGCCAGAAACAGCAATGCTTCTGAATACCAGTCACTGGCAACAATGGAAGGGAAGAGTGTTCTTGAGCTCAGGTCCTGCTTACGGGTTTCCTACAGGCATCTGGATGGCCACTGCGAAAAGAGGTTGCTGGACTAAATGGACCATTGATCCAGCAAGCCGATCTTATGCTTTTTAAATGACCTCTATGAACTACAGGGAAAGGGAAAACAGAAGTTTGTGTCAAGGGCGAATCACAGAATTGTAGAGTTAGAAGGGACGTCAAGAGTCATCTAATCCAAAACCCTGCAATGCAGGAATCACAGCTAAAGCATCCTTGATAGATGACCATCCAATCTCCCAGGAGAGTATCCCACTGCTCAAGTCTCCCACTGCCTGCTCCTATCATTTTTAGTTTAGCCAAGAATAGTTAGGGAATAGGATGAAAGAGCCCTTTGCCTGTGTTTTAGAGTATGTGGATGAGGTGTACAATAAGAGAACCATGACAAGGCAGCAGTTGTTCTTCATGCTGAGGAGGAGGGAATTAAGGACATCAAAAAAACTAAGATCATGGCCATCACCTCCTGGCAAACAGAAGGCGAAGAAATGGAGGCAGTGGGAGATTTTACTTTCTTGGGCTCCATGATCACTGGGTGACAGCAGTCACAAAATTAAAAGACGCCTGCTTCTTGGGAGAAAAGCAATGACAAACCTAGACAGCATCTTAAAAAGCAGAGACGTCACCTTGCCGACAAAGGTCCGTATAGTTAAAGCTATGGTTTTCCCAGTAGTGATGTATGGAAGTGAGAGCTGGACCATAAAGAAGGCTGATCGCCGAAGAATTGATAACTTTTGAATTATGGTGCTGGAGGAGAATCTTGAGAGTCCCATGGACTGCAAGAAGATCAAACCTATCCATTCTTAAGGAAATCAGCCCTGAGGGACAGATCCTGAAGCTGAGGCTCCAGTACTTTGGCCACCTCGTGAGAAGAGAACACTCTGGAAAAGACCCTGATGTTGGGAAAGATGGAGGGCACAAGGAGAAGGGGATGACAGAGGACGAGATGGTTGGACAGTGTTCTCGAAGCTACCAACATGAATCTGACCAAACTGCGGGAGGCAGTGGAAGACAGGAGTGCCTGGCGTGCTCTGGTCCATGGGCTCACAAAGAGTTGGACATGACTAAATGACTAAACAACAACAACAAACTATGGATTGAAGAAGAATATGCAGAGCATGGATTTCAAAGGAGAATCACCTGATCCAATCTGGATGGGTTGTGACTTGGATCAGTCACAAGTCCACTATAGTCCATTTTCAAGTCTGAAGTCTTGTGCATCCCTTTACCCGTGGTCTGAAGGTCCCAGTTGCCTGTATCCATTTTAAATTGTTTTTCTTTTCTTTTAAAAAAGTTGCACAAATCACTTAGCTGCTCACAGCATGGAGAACACAGCATGTGGCTCTTCTTGCTGTCACAGGCTTTCAATAGCATGGAACAACTCCTCCCAGGAGCAACAGAAGTTTATGGTGCTCTGTCGCTCTCAGAGGAGCTTACATGGGGGAACCATGACTTCACTCAGTTTTTACATGCCCTGATGTTTTATTTCTTACTTCATGCATTGATCCTCATAGTTGTGAGCAGGAAGCTGCAAGAAATGAGGCAGAGTGTCCATACCAATCCCCTATCCCTCAAAAAGTATGTTTGGATGAGGTGAGGAAGAGGGAAGAAAGAATAATTCTGTGAGGAGAATCTCTTGGGAACTTGGTTTTTGTGTGCACACCATATTTACTTGCTATTTCCTATGTTAAATCTTTTAAATGTATGAACCAAGCCTGCAAAGGGGTGAAAGGTTGGGGTGCATTAGGTCCTGAGGTACATATGCTGTGTGGTGCTGGAGACCAGACTGAGCCAGGATGCCAGCTGCATATCCAGAGCCCTAGAGCATGTGAAGAATCAAGTTCCATGAACACTGATTTGATTTATTATATTTGATTTAATCTTTATCCTACCCTCCATCCAAGGAGTTAAGAGTGGCTGAGAGCTAGCTTAGACTGACAGATAGTAACTGACCAGAAGTCCATGAGTAAGCATCATGGACAGGGTGTGGGTCTCTATCTGGAAGGGGAAATATTTCAAGGTCAGTGGGTGTTGTGTTCAGGCAAAAACATCTCTCTCTCTTCAAAAAACACAACAATCTATTGACAACATATGCTAGCTATTTATACTTTCTCTTTGCCTCAGTGTTAGCTTTTAAACCTGTTTCATTTGAAGGATTTGAAGCGGGTAATATTTAAAACAAAATGACATAAAATCAATTGATCAAAACCAGTACTATACATTATAACATAAAAGAACCAGTACATTATTGAACTTCAGCCCCAAGGGACCAGATCACACAAACATGGATTTACTGCACTCCTCAGAAGTGCTCAGGTTCTGACTTTGAGCAACCAGGGGAATATGCAATTTAGTACTGGTTTCCAATCTGCTGATGTGTTTTGTAGTTTGAATAATTTTATATGTGTCAACTGCCCTGAGGTTATTCATTACAAAGGACAGTATGGAAATGGATTAAATATTTTTTTCTATCTGTCTGTCTATCTTTATATCACATACCAAACAATCATGTGCTAATTTTTATAAGCAAGACTTCATTGTTAATAGTTGTTATAAAAGCTGATGTATAGTAAGTCAAATCCTCTGTCCTAACTCTTTGGTCTTTTAATATGTCCACCTTTTGATCTCTCTATCTCTGAATTTTCCCATTTGCAGGTGGAACCTCTTTTCAGTTAAACTGTTTCACTTGCTAACGCCTTTCTCTTCCCCCATTGAACTAGTTTTCTCTCTCTCTCTCCAAGCAATACATTTTCTGCCTCTCAGTTGTCTTTTTGCTCTTCTCCTGCAGTCCCTTACATCACTGCTCCTGTCTCTTTCCTCCACGAATTCTTATTTCAGCTCCTCTCTTGCCTCAATGTTGGACGCTTTGCTCCTGTCTCCTGCTGTTCTCTATACTTTCCCAAACCCTCCCATCTGCTGAGATACCACAAAGAAAGACTGGAAGAGAAAGCAAAAAGTAAGGCATAATTAGAGATAGTTGGAAATCCTTCGTTCTCCCAGTACAGAAAGGTTACAACAGGCTTGAATATATAGATTTGACATCCAATTGAGAGAAAGCTCTAGGGCAGTCAGGTCAGCACCAGATTTCAGGGGTCTTTGTCATGCTATAGCATTTGTGTTTATAGTGGAAGCATGACTGGCTGGGCACTGGCAGATTTCTAGCTATATGCCATAGCTGCAGAATCCAGACCTTCTGCAGCAGATGGGCTCCCAAGTTACGTATTTCTGTATATTGATAAGTTAGAGCAGTGGTTTTCAACCAGTGTGCCGTGGCACCCTGGGGTGCCTTGAATGATGGCCAGAGGTGCCACGGGCAACACTGGCCTCTGTCCTTCCTTCCTTCCTTCCTTCCTTCCTTCCTTCCTTCCTTCCTTCCTTCCTTCCTTCCTTCCTTCCTTCCTTCCCTCCCTCCCTCCTCTGATGCCCTCTCACATCTCTGCGTCCCCAAAGCTTGCACAGCCATTGTTGCAACAGCCCTGGCTATAAGCTCCACTGGTGAATGGTGCCTCTGGGAGGCCCCTCTCTTTGGGGCGGGGAGAAGGGCAGCTCAGAGGCCAGGGACAGCAGCAGCAGCTGCCTGGAGGACCCCCAAAGAGAGGGGAGAGGAGAGGAGGCTGAGGGAACACTCCACAAGGGAGGGTGTTCGAAAAAGGGCGAGAGGCAGGCAGCTCTGCAGGCAAGGGGTGACATAACTGGGCTCCTGAGCCCCACAGGGGTGCCGCAGAAAGAATGTAGCTGATCAAGGGAGCTGTGGACTTGAAAAGGTTGAAAACCTCTGAGTTAGGGAATACCTTTGAAACATGACCACAAGCAATGAATTTCCATTGTTGAATTCTAATATTGTAGTTTGTTGTCTTGTTCCCACTCTTCATTTCCCTTGCACTCCCAGATTGCAGATTTCATGTCAGAAGGTACTGGATTTGCATGACAAAGAGGTGCAGATATTCTTGTATAAGTAAAAAAGAACGGTGCTTTCTCTATGCAGCTGGTTGGTCACTACTAGACCCTTCATCTGACCCAGAAGGCTTCTTCATAAGTGAGGATGGTTGGACAAATTTAATTTACTTAACATTTAAAAATGAACCTACCTGATTTGCACCTTCCAAAACGCTGCCATCCTTCAAATCCACACTTCTCTGAAATCTGCAATGCAGTTTTCCACCCAAGTAATGTGTGCAAAAATACATATATTTTAGAATGCACGTATTAAAGAAATGACATACGGAAATGTATTGTACCAGAGGAAATTGCTTTGCGAAAATGTATACATTAGGCAAAACTGCACATGCAAATGTGTATATTAGGAGAAATTGCTGATGAATTTTCATGAGGACTTTAAAAATAGTAATAAAATGCCAAGTGGTGTTGGGAAATGCAGAGAAGAGAGCATAATATTAGAAAAATAAGAAACTGAGAGAAGTCAACACTGATGAATTCACCCATAGCTATTCTTAAGGATAATATTTTATAATACACAGAATAATGATATACTGGTCAGAAAGATCTTTATTTCTTTGAGAAAGCGGTTCTGCCCAAGAGTGTATTTTGTTTTTGGATATTGGCATGGCAAATGGTTTTCTCTTCTTTGTTTTTTTTTAAAGGTTGCTTGAGGCAAGAGTAACTGGATATATATTACATGAACATTCTTGGAAACCATACGATAAAAGAAAGTCCTGGATAATAAAGAATTTTATTTAAAATAAAAAATAGGGAGCTTATTTGATTCTCCAGTTGTGCAAATGGATTTTATGTACTTTAAAATGAGCTAATTTTGATAGATGCAGGAGCGGTAATAGAGATATGGTTACTGGAGCCAGACGGTATGAGTTTTCTCTTTCCGATCCTTCTGCTGAGAATTGCTCTGCTACTTAAGGAAGTCAGCAACAAGAAAATAGACAGAAAACGCAGGAATCTAATTCAGTTAAAGATAAATCAAGAGATAATTTTGATGAAACAAAGCTTTGTAGCCCTTGGAAAGCAGCTGCAGAAGCATGATAGAGCATCCCAATATAAAGGAAAATTACTTTGCTCTTTGTACAAGCCTAGAATTCATCTTTTCATAGTTATTAGTGTGCCTTTGATAACATTAGTGTGTAATATTTAATTTGGTTCTCCTTGAGAAATCATCATATGTGAGTTCAAAGGAGAGGTGGTGGTGGGGGGTTCCCCCTCCTCAAGGTAGCTGATGGATCACGCTCTCAGCATGCAACAATCCAATGTGAGAAAAGAACAGTATTCATGCACTTCATCACTTGATTAACTTAATACTGCCATTCATCACAAGTCTGCCAGTACCACACAGATGAGTGGACCTTAGATCTGGAATCCTGTCTGCTCATGGCTCCTTTTCTGAATTTGTGGCAGGGAAGATTGAAGTGGTGGGGTGTCAATGTCAAGTCTGGCAGGTGAGTTCTAGTCACTCTCTGTCAAAGCTATTGCCATCCCAGGCCCATCAATTCTACCTCGGGCTGAAAAGCTTATTGGATAAAAATCCTTGGATGGCTAGCCTGCCTTGGAATATTGTATAGCAGGATGCCTTTGGTCAGGGCCGGCCCTATGGCCAGGCTGGGTGGCGCAGGGCGCCAGGGCGCCCTCGCAAGGGGGGGCGCTGTGCAGCCGTGCCCGGCAGCTGCGCTGCGCTGCACGCTAAGCCCGCCCGCCACGCAGCAGTGCCCGGCAGCTGTGCTGTGCCCGCCCGCCCACCACGCAGCAGCGCCCGGCAGCCACACTGTGCGCTGAGCCCGCCAGCCACGCAGCAACGCCTGGCAGCCACGCTGCGCGCTGAGCCCGCCTGCCCGCCCCGTTGGGAAATGGGGCGGGGGGCGCGCCGGAGGGATCCGTCGCACCACGGCGCCAGGGATGCTTAAGACGGCCCTGCCTTTGGTATCTAGGAACATCCAGGGAAAAGGCTACAAAGCAAGCCCTCATAGATCACCCTTGAGCTCTGCGTGGTAAAGCTCTCTTGACAGCAACCTATTCTTAGCTAGCCCCATTTGGTGGCACATAACACTTGAGTTTGCTGTTAGAAGGAATGCTGCAAGATTTCCTCTTTTCTACTGACTAACAAACCAGTCACTAAGCTACTTTACAACTAATTTGTTTGCCAAGAAAAAGCTTTTCCTCTGTGTAGCACATTGCAGTGGGATTCTGACATATATTCCTTTCTGTTGCTTGCCCTGTTAATGTAAATTTTAACATAATTATGTAGCAGTTTTCTTGGAACACAGCCCACATTCCATATGTTTGTCTCTTTGTGATGGTTTGTTTCCTAAATCTCTGTGTAATCAGCTGGTTGGAAAAGTTTAGCACCTAGTTTTTCTTCTTCTAAGGATATGTTGTTTTTCTGCAAAAGACCTCACTGTGCACAGTCATCAGGAACCCAACACATTCCTTTCTTATTCACAGTACTGAAATATTTTGTTTATATTTGTTTGCCAAAGTGCCATCACAATTGATTTGTACCGGCAAAGGAACTCAGTGAATTTTGAAATTTTGTCCAGCAATTAGCTTGCATGTCGTCAGCAGTCTCCCGCACAGATACTGGCATCTGACAACTGGGAAGAGAGGAATACTTCTTGTAATCATAGCAGCCTATCACTTAGTCATACGAGCTCCTTGGATGCTTCAATCTAGTAGCTCAGCCCTGCCTATGATGCTGTGATCCTCGGAGGTTAGTTTGATGACTATAAGTAGTAGGTGTTTTGTTTGTTAAAGGGCTAAAGTTGTGGAACTTCATTTTTTTAGAGGAATATAGTAAAGCCTTTCTATTATTTTAATGGGATTTGTAACCATGGTGTGGTCATATTTTTAAATTGCATTGTGGTTTTTGAGCTGCTTGGTGCACCAGTCTGGGACCAAAAGACATTTTATATAGCAGTCTTTCTACTGATGTTGGGTCATAGCCAACATTAGTCATACACAGAGTAGACCCACTGAAATCAATGGACCCTAGCTTAAGTTGGGTTTGGTTTCTTTATTTGTAAGCTGATTTGTGCCCACATTTTATGAAGACACATTCAAGAACTTCAACTAACAAATAATGCAAAGGAGACATTGGTCCTTGGGCAGATGGGTGTGTGTGCAATGTCTCCTCTCCACAGATGCCATGTTCCTTTATCCCCACCCCCACCCCAAAATCTAATAGTCCTGAGTTGGCTCAGTGACTGTTATTACAACCACAGGACAACCTAGCAGTGTTTGTGTTTATTCAGCTAATCTTTGAGCACTCTTGACCTTGAGGTGCCATTAAGATGAGACTAATGCTGTGGCTCCACGAGGTTCAAGCTAGATGTGATGATAACAGACCCATCTTTTTAAATGCATTTCTGATTCAAGTGTGTGTGTGTGTGTGTGTGTGTGTGTGTGTGTGTGAACTTACTGTGCATTTCCTGTTGCAGAATCATTTCTTGTCCTGCAGTTCCTGTTGCAGAGCAGTAACAGTCATCTTGCTGAAGCAATGCCAGTAGCCATGTTCACATAAAATGCCAAGCCCAAGCCGTTGCTTAACATAAAGGTGCTAGCTCCTGATGAGGGTTGCAGCTGCTTTGCTTCTCTCTAGTCCCTTTAGCTCACTGTGGTGTGGTAGCCAAGCCAAGGTTTGGTTTAGTGTGTCATCTGAACTTAGGATCATTTTTAAGATCTGTCCTTCTTAGCTACTATTGGTAAAGGTAAAGGGACCCCTGACCATTAGGTCCAGTCATGACTGACTCTGGGGTTGCGCGCTCATCTCACATTATTGGCCGAGGGAGCCGGCGTATAGCTTCCAGGCCAGCATGACAAAGCCGCTTCTGGCAAACCAGAGCAGCACATGGAAACGCTGTTTACCTTCCCGCTATAGCGGTTCCTATTTATCTACTTGCATTTTTTTGATGTGCTTTCGAACTGCTAGGTTGGCAGGAGCTGGGACCAAGCAACAGGAGCTCACCCCGTCACAGGGATTCGAACCGCCGACCTTCTGATCAGCAAGCCCTAGGCTCAGTGGTTTAGCCCAGATTTATTCTTTGCTGAACTTTTCAGGAGCCATACTTTTCACACAGCCCCATTAAGCCATAGTTGGGCTTTCCATGATACGTGAACCAGGCCAATATGGCGCCATGCCTGGAATGTACAGATGGGTCTTAACATTGTAAAATGGTTGCACATTGTCTAGATGCTAAAAGTCACCAATTATATATTACATTTCTGCTATCTTCTTGTATTTTTAAGGGAGATTTTGAATACCAGCCTTTTGCCCTTGGTGCATTTCGTAACAGCACAAATTAATACCATAAATATAAACATGCTTAGTCAGTCATCTGTGGACATTTTGCCTTATTCAACTATTTTTTTAATTTAAAAACTACAGCAGAGTTAGATTCATAAAACGATGGAGAAGAGAGAAATGAAAAAAAATATTTGTCCAGGCAAAAGAGCCAATTTGTGGAGCCCTCCTGCTCCTCTTCAGGGTAGCATTCTGTATCTAAAATATTGATACTAAGCTGTTAAACATTGACATAAAACAACTGACTCAATCCAGCAATGGGAAACGTGTCGGAGGAACAAGTAATTAGCAAATGGTATGAACAAAGAGAGAAATAACTCCTAGTTAAGTAGAATATTGTAAATAATGGATTTTATTCAAACAAGCAAGAGTGTGAATTGCTATAAAGTAAATATCAATTATTCATGCCGTTTAATATTTTATTACACCCCTCATAAACATTTACATTAGAACAGCAGTGAGCTGTACCCTGGAGATTCAGCCTAAGCAAACAAGCTCTCCTCTCCTTTTCTAAGCTCCTGAGCTCACTGTCCATCACCACTTAAGCCCAGGATGAAGTGAGCTGAAAATTGCACCACTTCTGGAGGCTCCAAATCATGTCTTGCTGCTCCGTAATGAGAGGCAGCTTTAGGAATTTCTGAAACAATCATGTCAGGCTTTGAATGAGGCCGGCGCTGGAATAATCACATTCTAAACAGTTGCCCTGATCTAGCAGCTCAATTTCTACCACACAGAGCTGTGGGAAAGCAGGGTGTCTACGGTTTCAGTGCATTGGATTCATGTAGGGTAGTTCAGGCTGTGCTGATCACCTGGCTTGTCCTCTTAGCCAGCAGGGACCAACACAGTACAGGTGCACAGCCTTCACAGAGCAAGTTCCCAATGCCGAGCATAAGAACATGGCCAAAGGTAACAAGCTCTTAGCTTTTCTGCGGCTACCTCACATGCTCCTGGTTAGGGACCATGACACTGAATTAGGGGTACAGAAATCAGGGGGTGCCTGGGCTTCCATACCAAGATGCAGTTGTGTTGGTAAGAATGTACACCAATGTGGCATGTGTTCCACTGTGAACTAACCAGGCCCCCGACCCTGCTTAACTTCCGAGATCGGATGGGATTGGGTGCTTTCAGGGTGGTGTGGCTGTAGGCTGAATTGATTAATTTTATCTAAAGAGTTCCATACCGCTTCCCACAAAATGTATCAAAGTGGTGAACAACAATGTAAAAACTATGTAAGAAATATATACACTATATAGTAGATCAAGAATGAACAGTAAAAAGTGAGCTGGTTGAACAAGAGTCTGGAAACGGTTGGGTGATCAAGAATGAGGGAAACACTTCACTGAAGATGCCCCCCCCCTGAATTCCTAAGACTGCTCCATAATAGGAGCTTTGCTTTTTGTTCCAAGCCTGTCCCAGAAATTCTTCAATTACAGAGCCACTTTGGCCAATCTGTTCACTCCTTCTCATTTCTATTCTGTGCCCCCTGACCACAGTTTCTAATCTTGGTTGGCTTGTGGCCCAGTGTGTATACATGGATGACTTCATACCCAAGTGCCCCAGGCCGTGACTCCCCTAGGTGTGCTCTATGAGGGAATGGGGTTGTGTATTCTGCTATGTCAAACCTTGCCACCCATTTGAAAAATTGGTTGCATCACAACATTAGGAATTGCAGCAGGTTTATTTTCTAAGAGATGGACACCCCATAACAGTCGGAGAAAACAAAACAAAATGTCACACAGTCTGACAGTAAGATGTATGAAATAATGAGCAAGGAAAAGTGCAGTAGTTCAAAAAAGAAGGTATCAGGAAGATGTATATGCTATCTATCTTTTTGGGGGGTGGGGGTGGGGTGAATTCTTTCAAGATGACTGGCCATGTTTTCCTTTGATCTCAGTCACTGATTTCTTGACGATAAAAACTGTCTCCAAATATCCAGTAACTGGGTGACTAAGAGCATAAAAACTGAAGCATAGATTTGTTACTCTGTGCTGGAGTTGCAAACTAATCCATATTAATGTCCCACTTGCGATAGCCAAGTGGGGAAGTTTCCAAGGCACATGCCAGTGAATGAGGCAGAGTCACATCTGTCCAAAGGAGAAGGATCCAAACTCTAGCATGTGATTGATTTTGAAAAAATGATAATGGACGCCATGTGCACTGATCAAGACTGATAAATTGCTCTAATTGCTTTTGCTTGGGTAGTGTACACTGGCCAACCGTGTCAGGATTGTATATTTATATTCATAACTGCAACATATATCTCTTCCAAAGTGTGGAAACTGAAAGCAGGACCTGAATGCGACAGAACCATCTCCACTTGTGATTTCCAGCAACTGGTATTCAGAGACAGTGGAGGTGGAACATAGTCATTCTGGCTAGCAGCCATTGATAACCTTATCCTCCATGCATTTGCCTAATCTTTGAAACATAATCACCCACTGCTTTAATAAGACTCAATCTCCCCACCACACTTTGCAACAGCACCACCACCACAGCCAGAGGAATTAAGCAATATTGGTGGGTGCAGGTAGGACAATGTTGCTTACCTGCCTTCTGAACACTGAGTACCACAGCTGCCAGTTCCTGAGAGGAGGAGGGACAACGCTTAGGGAGCTCAGTGCCAGTCTGATTCACCTGCAACCACACCTACAGTATGCTTGCACCATGCTGATCTCCTCATGGCCCCTCCTTCTCAGAAACTGGCAGCAACAATTGGTGTTTGGAAGGCAGGTGAGCAAAGATGCTCTGCCTACTGGATTTAATATTGTTTTAGTTTTCATCTCCACAAATAAAGCTACTTGTGTTTTACCTAGCCTAAGAACTGCCTTCTTAGTTGTCATAAACTGGAAAGACAACAGAGAGGAGGATCCTGGTGAGGGGATTAGCCACAATTGGTGCACATTGGGGCAAGCTGGGGATGGAGAAGTAGAGGTTGGAGGCATAGAAGGTACCAGTACTCACAGGGCAACAGAGAACAGTGAGGGGATGGGGGTCAGTGCACAGGAACCAGAGAACAGGACCCATCACCAGAGCCAGAGGGGCCCCCCGTCTCCATGAACCCAGTGGGCTCTGAGGCATAGGGAGCAGTGGGAGGTACATTCTAGGAGGCTGAGGTAGGCAAGGCACACAGCCCAGCTCATTAGCTGGCCAGGTGGGGCTCATTAGCTCGGGGAGGAGGTGTGTGATTGCTCAGTTGGATTGGGCTCAGGACAGGTAAGGATCACATGCCTTGTCAAGCCCAGATGCTGCTGCAATCAAGATTCAAGGGATAAAAGGGAAGCAGAGCTGCAGTGCTTTGTCTGCTCAACTTTCCCATGTTGATGGACCATGGCTTGGATGTCCTAGGAGCTCCATGGAAGTGTGCTTTTGGGGACTGAACTCCAGGTCCCCTAACCCTGGATCGGCAGCAGAGGCGGGAACCTGGCCTGACTGTTGGACTTTGGACTTGGCTTGCTACATTGAACATGGACCATGTTTCTTGACCTGTTGGGTTGCCATGCTACTTGCTAGCATTTGCCCTGGGGACTGTATATACCAGTGGGACTAGTCAAGGGGTTGAGGACATTATTTAACTGGCTGATGTCAGGGATGACAAATCCCTTTGTCAGAATGGATTATGCCAACTGGCACTGGGCTGATGCTCAGCAGCCATATCCAATGAATTATTATGAATTTGTATTGAACTAATTATTGAATTGTTTGTCTTTTCTTAATATGCTGTTGCTTTTGTTAGGATGATATTAATAGAAATTTTGTAAAAGTGGTGTAAAATATTACAACCAACCTCAGCCAGCATGGCCAACAGTCAGGGATGGTGGAAATTGTAGTCCAAAAACATCTGGAGGCCAAAAAAGGCAACCATTCCTTGGGACGGGGCCATAGCTCAATGACTGAACACATACCTTCGTGTCCCATGTACAATCCCTGGTATGACCAAGTAAAAGGGTCAGGTAGCAGTCGATGTGACAGATCGCTGTTTCAGACCATGGAGAACCATTTTCAGGAAGAGTCATCATAGCAGACAGCAGAGGATTGGATAGACCAGAGTGTGACCAGTTAGAATGGTAAGGAATCTTCTTTTTCTCCTATTCCTTCTCTATGCCAAATGAAATATATGTCTAAAAACCCTTATCCATTTTACACAACTGGAGACAGTCAACATAAATTAGTCATACAGTTCATGTAGATCCTATAATGAAAGAGGTTACTTAAAGATAAATAGTTTATTTTTAAAAACCAAAATTATTATATTTGTACAATTTACCGCTTTGTCCAATTGATTTTGTTTGCCTTGGCAATATGCAGCTGAAAGGGAGAAATAAAAATGGATTGCAGTTTAATTGTCCTGGAGGGATTTATTTATTTATTTTAATTGCTCTGGAATTTGGTTTGGAGTTTCAGCAAGTGTGGTTTTTCAGCCATTTGCTTTTCAGCACCAATAATTCTAAAGCAAACGGTGTAATTCTGAGACAATTTTGCAGTTTCTTTCTGACTTGGCATACTTTTTTATGAGCCGGGGGGAGACAATATGTTTTAACAAACCTTACCCCTCTTCTAAAAACAAACAAACTGAATCAAATTAGAACGAAAGCTAGCCACCCTTGATCAAGGGCAAATCTTTAATAGCTTGGTAGCTGTCCAGGAATCCACCCCCCTAAAAGTCATATAACAGTCTTATGTCTGTGAAACAGATTATTACTAGAGTTGAGCTGAATATTCTCCAATAAATCCTTTCAGTGAGAAAAATGGGCTTTTGAGGGAGTGAACGACTTACTGAAAGATGCTGAAAAGCCTGGCATTTTCTCTCACCAGCACGCTGCTGGTGTATAGAGAGCCCCAGTTGACTGTTGCCAATTTGGTCCTTGTTAGGAAGTGTCATTATCACACAAAGTCTCTTCACACACCTTGCCAAGTGTTAAGTGAGGCCCATGGATTAAGGAATTATGACCCATTGTTGGAATGGAGATTTTTTACTTTGAAATTGGAATCTGAGAGCATTGTTTAAGAGGCTGTATTCATGAAACTGGTACTAGAAACAGTTCACAAATGCTTTATTTATTTAGTCTATGCTGCATTTCAGAGAGAAATGAAGAAAAAAGGACCTGACATTTGATGTGAGGCCTTCCTTTGTAAGTTTTTGTAGGCTTGGAAATCTGGGTCTTCACTTAATACTGGTGGCAGCACAATCATATTCAAGCCCACTGAGTGGTAAATACCCCTGGGTTCAATCTCAGGTTTAAGTTTGTAGCCTGGGGTCAAAGACTGGCTAGCATTGCCATCTCATGTGTGACATCTATATGAAAGATAGGTAAAGGTAAAGGGACCCCTGACCATTAGGTCCAGTCGTGACCGACTCTGGGGTTGCGTGCTCATCTCGCATTATTGGCCGAGGGAGCCGGCGTATAGCTTCCAGGTCATGTGGCCAGCATGACAAAGCCGCTTCTGGCAGAGCAGCACATGGAAACGCCGTTTACCTTCCCGCTGTAGCGGTTCCTATTTATCTACTTGCATTTTGACGTGCTTTCGAACTGCTAGGTTGGCAGGAGCTGGGACCAAGCAACGGAAGCTCACCCCGTCACAGGGATTTGAACCACCGACCTTCTGATCAGCAAGCCCTAGGCTCAGTGATTTAACCACAGCGCCACCTGGGTCCCAGATATGAAAGATAATCTTAAACAAATAAAAAAAAAGGCAAACAGGGTGTTTTTCTGGAGACTTTTGATTGCAACTATATTGGTCCCAATTTTGTTAATCTAGTATTCTATCTCACTTGCTGGCCAGCTGACACTAAAAAATATTCTCAGAAAAAGACAACCAAAACGATCAAGGGGACAGAGGAACTCCCTATAAGGAATAATAGAATATTAAAGCTGGAAAGGACCGAAGGGTCATCTAGGCCAACCCCCCCACAAGGGTAAAGCATCCATGACAGATGACCACCCAACCTCTGCTTTAAAACCTCCGAGGAAGGAGAGTCCACCACCTCTTGTGGGAGTCTGTTCCACTGCCGAACAGCTCTTACTGTTGCAGCATTTGGGACGTTTTAGTGAAAAGATGACTGAAGTGACATGCTAGAAGTTTATAAAATTGTGCATGGCATGGAGAAAATGGACAAAGAAATATTTTTCTCCCCAGGGACTGAGCTATACAGCAGCAAATAAAACATTTTAAATGTGTTGTAAAGTGCAATATACAAATGCGACACTAGATGGTAACAGTGAGCTATGCCAAATTCAATGTATTTTTCAAAACGTTTTGTTATTTTTTTTACAAAAAGCATTTTCACTGCGTTTGTTTAATGTGTGTAGATTCCACCCCTTTCTCATAACACTAGAACTCATGTGCATCCAATGAAATGGAAAGTTTGAAGATACAGGACAGATAAATGAAAGTAGTTCTTCACTCAGCACATAAACTATGGAACTCCCTCCCACAGGAGGCAGTGATGACCACCAACTTGAATGGCTTTAAAACAGCCAAACTCACGGAGGATAAGGCTATCAATGGCTACTAGCCATGATGGTTCTCCACTACCTCTACAGTCGGAGACCATAATGCTTTTGAATACCAGTTGCTGGAAACTCCAGGAGAATGTTCCTATGCTTGGGTCCTGCTTGCTGGTTTTACCCAGGCATCTGGGTGTGACAACAGGATGTTAGACTAGATTGGCTATTGGCCTGATTCTTATGTTCTTACGTAATCCCACCTTTGTTTCTCTGATAATAAAAAAATAGCTCTTTGGAGTGTTTGAATATATTATCACTGCCATCTTAGAACAATTTGTAAGGTATGTATAGTGGTACCTGGTTTCTTGAATGGCTTAGTTGTCGAACAAATCGGTTCCCAAATGTTGCAAATCTGGAAGTAAGTGTTCTGGTTTGCGAACGTTTTTCGGAAGCCAAAAGTCTGTGGCTTCCATTTGAGTGCAGCCAATTGGAAACCGCGTCTTGATTTTTGAACTGTTTCGGGAGTCGAACAGACTCCCAGAATGGATTACGTTTGAGAGCCAAGGTACCACTGTATTCCCATTTTTTCGCTCATGGGATTACCCAGGGTCATCAAACTTTTTCAGCAGTGGAACCGGTCCACTGTCCCTCAGACCTTGTGGGGGGCCAGACTATATTTTGAAAAAACAAACAAACGAATTCCTGTGCTCCACAAATAACCCAGAGGTGCATTTTTAATAAAAGGACACATTCTACTCATGTAAAAACACCAGGCAGGCCCCACAAATAACCCAGAGATGCATTTTAAATAAAATGACACATTCTTCTCACGTAAAAACATGCTGATTCCCGGACTGTCTGTGGGCCGGATTTAGAAGGCGAATGGGCTGGATCCGGCCCCCGGGCCTTAGTTTGCCTACCCATGGATTAGGCTGAGGGAACTGGCTAAAGCCACCATGATAATTCAGGACAGAGTTCACAGCCTCTGTTTCTGGCTCTAAACCAGCCCCTTGCCCTTTTATCTCACTCTATACTTTTTTCTTTCTGTCATCAACTACTGTGCCATTGTTTAGTTGCTTAGAATATTTTAAAGGTCCTGTCCTTGTGCACCACCAGGCCCACATATCTGTCCAATGAGCACATCTGCTCCTCTGGAAGGAGGGGTGCCAGTGGGGATGAGAGGTTCATTGGCAGGAAGATTTTGTGCTAGAAAGAGACTGAGAGGATTCATGGGCAAAAGACTGTGCCCTGGACGTCTGCTTTAATACCTGCAAAATGTTGTTGATGTAAAGGCAGCGGATAAAGCTTCAACTTTCTATTGGCAGATAAATATCTCTTATCCACACTTCCATGATTTTAAGCATGAGGAAATGTCTACTCTCCATTTCAATATTTTTCCTCTTTTCTTCACATATGACTGACAGATAAGTGTGTCAATGACAATGCTGGTGGCAGTTAGGGAACCGCCACCACTGTCACTTTCAATCAGACAGACAGCGGATTTAACAGACTGTAATGGAGATATACCAAGAGCACCCGACTGCCCATTTGTTTTGCTACAATGGCCTGTACTTTTGCAGTTTCCATAACTTAGAAATTCTGAAACCCCAAACATAATTTCAATCAGAGTCTTCCATGACACATGGCATCCATGCTTGTGTTGTTGACAAGTAGATTACTTATTGGCGTTTTTTCAGCTTTAATCTGAAAATTGCTGGATGTTAATAATTATGTTCCTACCATAAGTAATCAGGGACCCAGGTGGCGCTGTGGTTAAACCACTGAGCCTAGGGCTTGCTGATCAGAAGGTCGGCGGTTCGAATCCCTGTGACGGGGTGAGCTCCCGTTGCTTGATCCCAGCTCCTGCCAACCTAGCAGTTCGAAAGCACATCAAAATGCAAGTAGATAAATAGGAACTGCTACAGCGGGAAGGTAAACGGCGTTTCCATGTGCTGCTCTGGTTTGCCAGAAGCGGCTTTGTCATGCTGGCCACATGACCTGGAAGCTATACGCCGGCTCCCTCGGGCAATAATGCGAGATGAGCTCGCAACCCCAGAGTCGGTCACGACTGGACCTAATGGTCAGGGGCACCTTTACCTTTTACCATAAGTAATAACAAGGATACAATAAACCAGATCAACTCATTGTCTCTTGCCTGTTGCATCTATCACTTTACTAAAAAGAATAAGGGGTTTTAGTGAATGCCAATGTTGTTGTTTAGTCGTTTAGTCGTGTCCGACTCTTCGTGACCCCATGGACCAGAGCACGCCAGGCACTCCTGTCTTGCACTGCCTCCCGCAGTTTGGTCGAACTCATGTTCGTAGCTTCGAGAACACTGTCCAACCATCTCGTCCTCTGTCGTCCCCTTCTCCTAGTGCCCTCAATCTTTCCCAACATCAGGGTCTTTTCCAAGGATTCTTCTCTTCTCATGAGGTGGCCAAAGTATTGGAGCCTTAACTTCATGATCTGTCCTTCCAGTGAGCACTCAGGGCTGATTTCCTTCAGAATGGATAGGTTTGATCTTCTTGCAGTCCATGGGACTCTCAAGAGTCTCCTCCAGCACCATAATTCAAAAGCATCAATTCTTTGGCGATCAGCCTTCTTTATGGTCCAGCTCTCACTTCCATACATCACTACTGGGGAAAAGAATAAGGGGTTTTAGTGAATGCCAATAATTACTAGTAATGGTCAATTGCCCCTCAGCTTTGAAGTCTGATATTGCCTTTTGCTGGCCTGGATGGAGGACAGAAAGGATTGTGGGTAAAAACTAACCTGCTGCACAAAGGTAAAACCTATATTTGTTGCTTCGCAGCCCACCTTTGCCTCTGGCCCCGCCCACCATTAGCATCTGACCTGGAAAGTTGCCCAGAAGGGAATGGGTCCATCAGCCTGAAAAATATTTCCCCATCCATGGCTCAAATCATGTCTTGGATTTTCTAATGTCTACCTTAATTACATCTGATCTGACCCCTAAGGTTGCATAAACTTTATTTGAAAAAAGAAAAGTATGGACCCATCAATAATTTAAGGCAAATGATGGCCTTACTATGACTCCGGAAATGTAAAGGCATACCAAAGATAGCCCAAGGAGTCAGCTAATGATCTAGCAAGATATAATAGAATATGAGAGACCTATGAAAAAATGGTATTAATTAGGGAAAGTTGTATTAGAACCTTTTTTGGCCAATACATATTAAAGATGAGAAAAGGTGTGTGTGTGTGTGTGTGTGTGTGTGTGTGTGTGTGTGTAATATTAAGTACTATGATACCATCCCTTACGACCGTGGTGTATTTTTTAAAAGTTTTTTTTTAATTCTGTGGCCGTCACAAGAGATAAAATAAAAGAACTTAATGCCATAGCAGGAGAAATGTAGCTTTATTGAAAATTAATGTGGAATCTTACTTGACATCAGAAATGCAAGTCAGATCACATATTAATTTTTTAAGATTTGCAAAATTACTGCCTGCAATTTGAAATATTTAAGTTGAAGCCTGATTTTTTTTTGGGGGGGGGGGGCTTACTTTACCACTAATTTTAAAGAACGTTTTTCAAAAGGGTTTTAAACTTCTCTGCCCAACCCAGGGCCATGTTGGGAAAGCAGATTGCTTTTT
Organism: Zootoca vivipara; assembly: GCF_965207765.1. Taxonomy (NCBI): domain Eukaryota; kingdom Metazoa; phylum Chordata; class Lepidosauria; order Squamata; family Lacertidae; genus Zootoca; species Zootoca vivipara. Next base: position 59,610,531 of record NC_142586.1, read on the forward strand.
CTTTCCTGGACTCTGTACACATTCTAAAACTTATTTGATTTAAATATAGATATTTGTATACAGTGGTACCTCGGTTTATGAACACAATTGGTTCCGGAAGTCTGTTCATAAACTGAAGCGTTCATAAACTGAAGCGAACTTTTCCATTGAAAGTAATGGAAAGTGAATTAATCCGTTCCAGACGGTCCGCGGAGTAAGCGTTCATAAACTGAAGCAAACTTTCCCATTGAAAGTAATGGAAAGTGGATTAATCCGTTCCAGACGGGTCCGCGGAGTACTTAAACTGAAGCGTTCATAAACTGAAGCATGGGTGTAATTGGTTCCGGAAGTCTGTTCATAAACTGAAGTGTTCATAAACTGAAGCAAACTTTCCCATTGAAAGTAATGGAAAATGAATTAATCCGTTCCAGATGGGTCCGCGGCATTCATAAACCGAAAATTCATAAACCGAGGTGTTCATAAACCGAGGTTCCACTGTACTGCTTAATGTTTAAAAACTCTAAACATTTGACATAAAATAACACAAAGTCCAGTGGTACCTTGGAAGTCGAACAGAATCTGTTCCGGAAGTCCGTTCGACTTCCAAAACGTTCGGAAACCAAGGCACTGTTTCTGATTGGCTGCAGGAAGCTCCTGCAGCCAATCGGAAGCCACAAAAGCCCCTCCGGACGTTCGGCTTCCAAAAAATGTTCGCAAACTGGAACACTCACTTCAGGGTTTACGACGTTCAGGAGCCAAAACCTTGGACTTGCAAGGTGTTCGGGATCCAAGGTACAACTGTATTCATTAAAAAATAGCAATAAAAAGAGACACCAGAAGTAGTAGACACAATACAATTTTCAAAATTATTCCTAAAAACCAGCAGGTTTTTTGTTTTTTTAAGTACATAATAAAATTACATGGCTGGGTAAGTTTGACTAATGTTCTCAGTGGCTGTAGCTGCCACCACCATTGGACTATTGATCTGGGGGGAGGTTCTTGTGGGCCACTGGGAGAGGATTGGCAGGTCATATCACGCCCGCAAGTCAATACTTTGTCACTCCTGCTGTCAAGGCGATGGTTGTACAGTGTCACATTCAAGCAGGAAACACAAAACGAAAATGCCAGTTGCTGGATAGTTCACTTCTGAATCTTCTATTCACTTTTGATTGAGAAACAGTTGAGTTGAGCCTCAGGAAAAAGTTTAGCAGATGGGAACACAGATACAAATCTTCTAAAATGGACAGTGGATGATTGCTTTCATTCATCAGCTAGCGTTTGTCATGCAGTGATAAGTGCTCCTTCAAAAGGTTTGTTTTACGAGATGAAGAATTTAATATGGCTGTCTGCTAATTTCAGCCGTTCTTTTAAAAAAAATATTGTGCAATATTATCTTGCTCAACAACTCCGGTTCCCTGAGTCATAGCATCTTGGCAGCCTGCTCTGTGCTCTGGTTTTACATGAGATGGCTAAGTTTTCCTCAGTCCCCACATTCTGAGAGTTTCACAAGTTGGACTGATTTTTGAGGAGCTGTACGCCAGTTTTGAAATTTCATGTGTCAAATCTGTTTTATTATTAAAATGTATCATTTTCAAAGTTTGCTGAAGTATTTATCATGGCCTTTGAGCAGTTTTAAATGGTGCTTTAACCCATCCACTTTGTTCTGCTAGCCTCTCCCCATGCAGTTACTACCTCACTGTTCCCATTCCCTTGATCAGGTACTACCTGCCTGAGGCAACGTTCCTTGGTATCAAATGACAATGGTGGACAGGGCAAGAGGCAAAAATTGGTGGGTCAATAGATGTGACTCTTATTATCCCAGCCATGTAAAAGTCAGAGGTTCCTACACACCTCATCTATTGCTCTTCATTCTGCATCCAAAAGAGTAAAAGGCATTATCCTGTTTCAAAGACACATTCCAGCCAGGCAAAAGCACTCAGATAGGGTGTGGAGCAGGGATGGTGAAAAGTGTTGTATGGGGCGACTCCCAAGGAACAAACAGAGAGGGCTGGAGGGCCCTAGGCCTGGATTTCTTCCTCTTACTGTACCTTATTTGACCATCTAAACCAGGGATGGGGAACCTGTTGCCCCCCAGCTGTTGTCCTGCCCCCATGATCCACAGCTAGCATAGCCCAATGGTCAGGGATGCTGTCAGTAGTAGTTCAGCACTATCTAGAGGGTTACAGTTCTCCTTCCCTTCATCTAAACCAGGCATCCCCAAACTGCGGCCCTCCAGATGTTTTGGTGTACAACTCCCATGATCCCTAGCTAACAGGACCAGTGGTTGGGGAAGATGGGAATTGTAGTCCAAAACATCTGGAGGGCTGAAGTTTGGGGATGCCTGATCTAAACAATATTTACAAAGTAAATACAACAAAACTTTGATATGAGAATTAAATGACCAGTAAAGAATGTTTTGGTGCTTAAAAATAATAATCACCTGGGTGTTTTACAAAATAAATTAAGAATGGATTGGCCTCTCTATCACAAAAGCAAACATCAAAGCAAAATATATTTCAGTCAGGTAGAGAGAATCATGAATGCTACATGTACTATATATATAAAAAAGCCAGGTATTTAATTAGAGGTGGTGGTGGAGTGACATTTGTAACAAAGTTTGCAATCCTAACCTCAATTACTTGGGAGTAAGACTGGTTGAATTCTGTAGGAGTTACTTCTGAGTTGAGATGGTTTGAATTGTGCTGTAAGCAGACCAATATTAGGTGAGGGGGTGGGGATTGTAATAGTGAATGTTCCACCACTTCCAAAGTCTTGCCAGTTCATGATGGCCAATTCAGGAAGTAGGGGGCAGGTTTATTTTGCCTTTGTTCCAGCATGTTTTAATGATGAAAAATTAATTGTGCAAGTGATGTGGACAAGTCTGGGATCTCTCAGAGAAACAGAGGGGGCTTTGAAGCCAGTGGATCATATGGCTGTGGATCACATGCTTGCCTTTCACAGGCTACTGGTGATCAGCAGAGGTGGGTTTTCTCCATAGCCCAGCACTGAGATGGGGAAGAAAACATTCTGCTTACTGTGGAAAAGTGCTCCTTTTACCTCTGGCATGGCTGCATTATAAGAAGGTTATATACCGCTCAGGAAAGAGAAAGGAGAGCTCCTTGTTTTCTGAGTCTTTTTTGCAATGGGGAAATACAATAGTATATTTTAAGAAGTGACTGATTGCACCAATGGGCTGGATCTGGCCTGTGGCTGTGAGAAGTGGCGCTGTGGGCAAGATCTGCCCTGAAGGCCACAGCTTCACCGCCTCTCCCCTAGATAGATGTTGTTTCCCTAGGATTCCGGTTCATACCAGTATGTATCCCAAGGCTCAAGCTTAAAGAGTGTGTGCATTAAGTGTTTGTTTTTGAGGTTCTGTGGAGGCTTTTTTATTCCTTCAAACCAAAGCAAGTCCGGTAATTATCATGTGTTTTTGTTTTAGTCTAGATACTGAGAAGAGACGGATGAGGCTAAGGAAGTGTGATTGGCAGTGGGGAAACCACAGTAAAAATAAACACTGTTTACTTTTTCAATATGTTGGTTCCCCCCCCCCCTTTTTGCAGAGTCATTCTGAAGGAAACTGTCAGGCATGAGGGAAATGTGTTTGTGCTTTCAGTGCCTTCTGCAATGCTCTTGCTTAGTACACAATGCACATGATGGCTAATGATTTGTACGTTCGATATGATATTCAGAACTTGCTTATGAACTTTGAACAGCATTGATTTGCTCTTGGGTGATGTGCATCTTTTGTGTTGAGGTTGCATTGCAAGCATTGCAAGGGGATCATCACACTGCTCTGGTTGCCTGAAGCATGACTGACAAGCCTGTTGTTTTCCGCACTGGCAACAAGGTCAGTGGGCTACGTGACCAAATTAAATATACCGTGTGGGAATTTGCAGCACACCCACATGGCTGTGAGCAAAAGTGGGTTACACCCAGATTGTGCAGACTAAAAGTCAAACTTTGCCCTCAAGACCTGGTAGCTGTCTCTTCTTCGTCTCCTGTCACTGAAAATGGAAAATTGCAAATATACTCTTTCTGTGTTTCATTTTCTTCAGTACACAATGTAACCAACTGGATAACTGACAGAAAGCACCATCTCTCTGCTATTATAAGTTTAATAGTGTTTTTGTATTCTTTGTATATTTTGCTCATCTGTTCCATTCCATCTGGCTGCTGTAGAAGGAAAGCTGGGGAGCAGGACTCATTCTACCAGCACTGCTAAAAGACCAGGTCCTTTGGGGTCCCTTCTCTTTCTGGATGTTCCCTGGCAGCAGCCATTCCATCAGGCTGCAAGGAGAGAAGAGAAAGTAGGACAGGCATCCCCAAACTGAGGCCCTCCAGATGTTTTGGCCTACAACTCCCATGATCCCTAGCTAACAGGACCAATGGTCGGGGAAGATTGTAGTCCAAAACATCTGGAGGGCTGAAGTTTGGGGATGCCTGAAGTAGGAGGTCCACTCTCTTGGGAGATCAAGCTTAGTTTGACTCCTCCTTTCCCTGAGCTGTTTCTGTTGCAGATGGTCAGTATAAGTTATTATGAGACTTTAAAAGAATGAGTATCTGAATTTGCTTGTTTTCCTCCTCCCTCATCTCTCCCCCCACTTTTGTGCCATGCTTCTTAGATTGTAAGCCTGTAGGAAATGATTGTTATAATTTTATTAATCTTACGTTTACCGCTCTGAGAGCCTTTTTGGCTAAAGAGAGGAATTCAGAAATGCTTTAGATAAATAAATAATATCATTCATGAATATTGTTAATCTGAACATTCACTTATTGATTGAATTCTAAATATGCTTTTGGCAGGATTCTGAGTGGCTTTTACTGATACATTTTCTATCAAGTCAGTCCCTTAGTACAGAAACCATGAAGATCTAGAAATCGTTCCAAGTTGTACCTCCATTTAAAAACCAATAATAATAGTTACCACGCACCAAAATCCCAAGGGACTAGAAAAGACCTTTTATGTATGCGATCATGGCTGCACGGATGTTATTGGCCCAGAGATGGAAAGAAGATAAAGTTCCTACCAGAGAAGAATGGCAGATGATTTTGATGGACTATGCTGAAATGGCTAAAATGGCTGGAAGAATCAGAAATCAGACCAAAATTTTAACAAAGAATGGGGAAAATTTATAACTTATCTTAAAGAACAGTGTAAACAGTTAAAATAGTAGGATTGGAATGGTGAATTTTTGGATATAATGGTGATGTAAAAGATTTGGATCATTTATAAAAGATGCAGGAGGAAATTATTAATAATAGGACCCACAAAGAGGAGGATGGAAGTCCAGGAGATTCCTTGGAATCTTCTTTTTATGATCTATGTTTGAAACATGACTGTAAAATTATAATCTGAAAAACCATATACCGTAGATAAATTTACAACAACAAAAAAGAATAATAGTTACCACTATTAGTGATCCACTATCCACTGGAGAAGAAGAAAACTTTCCCTCTGGACTTTCCAAGGGGTCTTGGGGAAATGAATACATTATGCCTACCTGAGAGCACAACAGATGGCTGGGTCCTTGCCAGTTCCAGGGGTCAACCTGGACTGGGGAGCTGTAGCCTCTTTCAACCCATTTAGACAACCAAAGGCAGGGCAGCAGTAACAGGCAACAGGTACTTGGACTTAGTATTTGTGTGTGAGTGTATGCACAAACCTACCTTTCCTCTCATATTATACCAGCACTGTGATGAGGTTCTGAGTGAAGACTCCAAGGCTCTGATCACTTGGGAGGTGGAGGGATTGAGAAATGCAATAACCATATTGAGGGCCACATGAACAATTGCTTGAATGGCTTTTAAAAAAACAAATAGCAGGTATCAGGCTTGGGAACTTAAAGCGGATCAGGAGGGCTTCAACCCTTGGTCCCTGCTGCTGTCTTGATCTGAGTCAAGGCCCCCAACCTGCTATTTGTATACGAAGGAAGCTCCCATTTCACCAATGGAAACTTTTCTTTCCATGCAAGTTGCAGATTTGGGGTGCATACCTGGATTGGGACTGCAGTGAGGGACAATGGGTTAAAGCACCCTCCCTGACCTTCCAGTTCAGACCCCACACTTGCTATTTCCTTTTTAAATGTCATTCAAGTAATTGCTAATCGGGAAAATGGGGTCTTGTGCAGCCTGGCTCTGAGTCCAAACGTTCTCTTCCTCTTGACTACCCTAACATCTGATCAGCTCATTTCCACTGTGAGTTTCATTTTCTGATTCATAAATAATTACAACTGGAGACATATTTGCCCATTTAATAGCTCAGACCACAAAGCACATTCACAAACTCCTTAGTTCCTTGCACAATACTGAGACGGGTCTCTTGATGCATCACATTGTAGACTGCATGCATTAGCTGTGACACACAGTCCTACAAACAGTCAATATCAGCAGGGTAAATTAACTTTTAGAAGCCCCCGATACCACCAAACTGACACAGGGATCACAAGGCTATGTCCCCTACAACTGCTTTAAGGCAGAGATGTTGGCAGATTCTGCCCCCACCCCCAAATCATAGGGCAGCAGCTTGCAGATCATGCTGGAGACCTGATTCCACAAACAGATCTCTCTCTTTAGTTCAGGCTGATTATGGATTTATAAGCACTTTGGAAATTAAAATGCTATCAAGGTGTCAGGTTAGAGCAATTTACTGCTGTCAGGGACTGCGCAAATCAAACTGAAGTCAAACCAGAGAATCCTATTTATTACATTGGTTTCCTCGGGGGAATGATTCAGTGACTCTATTTTTTGTTCCAGTGTCCATTTCAGAGCACCCTCTACACTGCATTTGCACCTGAGGGTGACCTTCAGTTGTGCACTTTGCCAGTGCATGGAAATGTCAGAGGCACAAATCAAATTCCACGATCTTCCCTGAAGCAGGATTTCAAGACTCAAATCCATCCACTGCTGCACTGAATGTTCACTTGCAGCCCAATCTTATGCCCATTTAGTTAGAAGTTAAGTCCCATTGGGTTCAGGTAAGCATGCATAAGGCTGCTGCCTTGGTTGGAAGTCATCTCTTGTATGAATGCAGCCATTTAATTACAAGAGATGTAACAGTGAAGTGATGGGGAATCGTATCACAGAACTCCCTTGTTTTGTAACGTTAACTCATGCCAGTGTAGTGTTAACTAGGGCTGCAATCATAAACACACTTACTAGAGGTGCATTGAAACTAAAGGAACTTATTTTTTAGTTTCAGGTAGGTAGCCGTGTTGGTCTGACGCAGTAGAAATATATAATTTTTTTAAAAATTGTCCAGTAGCCCCTTAGAGACCAACTAAGTTTGCTCTTGGTATGAGCTTTTGTGTATCTGAAGAAGTGTGCATGCACACGAAAGCTCATACCAAGAACAAACTTAGTTGGTCTCTAAGGGGTTACTGAACAATTTTATTTTATTTTATATACAGTGGTACCTCTACTTACGAATTTAATGCGTTCCGAACACACATTCGTAAGTTGAAAAAAATTGTAAGTCGAATCCCATAGGAATGCATTGGGAGAAAAAATTCGTAAGTCGAAGCAACCCTATCTAAAAATTCATAAGTAGAAAAAAATCCTATCTAAACCGCATCCAAGATGGCGGACAGAGCTCCGTTCTTAAGTAGAAACATTCGTAAGTAGAGTTATTCGTAAGTAGAGGTACCACTGTATTATTTTTTAGTGTTAGATGCCTTCTGTCTTCTCCAGCCGCTTTACCAAAACCAACATCTATCTGACGTATGAATCTTAGGCTGGTATAATTTATATTAGCCTTTGACCTGCCAAATGGGATATGCTGAATCAGAAGTTAAATTTTAATTGGATAGTAGGGAAGGGCACTTGGGCTATCTGTTGGGTTGTACTTGAAAAATCTCTCTGTTGCTTTTCTATATCTTGTGTCACCCTGGCCCTTTGTGCTTTCAAAGATATCAGAAGGCTCACAGGGAAAGCCAGCATCAGGAGAGAACCCAGCCACTGCTGTTGCTGTATCTTTTCCCACACCAGCCTCTCCCACCCTGTACAGCATCCCATGTGGCTTCACTTAAATATTTTCCATGAAATTGCATATGTTCCACAGAAACAAATTGACCCAAAATGGGACTGGGGGTGGGTTATGCAGTTATTGATTACTTGATGAATATTCAGCAATTTGTGCATTCAGCTGGAAATAATGTTGTCATTTATGAGGTGTGAAAGGATGATAACGGATACAGCAGATGAGAATGTTGTTGTCTTGGCCAACACTATATGAAGCATAAAAGAATTTGTTCCAATTTACTATTCATTTATTCTGAGTTAATAATAATAATAATAATAATAATAATTAATAATGCATTTTGGATTTTATGACTCTTCCCTTTTGCCCATTCTCCAGTCAAACCAGGAAAGTTCTGGTTATTGTTAATCAAAGTTCATTTCTATGGGAGTAGACACCTTCCTACTGAATCCCACCTGTCAGCAAGAGGCTGATGATTTTCCTTGAGGCTTTTGGCCTAACCACTGAGTATAATTATGTCAAGCAAGCACAAATCTTGCCCACTAGAGGTATCAGTGATACCAGACAGGTGAGCAATGGAGAGAACTGTGATGGCACATTTAGAGTGCAGAGGCTAAATTCTGGACTTCTGTATGACCCATTTGGCTCAGATCAAATGAAACACGGGGTCTCTTTAAACCCTGATCTTCATTTATTTTATTTATTCATTTAAAGCAGGCATGTCAAACCTGCGGCCCTCCAGATGTTTTGGACTACAATTCCCATCTTCCCCAACCACTGGTCCTGCTAGCTAGGGATCATGGGAGTTGTAGGCCAAAACATCTGGAGGGCCGCAGGTTTGACATGCCTGATTTAAAGTATATCTTGCCCATTCTTCATTGCTCAAGTAGTCCCAGAATGAGTTATATTCAAATTCAAAAACATTACACATTAATGGCAGGAAAGTGACCAGCAAAATAAAGCAACAATGCAGCAAAAGCTTGGCCAAAAAGGAGATCTTCTGTGGGGACCAAAAACTTGTAAGACTGAGTAGCAGCTGCACCTGGGAAGGGAGGGAATTCTATACTCAAGATGCCATTTCATTTAACCATAGCCCAGTTATGAGGCTCTCCCTCATGATGCTTTGCCGGGTATCTGGGTCTCAAGCAATATTTTGGAAGAGGAAACAAACTGAGTTTGGTTTGGAGTGAATGACCCTAGCCAGGCCTATTCATGGACCCCATAGCTGACAAGTGATTGCAATCTTCAATGTTCTCAAGCAGATGTGCTCGGAATGTAACAATCTAAGGGAGTATTTTCATTCTTCCTACAGGTGATGGAATGACTCAGCACAATTCCATTTATTTCAGAGGATGGTCAAGGAAACAAAGAAACAGGAGTTGGTGGAGATGCTCTTCGTGGAGAAAAGGACCCAAATTCTGGTCAAGGTACAGGTTTTGCCTGTATGCTTTCATTATTATCCTATTAAGGTAGGATGAAAAATACTCAAGGTTGGAGTCAAGTTTTATTTTTAAATGCTGCCTAAGAACCCACTTACAGGTTATGGGGCAGATTGTGAGGGAGAAGATTAGGAAGCAAAAGAAAGTTCTGCCTGCAGTGGGTTCTTTAAATGTCTGTTGTGGACACATGAAATTGTTTCATCCTGAGCTGGACTGACAGAAGCTCTCCAAGGTCTGTTGCAGAAGACCCACCATGAGAATTATGCTCAAACGCCAACAATCCCAGTCCTTTATCTGCAGAGCTCACATTGTGGGGTGGTGCACAGAAAAGCTCTCATTCACCATCTATCTTAGCCAAATGGGAGCATCCATAATGGTATGATTGATCCAGAGCTATATTCTCTAAAATATGTTCTGGGGGCAGTAGCTATGGTATGGAACAATCCTATGAAATAAGTAGCCCAAATGGTTTTGCCAGTGTATCCAGATAACTTTGACTTTCTGGGTTTTACAATAAAATATCTACAATGTTTTAGCAAAAGGCTCTTAAATGGCTGTTCAATTCATGTTCTACCTTTGATAAATTTAGTGTGTTCTTAGAATAATGTTGAAGGCATAGTGGTGGAGACCATATAGTGTTGAGACTCCTCGGTAGTGTTTCAAACTTTTGCTCAAAAGAAGGTAGCAGGTCCTGTAATGAAATTGATGTTTCTTGGTATTGAGCTGGACTCTAGGGGCAGGGTGGGGGGTATTTCTAGGCTGCCTCAGGAGAAGATTTATAATTTAAGTCAGAAGATCAAGAAGACGAGTAGCTGGGTACAAGATGCATTAAAGGATTTTCACATCTTTACTGAGTATCTTAATTTTGTTTACTGGGTTGTTCTGGCAAGAGCGTTTTGTGTCTCCTTTTAAAGGGGTCTGCTATTATTGCCTCAGTTGTACTCTGATAGTAAAAGGCATTAGAAAAGGTAAAGGTAAAGGGACCCCTGACCATTAGGTCCAGTCGCGAATGACTCTGAGGTTGCGGTGCTCATCTCGCTTTAGTGGCCGCGGGAGCCGGCGTACAGCTTCCGGGTCATGTGGCCAATATGACTAAGGCGCTTCTGGCGAACCAGAGCAGTGCACGGAAATGCCGTTTGCCTTCCCGCCAGAGCGGTACCTATTTATCTACTTGCACTTTGATGTGCTTTCGAACTGCTAGGTTAGCAGGAGCTGGGGCCGAGCAACGGGGGCTCACCCCATTGCAGGGATTCGAACCGCCGACCTTCTGATCAGCAAGCCCTAGACTCTGTGGTTTAACCCACAGCGCCACCTGGGTCCCTATTTAGAGTATGTTTAGTCTGAAGCAAATCAAGTGCAAAGCAGCGGTCCCCAGGCTGGCCAAAGCTAAGTTTAACTTGAATTCTTACATTTCTTGCAATTTCCCCTATTTTGGTAGCTATAGTCTTTTGGATCAAGAAGTTCTATAATAACACTGTGCTCTTTTGGTGTGATGGTAAAGCTGAAGTGCACATTATTAACTCCCAGTCATCCAATTCTGTACAGGTTTAACTTGTTAAGAATTTACTGTTCTGTTTACAACCAGGCATGTTGTGTTCCTGAGGCAGATAATGAGATTGTGGATGTCCTGCCTCTATTTCAGATCATAGAGTGCTGGTCTTTGGCACCAGAAGCATACTAAGCCTCAGGGCCTTTAGAGCTTTGGAGATAAGGAGTTGATAAGGCTATTGTTGTTCTCAGGCACTTTTCACCAGTTGGTAGGGGTGTTGAGAGGATGGTGGTTAGGCAGCATGGAGTGGTCATAGAGCAGCTAGGATTGTTTTCTGTAAATTTCAGAAATTCATAGGCAGTTGGGTGCAACTATCAAATGAAGGTTGTGATATTTATGTATAAAATATGGCTGAGGGATTTGTGGAAAGAGTGTGTGTTTGTGTTAGTAGTTAAAGTGAGCAAAGTCACCCCCATGGGAAAATTAACTACCAATGGAACAGTTAAGAGAGTCTATTAAAGGTCAAGTCATCTTCACTTTGCACCAGTTAGGATATAATATAATGGGCTGAACCTGCAAACAGGAAGAGTATAATTGAAGGTACAAGAGCCCATAAAAGCCAATAGGACTTTGCCTATCCTCACCAGACAGGTTGCTGCTGCAATTTTGTGTTTTATTATTATTTAAAATAGACACATCAAGTCTGAAAAACAACAAGAGGGGAGGAACACACAGATTTCCCAGTATATAGTTTCAGGTTTGTGTAAAAAGAAATACAATTTACCTTCTCTCTCCCATTTGACTTGAGTGAGCGCTTGCTTTGTTAAACATTGTTCCGTTTGCTTAATCTGCTTTGCAACCAGTGCAGTCTCATAGTATGTACATTCCTAGCCTTTTAATATAATCATTGCTTTTCATGCTTATCCTGTACTTTGCTCCCCCGCATATTTACTCTAGAGTTTTGGGTCCTTTGTAGGCAAGGAACTGCTAGTCATATTACATTCTTCTGGTGCTGCCTCTTTTATGTTGTAATCTTGCAATTACAAGATCCATGGTCTTTATATTCTGTCGCTAGTAAATGCGATGTGCATCCTGGGGGCGTGGCATGCTGCATGCGGAGGTGTGGCACCCAGCGTGGGTGGGTGGGGTAGCCGTGATGGCACCCCACCGGGATCGTGCTGCAGGGGGCGGTGCACTCCCCCCGCACTCCACTTCCTCCGCCAGTGAGTGGAGACCATCACAATGGGCAAGAAGGTATCCACTGATACCTTAAGCATGAGCTACGTGACTTTGCAAGTGAGTGCTTTGGCAGTTTTATAATAGTATATAGCTGTGTTATTTTTAGTATGTATTTCATACTGTACTTATTTTTGGTTTTGTGCACACCACTCTGATATATGTAATATTGGAGATTTTGAAAGGTTTATAAATCTGTTTAAATGATGATGATGATGATGATGATAAGTTAATCATCACCATTCACCACTTTGAGGATGTTTCAACTCATTGTTTGTGTGCTGGTAGCAGAATGATGCTTCAATCAAGACCTCTTTCCATAGTCAAATTTTGTTTTTCTCAATGACAGCTTTTCTGAAGGCCACTGAGATTATGTACCCTTCTTTTCCTCAACACATTTATATGTCATAATTAAATTGCATTGAATTTTACCTCACCCTTTTCTCATTCATGTAATTGCAAAGTGAAGTTGAATATCCAGTGGTAGCTTGTTTTGTGACCGGGATCCGTTCCGCAGCCCCGGCCGCTAGCTGAAAAGGACGCGGGGCAAAGTGTGTGGAGTGGTTTGCACTTCTGCGCATGTGAGAAGCACAATTTAGTGCTTCTGCGAATGTGTGAGCAGCAAACCTGGAAGTAACCCATTCCGGTACTTCTGGGTTTGCCACAGACGTTTGCTGGAATGGACGCTAGACAAGGCGGACATATGCAGAGGTTTTACTGTGTAAAAGTAAAATGTCTTCTAAGAACAAAATATGCATGGTTGTCTTCCAGACCTTTCTGCTGTACATTCTTCCATCAGCTGCAGTCAACATGACCAGGGATGATGGGAGTTGTAGTTCAACAACAACTGTAAGGTCACAAGCTCCCAGCCCTATAAAAGAAGAGTCTTTGTCCACAAGATACAGATACAAGAAACCGACAGGATAAGATACCATGAGGTGAGAGTTAGCTGAGAACTATAATGTGCCTGGAATAAATTCAGTTGTAATAATAACAAAATTGGTAGGCCATCAGCAAAAATCAGCAGCTCCTTAAAATGCATTTAATTTCATTTTTATTCACCTAAATACTTCAAAAAGGCTACTTTCTTGTTTCTAATCCCCAAAGGATTAAACATTCAAAGGTTTTTGTAGAACACATAGCAAAATATTTTATTTCAGCACACCAGGTTGACAGCTACCACAGTCATCATACTTTAGCTATGGTTGTAAGGGATTGCATTTGGAAAGCCAGTTAATAACAGGTAAGCTCTATCCAGCCGCGATAGTGCTGAGGAAGCTGTCAAATGTTTGCCATGGTCCCCCCCCCTTCTCCTCACATTCTCTTTTATCCTTCTTTTACATGCCCACACTCCTTTTCTCCATCTTGTCCTTCCTTCCTTCCTTCCTTCCTTCCTTCCTTCCTTCCTTCCTTCCTTCCTTCCTTCCTTCCTTCCGAAGTGTAGGTGCAGGCCCGGCCCTACGTGCAGGCTGGGTGGCGCAGGGCACCATGGCGCCGGCCCGCCAGGAGGGCGCCGCGAACTGCGCCCACCCGCTGGCCAACCGGTCCGCCGCGCAGCTGCGCCTGCCCGCCCGCCTGCCACGCAGCAGCGCCTGTTGGCCACTGGGAAACGGGGCGGGAGGGCGCCGGAGGGATTCGGCGGGCGCCGGAGGATCCGGAACACCACGGCGCCGGGAGCGCTTAAGACGGCGCTGTGTAGGTGGCCCAAGACCAAGATTCAGCTCAGAACTGATTTATTGGAACATCAAGAACAAGAAGAACAAGAATGAAAAACAGGGACACTTGGCCAGTATATATACCTTAAGCCGGCCCAGGCAAACACACACACACACACACACACACACCACACCTGTGATAGGTAGCTTTAATGCTGTGATTACCGAATCACAACACTGGCCCTATCTCAGCAGGGATTGGCAACCTGCCAGCTACTAACAATGTCACTGGAGGATTTTGGAATCCTCTCTGTCTTTTGTTATGTAGATGAAGCTCCTGAGCTCAGGCTGCATGCATATAGCCTGGCTTTGGCCTACAATGCCTGCATACATAACTTCCTTCCTTCCTTCCTTCCTTCCTTCCTTCCTTCCTTCCTTCCTTCCTTCCTTCCTTCCTTCCTTCCTTCCTTGTGCCACTATCACCTTTCTCTCTACACTATTGGTCATCTGCTTCTTACACCCTGAATTTCTCAACCAAACACCTTCTCTATTGCTACTCTCTACTGCTGGAATTCTCTCTCTCAATGGAGTGAGCCAGTAGGATTTGGAAACTCTTCCCCAGGGTTACCTGTTGTAGTAGACACTGCTGAGCATGCTCAGAACTATCTATTTCTGCTAGGGTGGTGGCGGCAACTAGAGTTCCCATGGTTCCTAGTTAATCTGTCAGCTAATTCTATTTCCCAGACTCTCCCAGTAGCGGTTAAAAACGATGCCTTTCCACTGCCACTGTTTCCTAGTCAGGAGCGTCCCGTCCCATTTTGCTGCCTGAGGCAAAATGTGAAAGTGCTGTCCTGCACTCGTGCCAAAGCAGCACAAGATCGCTCAAGTTTTCCATGAGATCTCAGTAGAATCTGCTGTCACTATTTCTCCATCAGCAGCAGAGGTCCCACCCGAGTCATGGGCAGGGCAGCCCTGTTCCTAGGTAAAGAGGTGGAACTGCTGGCAGAGAATGCTGGCAACATGGGATGAGCCATGTCTAGCTATGACTGAACTCCTAGGTTAGAGGTGGGAAACTGTATCTGATTGATGGACTCCTGCACCGTGTAGGCCAAGTTTGATGTCAGGTGGGCTTTTATTTTGAAATCAAACTGTGGACAAAGTTACAAGCTGCAAAGCACAAATAAGCTGATTGTCAAGTCTTGTGGAGCACCTTGCAAAGTGCCCCATCAAGACTCAACAACCCACTGATAACTGGATCTTGTGGATTACTTGGCAAGGAATCACCTAGGTAGAAATGGCTCATTACAAGCCTCAATGTTTCTTACCCAGACAGCTTTTGGAAGGTTAGAAATTCATGAAATTGATTGCTTTTTGAAACTATTGGGGAGGGGTTTTAATTTATGAATGTTTCCAAGTTTTCATTCCATCACAAGCTGTGAAGCTTACATTGGAAGCACTTTCACTCAACGGATATTGCTCATTGAAACATTTGAAAGTAGCAATAATATTCAAAGCTTTCTTCTGTTTTTTTTGTTCCAGCTACATATTTGGTACTGCTGCAAATGTTGCTATTGACTTTTGAGGAAGACTAAATGTTATGAATATTGAACAAATGGCATTCCTAAAGGTGATGCTTGGAGACATTTCAACTACATTTCCCTGCGCTTACCATTCCTGTCGGTTGAGAAATGTGGTACCAGGCCAGACAACCGCAGTGATGGAATGGAGTAGGTATTGATAGCAAACGATGCAGAGCGGAAGCAAGGGAACATTTGAAACTATTTGATCCACTACTTTTGATTGTATTAATAGCAGGCACCACTTGATAAACTATAAAAATGCATTATTAGGAGAACTAAAAACTGGCAACTAGTAAGTTGAATCGGAGGCGGTCACCCTCTTAAACACAAGGGAGTCTCTACGTTTAAACATGCAAGGAGGTACACAAGCCAATTTAAAATGCCATGAAGCAAAAACTCCTGCATCTCAAATGCCACAATGGATTGAAGTGACCACAAACCAGGCTTCCTCCTGGATTGCATCTTCACTTGGGGAACTGTCATCTGAACAAGCCGCACTCTGAGCTTCATTCAGTGACAATTCTTTTATTGTTGTTGTTATTATTAAAGATTTTCTTGATTTACAAAAATATATGCAATGTCTCTCGTAACATTCTTACAAATCATTTTCATTTGTTGAGACATTGGGAAGAAAAGGGAAAAAGAGGTAGATGGGGGAAGGTAGGTGGGGGTGGGGTCGGGTGGCGATGTTTCTATTTTGCTTAGTATATGTGGGTTTTTGGGGGGTCAGTGTCGCTTGTGTAGGTTCTCTGCTGTTTGCTTGTGTTCCTTTGATGGTGAGAGATGTTGGGGTTGGCCTGGGATATGGTTGTTCATTTGTGGTTGGCTGTGGTGTTCTTTGTTTCGTGTGTGAGTGGGTGTTTTGGTTCAGGTTAGCCATATTGATTTGTATGCTGTGTTCAGTGACAATTCTGATAGCAACTGTATGAAAAACAGCTCTTGAAAGAGAAAAACCTCAATAGAATCATAGAATTGTGGTTTTGCTGTACCCTTGCAACTAGTACATTGCTATGCTTGAAGGACATCTCAAAATGCAGTAGATAAGCAGTTAAGAAAGTTAGTTTGTGAATAAGGAAGATGGGAGGGCCATGAAGAAAAATGGGCTCGCCCCCCTGCCTTGTCTTCACTCTCCATCCCTGAACATCTTCTTAAGTGAGCTGCTTTCAGAAGAACCCTGAGGGAACTTTGGGGTTCATACATTAAGTGGTTGGGGCTGGTGTGCGTGCATGTGTGGATGCTAGGTACTAATGTCACCTGATTTGGTACTACTTTTGGGTGTGAAATCAGGATATTTTAACTGGACCTATTTCTAACCTTTATGCTCACTTAAATTTTGATGCATTTGAAACGAACTGCTAATTACTGGTTTTCTTCAGTGTTATATTGTAGCATTGTTGTGCTTTTTATTATGTGTTATTAATGTACTTAGATTATGTATTTGTATTTGGTTTTTTATGTGAACCACCATGAGCACAGATGTATTTGAGGAAAAATGTGGTATAGAAATAAATTGACTATGACTGTTATTATAAATTCTTCACTGATGATAAGGCGTAGTTTGTCCAGTTATGTTTTAAAAGTTGCCTCAGGGGAAAGCATACATACCATGGATGGAGCTAACCATCTTTCTATTGAGGTCTATATTTCAGGACATGTCCACATCATATGCCTCAAAGAGGCATTCTCAGCATTAAATTACCAATAAAAATGGGGGAATCTGCCAACTTTGGTTTCTTTCAGCTTTTTGTTTTTTAAAATGCAACCTCTACAACCAAGCAAGCCCCTTAAAAAGTATCATTTAAAAAATATAATAAAACGGGGAATTGCCAGACACCAAGGGGGTGTCTAATGTGCCATGGTGCCACGAATGCCATTTGGGGGACCCCAGGTTTATGGGATGGCAACCCCATGTTACAAGGTGCATTTTGGAGGAATCTCAGCAGGTATGTATAATATACCCTGTTTACCAAGAATAAGATATTGTTTGAAAATCTGGCCTGTTCATCGTACCTGTTTAACCAGATAAAATGGACTGTTATCCAGTGAATTTCATCTTTATGATTTTTTTTTAATGATGTAGTATACATTTTGAAAGCTTGTGCTGCTTTACTGGTAGAAATGTCTGCAATAAAATGACCTTTGTGAGAGGGTTGCTTATCATGCTATGGAGAGTGGCAATATGGCCTACAGAGCCAGAGCCGTAGCTAGGTGATCTTGCGCCCCTGGCAGAACTGCCCAGATTGCGCCCCCTGGCCATGGACAAATAAGTTCTTCCTTCCACCCAGGGCCGTCTTAAGCATACCTGGCGCCGTGGTGCGACGGATCCCTCCGTCGCCCCTGCCCCGTTTCCCAGCGCGGCTGCTGCCTGGAGGGCCGGAGCCCTGCGCAACCCAGCCTGGCCGTAGGGCCGGCCCTGGGCCAGGGGGCGCTGCCCGCCCCCTGTTGCGATGCTCCTGTGTGCAGCGGAGGCAGCCCCAGGCCCGCACGGCTCCGGAGAGTGGCCTGAAGCCGCTGAACAGCTGAGAGGCGCGCCTGGGGCGGCCTCCGCCACGCCTCTCAGCGGGCGCAGCGGCACCCCTGGTGGCCTGGAGCCCTGACGCCCCGTGCCACCGGACCCGGGCCTAGAGACGGCCCTGCTTCCACCTCTCCTCCAACCCACCTCCTCCACCCATTCAATTCACCCTCTATTTAAAACCATTTTTATGAGGAAATAATCAATATTTATATTTATGGACATATTTTTAGCCAATTTTGTGCCCCCAATCGCCTGCACCCCTGGTGGGGGCCCACCTCACCACCCCCTAACTATGGCCCTGTACAGAACTAATGAATTGGTGATACAATACTGTGTAAAGATACTGGTTACCAAAGGGCTATATGCATATTCAGCAGCATAACTGTATGTGCACCCAAGATGCCTTTGTGCATGAGGGTCTAGCCACACACTGTGAATTTGACATGCAATCTTGGCTCTGTAGTGAAGTGGTGGCTGATTGCTGCAATGTGCAGCCAGGATGATTTTAAGCACATGTTACTGTAGCAAGTTGATCATGTCAGTTGACCTCAGCCAAGGGAACACTTCCAGACAAAACATATATTGAACAACCCTCCTGGTTTGTTTTTGCCCAATTTTGCATGGTGATTCACATGCCACCATCAAGTGCTTTTTATCCTATCACTTCCTACTTCAGTTTCTCATCAGTTTTCTTTTCAGTTTTATCTTATGGATGGGAAGTGGAACGGTAGTTAAGAAGCACTATTTTCCCACCATGGTTTGTATTAACATACCCACTTTCTTTGTGGTATGTGGCTGTGTGGTTATATGCGCCAAATGTGGGAGAGATTGGTGAAAAAGTATGACGACGTAGAAGCGGCCACTGTCAAAACAAGACCTGGAAGTTAATCTGAATGGCTGCCCCAATGTGGGATCTATCAGGAAGGCTGTTGCTCTGGGAGTCAATTCATTTAAAGTATGTCCCAGTCCATTTCATAGAACTGTTGTGGTATGAATAAGGAACAACAGTCCATTAACTTGAACTTGAACTGTATCCAAGTTGTAGAATGTTAAATGACTTTACCAGAATATATCAGGCATTATGAACTTTATGCTAGTCTTAGCTGTTTGAGTAATAGAAAATGTACAACATTTAAAGCTAAAACTCTGAGTTAGTATCCTGTTCCTGAGATTCTGTTTTGTTGTGTGTATTTTTAATTATTTTATATTTCCCTTAATTGTGAATTTTCAAGGATGATAGATTCACGTGCCAGTCATTGTTCAGGAAGAGTGTGTACTCATTTTTTGATGTTTGTTTTTCCTGTTCTTAAATTTTTGGGAATGCTTGCCAAGACAACTTTTCTAAACAGGACAGAATAAAATTGGCATTCCCCCCATGACACAACTTTTTAGAATGCTGTGTGCTTAATAGAATAAACTGTTCCAATGTGGCAAAAATCAGTCAAAGCTTCTGGGAACTTGAGTTTGCAATGAGTTGCTTGCAGCGCTGATGTGGAAGGATAGAAGCAGAACTCTCCTGCTTCTTTCTCCAGTGCTGGGATCAGAAAAGAAACATTGCCATGACTCTTCATATCATGTGCAGTTCTTTGCATCACAAAGGGCTAATTTCAGATCCTCATTGGAAAAAGGACCCGGTTTTGAAAACATGTGGGAAAATGTAATATCCCCTTTTCCAAAATAGCTTAACTCCCTTTAACTCACTGCAGACAGAGTGGAAGCTCCCTAGACTTCACATGCTTCTCAAAATCTGAGCATAGTTTTAGTGCTTGTGGAAGAGGATGACTTCTATCTGGATAGAGAATTTGAGTGTGTGTGCCTGCAGAAAGTGTCTCTGCTGAGAGACAGATTGACACAGCTTTTTTAAAAAAATAAAATAAAATAAGAGAAGGTATTTCCTCTCCTTTCCACCTTGCTGAAAGGGCAGTGTATCTCTTAATGTCTCCTCTTCAACAATAAATGGAATGTTCAGGATCAGTTTCCTCTGCAGGAAAGAGGACCACAGCTTGCCAGTGTTCCTGTAATAAGGCATTTATTTATTGAAAATCATTGACGTTCAGTTAACATTATGATAGTTTACTGCAAACACATGGTACTAGTCCCACAGCAACATAACTCCAGAAACCCAAGCAGCAGTGCTTGTAATAATACATATCAAATTGCTCCTGTCATTGGTTCTGATTCAGAGTTCCATAGGAACAAAGGAATCTGGCCTTTGCAGAGTCAGATCACTGTTCCATGTAGCTCAGGACTGCCAACACTGACTGGAAGCAGTTCTCCAGGGTTCCAGGCAGGATTCCTTCCCAGCCCTACCTGGAGATGCCAGGGATTGAACCTAGGATCTCCCTCCATGATTCCAGAGTCCACCCATTTGGCAAAAGTATCCGGGAAATGGGAAGTGCAACTCAAAATATCTAATCAAAGAGGAAGTGCAATGCAAAGCACCTAATTAAAGAGGTACTTTCTGTTTTGGTACTTAAAAATAATAGCGTGTTTTGATGGATGCCATGTCCTTCTGCGTTAATTCAGCCAGTCCTTGTACACTGTTAGGAATGGGAATTAGCCCCCTTGCCGCAAAAATGTCTGTGAATGATTGGAACTGATTTAAAGCCTTCAAAGGCATTTGTGTAGAAGCTCTTCATGTCTCTAGCTATCTTTCAGATAAAACATCCTTCCCCTTCCTGGTGCCTTGCATGGTCAATAGCTAAGGGTGATAGGAGCTGCAGACCAAAACATCTGGAGGGGAGCAGGTTGGGAAAACTGAGTTAGAACCAAGCACCTATTTCCAACCTAAACCTGCAGGTGGGTGTGATTTCCGAAGAAGCCCTGTGGGTTCTGGGTGTGCTGCTGATGGTTAGTCATCCGAATGTAATTCAGAAGCTTCCTCTGGCAACTAATTGGCCACAAATATGTTGTGATTATGCCCACCAGCTAGCAAGCTAGACAACCGCCAGGTGAGGAAGCAGTTCTTTCCACTCTGCATGATAACATGGTCATTACAATATCCTGTTTAGTGTTAATCATATGGTAATCGTATGCTGGGAACAGTACAAAGCAAAATAATCACACAGGCCCTCTGCAGAGAGTTTCTTATTTCAAATAGGACAGAAACTATGAAGAAGAGATGAAAAGAGCTCAATAAAGCAGATGTGAAGCCATGAGAGATAAGAATCCACTAGTGCCAGCCATAACATTCAGAAAAGAGCAGTCTCTGGTAGTCCAGAACAGACAGCCTTGAAAAAGGAGCTGCTACATCTCTCACTGTGTGAATCATACACTGGAGCTAAGATTCATTATGGTCTGGTGATAAAGAACTGAATGTGGACCTAGGAGATTTCAGTTTAACTCGCGCTTCTCCCATGACTTCCTTGAGGAAGTTACGATTAGCAGGAGGTGAATGCTCAGTCCCAGTTAAAACTCATAATCAGGTTTGATCAGATTATTTCCCCATGCGTCCACTGTACATCTGGTTTTTAATCTGGAGGTTAATTTGGTCCTGATGAAGGTTAATTTGGTCTTGCTTAGGCCCTGATGAACATTGATGGCATTTTACCCAGGAGCATGCAGGGGCTCTGAACCTCTTGCATTTTGCATAGCACATATTGGTCTGGCAGTCTCCTCAGTTTTACTTATTTATAAAACTTATACATCTCTGTAGTGGATGTAGGGAGAGCATAAGAGATCTCTGGCAGGCCTAGTACACTCTCTCTCTCTCTCTCTCTCTCTCTGTGTGTGTGTGTGTGTGTGTTTGAGAGAGAGAGAGAGAGTCATCGTAGACCAGCCTTCCCCAACCCGATGCCTTCCTGATGATTTGGACTTCCAACCTGTGGGAAATTGTTCTCAAATATAACTAGCAAGCATAGGGCTAGTTAATGCATGAAGGGGTTAAGACCAATTGTATTCCTAGACTCTGCTAGGTCATGCTTCTCACCTGGAAGAAAGTTAAGCTTCTTCCTTCGTTCATTCTCTATCACCATGTGAACTCACCAATATAGGATGTGCCTGAGCTTTCTTGCTACAAGCTGACCACATGCTTAGAACTATTTCACTATGTTTTGTAATCCAAGATTTCTGCCTGTGTTTACTTGTTGCTGCATGGAATAACACATGAATCTGACCTTTGGAGTTTTGAAAATAGAGCATTTAAACTTACTTAATGATGTGATTTGTTTGTTGCAAGAGGGATAGTGAGAGGAAGTGCTGTAAGTGACCTAAACAGGATATTTGAAGGGCCTAACAGCCTCTATTCCTCACATTTCACTGTGCTGCACAGTTCTGTGATTTTAATACTCTGCTGTGGGCTTTCTCTTGCCGATGTGTGTGTTTAGCCCCACACTTTAGATCTAGAGATCCAACCACTTATTTTATTATTTACCCCACATGGGTGATTCATCTATCTACCCCACACAACTTCTATCAGCCCATGCCAGCGTAGGAAATAGCTGGATATAATGGGTACTCTGGTTCAAAAATATTTGGGGGCCATGAAGTTAGGGGAGGCTGTGCTGGATCTCGATGGGGCACAAATCAGTGAGTTAAATGATCCAGAGGAAGACAAGGTATTGTCTGTGGAAAAGCCATGAAAAGGCTAAGGAAATGAGGATTATCACGGAAAACCTTGAAGGTCCTCATAGATATTGTTGGAGCAGTTGGGAAGGTAGGATAAAGGGGAGCCAGTCATCAAAGACATCAAGGATAGGAGTAGAACAGGCTGGTGGAATGCCCTGCAAAAAAAGCAACAAGGGGAAATGAAACCATCCACAAAAAGCCCTCTTTACTTTCTGCTTCCACGGTTTGTGCCTCCTCCTGTCCACCATCTTTTCCGAGAGTTACAGCAGAATTGCAGCAGAGAAAGGGTGCCAAACAAGCTGCAAGCCAACTGCAACTCCCGAGGCCTAGTTCACACTCATTTACACATGCAGGCCAACTTTTTCATACCCTCCTTAATTTATCAGCCTTTTAAACACCATTATCAATAGTTCTTTTGTGAAGCTGGTGGATTGCCTTCATTCATTGTGTTCTTACAACAGATCTTTGTTTGGGTTCCTCCCCCCCCCCCCTAAAGTGGTTGGCGTGATACTTTCTCCAGTTCATTTCTTTTACTTTAATGGCATCTTAGGTGAATTATGAGGAGGCCTTTGAAAATCTCACCGGCAAATGTACAGCCACAACCCGCCTTCCTGGGGTTCCTTTGTTTAACCACTGTGTAGTTGTTCAACTTTTCTCTTTTGAACCTGAATGAAACGCAGTGTACTTTATTTAATTTCTACAGCTTTTGTTAGCATAGCAGAGTCAAGGGGGATGGCTGCTTTGTATGACCTCTCCTCCATGGGAATTGTAACTATAATGGGTTTAATTAGCTATGTGGTATTGATGTGATTAGTTATCCTAGCGATTATACTTCTTTAATAATAACGCTTCATTTGGGATGCTTTTCTGTTCAGCATTTGTGGAGTTCTTCCGCCTGTATTTCACAACTGTCTATACATCAGAACTGTGCACATATTTTAACAGCACCGACAGAGAGAGGTTATCTTCTGTGGCTAAAGATAATTGGGAAGTAATGATTTTGCCCCCTGGATTCAGCAGTGCTTGCCTTTAAAAAGCAAAGGAGCTGTGGGGAAGGGGGAGGATAAGGAGATCATTTAATAGGGTTAAAAACTGTCTTTTGAAAATGATCTTCTCCTAGATAGTCTCGTTTTGCAAGATACCACACACTGGGGCAGAAAAATTATCACAGGACATATGATTTATTTAACAGTATTGTTGCAATAGCATATTATATATAATACACCTATCTAGGATTCCAGAGACTTTTCCATACTGCTAAGGAATAACTTGCTATAAACGAGCACCATGCCATATTTTAACAGCACATGCAGGAAGTCTTCATATTATACCAACACAAATGTAATGGGAAGAATTCAACATTGCACTATTGCAAATGTTCTCTTTGCGGCTGGGGAAACCCAGCCAGATGGACGGGGTATAAATAATGAATTACTATTTATTACTATTTGTGGAAGCATATCATCTTCCCCGACGGAACAATCTCCCTGCCCCAGAGCTGCTCTAGGGGGTTCTTCTGACTCCTCCGAGTGAATTTTGGGGAGTATGGGGGGAGAGAGCCCTGTAGCACAAAGAGAAGCCCTTGTGCACAGTTTCCGCTGATAGGGTACATTAGGTGAACCCCACCTAACAGGTGTAGATGCAGACAGTATGAGGGGTAGCTGCTCACGTTGGGGAGTTTATAAGCCTCATGATAGGAAGGTGGCTGCTGGTTCCCTATGTGGACAGTACCGAATGTGATCATATTAAGCATCCTCCAGGTGTGCTCCTATGTGTCTTCAGCTGTTTTTATGGAGAAAATTTGTAGTGAAATCCAATCTAGCGAATTTTAAAATGCAGGCTGATAGAAGGACAAATGGTCATTTCTTAATAAGATACTTTCTGGTCATGGGAGGTACAAAGGGAACCAAGAGGACATCTTTTACTTAATTGTTAATAACACATATTATGTTATTATTATGAAGAAATATGAGGTGTATTGTATTAAATATGAAGGGAGTGGAAGGGAGAACCCACAAATGGTTAGAGAGATCCATGGGAGGAGATTAATTTACCAAACTCTGTCTGGATGACCCCAAGCTTCATCAACATGCATGAAGCATTACGACTTACTTTGCTGCTCAGAGCTTGTGCCATGTGTGGGTGAGGCAGGGGATTCTTTGCTAATGAAATTGCTTAGGAAAATACAGTAATGAAGTCCGCCCACCGTTATTTTGTAGGCACGAGGTGTTATTTCTTTGCCTTCTGCCCTGCTTTGTCTCGATTATTAAGGATTGCTAACTTGAGTGTGAAGGAACGTGTAGCATCCCTGCATCTCTTTATTTTGCCTCCCCTCTTCCTCCCACATTGAAAGAGAATATTGGAGACCAAGGCATGCGCTTATTTGCCTGCTGCACATGGTACTGAACAGCATGGAATGTTGAGGGTCATTCTATTACAGCCAAATACCAAAATAAAGCTGAGCATGGAAGATTGGGAAAGACATCCCTGAGAGATGGTACCTGTGAGCACCCTGTATTCTTCTCCTTTATTCACTAGGGAAGCCCCCCCTTCTTCCCCCATAGCTCATTAAATCAATAAACTCAAGTGTCCTTTATTTTAATCCTCTAATCCAGTAGCAAGGAGAGTGGAGGTTAGGCTTTTCAGATCACTGTTTCAAACAATGGGATAACATTGACAAAAAAAGGTTGATTCTTATACCTTGGTGTTCATGAAAATGCTAAGCAGCAGGCTGGTGCTGGGCTTCTCGCCACTTCCCTTTATTTCATTTTCCCCGTGATGTAAAAAAGGAACTTAGAATCTGCGACATGCCAAGCAGCAAAGACAGCAGCTTTCTGAGACATTTTGTTTAGCTTGATGTTGTACAGCTGTGATGAGATAGTTAAGGAGGCTTCTGTGTGTGCAACCTGCATGCATTTCTGGATTGACAGTTTACAGTGGCAGGCTCCTCTTTTCTTCCCCATAAATGAGGTACAAATAAGAACAGCTCATACGTTATGAAACCAAGCAATACATAAAGTTCACAACTGTGATAAGGTTTGAAAGTAAGCATTTTATGTGTGTTGAGATAGGGATCCTTTCCCTTATATTCTGGATACAGCATGGTTATCTACTCACACATACCGGTACACACAAGAGAGGCTTCCCTCCCCCAAGTGATTTTTGTCACTTGTTATATCTGGCACTGTTTCAGTCCCTAAGCCACACCCACATTGCAACTGCTCCAAGACAGGCACACGAAAGTTACATACTCTTTCATACTCTGCATTGGCAATAAAAAGTTGCAAATGGGTGATAAGCAAGTGGTCTTTAAGCATTCATCATTTTACTTAAAAATAATGTGAGGATGCCTTGTTGAGCATGGGAGCAAATCTGTTCACTTCATCTGCGCAATTTCTTTATGACACCTACCTTTATTTCTGAGGCAATGCAAACAGGATTTCTTTTTGTGTGCAGAAGGGACGGTTTCTCTGTTTGGTTACTTCCTCTTTTTGGGTGGCGGGGACCCGCCTGGAACTGCACTTAACTATCAGTACATGAATGGAATCTTTTTTGTGGACCTCAAATTATTGGTGTGCACCCAAGAGTGGCACAAGAGAGAGATGACATCTACCGGAATGCCTGCATTAAGTGGCTAAGCAAGTATTATTCCATGGCAGCAGTTTGGGCTCATAGTATTGATGCTCAGTTTAAAGTGCTGGCTTTGTCATTTAAAGCCCCAAATTGCTTGGGATTAGACAAATTAATTGTGGTACCTTTCTCTAGGCGGCTGCTTGAAGGCAGTCACTTTCCAGGCAACAGCTCCTCAGACCTGTGGTCTCCTTTGGGTTGTTCTGCACATCAATGATAATAGTTCTTCCTGACCACCATGTGCCATTGTAGAAAGTTGTGTTGATACCTGGGCGAGAAAATCCTGCAAGTGCCTGTCCCTGAGAGTAAATATAAAGGTAAAGGGACCCCTGACCATTAGGTCCAGTCACGGACGACTCTGGTTGCGGCGCTCATCTCGCTTTACTGGCCGAGGGAGCCGGCGTTTGTCTGCAGACAGCTTCTGGGTCATGTGGCCAGCATGACTAAACCGCTTCTGGCGAAACCAGAGCAGTGCACGGAAACAGTTTACCTACTTGCACTTTGATGTGCTTTTGAACTGCTAGGTTGGCAGGAGCAGGGACTGAGCAACGGGAGCTCACCCCATTGCGGGGATTTGAACCGCTGACCTTCCGATCGGCAAGCCCTAGGCTCTGTGGTTTAGACCACAGCGCCACCTGCGTCCCCTCAAGAGTAAATATACAACCATGTTAAAATAACTACAGTAACTAACAATTTTCTGCGCTTTCATGACACCTAAAATCTGATGCCTGGAGTGGCTGCCTCACTCTGCATAATGGTTTGGCCGGCCCTGTCCCCATGCTTACACAAGTCTGAATCAGGCTATGGAAGTACAAAATTGCAAAAAGATTTGACCAAATGTCTCTGAAGACCTATGGACTACTGTAGATCGAGTGTGTATAATAACTCCTTGACACTGGTGAAGGAGTCATCAACCATGGTACAAAATATACACCGTTACTTTTTCCTTGACAATAGATGAGAAAAGTGATTACTATAACTCCTAGGATTCTTTGCAGAAAGCCATGTGCTTTCAATACACTTTAATTGTTGTGGATGTGTTGCTATAGTGATGCAGTATTTGTTAATTTTACTTTTCAGGTTGGACTTAGCTGTTTTGAGTGCCTCTTTTTGGAGGAGAAAGGCGGGGTATAAATTTTTAAAATAATATAATATGCATTTTCTTCTCTGCCTCCTTTGTCTCTTATATTCCCAAGGAACAGGTGGGATTCCCTTGCCTGCTTGTCAGTGTCTCTTACCTTTTCTCTTTCAAATGCAGGTATATTCCTCCACCACTGCTACCACCTTTCTCATATTTTGCTCAGGATTAGTCCTGGAGAAGCAATGGAAGCCTCAGGAATTATTCTTTCTTTTTACTGCAATGTGAGTGCAGAGCAGTCAGGTGATCTTATGCTGGCATTCCCTGGGGTCTTGGAGTACCTATGCTGCCCCCCCCCACCTTTTTCTCCTTTTGCAGAATTTACTGGAGCAATAAATCTAGTGCAATCATGGAGAAAAATTAAGGCAGAGGATCTCTGGAGAGGGGTGGAGAGAGAGGGAGAGGGAATAAGAGCACAAAGAGTGCAAAAGCAGACGCAGAATGCTTGTGCTACTTTCCCTTTCCCTTATTGTCCCTTTGGCACGCTTTGCAGAAACACTTCTCCATAGTGGAAAAGGGAGGGGAGAGGATGGATGGAGGGAGGGAGGGAGAGAGAACAATTTGGATGCTAAAATGAGCACTGTGGAGCATGACACAGCCCTGCAATGTCCATATTTCTCAGGAGCTGGATGCTAAGCATTTAAGTAGGTTATCCAATACTGGGGAAGTCATGAGGGTGGCACAGTAAATGATACCTTTGCCCGAGGCTAACAATAAGGCAAAGATAATCGTGGTGTATCAAGACACAATACGTGTCATGCTGAGGAACAAAGAAATACAAATCCCGCACACCTCAGAGTGTGTCAAGGAAGAGAGACCTCTTCAGTGCCTCTCTGACAGGTTTTGCATGCTTGATCCGACAAAAGGTTGCACACCTTTGTTATTGATGTGGCAACCTCCTTCCATTCATGGTTTCCTCTCTTATGGTGCAAAAAGCCCTAGGTGACATTTTGGGTTTTGTCTTTATGAACTTTGAAAAAGAACAGGAACAATAAATATATACTTTTGTTGAAAGCTTCAAAATATAACTAGGTCTTAAAGATAGTTAGGGACAAAGGCCTTACCTTTTCTGAAATGTCAGGGGAAAAACTAGCTCTTTTCAGTTCTGTTCTAATTTCTATATTGGTTTCTGTTGGGTTTTATGTTCACTCATTTCATTTGGGGCAAATTTTCAGGGCTAATCTTGAAGCTTAACAGCGCTGATATTTTAATATTGACCCAGTCAACCTTAGGCCTAATTCTCAGAGATGGTAAACCTGTTGTGACCCTATTACTTCCGATGGCTTGTGTGGACTCTCGTAACTGAATGATATACATTATTACACTCAGACAGATGTAATTAGTTTGACAGAGGAAAGTTCTCCCTGATATCCCTTCTACAACGCAGTGAATTATTTTATAGGAAGGAATATTTGGCCCTGTGATCTTCAGCATGAAGTGATACAGACCAGGCATAGGTCTGCTTCTGCTGGGAGAACTTAAACTCATAATCTTTATCTTGTGCTATTAGTACAGGGATGGGGAATATGCGGCTTTCCCTGTGTTATTGGATCACAAATCCCATCATCCATGACCATGGCTGTGTGGTTAGGGCTAATGAAAGCTGGAGTTCAACTATATCTAGAGAGCAGCAGGTTCCCCATTTCAGGATTAGCAGATATACATATAGCAGAGATGGGAACCTGTGCCCCCGATGTGTTGTTGGACTGTAACTCCCTTCATTAGACATGTTGGCTGGGTCTGATGGGAGTTGGTCGTCTCCATCCTCAACATGCAGTAAGGCAGCTCTCTCCAGGGGCAGATCATGAAAGATTTTACAGATCTGAGCCATGGGTGCTCTTGTGCAATTCTTGCCCATCTGAATTTGGCTTCTGCTGGAGAACTTTCCAGTGGTTTGTGGCCTGGGTTGATTACATGCCATTTGAAAATTTCACCAAAATGCCCAGGGCCAGATTCATGCACATGAAATGAAAATGATCCTATATCAGTTCATACTGAGCTGATCGAGGGCCAATATATGTGGAGCTGTCAGAAGTTACAGGAAAAGTTTGATTCTGCAATTCTCATCCATCCCTTGCTTCTCGCTATCAGCTTCATTCTGAAAGGCATGCAAGATCCGCCTGGGAATGTTTATTTGGTAACAGATATTCCTCTCATTGTCAGCTGGCTGTTCCTTGCAGATTGAAATCACGGCTGAATTTCAGCGAAACAACCATGGAAGTTCTTTGTTCTCTGGGCTTATGAAATGAATGTTGGTTTCTGCAGATTCATTTGATCAATATAACTAGGAAGATTTACACACACACACACACACACACACACACACACACACACACACACAAGTGTGTATCACTGAGTATTTATTTCCATCTTCTGCCAAAAAGAAGCCGCTTTTGGTGGATCGCTGCCTGGATGGTATCATATCATTCAGCTCTCTCTGCCTGCTGCACTGCACAGGATAATAATGTTGAAGAAACCTTGTAGCATGGGGCGGGAGGGAGGGTTTAAAAACATCATACTGAGACTGGGCAGCCAGCCAGGGGAAGGGACAGAAGTGAAGTGCTCCTGGAGGTTTTCTTTTTTTAGACAATGATTACTGAAGGGGAAAAGAAGGCCAGTTATCATAGCAGTCCTTTAGAAATGAATAAAGTATTTACTGTAGACTATTGGAAAATCCTTAAATCTCTTTTAAAGCAAGACTTCTTATGTATGCGTAATGAATAGCATAAAACTGCTAGGCTGTGGGGGGGGGGAATAGCCAATTTCCCTGTTTTTGCACAATTATTCTGAATTGGTGCTATACATTTCTACACACACACACACACACACACACACACACACACACACACACATCCAGGCCTCCTCTGGTGTATAATCTTCCATGGGAGCACTGTCAAAATCATTCTCATGGAGGCCAGCCCATGGAAAATGTTACGTTGGAATGAAAAAAAAAGAATCCACATGGATTTTTCAAGAAAGATCCGTTAGCGAGAGCAGGCGAGATTCTATGGTTTCTCGAGACAAGTGCTTTGTTGTGCAATAAATGCTTGCTTGTTGCTCAGCTGTTGCTGGGTATCCAAGTGTCTTTCCTCGAGTTAATGCGGGGAACCTGCAATTCCCCAGTGCTCAACTGGTACAATTTGTTGTTGCTGGGGAAATGCGACTTGCTGCACTACTCACCTAACTCCCCAACTTCATGGATTGTGGTAATAAATTCTATGCAGAAAGCGCTTGCATTCACATGCATGTATGTGTGTGCCTTTATTCCTTGGGTGTGTGTGTGGGGAGGTTCTGCTTTCCCTTACCAGTGCTGGAAATAATGTCTCCTACCCTGTTTCTCCGAAAATAAGACGTAGCCATAAAATAAGCCATAATAGGATTTTTACGCATTCAAGGAATATAAGCCATACCCCGAAAATAAGCCATAGTTATAGGCAGTTTAACCTTTTAGGTTAAACTGTACCATACTTAATAAAAAAATAAGACATCCCCTGAAAATAAGCCATAGTGGGGTTTTTTTTGAGGAAAAATAAATATAAGACGGTGTCTTATTTTTGGAGAAACACGGTAATATATGTCTCTTTGGCCACCTCATGAGAAGAGAAGACTCCCTGAAAAAGACCCTGATGTTGGGAAAGATGGAGGGCACAAGGAGAAAGGGACGACAGAGGACGAGATGGTTGGACAGTGTTCTCGAAGCTACGAACATGAGTTTGACCAAACTGAGGGAGGCAGTGGAAGACAGGAGTGCCTGGCGTGCTATGGTCCATGGGGTCACGAAGAGTTGGACATGACTAAACGACTAAACAACAACAATATATGTGTCTAACCCATCCATCACCAAAAAAACCCCAACAAACAAAAATGACCAATGGGTGGCTGTTTACCCAAAGTGATACAGTAATTGGTTTATCCCTTGTGTACTACATTGGAACACTGAGTCACTGACAATGCAGCCCAGCTAACAGTAACGGATCACGTTTTATTTTGAAAAGGTATCCTCTAGTATTTTACAGATGGATCTTTACTGAGGCAGCCTTGGAGATTTTCAGTTCTGGTGTAGGTCACATCCACGTTATATATTTAAAGCACCTGGCTCACTTCCCAAAGAATCATGGGAACTGTAGTTTGTTAAGGGTGCTGGGAAATTATAGCTCTATGAGGGTAAACTGCAGCTTCCAGAATGCTTTGGATGTGACCAAAGTATTATTCATGTATGTGTCTCCTTCAGAATGATTCCCAGTAGGATAAAATAGACAGTATATTGGAATCTACCTTATGCAACTGTCTTTTCCAGACTCCATATTCCCACTCCTAAGTAACAATAGCCTTCATTCATCTCAGGAGTCAATGGAGCCTCTTACTTGGGCCCATGTATTTCTCCTCCTCTCCCCTTCCCTCTCCTCTTCTTTTGTGAATGAAGAGAGGACATTTGAAGAGCTAGTCTTTTATATAAAGACAGAAAAATGGGTATTGTTTTTGTTTGTTACTTTGTTATGTGTTTTTGTATTTTTCTATTGTAAACCACTCCATGGTCCTCAGATGAAGGATGGTATAGAAAAATGAATATAGTCATACCTCTAGATACGAATGCTGCGGGTTACGTACAACACGGGTTATGTATGCGCCGAACCCGGAAGTAATGGAACGGGTTACTTCCGGGTTCGGCGATTCGCGCATGCGCCGACTGACATGCGCATGCGCAGAAGCGCTGAATCGTACGGGAAGCATGCACAGATTTGGCGCTTCAGGGTAAGTACTGCTCTGGATGTGTACAGGGCTCTGGAACAGATCCCGTTTGCATCCAGAGGTACCATTGTAGTAGTAGTAGTAGTAATAGTAATAATAGTAGTAGTAGTAGTAGTAGTAATAATAATAATAATAATAATAATAATAATAATAATAATAATAATAATAATAGCAGCTATAGTTTGTTCAAGCCAGAGGTCAGTGAAAATGATCCTACCCACCATGATTCCATTCACAGTTCATCGAAAGGAGATATTTTGGCAGGGTGATGGGCTTGACAGTAAATTTGAGGAGGATGGGGAAGGAAACTTGCTATTTAAGCTACCCTGTTTCTCATATTTTAAGACATACCCATAAAATAAGCCATAGCAGGATTTTTAAGCATTCAAGGAATATAAGCCATACCCCGAAAATAAGACATAGTGATAGGCACAGCAGCAATGCCGGCCGCGGCAGGAGGAGGAGGAAAAAAATAAGACATCCCTTGAAAATAGGCCATAGTGTTTTTTTTTGAGGAAAAAATAAATATAAGACATGTCTTATAATATGAGAAACACGGTATTTGTGTGGCTGCCTGTCATACTTGATTTCTTAGAATGCTCTATTCCAAAGGCTGCACATTTTGTTTGCATGTACAATTTACATTTGAAATGCTTTAAGCAGGGGCACTTACTTGCCCCCCCCCCCACATTGAGGGGGCCTGCTGCCGTGTGATGTCATACATGCAAGCACTGGCCGACAGCAGCACGCTGCGGGGGATGGTGACCCCCTCAAAATGGGGGGGATAAGCCCCCTACTCACAAATATTCAAGGGACTGAAGCCCCTTCTGCCCCTATACTTAGTGCCCCTGGTTTTAAGCCACTAGTTCATAAGGTGAACTTCCTCCAAAACTCATAGATTTTTTGCCCTTTGAGTAACAACATACATGTTGGAAAATGCACAATAGGAAACTATGACAGACAGTAATGAGCATCCTCGAAAGGGTTTCTATGGTAGTGCTGCCTGCTCTAGATGCCTGGGAGAGTGAAAAAACCATGGTCTAGCTAAGGGCACTTTATTTTTAGCTTCTAAAAATAAAGCCAAGGGTAGCCATTAATGGTGTGAATTCTTGACTCAGTAGGGACTCAAACCAGAAGTACAGTTCCATGGGAAAATGTCACAAAATAAGCTGTATTTCATTTAAAATTTAGAAATATTTCAATGCATATGCACTCAAGAAAAATGAAACATATAACATTTCGATGACCCCATGTTTGTATAATCCAGGCTCTTAAGAGCCAGCCCTAAAGGGAAGACCTTATTCCACAGCGCCCAGTCACTATAGAATGTGCTCCACCCACTAATATGGTTTACAGATTTACAGAGGGCCCCTCCAACATTAAGTCCTGTATATCCACTGCTGTGCACACCATGGACCCTTGATCTTTTATTTTTTCCAATAAACCATTGTGCTTTTATATACCCGTGTGGAACATAGATCAGATTTTCCTAGGCTACTGGTTAAGTCATGGGAAGCCTTTTGCTAACCTAATGTGAGCAAGCTCTTTTGATTCAGGCCTGCATTTTGTCAGGTAGAATGCAATACTGTAATTACTGGGTTGGTCTCTCCCTGATATGTGGGTATCACTGTGACCTCTTTGCTGTATGCCAGGCATGTAAAAAGCACTATGTGTTACCAGCCGATTTCTCTGTCGCTGTTAAAAGCTCTTAGCTCTATAGAAAACCAGCAACATTCCAAATCAGCACTAATAACATTATGGGCTGTGCTTTTGTGTACCATTTCTACAGAATGCCATAGTGCTGCAAAAGCACCAGATATATGCTGCTCACTAGCAGTTAACTTGATGCAAAGCCTTGGACATTTGTTCATGACATGGTTTTTGAATCTGGGTTACTGCTGATGAATGCAGCACAATTTCATAAAGTAAGTCTTTATATTCAAAGGCAGTGTTTCTATATAAGCTGCCCAGGCCAGGAAGAGAAAAAGGCTGAACCTGATAAACTGCAGACTTTCTTATCACTTCTTATATTCCAGGGCTGATCCTGACACTGTAAATAGGCTTCAAAGCTTAGCAGCCTTGGTGAAAATGTTTACACTACAGAATAACAAAGGTTCTTGTCATTTACAATTTAGGTTACCAGCCATAATTATGAGACAAGTGTGGTTGCAATCCTATACACACTTATCTAATTGACCACAAACAGATTTACTTCTGAGTAGACATTGCGCCATAAGGACTTTAGAAGCTGCCACACAAGGTTTTTTTTTTAGCTTTTGCAGTGTCTATATGATGACATTGGCCACTTCATTTTCTTTTTTCTAAATTCCAGTTTACCCTTTCTGGTGAAATCCTGATAAGTAAAGAAGAAAGAAACCTGTTGCCAATGCAAGGGCGTACCCACCATGCGGCAAGTTAGGGCAGCTGCCCTACTCTAGAAGCAGAGCTGGTGGGCAGAGGCGGAGCACAGCCCGGCGGAGCGCGAGTTCGCCATTCCCGCCGCACCGCGCCGCACCCTCCCTCCAGCTCCCCGGCGCGCCCTCAGGCAAGGCCAAGCGCGGCGGGGAACCAGGGGGCGCGGTGGGCGGGAACGCCGAACTCGCGCTCCGCTGGGCTGGGCTCCGCCTCCGCCCACCAGCCCTGCTGCTAGGGAGGGGCACAGCCCGGCGGAGCGCGAGTTCGCCGTTCCCGCCCACTTTGTGGCCCCTCCCCTTCCGTGCCTTGGCCCCTCCCCTTGCCCCCCCCCTAGTTTTGATCCTGGGTACGCCCATGTGCCAATGCCCTGATTGTAAACAAGGGCTTGTTGTTAACATAACAAACGGCCTCGGTCCAGTATACCTGAAGGAGCGTCTCCACCCCCATTGTTCTGCCCGGACACTGAGGTCCAGTGCCGAGGGCCTTTTGGCGGTTCCCTCGCTGCGAGAAGCCAAGTTACAGGGAACCAGGCAGAGGGCCTTTTCGGTAGTGGCACCTGCCCTGTGGAACGCCCTCCCACCAGATGTCAAAGAGAAGAACAACTACCAGACCTTTAGAAGGTATCTTAAGGCAGCCCTGTTTAGGGAAGCTTTTAATATTTGATGGATTTCTGTATTTTAATGTTTCGTTGGAAGCCGCCCAGAGTGGCTGGGGGAATCCAGCCAGATGGGCGGGGTAGGGGTATAAATAATAAATTATTATTATTATTATTATTTATTATTATTACATAAAGCCTTGAGCAATACAGTGCCCAGGCTACCTGAAAGACTGCCTCCACCTTTATAGACTGTAAGATCACTAAGATCAGATTATATTCAACCTTTTCAGACCCCGGACCCATTTTTCACCCACACATGTGTTTGGGGACCTATTTATTAATCTTTTTACTATATTCGAACCTCTGTTTACGTAAACTTCAGGATGCGCGTGTGGTAAACCTGGAAGTATTTTACCCGGTTTTGCTGTGCACGCATGCGCAGAAGCGGTCCTCTTGTTGCGGAAAACTCTGTATCCGACCGGACCTCCGGAACGGATTCTGTTCGCAACCGGAGGTACCACTGTATATATTATACCAGGTTTCCTCAACCTCAGCCCTCAGATGTTTTGAGACTACAATTCCCATCATCCCTGACCGCTGGTCCTGCTAGCTAAGGATCATGGGAGTTGTAGGCCCAAAACATCTGGAGGGTTGAGGTTGAGGAAGCCTGTATTATACCATGATAACAGTGCTTCTATTGTGACCCACTTTGAATCAGGCCATGCCCCTCTTCCTCTGCCACACTCACTATAAGGTCATCATAACAAAATATAATACTGAATGTTGACACCCAGGAATATATTCCCCCCCGCCCAAGCAGAACTCATTGGAACTCAGTTCCGGCACTTCTCAGGTGGGCGCCATTGCCATTCTAAGAGAACGAGGGAGGTGTTCATGGTGAGTTCTGGCCCCTCTTTTTCTAGAAAAATAGTACTGTTAGTACCAAAGGCAGCTGAATAGATACTGTAGTTATTTATCCTTTAGACCAGAAATGATTGATTGTGTGTGTTGGCAGGATCCTCAGCTTCTAACTGCTTGATGCCCCTTCTAGGCCAACATTTATTCCACCTGTGCAGGAAATGGACCAGCGGAGCTGCTCTTCTCAAAGAGATAGCATTTATTCACGCGTGAAGTCATAGCGCAATGATTTTAATCCAGTTGGCATATGTTCATTGATCTCTGAGCTAGATCCAAGTTTGCAGAACAGATTTTTAAGATATTCTTAATCCCTGCCCAGTGCACCTTGATAGGCTTGTGCATTGCAAAGAGGGGATGTCAGAAGCACAAGTGCATCTGATAAGATATTTTGTGGTTTTATATCTTGATTTTATTCTGTGAACTGCCCTGAGAGCCCTGGGTGCAGGGCGGTATATAAATTCAATGAATAATAATAATAATAATAATAATAATCTGAAAAATGGTTATTGTGCTCACAGTGATTATAAGGCAAGTAATGAAGAGCTGGGTGAATGAAGCAGGCACAACTTTATTAAACATGGATTTGACATATGCAGAAACGTGGGAGGCATAATGGTAGTGGAAAGAGGTCTGATGCCTGGGAGTTCAGGAGCTCATTAAAGTTGTGGATCAGTCTAGCGCTCCCTGAACTCTTGATCTCTCAAGGAGAACCCCCTCCCTCCCAAGTGTTATTACAGGGCTCCTGGTCCACACACAGATTTCCATCCTTTGACGTTCTGCTCTTCATGACAGCAACATCAAGGAAAGTCTTGCCTGTGTAAATGGGGCATAGCAGACATAATGCCACGGAGAGAATTTTCATACCTCGTCACAAAACTCCATATTCTGTGCTCTTCAATGTGTTCAGCTGCCGGTTGCCAATTGCACAGTAATCAAGTGTAGTGAACCAAGGGGATGTGTGCACACATGCATGAACCAGACCTGAATTGGCCAATAGCAGAGCAAACTGATAAAAAGGGAGAGCTGAATAATTTTGTGCAAGAAACTGGAGAAGAAGACTTAAGAGGATTGTAAGTGGGAGTTTACTGCAAAGTTAATTTAGGTATAAAGGTTTTTGATGGTAAGCTGAAGGAGGTGCAGAACCTTAGACCTGAGGGCCAGACGTGCCCTCCAGGCCTTCTGGCTGGTGTTTGGGACCCTAATCCGTTCCTCCTCCCCAGACCACCCCTTTCACTGGCCCTGTTCCATACCCTCCTCATTTCTTTTTGCCTGGCTGGAATATGTTCTTAGACTGTGATTTGTCTTGCTTGCCTTGATAGAGGGATGTGCATGTATAGCAATATCAGGCTTCAGGGAATCTGATCGGCTGCCAGTAATGGAAAGACAGGAAGCTTTTACCAATGTCTTTTATTCAATATTCACAGAGAGAGGCATAGAAATGCAGCCTCTTCAGTAATGGAGTTGCCCCAAGTAATCTCTCCCCCCCCTTCTCAGTCGTCAACAGCACCCTCACCACTTACAGTGGCTGCTTAGGGCCAATTGTCTCTTAGCTCTCTGCTCTCCTACTTTCATTGCTCGCCGGGTTCTGGGAGAAGTGGGGTCTGGAATGCTCTCTAGTGATAATGTGTCAGCCAACTGTTCCTGCTCTGCTTCTCCCATTATTTCCCAACTTCGCCCCTCTTCTATCTCTGAGCTGTGACCCTCTGCAAACCACTGTTGTAAATCTATACTGTTTTCTTCTTCTCTGGAAGGTTCAGGAGAAGGGGGAGGTGGTCTCCACCATTCCTCCTCCAATGTCCAGTCCCTGACAAGCAAGCTCTGTTTTTCTATGCCTGGAATGCGCAAGGGCAAAAGTTAAATCTATTATTCCTCCATTTATTTATTTTGCCTCTGAACCCATCTGACATCAGCACAGGCCCCACCTGAAGGTTGCCCACAAGGGAATGTGGCCTGAGATTTGGAAGAGCCTTCTTGGGATCTGTTGAAGCTGCAGAGCCAATACATGGTCAGCATAAAGGGATGGGTTGCTACTGTTCTTGAGAAAGAAGAAAGCAATTTTGCGTGTGTGCAACTTTTGCCTTTCTTTGGCTTCGAGAAACTTTTGAAATCAAGTTAATTAAAAACATCTTATTTAACACCTTGCATTTGATTAATCATCATCTTAAGAATGTGTGAATGAGATTCTGAAGTGTAACAGAAAACGATGAGGCACACACAACCCTAACGCATCTCCATTTCATTAGCAATTCTTTAGTTAATTATATAGAGCATTTTTAATTTACTTTAGCAAATTTCTTCCTTGGTGGAACTTTTGGAAGAGGTTCACAGAAGAAAATGAGCGAAGGTGAACTGAGTGTATTTTATTCAAGTGTTTTATAGGGTAGCAGTAGAAATACGGCTGCAGATAATAGCTTCAGTTCAAGGTTCTAAAGAATTTCAAAACATAAACCATTGCATGAAAGAAAATTGTCAGTTTATGCACTGCTAAATCTCT
The DNA here is from genome assembly GCF_965207765.1 of Zootoca vivipara. Classification (NCBI taxonomy): domain Eukaryota; kingdom Metazoa; phylum Chordata; class Lepidosauria; order Squamata; family Lacertidae; genus Zootoca; species Zootoca vivipara. The sequence goes on from NC_142586.1 coordinate 59,648,907, forward strand.
TCTGCAAAACAACATAATTTGCCCTTGCCAAGGGAAACACGAACACATTTCTACCAAAAGGATCCCACGAGGATTTATGTCTCATGAGAACCAAGCACTGAATAAAGCATAAGTGCTAAAATTTAGAGGAAATATATTCATTTTTATTTTAACCACAATCTTATGTAAGAATATTAGATAAACCTTAAAGTTAGCGGGAGGGAAGAGTCAGGAATGCACACAATTTTTGATCCCAAGTTTGATTATTAAATTATTATTATTTTTTTCACTTTACTAGGTTTACATGACAAAAGCTTACATATCAAAATCCATTCCACGTACCTATGACATTATTGTATATGATTCCTATAAAGGTTTACATAACAACAGTTCATTCCACATATCTTCACAATTTGCCTCCCCCCCCTTTTCTTTCCCCCAGTCCTTCCCCCTCCCTTCCCACCCTCCCCCCTGATCGGGCCTTCCTTCTTCATATCTTTAACCATGTACACAGTCTGTTCATTTGTGCTTGTATACTCGGGTTGGCTTCTCTGTTTGATTATTAAATGAGAAATTATATTTGACATATGTAAACAGCTAATCTCATGGCAAGACAAGTCATATTTTAGCCAATCTGCAGAGAATGTCCAATATACCGGAAGAAACTTAAAATGGAAATGGAGAATATGCATGTAAAGTAGGAAGAAAAACTGATAGCCCAATCCTATACAGAACTACTTTGAAGTACAGTCAGAGCTTGGATCTCAAATGTCTTGGCTCCTGAACAAATTGGCTCCCAAACAATTGAAACCTGGAAGTGAGTGTTCCGGTTTTTCAACCTTCTTTTGGAAGCCGAACATCCGACGGTCTTTGAGGGATTTTTTTTTTTTTTGTTAGCCACGCTTTGGTTTCCGAACGTTTTGGAAGTCGAACGGACTTCCGGAACAGATTCCATTCCACTTCCAAGGAATGGAATCTGTGTAGTAACATTGAGTTTAGGAGGGCTTATGCTCAGTTAACGGTAGGCTGCAATCCATTGTAAGTCACATTGAACAGACTTACATCTGAGTAAACATGTATAGATTTTTGCTGAAATAATACCTGTTCAGTCCTGTTCAGTACTGATAAAGAAGATAAATGATTCGGAATGTATGTCACATAAGAAAAGGAACCAAGTGTATTTAGGAACATGGGAAGCCTCTTTATGCTGAGTCATAGAATCACAGAATTATAGAGTTGGATGGGACCCCAAGGGCCATCTGGTTCATCCCCCTGGAGTCCAGAAGTCAGACCTTTGCTTCATCTAGCTCAGTGTTGACTACACTGACTGGCAGCAACTCTTATAGGTTTTGGACAGAGGTCATTCTCATCCCTCCCTGGAGATGCTAGGAACTGAACCTGGGATGTTCTGCATGCCAAACGGACACTGTATCACTGAACTATAGCCCTTCTCTCAAAGTACGAAAAGAATAAGAGGAGATGTGATGGACTCTTTCTCCTATCACAAAAGTTGCTAGAAAGGAAACTTGGTACATCTGTTTTCTGGGACGCTGAAGGAAGGTCAGAAAGCTATGGGTTTTGGTAGCAGCAAGGCACATTTTGAGTGGATTTAAGGAATAGGTATAGTTATGCAGTAAAAAAAGCAGGAAGCCCAAATCAATGGAGGAAACTTCCAGAGCTCTAAGATGGGACTGAATGAGAATAAATTGGAAATTTTATGCTACAATTATGCTTTGTTCAAGTTTGAAACTATATACAGTGGCACCTTGGTTCCGGAACGGCTTAGTTGCTGAACAAATCAGCTCCCAAACACCCCAAACCTGGAAGTAAGTGTTCCGGTTTGCAAATGTTTTTCAGAAGCCGAACATCCGTCACGGCTTTAGCTTGAGTGCAGGAAGCTCCTGCAGCCAATCGGAAGCCACTCCTTGGTTTTTGAATGGTTTTGGGAGTCGAACGGACTCCCGGGAACAGATTAAGTTTGAGAACCAAGGTACCCCTATATATATATATATATATATATTCCTATATGTATTTTGTCTCTATGAATTATGTCTCTGGGAAATAAGTTCTCTATATGAGCAATGCACCAATTCCAATTCATGAATGATTGGGTTATCATTACAGGTAGGTAGCCGTGTTGGTCTGAGTCGAAGCAAAATAGAAAAAAAATTCCTTCAGTAGCACCTTAAAGACCAACTAAGTTTTTATTTTGGTATGAGCTTTCGTGTGCATGCACACTTGTTACTGAGACATTCCCAATCAGTCTACAGTTCTTTTGCTTTGTGTGAAATTATGATAGGATAATCAAGAAAGAGATCCTTCTGGGCTTGCCAGTCTCAAAGTTTGTGAAAAACTACCAAGAACAAACCACAACATGGGCAGAATTTTTTAGATGCCAGAATGAGCGACATATGTGAAAAACCAGAGAAAGATGGGTGAAGGGAAAGGCACAGAAGCATAGCTGCCAAGTTTTCCCTTTTCTCGCGAGGAAGCCTATTCAGCATAAGGGAAAATCTCTTTTAAAAAGGGATAACTTGGCAGCTATGCACAGAAGTGGGTGGCAATTTATGTTAGAGGATAGGAAGAAAGGCATGTAACTCTCTACCCCCCACACCAACGGACTAACCAAGCAACCAGCAGAAATTTGATGAATCTCAACATGGGGTGGGGTTGGGGGTGGGGAAGGCATAGAAACTGCTGAGACAGTCAATAGGCAGATTGTTCATCACATATTGACAGCAGATTAACTGAGCAAACCTCCAGACAATACAGATTAAAGACATGAAAAGAAAAGCAGGGTGGAGCCTAGAGGCAAGAAGTCACTGCAACCTCACCAAATGGCATGGCTTTTGCCACACTTAACAGTATCTCTTTATTTGTGCTGTTAAACTTCTGACCAAAAAAAAAAAAAAACCCTCAAAGACATGGTGGCTTTTCTTTGCTGTTCAGACCCTTTATTTCAAGCTGCCTGTGTTAAAAGAAACACACACACACACACACACACACACACAGAGAGAGAGAGAGAGAGAGAGAGAGAGAGAGAGAGAATGCTAAAGAACTCTGAAAGCCTGCCAAAATACAAAGAAAATTTGGGGGGGGGGGGTTCATACTATGGAAGCCATGAGGATTCACACATCATGCTTCTTCTAGATTTAGAGAGATTAAACCAGAGGTTTTCAACTTTTTTGAGTCCACGGCTCCCTTGACCAACTACATTCTTTCTGTGGCACCCCTGTGGGGCTCAGCAGCCCAGTTATGTCACCCCTTGCCTGCAGAGCTGGCAGCCTCTCACCCTTTTCCGAACACTCTCTCTTGTGGAGTGTTCCCCCTGCCTCCTCTCCTCTCCCCTCTTCTTGGGAATCCTGCAGGCAGCTGCCCCCGCCACCCCTGATTTTTGAGCTGCCCACCCCCACCCAGAGGCACCATTCACCTGTGGAGCTTATAGCCAGGGCTGCTTTAATAAACAGCTGTGCAAGGTTTGGGGAGGCAGAGACGCGAGAGGGCATCAGAGGAGAGAAGGAAAGAAAGAAAGAGGAACAGAGGCCAGTGTTGCCTGTGGCACCCCTGACCATCATTCAAGGCACCCCAGGGTGCCATGGCACGCTGGTTGAAAACCACTGGATTAAACAATCTCAGTCTTCCTAGATTTAGAGAGGTTAAGAGCAAGTGCTGGTTTATGGCTTGGGACCCCACAACTCTCCCAACATTAATTTACTTGGACCTTAAGATAGTCACAGACCCTCCAAATGGTCCTATTTTCCAGGGACAGTTTCGGATTTACAGAAGCCGCCCTGGTTTCTGATTTGATCCTGGATTGTCCCGCTTTTACTTAGGACGTCCCTATTTCAATCAAAGAAACAACTGGAGGGCATGATAGGTTGTCCCTGTTTTCCTTGGAGAAATGTTGGACAGTGTGGAATAGGACATCCCTTTTTTCATTGGAGAGGGGACAGCTCTATTTTCATTGGAGAAATGTTGGAGGGTATGGAGTTATCCAACCCCCCCAAGCCGTCTGAAGGCAATCCTGTATAGGGAAGGTTTTTTTTAAAAAAAAATGTTTAATGTTTTATTAGGTTTTTATATATGTTGGAAGCTGCCCAGAGTGGCTGGGGCAACCCAGTAAGATGTGTGGGGTATAAATAGTAAAATCATCATCATGGAATGGGACATCTCTATTTTCACTGGAGAAATGTTGGAGGATATGCTTTCTGGATGCCCCCTCCGAAAGAGTGTTGGAAGGTGGCAACAAGGGTACCCACTTTTTTTGGTTTTGGTCCCCTAACTATGGAATGCTCTTCCTACCTACAGTGGTACCTCGGTTTATGAACACAATTGGTTCCGGAAGTCTGTTCATAAACTGAAGCGTTCATAAACTGAAGCGAACTTTCCCATTGAAAGTAATGGAAAGTGGATTAATCCGTTCCAGACAGTCTGCGGAGTAACCGTTCATAAACTGAAGCGAACTTTTCCATTGAAAGTAATGGAAAATGGATTAATCCGTTCCAGACGGGTCCGCGAAGTACTTAAACTGAAGCGTTCATAAACTGAAACATGGGTGTAATTGGTTCCGGAAGTCTGTTCATAAACTGAAGCGTTCATAAACTGAAGCGAACTTTCCCATTAAAAGTAATGGAAAGTGAATTAATCCGTTCCAGATGGGTCTGCGGCGTTCATAAACCGAAAATTCATAAACCGAGGTGTTCATAAACCGAGGTTCCACTGTACATGTATATATTTTCAGTGCCAGGCATTTGATTGGTTGCTATGGTCAGTAGGCCTACCTGTTGCTGATGTTTGGAGCTGCTGGTGACAATTTCTGAGATGGTTTTTTTAAAGGTTTGTGCTGTGTTGATGGTTTCAAGGATTTTTTGAAAGGGTTGTAAATCACCCAGAGACTACTCTGTGTAAAGCAAATAAATAAGAATAGAAATCTTGTCTGGGAAAAAAAATATATTTCCAGGATGGATTGCTGTGTAAATTAAATCAAAAGCACAGATAATGGCATATCCTTTGGAAACAATTTTGAGTTTCACAGAGCTGTTATTCAAGCAGGAAGAAGTCAAAAGCTGAATTGCTTATAAATATCAGCAAGAAGGCTTACAACTTAGCCTGCAGATAAACAATTTACATGTTGGAAATCTGCTACCATCATGAATTATGATTTGACTTCATCCTCAGTAGCTTTTCCATATCCAATGGTGAACAAGTTTTAGTGATCTAGTTTGATTAAGATTTCCAGTAGTACGGAAACCATGACTTTCCCACAACCTGAGAAATCAACCAGTCAAAGGAAGAAGAGGATGCTAATTTGCATCACTTATAGGCCACAGAATTCTGCTTCCCTTGACACAGAGTTTGGGTTTCCTCCAGGCAGAATTTGGATTTCTTAAAGTGCAGTGCCTGTAAAGCCATGCTAATAATTCTCTCTTCAGAATCTTTTTCCTGATTCATAATGCACTCTCACTCCTTTCCTGCTCTGAAGTGATTTAATTTGTTTTTATCATCACAGTTGCTTTTAACAGCAGATGCCTAAAATACTTGACTCCCCAGGAAGCTATAATAATGGACTTTGGATTCTGTTTTTCAAGGCAACTGTGAGAGAGCACTACATTGTGGCTCCAAGAGACCTAACTAAACCTCATGTTTACACCGAAGAAGGAAAGGAAGGAAATGAGTGTCACATTTTATACCACACTGGACAGTTTTGTTCAAGTCTCATCTTTTCAATCATAGAATCATAGAGTTGGAAGAGACCACAAGGGCCATCCAGTCCAACCCCCTGCCGAGCAGGAAACACCATCAAAGCATTCCTGACGTATGCCTGTCAAGCCTCTGCTTAAAGACCTCCAAAGAAGGAGACTCCACCATACTCCTTGGTAGCAAATTCCACTGCCAAACAGCTCTTACTGTCAGGAAGTTCTTCCTAATGTTTAGGTGGAATCTTCTTTCTTGTAGTTTGAAATTCCCTGGATTTCTGGAGGAAAGTATGAAGTGTATGTCCTACTCAGCATTGCAGCAGACCTAGCTCCCAGATTTAGCTCTCCAAGCCTTTCTTTTGAGACTCTCTCCCATATGGTCCTTGAGTGCCTTTGCTTGGTGGGAATGCATCCTTGAAGTCAACTCAAGCAATGGCTCTTGTTTGCCTGGATGAAACATACAGAAGGCTGAGTGAGTCTAGAAACTATCCTAACCTTACAAAGGTTATATTTATATTGGCCCGCCCATTTTTGCTCCTAGCTGGGCCCAGCATTGACATTGGGCTGCTGGATAGTTAGTTACCCAGAAGGCCCTTGGGCTGAAAAAACATTCTCTTCAACCTGCTTTACAGAATGATAGCATTATTTACTAGGATATTTTAAGGGCTCACTGATAAGATTATCACATAGCTAAGGCACTTCGGCAAATAAAGCTACATTTGATGTTTATGCAGTGCGTTTTTCAAAAAAACAAAATGTTTAGGGGTACTCTCATTTTCCTACTCATATTGAAATACTGCCCCTCAATGAGGCCAAACTTAGATTCACAGATTGTTTAGGGGTGTGCATACCCCTGCGTCCCCTGAAAAAAAAAGCACTGTGCAGATGTATGTCAGTCTACCTTGCTTACTAGAAACATTGAAAAACCAAAAATAGGGCATCTTCCTCCTTGAAATGTGGGATGTGGAGTCATCTTCCTAATATTAGCCAGCACTCTGGCACAGAGCAAAGCCATATGGATAGATATTCCCAAAAGCTGCCTCAGATTGGGTCAGGTCAATTTGCTGTGGTAATCATGAAAGTAAGTTAAACCTGCCTGGGATTTCCCCTTTCAACACAATTCCCAGTTTTGTGAAAAGGGGTGAGGGGTTTTTCAGTAGCGCCAAGAACCAATCTGCAGAATGCAGGCTGTATTTACTTGTTTCATCATAAACATGTTTATTTTTATTTCACAAAGCATACATTTAAATATGGAGCATCACCCCTCCCCCCACTTTATGATAAAATGACAGAAATCACTAATGCTGTTGAGAACACTTGTTGCCCAAGGCTGTTAACTAACATATCAATAGTTTACCAATGTGATATTTGATTATTTTTTTTAGCTTAATGTTTTGAATTTATTAATATGCATCAAGGCTCCCGAACTCCCCCCCAGGTTTCTGGGAGAACTGCTTTAGTGTTTGTACTCAGACAGCAGTTTCACTGCCAAAACCTTTTTTCTGCCTCTATGCAGCATCCATCCTCTGAGAGGCCTGCAGATTTTTGCTTGGAGAAGTCAAACAGGTATGTCCAGGATGCAGGTGTCAATGCCCAGTTACTGAGACCACATCTCACCTCAGAGAATATATCAGGCTGAAGCAAAATATGGGTGTCTGGAGGCAGGGGACCAGCTGGACAAATGTCTGGCAAAGATCCAAGTTCGATTTACAGGATGAAATAAGTGGGGTGTTCAACAAAATATTGCAGTGTGAGCTGTTCCTGTGTCTGCTGTGTCCTGTTTCAGAATACTCCATCCCACCACCCAACACAGCATTCCATGGTCATTGAACATGCTCAGCCATCATTGGGCTATTTTGTGAATTTTCAGCCATTTACTTTGGGCAAAATGATCTGTGTGCATGTGTGTACATGCATACATTGGCCACACCTATTGCTGGCATGTGTCTCCTGGAGGAGTGGCTGTCCTTTGGCTGAAAAGGGTAGCCACCCCTGGTTTGAACAATGGCATTGCATAGAAGCACTCTTTGAGATTTTTGGCAAGAACTGTTTGCCAACAACAGAAAGTTCAACTTACTGTTTCTACTACTACATAATATGGAAACACCAATGGCTGCTTTTTGTCTCCATATGCAACTTTCCTATAATACAAAGACGAACAAGACCGCGATACCTCAAAGACTGCCTCTCCCCCTTTGAACCGATCCAGACCCTGCGACCATCATCTGAGAACCTTCTTTGTGTGCCTCCTCTACGAGAGGGCCTGGGGGCGGCAACACGAGAAAGGGCCTTTTCTGTGGTGGTTCCCTGCTTGTGGAATGCTCTTCCCAGAGAGGCTTGACTGGTACTTTCGTTACATATCTTTAGGTGCCACACAAAAACTTTTTTCTTCTCCCAGGTCTTTGGCTATTTTAAAAAAATCTATGGTCTTTTAAACTTGGGGGGGGGTATTGATTTTGTTTCGTTTCGTTACTATCTTGTGTATTTTTGTATCTTTATATTGTAAACATCCCTGTGGTCCTCAGATGAAGTGTAGTATAGAAATTTAATAAAGAAAGAAAAGAAAGAAAGAAAAAAGAGGCACAGTTGTAATTGATGCCTCAGACTGTTCTTGCTTCAGCTGAATGACTCACAGGCCTGGGGAGGGTAGCATGAAACCCCATTTAAATATTAGTATTCAGATGGATACACTTCACCTAATGTAAGGGGTGGTGGTAGTTTGTTGTATTTTACTTATTTATTTCTTGTAAGAGTAAAGTTACTGTTCAAGACTGTAGCCTTCCCAAAGTGGATTATATTAACACCAAATGTACAGTTCCATTGAAAATGACCATTAGAACATATAATCCAAATGACAACAAAATGCCCAGTTTTAAAAATATCAATAAACACCAACAGAAATCTAGCAAAAACGTGTATAATAAAACCTCTCCAATTCATTTTTTTAAAAAAATGATTTTTATTGGTTTTTTAAACATATAACAACAAAACATCACCAATACACCGACCCCCTGCAATACCTAAAAGAGAAAAAACAAGAAACACATAAAACAAGAAACACAAATAAAAAACATTAACATAAACATAATAAAAAACAAAAACAAAAACATACATATACGATAATTCAAAAACCATTAATCTTTTCTGACATTGTAGAACCTCTCCAATTCAAAGCCAAGTAAAACAGATTGCTTTTTGAAACTTCCTTAAAAACCTGAATTGTAGGAACCAGCTCCATCTCTCTCAGGAGGTTGTAGGAAGCTACAATGAAGGTGGCCCAAACTCTGATTCCTGCCAATCTAATTGTTATCGAAGGTGGGCAGATTCATAGAGCCTTGGATGTGATCTTAAAACAGGTTCATACAGGTGTAGGCAGCCCTTCAAAAACCTGGACACAAACCATGCAGGGTAAGGATCAGGAACCTGTGTTCAATTGTAGCTCTCACATCCCCGACCATTCACAACAAAACGGAGACTTATGCTGACATCCTGTGTATGTGAGAGAATCATGCCTTTTGGCTTAATTCTCCCATTGAATTAAATGGGGCTTAAAAGTGCTTAACTCTGACTGTAGGATGTCCTAGATTTATACATTCTATCCTTGAGCGGCAAAGCAGGCAGTTCTTTAAAACCCCCCACAACTAATCACTTTTGCCTTTGAAGCCTAAATGCCCTTGTAAAATGAAGTAGCGAATCTGTCAACAAGTCTGTAACTACCTGCTAGTTGCAGACACCATCAAGATTTATTTTCCCTGAAGTTAAATATGGACTTTGGGTTTGTCTTGGTCAATATTTGTCAGATCAATAAATCTTAGTATTGACTTCCTCCGGTGCCAGTGTCGTGTGTTGTGTTATTTCTCAATGATGGATGCTGTTGCTGTATTCACTTTTCTTAATATATTGTATGTACTCATTTTCACAGACAAACATTATTTGCACTTCCAACACAGCCTTAAACCCCCTTTATTTTGATCTTTTTACAGGGCACAATCTAGCCAGAGTTACATACTTTTGGTTTCAGTAAAGCACTTGCACAATTCTCTATTGCTGAAATCAAGAGCACCTAAAAACGTACCATTAACTTCAATGATGAAGTGTTAAGCAAGCACTCTGACTGAAATCAATGGAACATGAAAGACAACGCTGGCTGGATCATTCACTGAATAATCATGCTTTTAAGCCATTATCTCACTTTTTATTTTAACAAACAGATATGACACCCAACACATTGCGTGAATGATTCATATATCCATCAGGTTCTCACAAACAGAATTGAACAAAGCATACCTTAACTTTTAAAGGGCAGTGTTCACCACGATTCTTTGGTTTGCATACTCAGGCCTCTTTGATATTGTTCAACACCTTCAGAGTTTTCTGTGATTTGAGGCTTGGGGGGGGGGCTGCGTTACTCCAGGGGAGAGGGGGAAGGGCAATGTAGTGGGGAACTCAACATGACACAGGTGCAGTGCCTATGTATAGCCTTGTATTAGGATGCGGGTGGCACTGTGGTCTAAACCACTGAGCCTCTTGGGCTTGCCAAACAGAAGGTCAGCAGCTTGAATCCTTGCGACAGGGTGAGCTCCTGTTGCTCTGTCCTAGCTTCTGCCAACCTAGCTGTTTGAAAGCACGCCAGTGCAAGTAGATAAATAGATACCGCTGCAGCGGGAAGGTAAATGGCATTCCCGTGTGCTCTGGCACTTGTCACGGTGTTCTGTTGCACCAGAAGAAGTTTAGTCCTGTTGGCCCCATGACCCAGAAAGCTGTCTGTGGACAAACACCGGCTCCCTCAGCCTGAAAGTGAGATGAGTACCATGCTCCATAGTCACCTTTGACTGGATTTAACCATCCAGGGGTCCTTTACCTTTTACCTTTTAGTTACAGGTAGGTAGCCGTGTTGGTCTGCCATCGAAACAAAATAAAAACAAAATAGAAAAATTCCTTCCAGTAGCACCTTAGAGACCAGCTGTGGATATAGCCTATCTTGTTGTTTTCTGCTGCTCCAGAGAAGCGGACACGGAGCATTGGATTCAAGCTACAAGAAAGAAGATTCCACCTAAACATTAGGAAGAGCTTCCTGACAGTAAGAGCTGTTCAGCAGTGGAGTTTGCTGCCAAGAAGTGTGGTGGAGTCTCCTTCTTTGGAGGTCTTTAAGCGGAGGCTTGACAGCCATCTGTCAGGAATGCTTTGATGGTGCTTCCTGCTTGGCAGGGGGTTGGACTGGATGGCCCTTGTGGTCTCTTCCAACTCTATGATTCTAAGTTTGTCACTGGTATGAGCTTTCGTGTGCATGCACACTTCTTCAGATGCAAAGAAGAAGTGTACATGCACACAAAAGCTCATACCAATGACAAACTTAGCTGGTCTCTAAGGTGCTACTGGAAGGATTTTTTCTATTTTATTTTACCTTTTATTAGCTATGACATCATGCTAAGCTCCTTGCTGCCTTGCACCTCCTCGCACCCCCAGTAAGCAGCAACCATGTGCAGTGTTGAGAACCCAGAAGAACAAGGCAGCTCCAGCCCCACTGCTCTGCTGGTTGAGATAGTATGGCCTTGGAAGAAGGCAAGGAGACTTTAAAAAACAAAAGGAGTAAAAAGATTTATGCAGAATAGCATGAAAATGGCAAACTTTGAAGTCTAGTTAACAGATGTTCAAGGGTTGGAACCAGTGCCAGGATGTTTGATATAATACCAGGCAATCCAATAAGCATGAAAGAAATAAACTGAGATGAGATCACAACTTGGAGAACTTGAATTTTAGCCAAAGAGGGTGCAGTCTTCTCCATCTCAAGAACCCATTTTCCAGAGATGATTGCCAAAGGATTGAGAAGTTCCACTTTAACAGTATTTCCTCAGGAAGTGGTGAGGTTTTCACCTGCTCCCTTTAAAAGAAGCAAGTTTAAATGGAACATTATGCAATGACAGTGGCAGATTCTGATAACTAACATCAATACAGTGCAAATTTGCTGCAACAGCACTCGTGGTACTCTCTCGGCTTTTCATGTCCCTGCGGTTCTGAAATGCTGACTTGCCTTTGTGCGTGTTTGTGTTATTGAACATGTGCACACTGACACAGTTTCAAAACTAGCTGTCACATAGAAAGAAAATGGTTTGAAGGTCTGTTGTGTTTTATTTGAATCTGTAACTGAAAACTTAAATATAAATATTTTTGAAAAGTGTGATTTACGTTATAAATAAATGTTAAGCTTTTTAAAATGTGGACTGGATACACTTTTCTGTGAAATTTCAGCTAGATTGAATATGTTTTGGGTGGCCATCATTATCATTGTATAATTGTCACTCTATCCACATCAACCACATGCATAGAAGTCTGCATATATGCACAAATATTTCTTGCTAGATTGCTTTCTAAATTTAAACAATGCATGCAAAATATAGTTTGGTGAATAAAACACTAAGCTCATCTTCATTTTTAAATGTAAGGGATGAATTGGGCAAAAAGATTACCAACACATCTTCTTTGATGTATTCTTTTGAGACACCATTTGTCTGGACCCAGGTACAAATTTGTGAGCCAACTGTTTTCTGCCCTTACTTTTTTATTTTAGTACTGTGTAATATCTTTAGATTTCTGGCTGCCTGATCTGTATTTATAACCAGACTTGGCAAATTGGCTTACCATTTTTAATGAGGGACAGTGCAGACTGTGGTGTTTTTATGATATATAGTTTATTTACACACATATGCAACCTGAAACTACAATTGGAAGGGCTACCCAGGTAAGGGAGAGGACCCACCTATTGGCCCTCTGGCACAGAGCAACAGAGGTAATTATGGGAATTGTGCTGAATAGCAAACCACACTCCCATCCCATTCTCCCTTTGCTGTCATTGGGTAAGTTCGTATTTCAGCATAACAGATGATCAGGAAAGATCTTTTGTTTTTAAAGTATGCTTTAAAATTATGATTCTTCTTGGTATGAGAAAGTGAAATAGAATGGCTTCTGATGACCTTCCCCTTTATGGGGCTAGTTCAGCTAATTAGGGATGCAGGAGAAACCCTTTGTGGCTTGGCCTGGGTGATCTTTCTCAACTAACATAGTTCTGTATTTTATATTTTAAGCGCATTAGCAAAGGACAGATTGTTTGCTTCCATCCAGGAGAATAAAAGTACTGTATTGGTTCTCCACTTTCACAAAGTTTTTGCCTATAAAGTCAAACCAAGGAAGGGACTAAGAGCTTAATCAAATGCACAGCTTACTAATTCATACTTTTGTGTTCTGTGATCAGGAGTTTTCAGTAGAGATGGGGAAGAAATTTATTTACGCTCACAATTTATTATGAACTTACCTAATCTGCAGTGCCTGTAGCACTATTTTATTTCTTATCGTATATTTATATCCCACCTGTACCTCCAGTGAGCTCAAGGCGATGTGCATGGTTTTCCTCATCCCCATTTTATTTTATCCACAGGACAACTCTGTGAGGTTGGTTAGGCTGAGAGATGGTGACTGGCCAAGATCACCCAGCATGCTTCATGGCTCAGTGGAGATTTGAATTCTGGTCTCTCAGGTCCTAGCCCAGTACCCAAGCTACTACACCACAAACCGAAACACCCTTCAAAATCCACACTTCTCCATCTTTTGTGATGCGGTTTCCCAGCCATATAATGTGTCCGAAAATGTGTATAGCAGGGGGAAGTGTGCATAAAAATGCACAAATCAGTAAAAAGCACAAAAAAATCCATTATATCGGGGGAAATTGCTTGCCAAAAGGAGAAACGCACACCCAATTGCAGAGGAACTTTTATGAGAGGCAAGTATTTTGTATGTATTGGCCAACCTTATCTGCATTCAATAGTGGGAAGAAGTGATGGCCACTTTGGTGGTATGTGTTGAGGCATGAAAACAAAAAGACCATAGAGAATCAAAGAGTTGGATGGGACATTAGAGCATACCTGCCAAGTCTCTTGTGGAGAAATCCGGGATCGGCAGCCGCGCGACACCGGAAGTTGCGTAGACGCAACTTCTGGTGTCGCTTTGCCCATCTATGGGCACCAAAAATGGCCGCCACTGGAAGTCGCGTCTAGGCATGTCCGGAAGTGCGTAGATGCAACTTCCGGCGCCGGCCATTTTTGGTGCCCATCGATGGGCAAAGCGACACCAGAAGTTGTGTCTACGCACTTCCGGACAAGTGTAGACGCGACTTCTGGCGCCGGTGCCGGCCATTTTCTGGTGCCCATAGATGGGCAAAGCAGCACCAGAAAAATGCCCACTGACAGGAGTCAAAATAAGGGAGATTAATAGGAGAGGTGCTGAAACGGGAGACCGCCGGGAAACGGTAAGGAAAAACGGTTTTTTTCCGGGAAATACGGGGTGCTTGGCAGCTATGCATTAGAGGTCATTCAACCCTTCCCCCTGCTCAGTGTAGGATCTGCAATTGAAGATGTATCCACAGCAGGGGTGAGCAAACTTTTTCAGCAGGGTCCGGTCCACTGTCCCTCAGACCTTGTGGGGGGCCGGACTATATTTTGAAGAAAAAATAAAATGAACGAATTCCTATGCCCCTCAAATAACCCAGAGATGCATTTTAAATAAAAGGACACTTTCTACTCACGTAAAAACATGCTGATTCCCGGACCGTCCGCGGGCTGGATTTAGAAGGCGATTGGGCCGGATCCAGCCCCCTGGTCTTAGTTTGCCTACCCATGATCTACAGCATCACTGACAGATGGTATTCTCAACTTCTGCTTAAATACCTCCCACAAAGGAGGACCCCCCATTGCTTTCCGAGGCAGTCAAACAGCTTGCACCGTTAGGATGGTCCTCCTCATATTTACCCAGCATCTTATTCTCCGCATTTTCCTCCCACTGGTCCTAGGCCTGCCCTCAGGAGGTTGCAAGTGCCTGGCAGAATTGTGGAACCTTCCAAAGGAGGATCTGAAAAGGTTTGTGCATCTTAGTAAATATAATGAAGCCGACAGATTATTCTCTGCAGCTGAAACAGATGGTTGCTTATAGGGATGACTGCTAGTATGAACTATGCATCTTTTTTCATTCTCAGTTGCAGCCCTTGGGCTGAAAATAATATCATTCTGTACAAGGAGTATGTTTTCCTATTCACAAAGGAAACACACCAGTGATAGTGATAAAGCCACCCACAAATTAACAGAAAAGATTTATTGATGTGATAGTTTTGAGAAGAAATTTTGTATAAATGCAGGGCAAAACTGTAATAGGCTTTTTATTAAAGATAGACAAGGTTTTTCTTTTTTTGCTCGGACAAAGCATTGGAAGAACCTGCCCATCTTGTCCACACTAGGAGGTTAATTAAAATTTAAAACATTTAACAGCATTTGGCATTGATCTGTGTTATTTTCAAGGCTAGGAAGGACAAAATAGTGTGCCAATATTTAGAAGTCTACAAGTAGTTATGTGACAGGAAGAAATGACCTGTGGAGCCAGATTTAAATGGATATATTTGACACTGAAGAACTTTCAGTAGGTTGAGAATCATTTGATTGACTTGGAAGACATTTTGACACTAAAGATGCTTGAATACATTGAAATGGCATTTTCATTGACTTAAGAAGACATGAAACAATATTGTATGCTTGGGGAGCTTATCTAGATGCAAACTGAGGACTTCCTCACAGCCCCATGATTCTTGGCTGAAAGACTTGGGTTTGGTCAGGAGAGGGGTAATGGAACCAGTAGGACTGCTAGAGATTGTCTTGATGGTTTTGGAGAAGTGGCCAGTGTTTCTATTAAGAACATGTCCCTGAATCAACTTCCCACTTCCTGTGGCTGGAGGTGATATCACCAAGGTATATCTTTGAAAAGGAAATATAAAAAGCAGTCAGTCAGACTTGGAATGGGGCTGGAGACGGAGTCCTGATTCTTCTCTCTGCGACAATCCAAAGCTATTGCTTTGGTATTCCCTCCCTTCCAAGTCTAATGGTGGGGCAGGATCTGTTGGCGTGAATATTCTATCTTAATTCCTCTCTGTGTATATCTCACAAGACATCATAAGCTTCCAGTGGGCTCAAACCTAAGCTTTTAAATCAAGCATAAGGCACTGAGACCTCTGAAACTTCTCAGAGCATGAACATTGGACAGTATCAATCTAACTCGTCCTGTCATTCTATCAGTGCAATGATTTGCGCTTGCACAAAGGAACTCCTCACTCCTCTCCTATGCACCAATTAAATCTCTTCTGTGTTTTCCCCCACCAGTCTTAAAGAGCTGATTGGGGAAGGGAACAGAGCAGGGAAATTCTGTTGCACAAAGTGCATTCCCCTCTACTGTTGTGACATCATCTTCTCTGCTGTTTGGTAAATTTGTGTGGCTAAATGTTTGTTCTGTCTTGTGGGGCTGTGCAATTCATAGGTTACCTCCCCCCCCCCCGATGCTTTTAAAAATAGAATTGGAAAAAATAAATATCTTAAAATAATATCTTTTAAGACTAGGATTGCAAAATAAATATCTTAAAATAATATCTGCATATCAGGATGCAGGTATCAGGAAGGGAGTATGAGGAAATGAGGCAAATAGTGGTAAAAAAGAAGTTCTAGGACTTATTGACAAATTAAAAACAAATCACCCGGTCCAGATGGCACCTTCCCAACAGTACTCATATTTGGAAGCCTTGATCATCTGACAAAAATATGTAACTTGTCCTTAAGATTAGCCTCTGTACTGGAAAGCACCAATTTCAGACCCTCAAGGGGCCCAATTTTCCAGGGACATTCCTGATTTAGAGAATCCGTTCTGGTTTCTGATTTGATCTCATGTTGCCTTGCCATTGGAGCTTACAAGGTCAAATGGGGAAATAACATACTACTGTGTATTTCCCCCAGCCTGGTGAGGATTAATTGGTGTTTCATATACAAAGCCAACACTAGTGGTTCCCTTTAATAAA
Source organism: Zootoca vivipara (assembly GCF_965207765.1). Taxonomy (NCBI): domain Eukaryota; kingdom Metazoa; phylum Chordata; class Lepidosauria; order Squamata; family Lacertidae; genus Zootoca; species Zootoca vivipara. Next base: position 59,665,461 of record NC_142586.1, read on the forward strand.
AGTCTGGGAAACTTTATCCCAGACTTTTAGAGAGTTGTTTTCAACAAGGATGGCCCTCTATTAGACACGCCTCCAATACTGCTTCAGTTCTGAGCCTTGTGACTGAATTGCTGCTTTTCAAGGTGACTAGAGAAGAGATCCCTCTCTGTCTTTAATGTGCTCTAGCTTCTCTTCCCGCTTTCAAACTGAGGAGAGCACTGCATTTGGTTTGAGGCCTGACTGGATTTTATAGTCGGGGATTATCCAGCTCTTCCCTGGCTCTGTATCTGATGCTTTTAATGTTTTAGCTTTTAAAAACCTGAGTGGCATATATGGGTGCCGTACACTTATATAGGGAATACATGGAACCTCAAATGAATGTGGACACTGGGAAAGAGTTAAATTTGTCTACAATTAAACACTGCTCCCAAAGATCAAACCCACACTTCTGTCGCAGATGAGGTTAGAGACTTGGTACACCTATTGTGTGCTGAGAGAGACCTTTTAACCACCCCCCGAAATAAATTCAGACAAGACTCAAAATTTTGGTTTGGTTTTTGGCAGAATTTAGGCCACAACTTTATTACAATCAACTAGCTCCCTGCACCCTTGCAGGCAGCACTGACCCTGGGCACCAACCATAGGTCAGCCTAGGGTGAACACCCAGCAAAGTGGAAGGCAGGGTCAAGCCAGTCCACCAGCCAGACTCAGGCTCCGGGCACAACCCCTCTCAGGGTTGACCAACCAAGAGTCCCAGGATTCCTTTAATGGAATCCTGCTACATGGCAGGCGAAACCCAAATGGCACCAGCCAATCAGCCAAGTGGGGAAAATTCCTGCCATGCACCTGTCCCAACGACAGGTGACACATGACGGCATAGCAAGGTCAAGCGTGCAAGCCCTAAAAATAGGGAGAGGTGGGTGGTGTTAGGTTTTTCCTTTAAGACTGATGTGGTCAATGGTGCTACACAGAGATGTGTGTTTGTAACCTTGTTCTGAATGATAGCACACCTGTCTGTAAGCTTTTGCTAATTTGAATAATTGAAGTTAGAGTTTGCTTACTGTAATGTGATTGGGTAATTGACTATTTTGAATTCTGTATTTAAGCAAATGGTTCATGGGTGTGGTGGTGGTGCTGTATTGTGAAATGAGAGGAAAGGAGTTGAGGAGTGTGGTGTATATAATTGTAAATAAAAGCAAGCAAAGATACTGAAGACGACTTTGTTATTTCGTCAACCCTGCCGCTGTTGCCACTCAGTTGGTGCGTATTTTGCCCAACAGGTGGGTGTTCCAATGCACAGAGCCCAAAAGAGGAAGCTCAGGGACATGTGCATTGACTTAAATAGAGGTCCCTCGATTGCCCAATTGCTCCCGAGATCGAGGGACCTCCAATAGGGTGTTGTGGCTATCCAAATGTTCCCACCCACAACACAAGGTCTGGTTGCCAGGTCCCACCGCAACACGTGCCCTCTTGTTAGGGAGGGCCCGATTTCCTGCTTCCTGCTCAATTCTTTCTCACTGCTGCAATCATTCCCTTTCATTTGTAAATCCTGCCCCCCCCTCCTTCGAGGCTTTCTTCCTTCAAAGCTACCTAGCCCACCTGTCTTCCTTTACAGCTCAACCACTGCGGACGATTCACTGGCCAATAGTTTGTGCCCGTAATTTCACCCTCTTCCTGGATTAGCTTTTGTTCTGCCAATACAGTTGGCTTTCTTGAAAGACAGTGTGAGTGCCTATCACTCAGACATATTTTTCTGTCCAATGTTATTACTAAAATATTAGCATTTTTCAAACTTAATGACCTCACAGGTTTTGGACGTCTCTATTTATTTAGTTTTTTGTTGTATGTAGGGCTTTTTTGTTGTTGTTTTTTAAACTGAACTCACCGGAACTCGGTTCCGGTACTTCTCAGGTGGGCACTGTTGCCATTTTTAAAAGAACAAGGAAGGCGCTCATATTGAATTCTGGTATGTTCTGGTATATAATAATAATAATAATAATAATAATAATAATAATAATAATAATAATTTCTTATTTGTACCCCGCCCATCCGTCTGGGTCTCCCCAGCCACTCTGGGTGGCTTCCAGCAAAGATTAAAATACAATAAAATGTCACAAATTAAAAACTTCCCTAAATAGGGCTGCCTCCAGATGCTTTCTAAATGTCAGGTAGTTGTTTATCTCTTTGACCTCTGATGGTATGTAACAATTTTTGAGCCAACCGGAGCCCTCAAGGTGATTCATAGTAAAATTAATATATAATGATTAAAAATGCTAAGATCAACACAATTTAGGGGAGACAGCCCACCAAGACAACAACTGGGAGAGACAACCTAATAGCTACAACACCCCCCAAAGCATTATCAATAAGTTACATACAAGCAGAATAAATAGATGGATTCGCAAATTTCACCATTGTGATTAATTTTCAAATTAAACGAATAACCATAATTAGATATAAAACAGCCCACAATACGAAACATAGTAACAAATTAACCTTAATTCTCTATCATGTGGATTGCCATGTTTAAACATTGCATTAAAACTAAACAAAAACCATGTTATGTTTGCAATGTATTTTGTTTCGTGGTGTGCAATATGTATTGCTGTGGTATATCTATACCCAGATGTAATTAGCAATTCTGCCACCTTATGATTGCTAGTTTTTAGTTTTAGCTTGGGGGATTCCTTGGTATCTTGATTCTAAGCACGTCCATTCAGAAGTAGGATTGCAGCCTTATAAAAAGTCAATGCTTTTATGCTCCTCTGAATCATAGTCAGTGCGCTTGTCTTCAAGCTTTGGCTGGTGTGTGCGTGATTATCAGGGATGAATTTTTTGAAATACAAATCATTTGGATTTGGCACTAGACCTAGTTTCAAAAAGTAGCCTATCTGTTATCAGCTTTTGTTTATTTTCAATAAGAAAACATTGCCTTCTCCCCCCCCTGGCCCCCTCCGCAATTGGTTTTGGTATAGCACAGTCAAATCAACCTGTGTCAGGTTGGTTTTCATGGTTCACTGGGCACGAAGCACCAATGATTTCCTTCTTCAGCCATCCGACTGAAAATTATTTTGCTTATCATTCAATTTAAATTGCCCCTCTACAAAAACATAACCTATCAGCAGAAAGGGATTTATTGCTCACTTTTGCTTTTCTAACTTTGCCTGGGTTAAAACTGAAACAATCATAAGCTATTGCATAGTGGAATGCAGATTGTTTTTTGTTTGTTTTTAAAAAGCCTGAAGGAAAATGGAGATAGACTAAATGGCTTCTTTAACAGGCCCAAATGTTATCCTAGTATACGTCTACATTGATCCATTTTCACATGATTCCTTCTCTTATATGCTGTTGGAATATTGCAGTCTTACTTAACACTGTGTTCTATTGCAATTTTCTCTCTCTCTCATTTTCTTCTTTTGCCTGTTCCTCCCCGTAAAATTAAACAATCAAAATCTTAAACGTAGAAACCAACTTAACGATTTCACTTTGTACTAGGAGAAATTGTTAGGATTAGCATTTTGGTGTTCATTCCATCTGCCCACATCTTCTCCCTACACATTTATCTGTTTCTTCTTTTAATCTGATACCAATAAAGTTGTTAATATTTTGAATCAGTTCCTGATGGTGGTAATGGTCTGGATGAGGCCTAACAAACAGATTTAGTTGAGGCAAGACATAACGTAGTCCTAAAAGAAAGAGGACACAGATCCTGCACTATGGGTTCATGCTACTTCGGGTGGGATAGTGCTGCCATCTGGTTCATAGTTGGTGAGTCAGGGGCTGAAGGCCCCCTTTCCTGGGTTGCGTAGCAGCCCTCAAGAAGCAGTGGCAAGTTCTGGTGAAATACTGTGAGATTTTGGCAGGATTTCAGTGAGCTCTTGCAAGATTTTGGCAAGAACGTGCCAAAAACTGTGGCTGGTGCTACTTCTCCATCAGTGGCAGAGGTGGTGGGGTGGGGAGGGTACTGTACATTGCTTCTTGGGCATGCATGAGGCTTTTTCGGTTAAATTCTTTTTGTGACTGTGTGGAACCCAGTTCAGCTACTGATTGATTGATTGTGTGACTGCAGAAATGGGTAAAAGCCCCCCCATCCAAACAATGACTATAATCAGTGCAGGAAAGAAATAATAATTTTAATTTTTATCATCTACAATACTGTCTTATTTATTTTATAGTACAGTACATTGATTATTGCTTTCATGTTGTGGATCAATAGTCTCGTTTGATAGTAAAAATCATGTTAAATTGCTGCTTTAGGGGTTGTTTTTCATCGTCTGGAACGGATGACTCCGTTTTGCATTACTTTCTATGGGAAAGCGTGCCTTGGTTTTGGAACGCTTTGGTTTTGGAACGGACTTCCGGAATGGATTAAGTTTGAGAACCAAGGTACCATTGTAATGTACTTTTGTAGGCTATCCCATTGATATATGAATTTTAATGTATACTTTACCTCCATATGCATCTTGGTACACATGATTTGCCTGGAGAACTTCATTACAAAATTCACACAAGTGAGAATTTTGGAGATTAGCTGTGGTTTGTGTGTTGCCTTTAAAAAGTGCAAGTTTGCCTTTAAATGTGAACTGAATCAAATTTCGCCCCCATCCCTAGCCGAAATGAAGGGCCTTCTCCAGACTGCACCCAGATCATGGAACATTTTAAAATGCAGTTAGCACTCTTCCTTGCTAGTTCTTGAAGACTTTTTTTTAAAAAAAACAAACCTCTAGTAGGCTTTTGCTATATGTGGGCAAAAATATTTTTGTTTTGTTTCTGATTTTTAACCACTGATTTTGTTACTTTGGCGTCTTAAAAAAATGTTGTTTTATAAAATTGCATTTTTTTAAATATTGTAAGGCATTTTGAGATGTGTCTTTGAACCAGACAGCCCAATATAAATGGTTAAATAAATAAATAAATAAATAAGCAAACTTTTAGTAGGCTTTTATGCATAGCTGATTAGCCAAGTTCTTTTTTTAAAAACTCCCCTCCCTTCTTGATTTGTATAGCTCTATGAATTTAACAAGGTAATGAAATGAAGTTAGACTAAATAGGTTTTTGGTATCCCTGTCCATAATCCTGGTTGTAAAAAGAGACAACTAAAGAGGTCAAATCAGTTGGACAAGCTTAGCCTGGCAGATTGATTGGGAGGAATGGCCTTTGCATAACTAAAGAGCTGGCCAAGTACCGTTGATTTCTTGTCAAAGGAGCCAATGGTTGGAGAGCCTTCTGGAAGGCAAGCATGCCTTTCTTCTCCCACTTCTGGCTGAAGGTGATGTCATAAAGCTGTATCCATGAGAAAGGGAAGAAAAGAAAAGATGGAGGTAGATCTCCACCCACCTTGTTCTCTGCCAGTAATAGTGTCAGCAGCCAGTCCATAATACACGTGAAAAGCTGAGGCTACAAGATGGTAGAAGCCTCAGTGAGATTTGGCTGTGTGAGATTTGAAGATGGGTGGGCTTGTGCTTTTAATTGTATCACTGTAGCAGCTGCACACCAGAACTGGGCACCTCTAACATACTACATAAGGGGCGTGGGTGGCGCTGTGGTGTAAACGATGGGGTGAGCTCTCGTTGCTCGGTCCCAGCTCCTGCCAACCTAGCAGTTCGAAAACACATCAAAGTACAAGTAGATAAATAGGTACACTCCAGCGGGAAGGTAAACAGCGTTTCTGTGTGCTGCTCTGGTTCACCAGAAGCAGCTTAGTCATGCTGGCCACATGAGCCGGAAAAACTGTCTGCGGACAAACACTGGCTCCCTTGGCCTGTAAAGTGAGATGAGCGCCGCAACCCCAGAGTTGTTTGCGACTGGACTTAACTGTCAGGGGCCCTTTACCTTTATCTTCAACATACTACATAAAGAATAATGTATTAAGCTGAAATAAAAATGGCAATACAACAGCACCAGTGTGGACCCAGCCGTTGGAGGAAAATTCACCTCTGGTGATATGCTTTTGAAAGGACATGCAACATACTGATCTGTGCATTATGTTCATGGTGCTACCTAGGCATGTGGATAGGATGTTTTTTCTAAGTTTTGGGCATTTAGCCTCATTATTTATTATAGCCATACAACCAAATTTTGCTTATGTTTAGAAATATTCTCCTCCCATTAAGAGTCACCAGTGATGTTCCATTCTTGGAGATTAGTCCATACAACTTTACAATATAGTAAGATGAGTCGGAGGGTGAAATAATCAAGGGATTCAATAGGCAGGCGCTTGTTTAGGAAAGCCATTCTCCCCTCCTCCCACATCTTCTGTTTGGATGAAGACATGTGTTCCTCTGCTCGCCCTTTTGATGCATCCTTAATTAGACATGTACAACCAATTTGATGGGTGGGTGGGGGAAGGATTGTACAAACACACAACCTTGGACTAATATAAAGGCTCTTTCTTGCTTGGAATGCTCAGCACACAACAAACCTGTTTGACCTTCAAATCCCAGATTGTTTGCAGAGTTGGCATCTAGCTTAAACATCTATTTATTTATGAACTGAACAAAATTTATGTAAAAATAGCTGAGTGAGACTACGCTCCAGGTTTGAATATGTTTCAGATCTAGTAAGGTTGTACCCCTAAGTTTAGAACGCATGTGCTTGGCTCCTGCATTAATTGAGGAAAGTGCAGATGACTCCACTTCAAATATGGCTCTGGATATGCACACAGAAGACTTTAGCATTTTAAAACACCATCAACGTTATTATTTGTCTTTTCCGTAGCACTTCTAACCAATACCATAGCTTACTTGAACAGAATTACAGTAACTTAAGGCAGAATCAAAAGCAACTGGTTAGCTTTTGGCACAGCCCTCCCTTGCAAAACCACCACCATCACCTTCAAATAAATTTGGAACTTGGTTGCAATGGGAAACTCCACCACATGCTTTATATTTCAGATTTAGTTGGACAATCTTTCACTGATGGAAAGAAAGGGATTCTCCAGATCTCTTCCTGTACCTGAAACTGCCCCAGATATAAGATAATTCCTGTGACAAAATAACACAGCAGTGGAGTGTTTCTTCCATCATATAGTTCAACAAACAAACAGCATAGATCTAGAGTTCTCCTCACAGGATGCTCCAACTGAAGGAAGTGAGGAGACCCTCTGTGCCCCCTGAAAAGCTGTTTTTTTAAAAAAAACCATTTCCAGAATGGTTTTTATATGTGCGTAGATTCCACCTTAGTCTTTAGTCTGGAGAACTCTTGTCATGGTTGAATCTGTCTCCATAGCAGTTCATGGACTTTCCTGAACTGTTCATCTTTGGACATCTTCTGACTTTTATTGTATCTTTTGAAAAGGTGACTCACTTGCAGTAGACTAGAGCAATCTTTTAGATTTTATCATCAGTTTTATATAGCATGATACATCCTTTTTAATTTCTAAAGTTAATAAAACTCTTTAAGGCTAGAAGCTTCACCCAACTTCCATGGGAGTAAGATCCACTGAATTCAACAGGAATTACTTCTGAGTAGACATGTTTAGGATTCCAGTGAAAAAGAGTTTTTTTAAAAAAAATTACAATGCTTTTTCTAAAGAAGTTTGAAATTTGAAGAAGTTTGAAGTTACAGTATCGTACTTGCAATTGATGGAGAGCAAGTTTATTTCATTTAGTCTTGCAAAGTAATGATTATAACAGATAAGGACTGTTCCATCCAGATAAAACATGATGAACATTCTGAATAGTTGCAATAAAGAGACATACCAATTGGATCCAAGGAGCTATACATGCTCCTATTTGATCAGTAAACCTCTATGCCACATCACAGACTGCTTTTGATTGCCTGTTAGTTTCAAAACAAGTTTGTCCTGCAGCACTATTTGAGTTGCTATTCAAGAAATGTCCAAAAACCCCTTGGGCATATAGAACTAGTTGCACAATTATTTGGACCCAAGCCTGTATCTACAGCTTATTGTTAATGATTTGGGGTTGCTGTTTGTGAGTCTAGATACCTGACTTATAAGCAGTGAACGTGGTTCCCTGAGTGCATGGAAATGCTGTTTACCTTCCTGCCACAGCAGTACTTATTTATCTACTTGCACTGGCATGCTTTCAAACTGCTAGGTTGGAAGGAGCTGGGACAGAGCAATGGAAGCTCACCCTGTCACGGGGATGCGAACCACCGACCTTCTGATCAGCAAGCCCAAGAGGCTCAGTGGTTTAGACCACAGCGCCGTGTTTTTGGAGAAAAATGGAAAGAGGACTCCTTTTTCCTTCCCCACACTTTGGAGTCTCACATTGTACAGATTTAAACATCGCTGCAGACAGGTGCTCTCCTCTTAGAGGCTGGAGATATTGAAGGTCCCACTAGTCTCTATCTATTTGTCAGTCCCTCAGTTCGTGAAAGTTCACTTTGTCTTCTGAGGCCTGCCACTTCTGAGAATGGTTCACCTGCATATGTGAATCTACCATGTACTTGCATATATTTGCACTTTCTGATATATAAGATGTACAAGCCTTCCTCCGCCACCCCCCCCCCCACAGGCATGGAAACTAGCATTACTTCCACTCGAAAGTACTTTCTCTGAAGAAAAGGACAGGATGAGTACTAGAAGATGTCTCAGACATTAAAGGTCTGTGATGATATTCAGAAACTTTGAGAGTATTTTAATGAAGTTGAATTTCCTGTCCGCAGTTGTCATTGGTATCATTATACCTGACCTGACTCATATTCATCGTTTACTGTAGCTAGCTTATGTTTCGGTATGTGCATTGAACCACTGGAAATGGCTATTGCTTGAAAAATGCAATGACTGGGTTTATTTGTTTACTTACTTATTGACTGACTGACTGACTGACTTACGTAAGTAAGTAAGTAAGTAAGTACATTACTACACTGTTCTTTAGCATGACAGTTCCCAGGGAGATTTGCAAGAAAATGATGACCCAGGCTAATATTCAACATTACTCTGCAATTTCTGTTATTTTCAGTGAAGTTTGCAAAACGTTTTCTGTTGAAAGGAAAAGAGGTTTGCTGCTTCGGTACCTGATCAATGACTTATTTCCACTGTGTCATGTAAATATCTCTTCAAGCCTGCAATCCTAACCACACTTCAACAAGTCCTGTTGAAGTCAGTGCTGCATGCAATTTAGCAATCCTCAATTTAGGATCGCAACCCTTATTTATACTCATTCTTGAACGAATTAAAGGTTGCAATCCTGCACACAACATAGGGGATAAATCACACCTTTTTTCATTTAAGAAGCCTGAGATCAGGACTGCAAGTCAAAGTTTTTTTCTTTTTCTTTTTGAAGGCTAATAAGCCTTTGAAAAAGAAGTCTTGATTATGATTTATTTAAAAATATATTGCATCTTTCATAAATGTACTTTCCTGGGATTTGTAAAGTATTTAGGAGTTTTGATCTGATAAACACACATTGTAACTTCTAATTTTATCTCTACATATTTTAAAATAGACAGAAGGAAATGTGTCATAGTTCTGCATTTATGAAAAGATGAATGATGCCTGAAAGCTACGTTGGAAGAGTCATCCCACAGACTAGTACCAGAGTTTATTTTAAACATAGCTATAATTAATCCTTGCTTACACACTGAATGTGAGTCACTCATATACACTGTCAGAAAATGATGCTGATCAAGTTATTCTAGATATTACAGAAGCTTCAATCTAGGATGGTTCAGAAAGAGATAAAAAAACCCTCCCCTTAGTTAATATATAGCCAAATGGTTTCATTCTGTGATGTCAAGGAAATATTTTAATATTTGAAAATTCAGCCAGAACTAGCTGAAATTCCAGAAAGTATGGAGTCTTTCCCATAACATTATAGGGATATAATAATGGTTACTAGCTACACCAGCTTGTCAAGCAGTCTTCACAACTCTATTGCACCTCTGAAGCCCCAGAGGACTAGAAAGAATATTTTAATTGGTGATTCAACCTTAGCAGAAACATGCTTTTAGGAAATAAGGCCTATACTGTTGTCTTCACACCAGGCTCACTAGCCTTTGTTGCCATGGTAATCTGTTATAGCATGTTAAAACCAGTGAAGTGGAAAACAAGATGGCCTCCTCATTTGTTAGCCTTGAGGAAAGTCATAGATATTAACAAATCATTAATGCGTTAACAGATACTACAAAGATTGAACCAAAATAAACACCATTATATTAATGATGCAATGTTAATATCTCAGGAAGTTGACTCTTAATTGCTTCTCAAAATGGGATCATATTTTATTGAATTCTTTTACTTCTGATATTCACAGGGGCTCACCTTGACAAATTTTACTCAAATACTTAACAAGAACTGAAATAAGTGGGTTGTAATAAAATCCCCTCCCTTCTTTATATTCCCATTTGAAAAGGTATCCTTAAACAGGTCATACTGAATTTCACACATAAATATTAGTTCTAGAATGACCAGTGTGTGGCATAAATAAGATAAATATATCTTTTGTAGCTGAAAGACAGCTGTCTCGTCAACGTCTCCCGAACTGAAAAGGAGTGACATTTCTTAGAAAGAAGGTCTGTTTGGTGCCTGAAAGGGGTGGGGGTTGGTGAGGAAGGACAGAGTGAGGTTAAATGAATATCAGCAGGAGAAAAGCAACAAAAGCTTTATCTTATTAAGAAGAATTTAAACCGCATAACCTGTAGCTGCAGATAATGTAAACATTATGATAATGTGAAATAAGAAGCAAGCAGGTTAATATCTAGTTATCTTGTCTGACGATTCTGTAAGGAAGTGGCTTCACAATAATTGCTTAATTAATAGCAGTCCTTTCCCATCAACCTACCCCCACCACATGCTCCACTGGGAATAAAGATGGAGGTGTGGAATTTCACACATTCTTGAAAGACACATTGATGAAAAAGGATTTATTTTGTTAATTCTTCCAGCAGACCAAATCTTTTCCTGGGAGCCAATAGCACTTCAAAATCTGGATGATAAAAGAAACCAATTAACAGCAAAGAAGAGGGATGAAAACAAATAGGCAACCTTACTATTTCCCTAGGACTAAAAGCTATCAGTAACAGAAACATCTAAGTGTATCCTCACAACCCCTCCATCCATGCTGGGTAAACCTTTTCAGCATGTAATCACTAAGCCTGTATGCTTCTTTGGCTAATTTAAAAATCTTGAATTCCCTTTTGTTCCTTGGGCTGATGACACTGATGTCTCAAAGGTGTAAGTGCCTGCTGTTTGTTTCCAAAGCAGCTTGAGTCCATGAGCTGAAAAGAATATTGATTTTAAGGGCTGCCTGTTTTATTTACACAGGCTGCCCAGAAACTGACGGGATCAAACTGGATAAGATTCCTCCTAATAATGCACCCCTCCAGGCCTTCTTGCAAAACCAAAACCCAATAAAACGAGTGCATCTTAATCAGCTAGTGAGAGATACTAGATCAGGCTGACGATTTGGAATGTGAAATATTTCCTACCTGTACACATCCCTTGCCCTTCCTGATCAGACACCTCCAAATCGTTCCATGAAGGCAACCATTGTCCTGTAATTGCATTTATCTGAAATTTTAGTACAGGCATTTTCTTGCAGCTTCAAGGAATGCAGAATTCCGAGGCACGTGAAGCAATAAAATGGTGCACATTATAGAAATGGGTATGTGTGTGGCAGAACTGGGGAGCTGCCTGTGACAATGAACAGGTCAAGAAGAAATAGGACAAGTTCACATATTCATGTTCATCACTCAGTGGCTCCAACATCAACAAGAGAAATGACTATAAAATACATTTTGATTTAGGTGTGATGGTATTCATAGAATATCTTTCATCAAAGCATCCAGCAAAAAAGAAATGGAAGGACACAGAGGCCACCGAATGTGTTTTATAATATGGACAACAGTGCACCGCTCTGTGTATTAAAAAAAAAAAGTGTCAGCAACAATTCATACAATGTGCATAAAAGGCACATCAATCCTATCATTGCTCCATAAAAACTGCAAGAGTTGTACACAGTCTTATTGCTTCCAAATATGCATATGGAAAATAATGGGAATCATAAAAGCTTGCTTCTGATTCAACTGAACATTGCAAAGAGACATTGGGTTGAATTGATAATGTATCTGAAATTATTTGGCAGTTGTAGCACTGGGCATTCTCTTGCTTAGAGCTGATCAGGGAAAATAACAGTCTTTCTGAATTTATCCATCCAGATTTTTGGCTTCCTACCAAATCGATGTTCACTGCCAGGGTTTATAACCATGATTTATGGATTGGTAGCTTTCAGGAGGATGGATGCACCATAAAGGAATGGAGAAAAGGAGAAAAAGACTGAAAAGACTGAAAAGAAGCAGACAGAACTCCCTAGGAAAAAAGAAGAAGGAGACAGACAGGATAATGGCAAGGAAAACAATGGGAGGAGGAATTACTTTAAAAAAATAATTAAAAATACAGTATATGACAAAGACTCTCCATTTGCAAGACAAAGGTCTCTTGAGGGAGGTCTTGTTAGTAGAGCTGAAATGAAATGGTTGCTTCGATTTTCCAGGCCAAATATGAATAACTGTGTGCTGACACAAAAGCCCTTGGTTCCATATTTTTTTTCTAATAAATACACAACTACGTTTATTTCACACCACAATTAAATAATGCATTATTTACTCATACAAGGTATAAAGTATATAGCGCAGACATATGTACAATATCTTATAAACCAATAATAATCTGTCTTGTACTTGGTTCCACATTTATGACCTTTAGAAGCTGTCTTCTAAAATAGAAGTAACGGCTCACAAAGGGAACAAACAATGAACTGTCAAACAGTAAATCAATATAAAACTTTCAGTTACTCAAAGAAAATCAATGTTTAGTGGCAACAAACTAGATAATATAGGAGTGAATGATCCACCCTGAGACCTGCTGGTATAGGACGGTATATAAATTTAATTAATAATATTCATCATCATCATCATCATCATCATAAAAGATTGGCATTTTTCTCTATTAATTTTGCTTCTGCTTGATCCAGTGTTCATTTGGGGAATTAGAAGGTGGAGTATCATGAAAAGAAAGAAGTGTTTGGTTATTTGTGAAATTTTCACATAGTTCTCAGCTACACTCTGAAGGGTTTCAAAATGGTTAGACCAATGTTATGGTCCAAACAAGATAGCTTCTGTTGTGCTACGGTACTGCTATTAGTCCTGAACCAAGGTTGTTGGTATCCTGTTCTTACTCAGTGACAACTTAACAAGGTTATAAAAATCATGAATTCAGCAACGGTCCAGACAAAGTCCATGGCACTTGCGCATTTGCTACCACTGATCACCTACATCTTCCCTAGAAACTGGACATGAAAGGGTTTGATTGAACATATATCAAGAAGGCCTGGCAACACCTTCCTGACTTCATACCTATTTCTGGCAGAAAGAGTAGATACATTCCTTTTATCCAAATGGTTAAAGGGGGCTGCAGAAAGATACTTTTGGGTGAAAGTTGAAGGTTTCCTCTCAAAAACTCTGCAACCCTGCTATGAACAAGGGAAACAGGAGGTGATTAGACAAAGTGTGGTATGGTTTGTGAGAAGAAGGAAAGAATTCAGTAAGTTTATGCTATTTAGACTTTGAACTGCAGGAGGAATCTGATACACAACAATGTAGATAAGAGAGAGGCTGAATCCCCTTGTATTTGTGTGGAGGGGGTATCATGCCAATACTGAGGAATAAGCCTGTACTCAACCCAAGATCAGGACCATGCTGCCTGACCCCAGCTCTGGATATGCATGCATTGGTGTGGTTGTCTGCAAAAAACCAACCAACCAACCAACCTACAAACCTAAAAGGGGACTTGAAGAAGTCAAAGAACATTGTGAAAAGCAAGTGAAGAGTTATATATGCTACATGTATAAACTACATATCAGGGGTAATGTGGTGGGAAACCTTTGGTTTATCAAATGTTGATGGACTCCAGCTCTGAGCAACCTCAATCAGTGGGGCCAATGATGAGGGATGATGTCAGTTTTAGTTCAGAAACGTATGGAGAGCCACAGGTTCCCCGACGTGATTTTAGAACAGGCATCTCCAAACTTGGCCCTCCAGATGTTTTGGGACTACAACTCCCATCATCCCTAGCTAACAGGACCAGTGGTCAGGGATGATGGGAATTGTAGTCCCAGAACATCTGGAGGGCTGAGTTTGGGGATGCCTGTTCTAGAATGACTTTTCTTCCCAACTTCCAGTTTGTAACATGCAGAATTGGTTCACATTAAGCTGTTCATCATGTGCTTTGACCATTTCCATGTAAATGTCTGCAGGAGAAGTTGAAAAAGCAATTTAGGGTTCTGTTTGAAGCAGCTTCTGAGAGGAATTATTCCCTTCTTCAGGTATCTGGATGTTGACAATCCAGGAATCTTCTTTAGATTCACTTAATGTCTGGGGAAGTTAATTCTAATATTTTAAGTGACAGATTTGATGGCAGACTTGACTACCATGTAGTAAATCCTATCTTGCTGAGCAGTATGAAGAGTATTTTTCAGCCTTTGTCAGGTCTATGTAGATTTTCAAGGGGCATCTCCGATCTCGGCATTTCTGCGACAGCTGGTGGAATGAGAAAATAATGTCGACTGTTGACCTCTGAGCTTTAAAGCCTCATTGTGGCTCAGGATAGATCCTATCAGCAAGTGACTGTACAGAGGTACCTCGGGTTACAAACACTTCAGGTTACAAACACTTCAGGTTACAAATGCTTCAGGTTACAAACTCTGCTAACCTGAAGAAGTGAAACTCTGTTATCTGAAGAAGTGTGCATGCACACGAAAGCTCATACCTATGACGGACTTAGTTGGTCTCTAAGGTGCTACTGGAAGGATTTTATTTATTTTGTTTCTGCTAACCCAGAAATAGTACCTCAGTTTAAGAACTTTGCTTCAGGATGAGAACAGAAATTGTGCTCTGGTGGCGTGGCGGCAGCAGGAGACCCCATTAGCTAAAGTGGTGTTCAGGTTAAGAACAGTTTCAGGTTAAGAACGGACCTCCAGAACGAATTAAGTTCTCAACCAGAGGTACCACTGTAATCTGTTGAGAACTACATGGCTGAAGGCTTCCCCCACAGTTCTCAGCAGGGAGATTTCACTGTAGTTGTTACAGTCATGGCAGTCACCTTTGTTCTTGTAGGTCACAATTCTGGAGTCGAGCATGACTTGTGGCATGGATCCTTGTGATAAGATGAGTTATGTTCCAGTTTGGGAGGGGAGGATAGCTTGGCTTATTCTGAGGCAATGTAAATTATCTTTGGGGGAGTTTGCCCAAACCCTTCCACCACAGAATGCTTTGGAAATTCTCCCGAATTTCCAAAGCAATTTGCCATGCATGGGTAGTTACAATTAGAAAACACACACAAACCCAAGTCCTGCTGGGTGTTCCAAGCTGTCTCTGGATTGTGGCCATAGGCAGTAATCTGTCTTCTTTCTCTCCTAGATTCCGAAATTTAGTGCTTAGACACTAAGGAGAATTTACATCCCTTTGCATTTCCAGCTTAAATGTCAGATGATCAGAACTGTTGTTATATTTCATATATTTGAATCAGGAGAGTATTTAAAGTCTGTGTTATTTTTGTGCGCTACTCCCACTTCAGAGTATAACATATACATTCTTATGGTCAAGCCAGCCTTCTTAATATGGGTCTTTCAACAAGATTGGAAAGCGAATGAAACTGTACATGAATCCTGGCTTCCACATTTGAAGTGCCTGTACCCTTTCCATGCAAAGACAGCTTTCAACTCTAATTCAGACTAATTGCTAGGTTTGCATGGAACAAGCAGATAGGCTCCAATTTTATAACAAAGGCTTGGAGTGAGCTAAATATCCCATAATGTTATGTATAAAATGAATCACTTAAGGTTGAGAAATCTTATGCAGAGAGAGCCGGTTAACCCAGTTTCCATTATATTTGTTGGCAATTGATGAAACAGTTCACTAAATAAGACATCCAAAAGACAGGTCCGAAACAAGACAATATGTCTCTGACCTAAGTTCAGAGCACCAACGTTACATTTTTGCTGGATTCCAAAATCCAGTCTTATCTGCCCATTTTCAAGTGCTGCAGATATATTCACATTTGGGGGGGGGGGAGGGTGTCAACTGGAAAAGAGATGTGAATGACTAATAATTTCATTTCATGCCGCTGTTTACATAATGAAATGATTTTAAATGAAAAAGAAAATGATTCAAAATGAAACGTCGAAATGAGACAAGAGTATAGCTTCAGTGGGATCTGAAAGGGAGTCGACAATGTATTTTCAACATGGAAACTGCCAGTTGTTGTGGACTACAAGTCCCATCATCCTGCTCAGGGCCGTCTTAAGCATATCGGGCACCCTGGCGCCGTGGTGCGATGATTGCTCCGACGCCCCGCCCCGTTTCTCACCGTGGCGGGTGAGCGGGCGCAGCCGCACGGCGCCCCCCTGGTGGCCCTGCACCCCCAGGCTTGCCTTAGAGCCGGCCCTGATCCTGCTTATTAGCTGTGCTGGCTGGGGCTGATGGAACTTGCAATCCAAAATATCTAGAGGGCAGCATGTTGGCCATGCCTGGAATAGAGCAAAACACAATGTATAACTGGGAACATTTTTTTTTTTATCCCTTGCCCCGTCCTTGCAGCAACCAAAAATTCCCATCTTACTGTATGCCGACGACATGGCAGTCCTCTCGCTAACAAAGTGGGGACTTAACAACATGATGAGAGGACTCGTGAAATTTTGGGAAGAAAACTCCCTAACAATCAATTTTTCCAAAACCAAAATAATCCCTTTTGGCAAGACAAAACCAAACCCATCGTGGTACCTCGAGGGTCACACCATTGACCAATGTTCAGTTTTTAAATACTTGGGCATCACTTTTCACCATAGATTATGTTGGACAGCCCTTTTAAACACAATTATTCTGGCTGCTCGTCGGACCATCGGATGCTTTGGTGAAATTTTTCTTCGGAAATGGTGGACAACTGGTGGCGCCGACCAGAAAGATCTACATCAGTAAAGTACCCCCAATGCTGTTATACAGGGTGGAAATATGGGGATGGATCATGAATGTACTCCAGCGTCTGGAGTCTCTGCAAAATCTCCTGGCAAGAAACATCTTGGGCCTCCCTAATGGATCCATGGCCGCCCAATTGAGACTAGAATTGGGATTACCATCTATAGTAGGTAAAGCCCATACCAGGATAATTATCTACTACAAATCCCTTGCAGAAATTCAAAACTCCCGACTAGCATTTACAGCCCTTACCGGCAGCAGTACCTGGTCTAAGGCCATGAAATTCATCTGTGACTGCTACTCCCTTCCAGACTTTGCTGCCCTGACCTCATGGGAAAACGAACAAATCCACAGTTGGATCCTAGCTAGAGATGAAGCTTTTGATCTAGCACAATCTAAAGCGGCCAAACTCTCCACATGGCTTCCCCACGTGAAGGCAGTTAGATCTCTGGCCCACTATCTGAGTGATCTGACAAACCCCACGTTAAGAAGGACCTTCACACTAGCTCGATTCCATGCCATCCCCACAGCATTCTTACGTGGCGTTTTTTCCAACACACCATTGAACCTTCGACTCTGCCCATGCAATGATATTTGAGGACTATATACACGTTTTCTTTTACTGTCCTTTATATGCCTCAGTTAGATCCAGGCTTCTCTCTTTATTCCCGATGACCATCACACGGGACATCGACTGCATGAAGTACCTATTGGTGGACGCCAACCCCTTGGTTTTACGCGATGTGGCCATTTACATTTTACAGGCCCTGAAACTCAGGGCCACCTTTTTGGCTAACTTGCCCAGCCCTAGTCCTATGTAAACCCCTGTTATACTCACAGTCGACACGCCTTGCTTTGTCTTTTACCTTACCAGTCGCACTCAGCTGGATTTTATATTTAATGTTATAGTTGTATTTGTTGTATTCTATGTTGTTGTGCGACAGTTGCCTGTTTGATCTTTTATATGTGCTATGGCTATATGGCTAATGCAATAAACTTTGATTTGATTTGATTTGATCCCTTGTTGTTAGAGATGGCTCAAGATATTTTGGGGCCCAAAGGGGAAAAGCCAATGCTGTGTTTCAATTATAGTAAAATAATTGATGAAGTAATTTATATTTTGCTGTTCTCTAATATACCCAAATATTTGCTTGACATTTGCCTTCCCTTGTGTCATGTTAGGGCTGACTCTGGTTGCTGATAACCTGGTTTTTTAAATGCATGTTAAAACATATTCTCTTGATGTAAATTTGCTCCTCTTGTTGTGCTCTGACTTTAGTTCCTTTCCTTTGTCTCCTAGAACTCAATGGGGACATTGGATGTATATGGAAGAAATTAATCAGGCCTACAGACGTAGGGGGTGGACTCCATATAATGGTGATCCATATGCTGGGAAGTTGGAGCCACTTGTTGTTGCAAATTATAGCCCATTCACACTGTTCCACAGAAATCAGTGAAAGCTATTGAGAAATGCTGTTGCTATCTGCATAGATGATCTCATAATCCAACACTGGCTTCAGGTGTTTCTGTGTGATAAGAAATGGAACCCAGGAACTGGCCTTTTGCACATATAATGATGTCCTATCAGACAAAGAGACTCGGATTCTAATTCTATTTTTCCCTGGCCTGTTCAGGTTGCACATTTCAGTTTGTAACAGTATGTAGAGCCTAGAGACTTATTTTTACTACAAGAGCTGCTATAAAGAAATTCACTACCATTTCAAAATACATATTATTTGATGAACTGTATAGCTGGAAGCCTCCTACCCACCTAGCAGTTTGAAAGCACGTCAAGTGCAAGTAGATAAATAGGTACCACTCCGGAGGGAAGGTAAACAGCGTTTCCGTGTGCTGTTCTGGTTCACCAGAAGCAGCTTAGTCATGCTGGCCACATAACCTGGAAGCAGTCTGCGGACAAACGCCGGCTCCCTCGGCCTATAGAGAGAGATGAGCACGCAACCCCAGAGTCGTCCGCGGCTGGACCTAACGGTCAGGGGTCCCTTTACTTTTACCTTTTACAGCTAGAAAAACAATGTAGATGGAGAGAAACAGCAATTTGGTTGAGACTAGACACAGATGAGAGTTTCAAAGCTTCTCCCAAAATTTACAAGGAT
The DNA here is from genome assembly GCF_965207765.1 of Zootoca vivipara. Lineage (NCBI taxonomy): Eukaryota > Metazoa > Chordata > Lepidosauria > Squamata > Lacertidae > Zootoca > Zootoca vivipara. The sequence goes on from NC_142586.1 coordinate 59,684,489, forward strand.
GATGGATAGAAAGAAATCATAGCGATCACAGTTTCCCCAAGTGTACTAGGACTTTTTGATGTTACCACATGGAGGCAATAACATGCTTATGGTCTGGTTTCTTCAAAAGGGTCAATCATAAGCTGGGTGTCGATGTTCCAAGCATAACATTTTTGCCGTGGTCATCCAGTGATCTTCATAACTGAATGGGCGTGGGGACCTGAGTCTTCCCAGTAATAGTCCAACACTCTAAGCATTGCACTACATTGGCTTTCTCAATATTATCCAGATCCTTAGCATGGCAACATGATAATGGGCTTTTTAAGTGGAAATAATGATGATGATGATGATGATGATGTCTGTTAGCTCACATTTTATAGGATAAATCCATTGACACCAATAGAATTGTTTTAGATCTAAACAGTTTTGGTATCACAGTCACAGTTTGTGGAGACAAACTTCAGTTTAGCAGATAGAACTGCTGTTGTGCAGAGTTGGCAGTACACACACACAGAGAGAGAGAGCAATGGGGGAGAATAAGCAAGATTGCAAGAATCCTTGTCTCCATCAGAGCATTCAGAAATACTTAAGTAAACAGAACCAGCAGCTCTTTAATTTTCCCATGAGAGGGAAAAGTCAAAAACCCCTGTCATTCATCCTCACTGTGAAATTATTAACATTATCTTACTGAGACGTGGAATAAGCTGAACATCCTCTCTTCCAAAATTTCAAGGGTATTTGTCCATTACAGTTTCCCAAATGGCAGTTAATTTGAACCTGATATATTCTACTCAAATAAGAAATAAAAGTAATATAGACAAGCAGACCAGCTGGTTACCTCTGTATCACTATCATGCATGCTCAGTGTCTTAATTTTGCTCTGAATCCTCCTCAGGTGCCTTTGCCTGTGATAATTCCTCTTGGGCCACATTCACACCATACATAGAAAGCACTTTCAGAGACTCATAGAACTGTAGAGTCGGAAGGGACCCTGAGGGCCATCTACTCTAACCCCCTGAAATGCAGCTTGCCCATATGGGGATCAAACCTGCAACCTTGGCGTTATCAGCACCATGCTCTAACCAACTGAGCTACTCAGGCTGACAATACCACTTAAACAGCCAAAGAATGCTAGGAGCTGCTGTTTGTTAAGGGTGCTGAGAGCTGTTAGGAGACCCCCTACTCCCTTCCCCCTTCCCAGAACTACAATTCCCAGAGTTCTCTGTGAAGAGGGATTGGTTGTTAAACCACTTTGATAGTGCCACTGGGATCTCCTGACAGCCCTTAGCAAACTATAGCTCCTTGGATTCTTGGGGGGGAAGCTATGATGGTTTAAAGTGTATACCGTAGTGTATGGTGCAAATGTGGCCTTGGCCTTGTGTAGAAACCTCTGACTTTTGTGTGTCTAAAATGTACCCTACTGTACAGAGGTAAGTGTCATATCCATTGCTCCACCCACTTTTGCTTGTCTCCATATTCACTTATACTGCTAGCCCCATCCACTAGCGGCATGCGGCCCCCATAAGGCTACCCATGAGGGAATGTGGCTGTTGGGCTGGAAAAGTTTGCCATGGCTTGTTTAAGGTGTATTTTAAAGAACTGATAAGCAAAGAGGTGCCAGATGCAATGTGTGGTGTTCCCTTAGGTCCCTTGAGAGAGCCAGTGTGGTGTAGTGGTTAAGAGCGGTAGACTCATAATCTGGGGAACCGGGTTCCCGTCTCCGCTCCTCCACATGCAGCTGCTGGGTGACCTTGAGCTAGTTACACTTCTTTGAAGTCTCTCAGCCCCACTCACCTCACAGAGTGTTTGTTGTGGGAGAGGAAGGGAAAGGAGAATGTTAGCCGCTTTGAGACTCCTTAGGGTAGTGATAAAGCGGGATATCAAATCCAAACTCTTCTTTTTCTTCTTGTGGATGTGAGTTTTCCAAAGTCCTAGTGGTTATTTCTCAAAGACTTTGATGCAGCACCCCATCGCCATCATCCTACACATATGTAGCTGCATACACAGTCATAATATTGTTGAAATATGAGCATAGCATCAAGTTTGGTGATATTGTGCTGGCCATGCTTTAATAACTCCACCATCCTAAGCATTTGCTAGTCTTTGGAACTGGCCTGAGGACTTAGGTTAGGTTCTGTTTTGTTGCATCTCGGAGAACAAATGAGCAAATCCTCAGGGATACAGGAAGTTGCCTATCCTAGATTTTTGCTTCAGAAAGGAGCCAACGAGATAACTTCTGCTGAGCAAAGGGGAAAGGAAAAGGAAAGGGCCCCATAAGGGCACAAGATATTCATAAAATCAGCTGCTGCTTGAAACATTTTTAACCTACCAGCATGAAACACAAAGCTCAATGAATTTAAAACCTCAGACCCTTCATCTGGAATAATGCTCCTTTCACATGATCAGTCATCAAACCCAAATTCACATTGGCTTAATGTAAGAAAGTCAACGAAAGCTGGGAGGGGGGCAGTGGAGGAAATGGAGCCCCCTCCCTCCATGTGTTTTGGACATTAGTAAAACAGCCTCAAAGTGTGAAAAACACAGAAACTAAAAACGTCTGACCGCTCTGGTATTCAAATGACAAAGGATGAAAGCTCTTTTCTAGGTATCTACTAATTTGTTGTTATTTTGATGAAAAGGACAGAAAGCTTTTTATCTTATGCAGATACATGGTATATCTTTCCAAGTGCGCTGACCCCTCAGCTACATTGTTAACACCTATAAAAAGGCTAATCGGCGGGCAGGCAAAGGCCCAGTGTGACAGGAATCACAAAGCCAGCCTCAGAGGCCCCAGCTGACAGCTTTCCCCTGAGGTTTCTCATTGCCCTCAGGAAATGCCTACTAGTGTATCAAAGGTAATTGCTAGCAGGCAGCTGGATCTCTAGAGAGTGGGGATAAACCCAGCAGGGAAAGGACTGAATGGTTACATCTAAGAACTACTGGAGACTCAGTTGGGTGCATGTCTTAATGGACACTCAAGAATAGTGAGCAACAGGAAGCTTCAGCCCTTTTGTTTTAATAGCACATCCATCACTCTGTGTAGGGAGTCACAGAGGTAAGTCGCATGGTGAAGGCTTCTTTAAAGAAACAAAGGACAGTGACCACAGATCTCTCCACTGAGCAATGGGAACTGGATCCATAGAGTAGGGTTGCCACCAATGCCCACAAATTTCTGGTTGATGCTGGCCAGTGTAATCGTATGCTCCTTATGAATTGCCCAGTTTTGGCCAACAGTTGTTAAAAGGCTATTTAGGTCTGCATGCATTTAAATGAATTAACACACACACACAGCAGAAATAGCTGGGGGTGGGGAAGGGGGAAGGAAATCTGTTCTATATATCTTTACCCTTGATTATTGGTTTTGATTTGATTTCATATTTAGCTCTCTTCGGGCATTCAAGGAGAAGCCATATGGGCACAGAGGGCATGCTAGCATGACCCCCCCATGACCCCACCTGTGCTTTCTGCATCCACACACCTTCCAGCCTTCCCCACCAGGTTGATCGGGAAGGACTGAAGGGCCACTTAGAAACTTATCAATGCATTCTCAGAAATCAGTTTGCTGATGATGCTAAATTGTTCAGGGTCGTTAAAACAAAGGACCTCTTCAAACTGGGCAGTAAAATGGCAAATGCAATTTAATATAAACAGGTGTAGAGTGATGTATGTTGCCACAAAAACGAACCAGAAAGATGTAGACCCAGTGTGTGGCAGCTGCAAAAAAGGCAGATTTCATGTGGTGAAAATCATGTCCACTGTCCCCCTAGAAGGTCGAAAACCATTTTGGGATACAGGAAGGGTAGCCTCGGATATTGATAGGAGGCAGTTTGCTAAGATCCTTGCCAGAATTTTGGTGGCCGCAGCTAATAAAAAGATGCATTGATAGTTTCCCCAATCCATTCTATCACCTTTTAAAAAGAGATTTGATAATTTTGGCATCCCTAAAGTCTGCTGGGATCTCCTCTCCCCCCCCCAATTTTTCAATGAGCTTCTGAAGTTGTGGTGTAAGTTCAATTCCACCCACTTTGAAGACTTCGGCAAATATCCCATCAGGTTTGCTGGCTTTGTTGTTTTTCATTTGGTTAATAGCTGTACACAACTCTCCCAGATTTGGAGATACTACAAGCTCATCTCTAATTTGTTTTTGTGGAATTTGTGAGAGGACCTCAGCAGTTATGGAGGAGTTGCGGTTTAGGAGATGCTGGCAATGTTCTTTCCAGCACAGTGCAATAACTTATCTTTCAGAAGTGTGGTACCGTCTTTTGAGCATAGGGGGCATATGCCATGATTTGTTGGCCCATAGATGGTCTTTGTGGCTTTAAAGAAACTCTGTGCATCATGAGTGTTGGTTAAGTGCTGGATCTCTTGAGCTTTTTTTTTTATCCACCAGGTGCTCTTTAGTTCTCTGGTTCTTCTTTGAACCTCAGCCTTAGTGTTGCCAAGGTTTATGTCTTAGTGGAACAGTTTCTATTTCTTTGCCAGATCTGAAAGGTCTTCCTTTTCTTGTCAATAATGCATTCAATCTCACTGTCATTCTCATCAAACCATTCTTTGTGTTTCTCGGTTTGGTATCCAATTGTTTGTTCACAGGCTGCAATAATGGATGTTTTTAGCTTGGTCCAGTGTTCCTCGATGTTGTCAGGGAACTCCAAAAGCAGATGGTCCTTAAGAGTTGTTTGGAAGCAATCCCACTTAATAAGATCTTGAAGGGCTTGAGTGTTCATTTTGCGCCTTGGTTTCCTTCCTTCCTTGATAGCCATCGTGGAACGTATTAATTGGTTCCAGCGGTCGTCGACACTCATTATAGCTATGGTAAGGAGCACATCACGGCGATCTTCAGCTCAGACAATTACATAGTCTAAGAGGTGCCAGTAATTCGACCGAGGGTGCCTCCATGATGTTTTACATTTATTTATTTTTTGTCGAAAGAGTATGTTGGTAATAACAAGGTGGTGTGCTGCACATATAGTCAAAAGTAAGATTCCATTCCAGTTGCTGTTGCCAATTCCTTCTTTCCCAATAGTCATATCAAAAAGCGCCAGGGTGATCACAATGATTGTAACAGCTCTATAAATGTTAGGACAAGGCACATTCTGCACTGTTATTCTTTTTCAATGAAATACTGATTCACTGCATGCATATTGCCCAAGTTTAGGAAGGATATGTAATTTCTATAACTATAGCAGTTGGCCATTATGAAACTGCATGTTAAAAGTGTCCCCCAATTATCCTCCCAAAAAGGAATGCTGCGATAAACAAAGATAACAATTCAAATGCTTCTCGTGGGAGCTTTCTCATTCTGTGCTATTTATTGGTTCCTTAGTTGGCTCAGGTTGGCATAGCAAATGTTCTTTAGGGGAATTGTCGCAATCTCTGCATTTAATTTCCTTCTGACCTCCCTGATTAACACCCCCACCCCACCAACTATGTGAGAGGGAAGTCTATCAATACTTTTATTAAGAAACAACGTGTGTGCACCTGCAACTCAGTGTAATGCATCCAGCATCTGATGAAGTGGACACAAATGGAACTCTAACAAATGTCTTGGACTTTAAGCTGCCACATACCTCTTTGTTGCTTTAAGCAGCAACAGACTGAGACAGCCACCCCTCTGGAAACTGTTTATATAAGTGTTTCTTGCACAGCCAGCCTCAGTCCTGGTGCTTTTCTACGCAGAATAAAGTAAAGGATCCACTAGTTATCTAAACAAGGCCCTTGTGCTATGGTTCAGTGCCCACTGGACAGCTGTGTGATCTGTCTTGTGTAATGTTCCCTCCCACCCTTTCTCCTTTTGGGGGAAGGGGAAGCAGGGGGGAGGGAGGAGAGAATTGTGCTCGATCGAAACATACTTTTTCCAGCTCCCTCTCTCCTATTGTGCTCTGTCGTTCTATTATGGGCCATTAGATAAACATGGTGTTGAACAGTCACTCACTTGTTTATATGTACAGCCACGCTGATAATATGCTCTATGTTTAGAAGGAAGTCTGTGCGTCATACGGTGTGTGGGACAGGCTTGTGTATGTCCTTTCACTCTCTCTCTCTCTCCCCCCCCAACCTCTGCAGTAGAATGAGTCGGATCACAATGCATCTCTCTCTCTCTCTCTCTCTCTCTCTCTCAGAAGGCTGAGAGAGTTTTCATTGCTGCTGTTTTGAATCGATATTTTACTTGCAAATTTGATGGAGATAAATAAAACAATGCAAAATAAAAAAGGTTATTTAAAACACAATTTAAAAATAATAATAACATACAAATAAAAACACCAGTGCTTTTTTCTAGAGGTACACAAGAGCATGCAGTACCAGCGCTTCTTTCCCCCTTCCAAATATTAAAACTTTGGCACTTATTGTAATAACTTCATAGTGCGTACTGGCACCATTTTTCTAAAAGAAAAAAAACTGAATAATTTTAATAATGCCAACAGTAGCTTGCATTATGAATTCAGTTTTTTAATGTTATTATTATTACTACCCTAATGGGTATGATTAGTTATTACTACTACTACTACTACCCTCATTTTTTCTCTTTTTATGTTTTGGCTATAACCTGAACTTGGTTGACCAATAAACTTGGATTGGCCACTACCCTAATGAGAGCTTTTGTTGCTGTTGTTGCCTGCTTTTTGCTTTTCTGTGGCTTTGTTCCTTGAGGCAGTGGAGGGCATGTGAAAAAATACATAAATTCCAGGACACTTCAAATCATCCTTAGCAAATGAAGTTGTCATTTGCCTTGACAGGGTCCATGTATTTCATTCATAGCTGGGCTGGGGAATCTCTTTCAGCCCCAAAGTCTCATGTTGCCTTCTGAGGGGCACATACCTGTGATTGGCAGGGCCAGTGGCCAAAGTGGCAAAGTTGCCTTGGTATAGGAGGCTAGTTTCTACATACTGTATTCTCAAAAACAAACAAACAAACCCCCACCACCTCTAGCTTCCATTCAGGCAAGCAAGAGGCATGATCAGAGTTCAAAGACACATCTCAACTGGACAAAACAGTCAAGGAGCATGTGAAGGAGGGTAAGGGAGGAGTGTGGCTGGGAAGGGAGTTTGCCCCGAGGAGAGGTCCCAGGATCAGACAGAGAGGGCCACATTCAGTCCTGGACTTAATACATATACTATATAACCTATTGTTATAAGTTTGGGGAAGTAGGCTGTATGCTGAGACCTTTCTAACCCCGGGATCCAGCAAGTGTTAAAATATATGCCTGGCTATCTTCCTGATGAGGTGATCACCTGGGTGATGGGCAATTAAGGGGAACAAAGGAAGTGGATTTGTGTGAGGTGGCATATGGATGGGGCTGTGATTAGTTAGAAGGAAATGGCAGAGTTGGAATGAGGCACAGCTAAGACTGTGGTGTCTAATATATGTGGTTTATTTACACATATAGACAACCTGAGCCACGATGGAGGGGTTCACAGCATTAACACTCAAAAGGGTCTTGCTTCTCCCATAGCTGCAGCCTTGGATTCAAACAGAAATCCAACATTGCTCTGACTCTTTCTCCAGTTTGCTGCTTTTTCCCTCTTGCTCACATCACTGCAACTTTCCTCTCTGGGCCTTTCTCCTTCTAACGAACCATGAATTGGGGCCCAAACTTTAACTAATTATGAACAAATATGGAACTGATATTTCTGAAATGAATGCATAAGCAAGTTTTCACCTATTGGCATCAGTTCCAACTTGACACAATTAATAGAGTACCCAGAGATTTGACCAAAAATATCTATTGATTGCGTCAACATTGGGATACTAGTATGAGATTTCGTAATAAACAAATATCATTCACAAATAAAATCAATTTATTTTCAATAGAGTTGTGAACTGCCCCGTGGTCCTAAATAAATAAAAACAAATAAAAATATTTAAGACCACTGCTCCGTGGTCTTAAATAAATGAAAATAATTGCATTTTAATGCTGGCAATGATGCCACATGGAATCTGCAAAAATCTTGCATGCGTGGGAAGCACAAGTCCCATAATAAACACCTGCCTGGCAGCACTCCAATAAAGCCAATGTAATGTGGTGTTACAGAGTATTATGCTTATGTGTTGAATCAGACTCCCACTCCCACCTGTCTTTCACAGAGAAGCTGGTCACTGCCATCTAGGCTTCACCCTGCGATTCCTCTGTGCTTCCTCTTCTAAAATTATGAACAACTCGGCTGAATGATTTAGGTGACTGAGTGGGACAGAATCTGTGTTGTAATGCACCAGGCACTTCCAACAATTTCAAAATGCAATCTATTTATTGAAGCTGTAAGGCAAAGAGGAGTATATAAATGGAAGTGGATTATACAGTCATACCTTGGATTACAGCTGCTTCAGGTTGCATCTTTTCGGGTTGCTCTCCGCACCGAACCTGGAAGTACCGGAACGAGTTACTTCCGGCTTTTGGCGCATGCACATGCGCAGAAGCGCCAAATCACAATCTGTGCATGCGCAGACGCGGGTTGCGAACGCTGCGGGTTGCAAATGTGCCTCCCGCATGGATCACATTCGCAACCCGAGCGTCCACTGTATGAGAAAATAAAACACAAGCTGAGTAGCACTTCATTTGTAGAATGCTTAAAACAGCTCTTTCAATTGAAACTTTGTTGTTGTTTATTAGATTTATATACCGACCTTCAAACTATCTCAGGGTGGTCCACAAGATGAAAATACAAATAAGTAGTTAAAACAAAAAACAGCAACAAAACAATAGCTCTCCCTCCCATCAGTGGAAGAGGACAGAGTACCTCTGAGCTAACAAAGATTGAGATGAGTTATTTTCCAAACTGTGGCTTTTTGTGGGGTAATGGTTATATACCAGGGGGGGTTGAATTGGGAGATAATGGCAGGATCCAGCCAACTTGGGGACAGGCAAATCCTCCTTGAGACAATAGCTGTGCTACATCATGTAAACAGGGGACGAGTGGTTAGCCCATCTCCTCCTCAGATAGTTTGTCTTCTTGCTGTTTGCTGGTCAGACAAAGCCAATGTTGCTGCTCTTCACTCCCCACCCAATCTGCTGCAACATTTTTTTTCTTGCTAAGCTCATCTGGACCAGATGGACAGGACCTCTGCTCTGCCTCCACGGTCAGAGACAGTAATGCTACTAAGAGCAGTTGCTGGGTGGGGGGAGAATGCTCTTATGCCCAAGTCCTGCTTGTATCTGGTTGGCCACTGTGAGAACAGGATGCTGTGAGAACAGGATACTCTCTTCCGAACTTAAAAATGGAAAGTGTAGTGCTGGTGGTCAACAAAAGAGGTTTAAAGACTGTCTCAAGGCAAATCTAAAAAAATGTAGTATAAACACTGACAACTGGGAAACACTGGCCTGCGAGCGCTCCAGTTGGAGAACAGCCTTTACCAAAGGTGTCATGGACTTTGAATACGCTCGAACACAGGACGCAAGGGAGAAAAGTGCTAAGAGGAAGGCACGCTTGACAAATCCACACTGTGATAACTCCCTCCTGGAAACCAATGTCCCCACTGTGGAAGGATGTGTGGATCCAGAATTGGCCTCCACAGTCACTTACGGCCCCATTGTTAAAACCGTGTTTATGGAAGACAATCTTACTCGGCTACAAGTGGTCGCCAAAGAAGTAGGAGGACTAGATGGGCCATTGGCCTGACCCGGCAGGCTCCTCTTATGTTCTTAACCAACAGGCAGCAATGGTGAGGAGGAAGAGGAGCAGGTTTAGGGTGCTCTCCATGGTGAGTCCCTCCCTTCTAGAGTTTGGGCCTGAGCAGTTATCTGACTTTGGTAACTTGCATAGTACTTTTCTAATGGCACCTGCCTTCCCAGATGTATATTTGTATGTGGAGGCATCCATTTATATTCCTTCTTCAAGAATATGTTAGGAATGCTTTCCTTTCTGAATGAAGAGAGAGATATAATCAAGATATTTTGAGGGCTCTGCTGTTTCTTCCTATTTTTAAGGTCTTTTTCAGCCTGCATAGTTTGCTTGGCAAGCTGACATTCATTTTTTGCTTTTAAATGGCAATATATTATTCAGTAACCCCTTGCAATAGAAGGGCACTTCTAATTTAATGTCTTCAGCAACAACAAGTACAACAAAACAAAATGGCAATGCACAGAAAGGGCCAAAGTTTCATAATTAGATGCTTGCCTGATGTACACACTGTTGGTATTGTTCACAGAAAACACTGTGCCTTAGTGATTACAGTCCAGTTCCAGAGAAGAAGGTCCAAACAATGGAAGCAATATTTATCATGCTATATGAAAATTTTATTGGAAAGTTGCACATTGAAGACCCATAAGTATGGTGTCAATCTGAAGCTATCACAACAAGTCATCCAATGCCACAACATACATTTAAAGCACATTTAAACCACATAGATTCCCTCAATGAATCCTAGGAATGGTAGCCTACTCCTCACAAACCTACAGCACCCAGCACCCTTAATATACTACAGTTCCCATGATACTTTGGGGAAAGCCATGTGGTTTAAATGTGGTTTAAATGTATGGTACGGATGTGACTTCAGTGGCCCACATCTGTGGTGAATAACACAACCTTTTGTCAGTTTATTGTATATCATGATATTGATGGCTAAGTAGTATCTACACACAAGATAAAGTACAGTGGTACCTCAGGTTACAGATGCTTCAGGTTACAGACGCTTCAGGTTACAGACTCTGCTAACCCAGAAATAGTACCTTGGGTTAAGAATTTTGCTTCAGGATGAGAACAGAAATCACGCGGTGGCGGCACGGCGGCAGCGGGAGGCCCCATTAGCTAAAGTAGCACCTCAGGTTAAGAACAGTTTCAGGTTAAGAACGGACCTCCAGAACGAATTAAGTTCTTAATCAGAGGTGCCACTGTATAGATCAATCCTAGTGGTTCCAGGTAAGGAGAATAAAAGGCTGTTGAACCACACAGGGCAGAAGATGCTGAGATCATTGTTCCTGTATTTTTGCCTTCTTTTGGAGGCTTTCTCCTCAAAAAATTATTCCCTTTGCTATTGAGACCAATGAGAGGGAAATAAGCTGCAACAACGGTTGCAGTTTTACCCATTTTCCAGAGTTGTGCCAATAGCACGGGTGGACTTGGGATTCTGTTGATTCACAGACTCTTTTGGCATAGATCTGGCACACCCCCAACATCCCTTTGTCGGTGTTCTTTGATGTCAGAAATGTGCAGTTGCAGGTGTTTCCACAGTGGTAGGATGCTTGCACCACCAGATTTTCCTCTTTGAGGGTGAACCTCTATTTTGTCCACGGAGTAGGAGAGCCGACACATCCTATAGTCTCTGGGACACCCTCCTAGGAATCATAGGATTGCATCTTCACCGATTTGCACGCCGCAATTAGCCACTGAAATTTTGGGAAAGAGACTCTGAGAATGTCCCAAAGTGGTCATTCTTAGACTGGATTCAGATGACTGCTATCCACATGGAGCCTGCTTCATAGTTTTCCATTGTCACTCCATCCATGTGACAAAGAAGTTTATCTGCACTATGTGGCATGTGTCAGCTCACCTCCACCAAACTTAACTCTTTAAAGCACAATCCTAACCATGTAAATCATACTGAATTGAATGGGGATTATTCCTAGGTTAAAGGGATTAGGATCCCCACCTTTGTCCACACATATTATTCCTTGTTACATTTGCTTCCATTTTCCTCTGCTCCACTCTTTCACCTGTCAAAGTTTAGATTGTAAGCGCCTTTGGGCAGAGACAGTCTCTTTGTTTGCTGCTTTGTGAAGTAATCATTTCTTTTAACTCTGGATTTAGGTGGTCCCATGCCTTTCTAATGAGCAGTGAAACTGGGCCATTCAAAAACAAAGTAGTGGTTTCTGCATATTCAGCACCATCCTGCGATCATCATCTGAGGCTTGTCTTCATGTGCCTCCTTCATGAGAGGTCCAGAGAGTGTCAACATGAGAATGGGCCTTTTTTGTGGTGGCTCCCTGCTTGTGGAACGCTCTCCCCAGGGAGGCTTGCCTGGTGCTTTTGTTACATATCTTTAGGTGCCAGGCAAAAACATTCCTCTTCTCCCAGGCCTTTGACAAAGTAAACTATCTATTGCCTTTTAAATTAGGGAGGGAGTATTATTGTTTTTGTTTGTTACTATGTTATGTATTTTAGTTATGTTATGTACTTGTTACTATGTTATGTACTGTATTTATATTGTAAACTGCCCTCTGATCCTCGGATGAAGGGTGGATGGGTGAAGGATTTTTCAACAAAAACAACAACAACAACAACAACAACAACAACAACTCAGAGGATTTGCCAGGTTGGCAGTAGTATATTAGTTTCCAGATTAAAAGTTTTTATTTTTCATATATCACAGAAATTATGGGTCACATAATTAATTAATTTTGGAATAAAAGCAAACTTATAAGATATTTCTCATAGAATTTTTGGCAAGCATTTTCTTTAAGATTTCCACAAACATATAAATATGAGAAAGAGTAATTATACCCTTTTAAGAGCCAATATTTTCTGCAGCACAAAAGTTAACTTAAAAGCTACCAGAATAAGAGTGGAACATTATTAATGCAAGTATGAGTGAAATGGCATTGATTTCATCAATACATTTTGCCAAGACATCTCATTTCAGCATTACTGATATTTAATGTTGCATCATGAAGATGAGATTTAAAAATTTAGATTTTTTTAATGTCCATTGCTTTTGATCAGTCCTAGTAACATTTAAATCTAGTATCCATTGCAAACCTAGTAATATTTAAATCTAGCATTCAATGAATATATTCAATGACACTGGTTTTATATAAAATATTCTACTTTTCAGGTATTCAATAGACTTTCCATTTGGCTCAAAGATTTGCATTACAAAAGGATTTTTAATTCTTATCATCAAATTCAAAACAAAAAGGGAAATATATTTCCATTTTAATCAGTTCAGTGTTTTTTGAAAGCTGGAATGAAGAAAAGAGAAAAATAAGATAAGGAGATCATCTCTCATATTTATACATATCTCCTTGTAGGGCATTATAATCTTTATCATGTGGTATTTTAAAAAGATATGTGTGACTTTATGAAGTTTTATACGACTCTGAAAAGATTTACATTTCTCTCTCTTGGGGAAAAAAATACATTATTTCACACTTCATTTATCTATCTGCCTTTCCCTTACCCCAGCTAAGGTTGCTGAGCATTTTTTTATAACCTGTGCGGCTGCCAGCTTTTCAAATTTCATTCTGATTTCTTCTCTCAAAATGACTCTTCTTAAGAATGGCGCAAGTTAATCCTTTACATAATGTCAGCCGCTACTGACACCAGAGGCGTTGATCTTTGCTGCTCCTTGTGGGGAGCTACTCCAGGCATTGGATATCATTCTAAGTGCTCCTGTTTCCAGAGCTAGGACCTCCTTCCATGCTGCAGGTGACTTACAACTCATTGTAAGGACATAAATCTGACATCAGGAACCAGAAGACAGAAAAACCAGTAGGAGAACACTTCAATCTCCCAGGACATTCTATACAAGATCTCAAAGTAGCTGTCTTACTACAAAAGAATTTCAGAAATAGACTGGAAAGAGAAGTTGCTGAATTGCAACTTATCACCAAGCTCAAAACCATGGAGGGACCTGGTTTGAACAGAGATATCGGATTCTTATCTCATTATACATGATAAGCGATCTTCAGCCATCTCAACCCTTGCTTTTTCATGCAAAACCATTTGCAGTCGTTTGCGGTCATCAACAGCTATCAGTCAGTCAATCACCCATTTCCACCACCCTTCTGAGTGATCCCCCCTCCCCATCCCCACCCCTCCCCACCCCTTCTCTACATAAGTGCCTGGAAACTTCCATTTCACTGTATCTGAAGAAGTGTGCATGCACACGAAAGCTCATACCAAAATAAAAACTTAGTTGGTCTTTAAGGTGCTACTGAAGGAATTTTTTTTATTTTACTTCGATCCAGACCAACACGGCTACCTACCTGTAATTACAACTCATTGGTGTTGCTTGATTTGGCGAAAGCCACGAAAGAGGTCAGGCTTAGGGTGACTGTGTGCCCTACTTTACAGGGGACAGTCCTCTATTTGAAGGGCTGTCAGAGGGCACTCACCACTTTGACTGTCTGACACATGTCTAGAAGAGCCCTTAGATAGGGTTGCCAGACTCAATAGAGGACAGGACTTCTGTGCCTTTAATTGCCCTGCTCTCTTTTGAGTCTGGAAACCTTAAAGAGAAAGCAGCAGACCCTTTGTTTAATTTCCAAGCAAAGGGTCTGCTGGTTTCTCTTTAAGGTTTCCAGACTCAAAAGAGAGCAGGGCAATTAAAGGCACAGAAGTCCTGTCTTCTATTGAGTCTGGCAACCCTACCCTTAGAAGGAAGAGCAAGGCCCACCAAAATCTCTTACCTGGAGAGCAAATGGAGGAGGCTCTTAGGGCACTCAATTACACTGTGTAGAATCTACTTTCTCCCTATGGGGAATTTATTTATTAAATTTGTACACCACCCTTCATCTGGAGATCTCAGGGCAGTTCACAGCAAATGAATGAATGAATGAAAGCACAAAATACATAACATAACAAAAACAAACTCATATTCCTCCTTCCCTCAAACAAAAAATTTGGTAACCAGGATTTCAGGTGGTGCAGACCCTTTCTTATTCTCAAGTGAAGTTTCTCTCTCTTACCATAGCTGCCAAGTTATCCCTTTTTTACAGGGATTTTCCCTTATGCTGAATAGGCTTCCTCGCGAGAAAAGCGAAAACTTGGCAGCTATGGAGTCTCTTACTCCCCACAAGCCTGCTTCTACTGGTCTTCTCTCACACAGATCTAGTTTACATCATCTTAGTTGGAAGGTGGGGGGGGGAGAGAAAACATTTCTGTCCTCCTTAAATATACGTATATGTTATCTCCTTTCTTGAGAGAGCATCAAGCACCCGTTTCAATCCATTAACATTCCCAGTCAAGTCACAGACTCTGGCCAGGAATTAAGGGGGAAACATAGTGACAGTTAATGATGCAGGAGAAATTTCATTTTGTTTGCATTTTAATGAGAAACTACCTAATTCACACTTCTTGAACTAACATGCAAACCAAAACACAGCTATCCTTTGAAATTCACACTACTCAGAATGCAGCAATGCACAAAACCACATTTTTGTGATGTACAAAGAGGCATACTGTACACGGGTGTGTGTGATGTGCATAAAACACAAATATTGCATTATATGAGGGGAAATTGCTTGTTAAAATGGGTATATTAGTTAAGCCTGCATACAAAAATGTGTAAATCTACGCTAAAATGCTAATTAATTTTCCTGAGGATTGTTTTTTTTTAAATCGCAAAATGTTGCAGAAATATGGGGAACTGGATTTAAAGATTGGAAAAATGAAAAAGAATGCAGACAGATTCATAAGGCTACCTGAAGTAATCATATCGTAATCCTTTAAATAATACATTTTGCTTCCACTATTCCAAGAAGGAATGATCTGTGAGAAGAAGAAAAAAACTGCTCTGCCACCACTGCAATAGGCACTTCCTCCCCCAGGTCCCCACAAATGCAGCAAAATGGACACTGCTTTTGAGCATCTGATCTCTAATTAAGTTCTTGAGGATCAATCCAGGCACACATTCTCCTAATAGGTGACTGGCCACATCTTTGGTAGATGGAGCCTCCTGCTGGACTCTTAGTTCTCTGGAGGTCCATCGGATAGTCACAAAACCCAATAAAAAGGAGGTCAAAGCATAGAAAAAGGGCAACAGTCCTTAGGCAACAGTCATTCTTAACCATAACAACCCTTGTGGGTTATCATCCTTTTTTGTATGCTTAAGGCCATCTCCATTCTTTTTCACTATTCAGCTCAGACTCAAGCGAGTATCTCAGCCTAACTTCTTTAGAATTGATATATCGCAATTCATGTTGCCAAGGAAGGACACTTTATCTATTTGTAAATAAGTCCTTGGAGAAAGAGAAATGCGTAATTCATAGAAGAGATGGAGAGTTTAGCTGCTGTCCTTCAGCCTTTTCATTAACAAAGGAGTGATATGCCCTGAAGGAGGTTGACACAACTTTTTATGAACCAAAAAGTGATTTATTAGGAATCCTGAGCAACATCTTTCATTAGATGACAGAAGATGACCTGACAGTTTGATTCGTGGGACCCTTTTTCTTCTCCTCTCAAATATTATTTTTGCTATAAAGTATATGGTGTTGACAGTGCTGCTAGAAACCAGGGGAGTCCAATAAGTTTTACTTACAGTGTGACTTTTTAATCTACTCATGCAAAGTAGGGCACTCTTTTCCAAAACCGGGTAAGGTGAGGGATAAGAAAAGAAGACAAATCATGTGTAGACCTAGAGCAAATGGTCACAATGCAGGTCACAGGAATGTGCATTTAAGACCCACTGAAGTGAATGGTTCTTCTACTTACCTAACTAAATGCTTGTTTGCTTAATCGATCACACTGATCAATCGCAGACAATTTTGGAAAGTAAACCTGCATTCACAAAGCAATGGACACCTCTGTACAGTGGTGCCTCGCTAGATGAATTTAATTCGTTCCACGGGTCTTTCCTTATAACGAAAAATTCGTCTAACGAATCCCATAGGAATGCATTGATTTTTTTTGCCCATAGGAACGCATTAATTGAATTTCAATGCATTCCTATGGGAAACCGCGATTTGCTAGACGAATTTTTCGTAAAACGAATTTGTCTAGCGAGGCAACCTCCGCTAGAAAAAAACTTTCGTTAAGTGAAAATTTCGTTAAGCAGGGCATTCGTTAAGCGAGGCACCACTGTATTTCTTTTGGATAGTGGGTCAGCTAAAACACCTAGATTTTTTAAGGACACCCTTTTGTACAGAATGACAATTTGGGGGTTATTTGGTATCTCCAGGTGCTTCACAAATGGACCTCCGTCACCTTATTTGTCTCAAATCCTGTGAAAAGGAACTAGCTGTCTCTGCCTAAATCTAGAGAAGCCAATAAAAATTTCTGTAACCCCGGCTCTTGTAGAGCCAAGATATGTAGAAAACTCTATCACAGCTAAATGTGTCAATGGACTGCTGAGAGTTTGTTGCACCTGTATATTAGGGAGCGGGGAAAGGCAGAGGTTAAAAAGTGCAAGGACATAAATGGTGGCCACTGAGGTAAAGCAGCAGGAGCCATCTATCATCTCTTTGTGGTATCTGATATGGAGGTGTACCCATGCCTTTAACAAAGTATGTGATGGTATTGGAGGCAGGAGGTCAGAATGTCCCTATTTTCACTTCAGAAATGTTGGAGGGTAATGGAATAAGGTGCCTGTATTTTAATTGGAGAAATGTTGGAGAGGATGGAGGTGGTTATGTCAGCACCATTCAGGAAATACACCTCACCATTTGCAATCCTTACAAGGCACTACTGGTCAGTCAGACATTGCCCGCACATTCCATGATTTTTAGTGCCCTCACTTGATGTACTGAGTTTGAAGCCATCTAGGCCTTTGTGTGGCCTATGTCCTTCATGACATGAATGGAGCCCTCTCTACTGCTGAGTAAAACAAAGTACATGGGGGATCAAGGGCAGTCCTGTCTGGATGAGGAGGAGCATAGGCTGCAAAGCAAAAGGCTTCGAGGCTGGGGAATATGTCTTGATTTCACGAGACCTTGATGATTTGCAATCAGTTTGCTTAACTTAGGCCTCATGTTGGATGGCTAGTGGATGCTATCTAAAGCTATGTGGCTCCAAGGGGGCAAAGATATGTTTTCTTTGGGCTATTAGTGCTTCTTGAGCCCAAAGAACAAAAGCAAGCAGGCAAAGATCCCATTAGGCCCTCTATTTGGTTCAATGCATTTCAAACCCTCTGACCATTGTGTAGTCTTATTTAAATCAGTGGCACTGTGTGAGTCTAAACGGTCACGGAATTGCTTCTTAGATATGAAGTCTTTGTAAAAGAAGAAGACACACAGATCATCATAAAAGCACTTCAAGTTACACATGTTATCTGCTCTGTTTTCCCATCAATATGCTCAGTGTATTCCCCTGAAACAAGGAACAAACGTTTCTACTATGCTAAATTCTTGGCAATTTGAGATTATAATAAAGGCCTTCTTTTAAAAATGGGAGGAGGGAGCAAATGAATGGGTTATCTAATCACTTGGTGAACACGGATCTCTGGCTCATAGGATTTGTCACAGGGTACACTAGAACATTTTGTGCAAAGATCCTTATTTAAGTATTGGGGGCACCTCAAACTATTTCTACATCTATTAGCAAGCAGTGTTATATATGCCCTGAGAACAGATGCTTGGTTTGTAATTGCACAGAGTTAGCTCCTGTGGGCTGCAATCCTTCATGCAGTTAAACTGCTTACATACCGTTGAAGTAAAAGGGATTTAAGCAGCCTCACTGTGGGCCGGATTGCAGCCTCTGTGTGTCGTCCCCCCCCCCCCCGATCAAAGAGGAGATTTTTTTCCTCTTTAATAGAATAGAGACTACTCAACATTTTTCTTTCATGACACTCTGTTCCTAACTTTCCATCAAACCCTAGCATAGCCTCCACCAGGCCCCTGCAGGACACAAATGGTCAGGAAAGATGGTAGTTATAATTCAAAACACGTGGAGGGTGCCAGGTTGGGGAAACCTGATGTGCCCCACTTCTGGCAGTGCGGGTGGTGAAGAGGAGGGAAACTTGAGGAGCAGGGGCAGTGAGTGGAACTCTGTGTCCTTTTCCCATCGCTGGTCCATCAGATTTGACTAGCCTTTTGCTAACATTTAATAAGATCATGTGTATGATTCTGAGGAAGTGTTTTCCTCCCCTGTGGAATGACACAGATTTACGATGCCTAGGAATCATCTTGTCACTCTTGATATTTGCTGCATTCCCCAAAGAAAAATTGGATACAGTTGTTAAGACTCAGTCCTTTTGGGTGCCCATTAAATCTGGAGTCTAAAAACAGAAATGGGAAAGGAGGTGGAAGGAAGACCCGGTACGCAAAGTGATCAATGACAGTGCAGATTCGTGTCGACATATTTCTAAACTCATAAACACAGTGCAGGCCTATTGCACATTCCTCGGCTGCTTTGAATGACTTTTAGCTGTGCTTCAGGTATTTTCCAACCGAGTATGCACTTTCTATGTGCATTTATGCACCAATACACAGCTTGCATATGTTCGTTTCCAACACCCCTTTTCATACTAGCACAACATTTTTATTCATCCAAAGAGTTATTATCATTGTTTCATAAAGAACCTTCCTGGCCAAAACACCCCGGGCATGGAAATGAATTGAAAAGATTTAGAAAGGCATTTCATTCAGCTGCTGCTGCTACCTCCCTTCCCAGTCGCCTAAATAAGGAGTATTTAAGGCCAGTTTAAAAAAAAAGGGGGGGGGGTCCCATGGCTGCAAAACAGGGACTGTGTCTAAAGGACTCATTTCTCGAATGGCTGAAATGTTGTTCCTACTATTTTATGTATGTGCCATACATAAAATAAACCAAGCATCCCCAACATGTGGAGGGTCAAAGATTCCCCAAACCAGCAATAATTTGTTCTGATACTTCCATTAAGGCAGTACTATGGAAAAGCTCAAAATATGCACTAAAGGTGGAGATGGACTGAGGCAGGCATCCCCAAACTTTGGCCCTCCAGATGTTTTGGACTACAGTTCCCATCATACCTGACCACTGGTCCTGTTAGCTTGGGATCATGGGAGTTGTAGGCCAAAACATCTGAAGGGCCGTAGTTTGGGGATGCCTGTCCTAAACCTTCACTTAATCCCAAATAACATAATAAAAATGTAACTGTTTGTCTGGGGCTAGCCAGACCTGAGATCTCAGAAGCTAATGGAATGCATTCTCCTGCATCTATCCAACCTGAAGGTCACCAATAGTAAGTTTGGAGGGTGAGAGAGAGGGCCTTTCGAGTGATAGCCTCTTAGCAGCAGTCATTGGTGGGAGGGGTGGCGTCACAGACTAGTGCTTTGATCACCAAGAGCCCTTCCACCATGAGTCAAGAACATGTAAGAAGTCAACCTAGTCCCTATACTTAGAGAGATAGGCAGGTACGTACTCTTATGCTCATGTTGACATTGACTGTTAAATTAGCTTTCTGTATCACAATATGCTTTTGCCTCAAAGGAGCTAATTCAACATTAATTCTCTCAAGGAAGAAATAAAAACAAAGACAAGTAACTATTAGCATCCCCTGTTTGATATGACACATAAAGGAAAACTACAGCATGCAGCGATGTTCTGTTTTGACTTACTATGAAGGCTTTCTGCAATTTACACTGAACTTCATTGTGCTACCTATAGATACAAGCAAGCTTGTCAACTGCAAACAAGATGTCAGCAGCATAAATGTTGAAATGAAGCATAGTAGAGCGGATTGGTCTATAGTAAATTGTGTATTACCCAGTTTCCCCAAAAAACGTAAACAATAAATAGGAAAGAAAAATGATAAGACATCCTGGTGAGTAGTTCTCAGAAGGTGGTTCTAGGACACTGCTGCTTCACCCTATGGCCTTGCACATTTTCCCCCCAATAGATGGCATCTGGAGCTGTTGAGAAGTTTCACCCTCCCCAGGGATGTGCCAGGGTGAAGCGTCTTTGCCCCGAACATCCCTTTGAGCATCCTCAGAGCACCTTCCTGGAAGGCGGGCTGGCAATCTCCGCCGGGGACATGCGGGACGAAGCGTCTTCTCCCTGTGTGCCCCTTTCACAAGGTAAGGTGCTTGCAGTGCGTGGGGGATGGCGGGCTGAGTCGGCCTGGCCGGACTAGGGGTGTGTGTGTCACACGTATTATGTCGTGCACGTGCAACAGCCCTCCCCCCATGTTGGGCGCAACTCAGTGCGCTTGCACATGCCTTTTACTCATGAAGGCATAGGCTACGATCTTAAAGCATGCTCCTTGCATGCTCCCAAACCACCATGACATACTTGTTTTAGGTTAGGCCAGGACAGGAAAAACACTGGGGAGGGAAATCCGATATATCCTATAACTCCGTGGTTCCCATAGGGGGACAATTTGATTTTTAAGGGGGGCAATTCGAGAAGGAGTTATTAACAGTGAATGGCCTTTTAGGCTTCCTCCATGTGAATACGAGTTCAGTTTTTGAATAATAAAAATTATATGTCACACCAGCGTTTTAGAGATACTTAGATGGGGCGTGGCCAAAAAAAAAAAGGTTGGAAACACTGCTATAGTTCCTATATGCCTGTCCTGGGAATATAGTATTGGAGCCTGAGAGATTATAACTGCATATACACTATACCTTTAAATTACATTCGAAGCACATTCTTTCCCTCAAGGAATTCTGGGCACTGTAGTTTACCCCTCACTGGAATGTATTTTGAAGGTATAGTGTGCATATGTTTTCTTTTTAACTTTCCTCATGTAGGATGATGTTTGGTTCCTGGTGTTTTACTACAGTGGTACCTCGGGTTACAGACGCTTCAGGTTACAAACTCCGCTAACCCAGAAATAGTACCTTGGGTTAAGAACTTTGCTTCAGGATGAGAATGGAAATTGTGGGGTGGCGGCGCGGTGGCAGCAGGAGGCCCCATTAGCTAAAGTGGTACCTCAGGTTAAGAACGGTTTCAGGTTAAGAACGGACCTCCAGAATGAATTAAGTTCTTAACCCGAGGTACCACTGTATCTTCTAAGCTCTCCCAAACTTCCTGGCAGTGCCCACGTGTATGACAGGACAGCTGACCTTTTTCTAAACTTGTGCATAGCAAGAGAAGAAGCAGGACAGTAACATCCTTTGCAGGTAAATGCATGTGCAAGAGGAAACTGTGTAATGAGATGTACCTTTTTGGGTAGGGAGGGGGTGAGAACTGGACTATGTAATTCGATTCAGGGTTCCTAAGAGACAGTATGTTGTTGCGAGAGCTCTTTCAGGAACTAATTGGGGTGTGCTTTTGCAACAGTACGGCTGTGCCACATCACTTGCAGCCTGAAAATAGCTGTAATTGTGTATGGCGATTGAGTCATTTCCTAAATTTAGCATCCCAAGAAGAGTACAAATTAAATGACTAAGGCACACTTGACTTTGTCATCTTATCAGCGACTTCAGTCCTAAGAGGATCTTTGTACTTTTAGCTTCATCTTCCCCTACTTGAGTTCTAAATCAAATTGAAATTGGAGTTCATATCAGGGTTTAGGAGAGCTAAGGGCTGATTCGTACAACCAAATGGATCTGATGGGATGTGGGTTTGAGTGGAGTGATGTTGCAGCTATATGCATGGCAAAATGCATATCAGGCTTCCAAGTTTGAATAGTTAGATTAATCAGATGAATCTTTAGGAGCTTATTCTCTAGAAGTCAATTTTAATTGGTAAGGACAAATGCTAATCTATGGAGCTGAAAGTTAAGTAAATAATAATAATTTCCTATATACTGTATTATCCTAATTATCCTAATAAGTGATAAAACAATGAGAAAATATTAAAGATGGCATTGCTTTTTAGCAATGACTTAAGTGTTGTTCCCAACAGAGCTGGAGTTATTATAAAGGGTTTTAAACAACAACAACAACAACAACAAAGAAAAACCACACCCACCCCAAAGATAACATTTATTTCTAGCAATGATTAGATGCTGTTTCCCAACATGGTTATTGTAAATTATCTCACCTATCTAGACCTAATATGAAAATTTATTTAAATTTATTAGAATATATTAAGTTGTTAGTCAAATTAATTAAAATCATTTAATCAGGCGGTTTCAGCACAACCCCAGCTAATCGGTCAACCTCTGATCAGTGTGTCAGAAAATAAAGAAGTATTGTGCTTTTGATGTAGTTATTTCACCATATATCCAACTTCTGCATGGATCTCATCAAGCCACACGTTTACATTAAATCTAATCATCTTTATTCTATTAACAACTAGATTAACTATTATATTGTACTGGAAATTCTTGGAAAATGCAATATTTGAATATGAGTATGATAGAACCTGTTGTGTGTTTTTTTTTCTCTATCAGGAAAATTATCCCCAATTATCCATTCATATAAAGGTATAACAAAAATAAGACATTTTATGAGTGGTTTTGTTAAATATATCAATGAAGAAACAGAGGTTCTAGTAATTCCAGATAGTTATGCAAATATATGACACTCTTCATAGGAGTAATAGATCATAGGAGCTGCAGGTATTTCCAACTGCATTTGCTAAACAGTGCGAAAAAGATTAAACGGTTTAAAAAGAGACTCCAATGATCAATATGTATATATCCAATTTTATTTATTCATTTATTTTTATCATTTCATTCTTTCTCCCCCTTCTTTTTATTTTATTTTTTGTTGTTAGATTGAACTATGTACAATAGCGAAAGATTGTATTGTATTGAATATTTTGCATTGTCACCTTTACAATTTCCTTTTAAAAATCATGATTAATAATAATAATTATCCGCAAACAGAGAACTTACACGCCAATCCCAAAGAATACATAAGGCTTGGGGCAGGGGGTTAGAGCCAATTGAATTCAGACAGCCATCTCAGGACCATCTTGGATGCTTTAGTGGAAAGGTGGGAGATATATGTTGTTTAGTCGTTTAGTCGTGTCCGACTCTTCGTGACCCCATGGACCATAGCACGCCAGGCACTCCTGTCTTGCACTGCCTCCCGCAGTTTGGTCAAACTCATGTTGGTAGCTTCGAGAACACTGTCCAACCATCTTGTCCTCTGACGTCCCCTTCTCCTAGTGCCCTCAATCTTTCCCAACATCAGGGTCTTTTCCAAGGATTCTTCTCTTCTCATGAGGTGGCCAAAGTATTGGAGCCTCAGCTTCACAATCTGTCCTTCCAGGGAGCACTCACTTCGCCACGACAAGGCATTGATCCATGAAGGGGGGGAGATATATAATCTAAATTAAATAATAGCTGAGTAAATAAAGCAAGATCACAAGTGAGTTCCATGGGCAAACTGCCCAAGATATTACAGGAGAGTTTCACAGCTCAGCAGGAATTTAATGTCAGGCGGTCCAATTTCAGCCACCTACTTGTAACAGGCCAACACATCTGGTCTTTTGGTAGAAAGCACTTGGGATGATATCAGAATTTACATGCCAGTTGGTCATGTCAGATCCAGCCCTGGCTCTCCTATTTGTCCCAATTAACAGAGCAGAGGCCAGCGCTATATCTCAGGCTCTTTTCATTGTCAGCAAACCCGTAGGGTAGTTGTGCAGCACTGGAAGTAACAAGGTGAGCTTACAGCCTGTGGGTAGATCTAAGAGCTATGACAAATAGTTCTGTCTGAAACACTAACGCCATATCACTGGCTTAGCAGGGGTCAGGCATCACAGTCATTTCATGGCCATATGGTTGCTGTTCATAATGTGCATGGAGTTCCATGGACTATGATCCACTCAGCCAGCAAAGGTCTCATTGGACCAATTTACAGCTTAATAATGTGCCTGCCAATGCCCACATAGCACCTTTATAAAATAAAAAGCATGTGCATAAAGATCATAACGGCGCTCCATTTCTATATATGTTCATTTTTTTGTAACATTTGTCTTAACACTTAATGATGTAGAACAGAAAAAGATGATTATTACATTAAATCAACGTCATCAACAACAACAGTTTGTTGCTCTTTAATGACACCATCACCTGCTGCTCATCACAACAATGATCAGAAGAGAAATGACATGCAGAGAGAAGAAAGGTTCATCTGCACCAGCGAAACCGGATGCCTTCATTTGCCCCAGCTGTAACGAAACATCTCTCTCCTGAATTTGTCTCTACAGCCACAGCAGGTGCCGTAATTCTCCAGCTGTTTGACTTTACCCCCAATGTCACTCTCTTCCATTGTCTCTCAAGACAGACAGATGCCAACTACATTTGTTCCTATCCCATTAATCCTGCCTGATGATATGGTACCAGTGGACCAGAGATTGCACTTTTTATACCCATCAACTAGACAAACAACAACAACAACAAAACAACAACAACAACCAGGTTCGTTTTTATAGGAATTGTGCAGGAGACAATCCCCCAAAACTGCTTTGGTTGGTGATTGTCTCCTGCACAATTCCTATAAAAACGAACCTGGTTGTTGTTGTTTTGTTGCCCCCCCCCCCCCCGGAGAAGGGTATACAACATATATCATCACTTTATACTGATGCACGTGATAATGTCATGTTAACTGGAGTGCATTTTTTTATGGTGGGGAGGCAGTTATTCACAGAAAAGCAAAATAAATGGTTACAGTTTTCTGAAGTAGTAACAAGCAGGCTCTTAAATACTGGTGCCACTCATGGGACAGAGCAGATTAATTATGAATCGTCAATATTTTTAGTGCCATTATTATAATACAACCCAGAGTCCTTGCACGCATATTAAAAGACTTCATTTCTTATAGTTGGACTGCTTCTCAGTACTGTAGCAGCTAATCTCTACTACTCCTATTTCAAATAAGAATCTGAATATTATTTACCATCTGCTTCCAAGGAATGTTCTTGCCAGGTTCCTTAATTTGCTATAATTGGCAGGTTTTCAGTGCACATAATTCATTTTTTAAAGGCATTTTGAAAAAGATTAATTAAACCATTTCTTTAGGGTCCCCCAAAGATGCAGTGGTTTCCAATGGGATGGAGTTTTAAATATCTAATATATTTAGTATATGTCGGTATATATATATATTTATGTATGCATGTATGTATGTGCGTGAATATCTATCTGTCTATCTATCTATCATCTATCTATCTATCTATCTATCTATCTATCTATCTATCTATCTATCTATCTATCATCTATCTATCTATACCATCTGACCCCATTAAAAATGCATGTTGGGCTGAGCTGTACTGTTGTAGTGATATGTCACTGCAGTGATATTGTTGGCATTTCAGAAACAGCACAACCACACCATGGGCTGGATACAACCAAGTTGTTCCGCTAGTGCAGTGATGGCCAAACTTGGCCCTCCAGCTGGTTTTGGACTACAACTCCCATCATCCCTAGCTAACAGGACCAGTGGTCAGGGATGATGGGAATTGTAGTCAACAGCTGAAGGGCTGAGTTTGGCCATCACTGCGCTAGTGGAAGCCAGAGCAACAAGTTCCACTAGCACAATCAAACTCCTCCCCTGTGTGACCCCTTTGCCCCTCCCCAAATCTGTTTGGTAGGGTTCAGAGAACCTCAGGAATAAAGGCTGTGGGAGGAGAGGGAAGGTTGTTCAATCTGTGGTATCGCATCCCACCCTTTGTATTAAATAATATACTTTCCAGATTGTTAAATCGGGTCCTCCCTCAAAGAGGGCACGTGATGGAGTGGGACCTGGCAACCAAACCCTGTTTGGTTGTGGGTGGGCATGATTGACAGCCACAATACCCAATTGGTAGGTCCCTTGATCCAGGGTGTAATCTGGCCAATGGGATCAAGGGACCTATAAATACTTATGCACGTGACCCAGAGCTTCCTCTTTTGTCAAGTGCATCGGAACACCCACCCACCTCTCCCTACTTTTAGGGCTTGTGCACTTAACCTTTCTATGCCATCGTGTGTGTCGTCTGTCGTTGGGACAGGGGCACAGCAGGAATTTCCCCACTTGGCTGATTGGCTGTTGCCATTTGGGTTTTGCCTGCCACGTATCAAATTGCCACAACTTGTAAGGTTGCGGATAGGCTCTGGTTCAGGTGATAGGGATTGGAGAGCGCTCTCGCCATCCCTATGTGAAGGGGGGTATCTGGGTGGTGATTCCAGGGAGGCATCTGGGTGGTGGACTGGCTTGACCCCGCCTTCCACTATGCCGGGTGTTTACCCAAGGCTGACCTACGGTGTGCCCTGGGTCAGCGCTACCTGCAAGGGTGCAGGGAGCTAGTTGAACCAGAGCCTATGCAACCACTCACTTGGTGTAATCAATAAAGTTGTGGCCTAAATTCTGCCAAAAACCAAACCAAAATTTGAGTCTTGTCTGAATTTATTTAAGGGGGAGGTTAAAAGTTCTGAACGCGCAATAGTCTGACCTCATCAGATGGGAAGCAAATTTCATTGATAGAAATAGAATTTATTTCTAAATAAGGATGCTAAGAATCTGGCTTCACACATTAGTAGAACATATTCTATACATTTCCCCTTCTTCTGTTCATTTATCCCATTTTACAAATTTCTGCAGTTGTAAGGATTTTAAACGCCTGCGTATTTATTTGGAGTATTTATATCCTGCATATTAGCTGCAGTTCTTGAGGCAGCTTACAATAAATTTAAGATACAGTGACTTTGACAAGACTTGCTAAGCTTTTGTTTACAAGTTTCTTACAACTCCAGGGGGCCTTCAGTTGCCACTTGTGTAGCTCTGGGTGAGGTTCCTCGTGCAATTTGTTGCTCTTGTTTTGTATCAGGGTTTTAAAAAGAGGTTTAAAGTCTATTTATTTGCTTTTTTTTTTTGCTACAAGCATCAAACTTAGTAGGGTCTCATGGGAAAAGGAGAAAAAAATTGTTTGTCAGGACCCTGGGCTGAGGGTTGACTACCCCTGTTCTAATGCCTTATCTCAATTTGAAAATTATCTCCCTCCTCCTGCACAATATTCCCAATTATAATGCAGAATTATATTTGAATGTGGCGAATTTGTTGCATCAATACTTGCCTTTAAACTCAGCAACTTTTGGGAAATATCCCAAGCACAAATTTCAAATGCGAAATTAAATAAAAAGTCAGTGTTGAATCCTGAAATGTTGGAACTGGAGTACATTTTGTGTCAGCTTTGCTGTTGTCTCTAAAATCTTTGAATCTTCTTCCCCCTTTTTAATATGCACAGGGAAAGGATATTTTGTGTGCCCTCCCAGTGCTCATTAAATGCAAGCCTTGGCATGAGAGTTGCCATGAAAAGAATCCATGTGAAAGAGTCCAACCTACCACTTTCCTAGAGACTGACATAATGGGCTGGATCCTCACCAGCCTAGAAAGTGAGAGTCCAGCTGCTCCCATGTGGCAGTGGCCCCGTGTGTTTTCTCTGCTTGAGTCACTCACTGAACTGTTATTTACACAACAAACCTGACTTTTAAGCACTGCCAGGCTTCAGGCTTCAGGCTTAAGGGATGGGGAAAACAAGGACAGGCTGGTCCAAGCCACATACCGATAAAAACAGGCAGGTGTGGAGTCAAGCATGTATCTCTCCAAGCTGATTTCCCCACAATCCAGCCTTTTCCATCTACATGTCCCACCCCTGTACTTTTATCATGCGGTACTCATTTGCCTCATGTATTAGCTACTTTCCACTAAGACAACATACAATAAAGCCACAATAAAACAAGAATTAGAGTCATACAGCTCTCCTGAAAATAGGTTGGGAAGGAGAATTGGTGCTACCCCCCCAAAAAAAATCAGTGTGTATTGTCTGTGTGTGTATTGTGTGTGTATATATACATATATACACCACACAAGAGCTGAGATGTTTCTAGAAAACAAAGCCTTTCTTCTCCAATGAAAGGGATTCTTGTCATTCGATATGCCCAGCCAGTTCAATGAATCTTGTATCAGTGTCATAATGCACAACATAATGCTTCCATGTGGGTGTTGATTGTGTGATTGGGTTCCTCACACATGCAACTTTTCTCTTTTTTAACCTTGGTGGCATCAGAGGTTATTCCCCATTTTCATCTGTTGAATCTGCATTTAGGGAAATCCAAACAGTTAAAAAAACCCAATGGCCAGTGACCTGCTTGAAATATGTCAGCAGCCCATTTATAATATTAACTTTTCAAGCATGTTCCCTTCTTTCCATTCCTACCCTGGTGTGGCTCAGAGGAGGAGAATGGAAGCATCTTTTCCCAGGTTTAAGCTAATGTCACTTCTAACACCTGCAAATGGCAAACTGTGGTTTGTTTAAACTATGTTATATTGAAACAAGCCAAGATAAACTGTGATCTCTGGTTTGTTTCAAATAAACCATACTTTACAATGTCAATGAATTGCATTTCCCAGTCCAGTTCAGACTTAAAGGAAATGGAGTTATTTCAAATCAAGAAGCAGGTGTCAGGCACATGTCAGAGAAGGGAAGCGGAACACTAAAACCTGAGACTCTAGCAGGCTTCTTTTGTGTAATACTAGAGCAGGGGTGGCCAAGGAGCCAAATGTCCTCCTTCAAGCTTTGTGTTTGCTATTTGGGACTCTCTCCAGGCCACACCTTCCTTGAGAGCTTTTGCCTGGCTGCAATGTATCCTTGAACTGTAATGCTCTCTCTTGCGTACCTGGATGACAGGTGGAGAGCTGTATGGGGAGTAGTGAAACCTATGACTTCTGCCAGCCTGGAACATAGCCTACTGTACAAAGGTAAGAGTCACATTCATTGCTCTCCCCACTTTTGCATCTGAGCCCACCCACTACTGGCATGTGGCCCCTGGATGGTGGCCTACACAGGCATGCCTGTCTCCCTTGGGCTCAGAATGATTCTCAGCCTCTGCACTGAAGAATGGTTTGGCATTTCAGCAGAACCTGTCTGCATACTGTATAGTGAGTCAGAATTGGCCTTGCATCTCCACAGTGCACATTGTTTCCACGTATTACGGAGCAGACTGCAAGGTACCAGCAAGATCATGTCGTGTGAGGCAGGCATTAGAAATTTGCCCAAGCAAAACCCCACTCCTTCTGAGAAGCAATATTTCGTTCGTATTAAATGACTTTCCTTGCAGGTTTGTTTTTTTTTTAATGAAAAACACCCGGAAATATTTCACGACAAGTAGCAGCATTCCATTTCAGAAAAGAGAGAGAGGAGAAATATGCATAGGATCCGAGTAAAGCAGCTGCTGTGTAGAAACCATTGCTTAATATGCTGAGCTTTGCTGCATATTTATTTCCCTGCATCCATCTGTTTTCACTTGTTGTCTCTTGTTTTATAATTGGATTGTAGGAAATTTGGGGGCAGGGAATAATCTCTCAGTTATTTGTTATTGCAGTACTTTGTACAACGTGATCGTTAGACCCAAAGTAAATGTAGTCACAAACATTCCCGTGTGCTCATTGGATGACAAATCAGGTGGGGAGAAAGACCCAGCTAGATGCAATATAATTTGACTGGATTTTCTTCATATCTTACCCTATGAAAAAGGGCTCCTTCACCCAAGACAGGACTGTGGTTTGCGTGGGACTTTCCAGATGATCATTTTATTGTGCAGTAAATGCACAGCTGTTCTTCAGTTGTTGTGAGGAATCCAAATGTGTTTCTCTCCCCCCCCCCCCAGCTAGCATTTCTCTTACTGAGAAACCATATTTTCTTGAGACTCAAGTCGGTGAGATTTTGCAGCTGGGAAAATGAGATGCTCAGCTAGCCTGCCTATGGTAGGCTGAAATATTATGTAGCATGTAATTACATGAATATCCTGGGCACCTATAAGTCATGTGTACAATGTGCCATACCCCTCCCAATGCCCATGCCATCCTAAGAAAGCTAAAGTAATAATTTACTTCCCATGCATTTTTAATTTTACCATGTCATATGATTTGATGAGGACTTCCTATGGTAGCACTTCAACACGGGAATGCTTGGATAAGATATATACAGTGACATTTTTCCATCAGTGTGCAGCATATATTTCCCATGTGCTTTATAGGATGCAGCCTTCATAAAGAGCAGTAAAGCTATCTTCCCCAGTGGGCTAATTCCATGCTATATCATAAGTCAGCTCCCTCCCCACTTCTTCTCCTGTACTTTGACCATGCTGTATACTCCCTGTCTCCAAGATGTGTGTGTGTGTGTGTGTGTGTGTGTGTGTGTGTGTGTGTGTGTGTGTGTATCACACTGCCATTTACTATACGTTCACTCCAGTGGCAGGGTTTTAATCCATGACCACAGGACAATATCTTGTTCTTGTTTAATTTTTTTTTATAGAAAATCCTACTATTTGATGTGCTGGTTGTCAAACCAACTTCACACTGATTCTTTCTCCATCAAAGTTGTGAACACCTTTGCAGAGGCCTTCTCTGGGTGGTGCGAATGTAGGTGTGTGTGGAATTGGATCCTCACACTCCTGTTCCTACTTGCAGCTTTGTTTCACTTCTGTTTCTTCTCAGACTAAGGGCTTATCCACACATACATTTCCTTCCCTCTAACCAGGCACGGCTCATGCTTTAAAGCCCCCATCCTTTTTTCTTTTTTTCTTTAGATTTGGAGCTTTCCTTGAAACCCCCCCCCCCCGCGCCCTTTAAAGCTCAGTCAGAGCAAACAGCAATCCTCTACAGAAAACCTAAACTGATGTTTGTTCCACTTCAGCTTTAAAGAGCAGGTTTTCTCAGGGAAAGCTCAGGGCAAAGCACAAACATTGCCTCTGCAGATACGTCTGCAGCTCACAGAGAACATAGGGTTGGGACTAGGTTTGGGGGAGAATTTCAGTTCGTTGCACATTTAAAGGCAAAGCTACTGAATTCACATTTTCCAAAACAATATGTGGACTTAAACACAGCCATCCTTTGAATTTCACACTTCTCCCAATTTGCACTTCTCCTCAGCAGAGCATTTTTTTCAGGGAACTCAGTTCTGCTACCTCTCAGGTTGGCGCTGCTCCTCAGAAGCTAATGGATTTAGATTTCCAGTGGACTTTGGGCTTTTTCTAAATGATACGGCTGGTGCTTCTATCAAACTTTGGTAGATCTGTGGAATGAAAACCCTCTCTCATTTAACCATCTGGCACCCACTGTGCCATATGCAAAGCATTTCGAGGATAAAATCTCTCACATTCACTGAGATTTGGACTATACTTTGGTAGAAGAGCATTTTTTGTCTAGTTTTAATTAATTTTCAGTGGTGGCATTTTGCTGTGGAATGTTCTCCTGCCACCCACCTTTACGTTATTTCTGGCATCAGTTGGGAATAATTCATAGCAGTTTTACTTTTACTGTACTTGTTTATTTGGCTGAGTTGCCTGTTTAGCTAATATTATTATAGACATTATTTTATGGATTAAAAAAAACATGTTGATTGTAAGCCACCTTGATAATATAGTTGGTGAGGTTAAAATCTAAACAATAAAGCACAAATAAAGAAATATTTTAGCGTGGCAAAGCTTTCACCATCTCCTCTGACAGCTCTGGTGAACATGAGTGTCATTTCCTTGTACAGCATACAAGATTGGTAAATAGTTTAAGGGAGCAATAATGATTTCTCTACAGACTTCTGAGGATGGGAGCAGTTAAAATGAAGAGCTCAACTGTACTAGGGCTCTTTTGCAACGGAAGCACTCTAATTGAGAGCCAAATTCATTAATAATTGCTTTCCATCAGGGAATGTCACATTTTTGTTGTTGTCAAAGATATTTTTGCATGATTTGCAGGGTGTAGTGCATGACCAATTCATAATGTAAAATTAAAAACTTTCGCAAGTGCCTCCAAGCATCTGTACCGGATTCTAGCTACCGCTTGGCTGAACAGAAGAATTAAATATACACAGTGGAGAAAAGATCCCCTTTGAATGGCTGGTGGCTAATTGTGGTTGGATTTACAAAGATCCGCCTAGAATATTGTAGCCAAGAAGCATTTAATCAGGAATAGGAAAGAGAGTTGCAAAATGTTTCTTGTTTCAAGTCTAGAGGATAATGCAATTGTTTTGCAGAATGAGAATGAGGATACAAAGCCAGGACTTCTCAAAGGGTGGGAAAAGAAAATCTCCTGGCTTGGATAATAGGACCTTTTTCACTTCCCAGTGATTTTGCAGAGAAGTGGCAGCCCCAGCTTAACAGTGGAAACTAGACACCATCATCTTAAATACAGTAAAGGGAGTGGAAGGGGGAAGAAACTTCACTTAAGCACCTGCTCCTTCCCGCTGAACTATGTCTAAAAGTTTGGCAGTATATCTACAGCAGACCAGGGGGTGGGACACTGCCTAAAGTCCTCTCTTTTGTTGTTACCCTCCATATTTTTTTTAGAAAGGGGTCACTTGGAGGTGGGCCTCCATCTGTGAACATAAGGTCTGGATAGCTACATGTTGAAGGAGGCATTCCATTAGGTAGTGGGGCTGTGAGCTTGGTGGTACCAGTACTATGCTCCCAGATCACAGCCGGCAGCTTTCCTGGGATGCCAACTGCATCCCAGGATAGAGCCATGACCACTGTAATTTGTGCCATAGCGATATCTAGATCAAACTATTATAGTGTGTTCAGTGTGGACCTCCTCATGAAGAAGGTCGGGAAACTACTACAGTGGTACCTCAGGTTACAGACGCTTTAGATTACAGCCTCCGCAAACCCAGAAATACTACCTCGGGTTAAGAACTTTACCTCAGGATGAGAACAGAAATCGCGTGGCAGT
Source organism: Zootoca vivipara (assembly GCF_965207765.1). Lineage (NCBI taxonomy): Eukaryota > Metazoa > Chordata > Lepidosauria > Squamata > Lacertidae > Zootoca > Zootoca vivipara. The sequence goes on from NC_142586.1 coordinate 59,717,631, forward strand.
GGCACGGTGGCAGCAGGAGGCCCCATTAGCTAAAGTGGTACCTCAGGTTAAGAACAGTTCCAGGTTAAGAACAGACCTCCAGAACAAATTAAGTTTTTAACCCGAGGCACCACTGTATCGGTATATATATCGTGCAATATTGGACGCAGGTGGTGCTGTGGTCTAACTAAATCACTGAGCATCTTGGGCTTGCCAATCAGAAGGCTGGCGGTTCAAATCCCCGTGACAGGGTGAGCTCCCGTCACTCTGCCCCAGCTCCTGCCAACCTAGCAGTTCGAAAGCACGCCAGTGCAAGTAGATAAATAGGTACTGCTGCAGTGGGAAGGTAAACGATGTTCCCATGCACTTTGGTTTCCATCATGGTCTTCCGTTGCACCAGAAGTGGTTTAGTCATGCTGGCCACATGACCCGGAAAGCTGACTGTGGACAAACGCTGGCGCCTTCAGCCTGAAAGCAAGATGAGCACCGCAGCCCCATAGTCGCCTTTGACTAGACTAGTCCAGGGGTCCTTTACCTTTTATAGCTTTATTACACATATGTTGAAACTGCTGCATTGGCTATCAATAGGGTACCTATGTTCAAGGTGCTGTTTTTGGCCTTCAAAGTCCTAAACAGTTTGGGCCCCAGCTAGTTCAGGGAATGCCCCTCTGTCAGTTAAAATTACCTGAGGCAATCTATTTCAAATTCTATCCGACTTGGAGGCTAGGTTGATCTCCAGCTAGAAGTGGGCATGGCTGTTCCAGAAGGAGCTGCTGATAGTACGCACAGTGCCAACCTCCCTGTTGCCTCCATCTTGGTAAATCACAGTGATGCCACTGCTGGAAGCCAAGTGTGCAGCACCCTACTTTCCTGTTGGCTGCTTCTTTGTTCCATGAATTTTAGGTGCCTTTCTGTAGCCATTTGTTATTTCTCTTTCTGTCTCCCTCTCCCTCTCATTCTTTTTCTTTCTCTCTCTGCAGGTAAAATTTTCGGCCGGCTTGGAGAGTTTACTCATTGGTTATCGGCTGTTTATATAAAGTTTTCAGTTTTTATTTTGTTCAATTCTTATCGTGTACCATCTAAGAAGGAAAAAAATTATCTAAATTTAGGAAAGAATGAGTCTCTGAGCTGACCTACCACACCCACCAAGAACATGGAATAGGGGCATGAACTCAAAATGAAGGCTGAGCTCCATGGGGGAAGTGTTTCTAAACTGTATGTGTTGAGCAGGAATGGATCCTTTGGCACAGGGAAGCCAATTCCAACATGTGAATGGCAGCCGTTAGGCATCATGCTGGATCCCTTTGTCTCCGGGGGGGGGGGAGGGAATGTAGGCAGCAAGAATAGCAGGAATGTCTGCTGCCACAAATCCAGCCATCTCCAGACTCATCTGCTTTGGAAAGGCAACAAACATGGAGAAAGTGGAGATGTTGGACAAAAGCCAATAGCAGGGTGGAGCTGGCTGAAGGCTCTGTGGGATGTTTTTGAACAAGTTGGGGAGGCAGATGACCGAAGATTGTTATTGAAAAAATTGCATACCAGCTGAAAATAATACAGCCAGCTGGAACAACAACTGAAATTGGTATGAATGAGAGGAGGATAGTAAATAATGTAAAGAAGGAAGTGAGAAGTCGCTAGCATATAGAATAGCAGTTCACAGGGTGAACGGCAATGGATAGACAAGTTTACGTATTTCTCATCTATTATGTTCTTTCCCCATCCCATCCTCTCAAATGCTCCTATCAGTCCAATAACAGTCACAACTCTGGCTTTATAGTTAGCTGAACAAGTCAAACTATGTTCTATAATTATAAGCTCTGAACATTTGGTGTAGGTTCCACTCATGCAAAAGGGCTTTCTCCCTCCCTACTGCAAGCACACTGTACCCTCCCCAAATCTGTTCCAGAGCATGGGGGGGCAGAATGTATTTAGGGGGCACATGGGAGGAGAGAGGAGGGAGTCCTAGTGCTCAAATGGCAGTCCTTGCACCAAAATAAGGTTTGGATTGCAAATTTTTGGATTGCAAAAAATTTGGATGCAAAATTTTATTATAAAATCGAGACATCTGTTTATCTCATGTGTGAAGAAAATCCACATGTAGAAATGATTGTAGGGTCACTCAGCTAGCCTGGCTCCAACTTCACATGGTTCCCTGCCCAGCCCTATTCCCTGATGTCCATGTGGGCATCTGAAGAAGCAAAGCCTATGAACATAGAGCACCACATGTTGAGACTTCTGTGTGATCCGATCACATACAACCAGGCTTCTCTTTTTCAGATGTTCAGGTTGGGGACTTAGTTGTACTTAGGTACAACTAAGTAGGTATGCTAGTGGCCACACAATGGACTTTCCCCCTCTCTTCTCATGCTCCCCTAATTTGGCTTAGAGGTTCCAGAGAACCCCTCCCCACATGGGAAGGAGGGGGAGATCATTCTGCCAGGGAAGCTGAAATGCTTTTGCTGACAGAACAATTGAAAGAGCAAAGTGTTTAATTCATCCTCATGTCTAGCCAATACTGTGGGGAATGTACCAGGTAGGAGGCCACAGGATGGAGAAGAAATGCTTGTTTCAGGCCAGGAGTTAGCCCTTCAGGGATTCTCATTCTTCAGGGAGAGGATGGAGCTTAAAAGAGGGGTGGACTTGACAGAAGGAATCATAAGCCCTCAGTCCATCTCCACCTTTAGTGCATACTTGGAGCTTTTCCATAGTACTGCCTTAATGGAAGTATCAGAACAAATTTCTGCTGGTTTGGGGAATCTTTGACCCTCCACATGTTGATGAACTATGAATCTCATCATCCCGAGTTATTGTCCACGCTTGCTGGGCATGATGGGAGTTGTAGTTCGGTAAGAGCCAAAAGTTCCCTACCCCTGTGCTAAAACTGCCTGATTCCTAACTAAGGGTGGCTTTCTGGGAGCTGCACCAGGTCAATGTGTATACCTGTGTATGAGACATGTATTCCTGAACCCTCCTATAGACAAGGTAATTATGTGGGTTGTATGTGACACAAAATATGAAAGAGTAAAGGAAACAGCTAGAGGAATGTGTTCGAGAGACTTCCTCAGAAAGAATAATTTGGCTGCTAAAGACCCCCTGAAGGATTTGGAGCCAGACCAGTTTCTCTGGCTAGAGAAGGTACTGCAGAGTGCTATAAACTCCTTCTTCCTTCTAATCTGAGTCCAGAATGGGACATTCTTCCACAGTAAATGCACTGTCATTTACTAGTGTTAGAACGGCATAGAGTGCTTTTGCAGCCTGATCTCTACTCTGGACTGTATCCAATGATAGTCACACTCAAAGTAGACCCATAAAAATTAACCAGTATGACTAAATTAAGTCCATTAATTTCAATGGGTCTACTCAGAGTAATACTTAGTTGGAAACAACCTCCTAATTTACTGATAAAATGTGTCAACCTCATTTTCCTCATCACCCTTATTTGAAAAAGATCTGGAAGGGAGTTGGGAAGCTTCAGTGTGGCTCTGTTAGATAAATCTTCCTCATTTTACCCATCACTTTTTATTTTTATTTTTGGGACTGCATCGTGCAGCACAGTCATTTTCCAGTTCGTCTCGAGTCACTGCGATGACTCTCAGCTGCTAGTCAAAGAGGCCGAGTCAAGGTCATGGGACCCTTTGTTGATTCAGTCGAGAGTAGACAAGCTTTGTTCCAAAGTGCTGTCTTCATTTTGTTTTTACCCATGTGTGCGTGGAGCGAGGCTGTGACTGCCTCAACATTTACAACATATTTTCCTCCCAATTTGTTTAACTTCGGGGAAAGAAAAGAAAAACAACGCCCCTCTATTAATGAGCTGAGAGTGCTTCTAAAGAAAGAATGTGTAACCATTCCAAAATGAGAGCGTGCCAAGCGCCAACTTCTTGCAGTACTTCTGTGCTTTCGTATTTGTTTCAAATGAATGGGTTCCAAAAGGACAGTTTGGCTACTGGGACATCTTCTTGTTGCTCTTTTGTTAGACTCACTTGATTATTATTATATATATTTTTCTGGAGTGAAAAAACTCCATGTTAAAAGATACCTTCCCAAAGTGGTCCTGGGTCAGTTCAACTTGAGTTGTTCCAGCATAGGACTTGTGCAGTGGGCATTTACCAAATGAACATATGGCAAGATTCAGGAATTTTATGTCTTACGTTGGGCACATAGGAAATTTTATCCAGCTGGTTTTATCCAACAGCCGGTTATTTTCTGTACCTTTCTTCTAGGGTTGTTGTGTGGGTAGACAACACGATGCCCTTCAGAAGCTGTTGGACTAAAGTCCCTTAATCTCCTACCAGCATAGTCAATGGCTAATAATGACAAGAGCTTTGCCATGCCAGCCTCTACTCTGCCGGGAGGTGATATGATGTGGAAGTTGCAGTGGTTCTATGGCTACATCTGGGGGGCAGTAGGAAGAAGAACAGATTTGTGGAGACAGGGAAAGGATGCAAAGTTGGTACGGTTCTTTAGCATTCTACTGGTTGAGGTCATCCCTCCAGTGCAGAACAATAAGCACATTCTCCCATGATGTAATCTTCCTTACTACCCCCATATGACAGTGCTTTCAGCACAACTACCATGCTTCTAAGAAATACTAGATAGTAATGAAATCAGCCTCAGTGTTGTTCAGGTCAATAACTTTTCTGTCTGAATTCATGACTTCTGGAAAGAAAAATAGAAAGCATTGAACATATATGGCTCCAAACATCTCCATTCAATTAAAAAATAGCAAAAACAAAGGTTGCACCATGGATCAGCATCAGAAAGAGGCAAAATAAATAAATAAAATCGGATAAATTCATCTACCAATGATTATTTTCTCCAGAATTCCCTCCGAAAGCAAGAACCAAGCCAAATTGGCAATAGATAAAAAAATTCCTTCAGTAGCACCTTAAAGACCAACTAAGTTTTTATTTTGGTATGAGCTTTCAACTTAGTTGGTCTTTAAGGTGCTACTGAAGGATTTTTTTTATTTTACTTCGACCCAGACCAACACGGCTACCTACCTGTAACCAGTGGCAATAGATACCGTAGTTTTTGTTTGTAAGATGTACTTCTGCGATAATGAACTTGATGGCGTGAATCTAAGCCTCCTGAAAACATGCCTGACTCCTGAGGAAATTGTTATAAGCATTGTAAATGTCACAATAAGAGATGTACTTTATTTATTGTTGTGGGCTTCTCGTTGAAAGCAAGATCTTGCAAACTACAGTATCCATCATCACAGGTGCTAAGATCCAGGCTATGTCATTCTGTAAATTAGCAGCAGCATTATGTCACCTGTGCAGTAGCCCTGAAATGAACTTTTCTTTAGAGCAACCTCAAAGTAGGCTGTAAATCAGGAGTGGGGGACCTGTGGCTGCATTGCAGTTCATATTATCCTTGAGCATTGACCATGCTGACTGGGGCTAATGGAAGATGGTAGCTCTCCAGATGGTGTAGAACAGCATTTCCCCATGGATATTTACAAACTTGAGACCTTTGCCCCTCTACTGTGGCTCCATTCTGGACTGGGGGCTCTGCTTCTGTGATTCTCAATAGAAAAAGCTCGCGTTGGAGCAAATGGGCCTAATCCAGATTGCAGTGGGAGGCAAAGGTTTCAAGAACCTCTATCCCCCTTCCAGTCTTGATGGGCCCACGCCTGCAATTTCTGAAAGAAAAAGCTTCCCCTTGAGGGAAAACTACATGGCAAACATCAGCCCTAAATATTTCTAGGACTGCAGTCTTATACACCTAGGGAGTAAAGGGAACAAAACTTGGTAGAGCTCACTTCTGAGTAAAAATGGGATTGCACTGTAAACTTCATACTTTGCATGGTTAAACCATTTTCATACTGTACCAGGTATAGGTACAGTATGAATACCATAGGCAGTGTTTCATGAGTCAACTGTCCCATCCTGAGGCCAAAACCTAGCAGGGTGTGGGAAAGGAATCTCTCTCTCCAACTTCCTACAAACCATGTCCTTCTTAAAAGAGGGCACGTGTTGCAGTGAGACCTGAAGACCGATCTCCTGTGTTGTGGGTGGGTAAGATTGGTCAGCCACAACACCCGATTGGTAGGTCCCTCAATCTGGGTTCAATCTGGCCAATGGGGCACAATCCAAACGGATCGAGGGACCTATATATACCCATGCACGTGACTCAGAGCTTCCTCTTTCAGCACGTGGATTCGGAATCGGAACAAGCTAACAGCGTGTCCTCTGTGCAGCCGAGAGAGATTTACCTTCGACGGATCGTTCTGGTGATTCCCCCCCCCCCCGTTATCCCTTCTTTCCCTTTAATTCCTTCCAATTGTTTTCTTCCCCTCCTTGGTTAATTATTCCCTTTCCTTCCTTTCCCTCCCCTTCCCCCTAGAGGGGCTTTCACCCCACGAGGCTTCTGCCCCCTGAGTGCTCCCGGTTTGCGGAGCTTGCTGCTGCTCGCTTAATTTTCCCTTGGGCTCTTTGCGCAGCGGCTTTTTTGTTCTCAGTTCCGGCTGCAACTGCAGCTTCGGGGCTTTGAATTTATCGGGCCATTTGTGCGTCTCGTTGTCTGGGCTGTTCTGTCCAGCCAATCACTTTGGGCATCTTTGAGAGCTCCCTCTCTGAGCGATTAGCTAATTTTCCATTACTGTTCTGCTTGGGGGCTGGTGGGGAATTTCCTAGGACCAGGAACCACCCCCCTTGTTAGCCCAGTTGCCATTTTATCCTCCTTTTTGATTTGGGGGAGGTTTTAGCCCCAGTTAATTTGGCAGGAGCGCCATCTTGTCTGTGATTGGGAATGATTTGTGGCTGACTGTCGTGCCAGTGGGGTTAAGTGATTGGTTACAGGTGTGAGTGGTTGGCGGCGAGCGCGGTGGTTGTGTGGCGGATAGGCTTTGGTTCAGGTGATAGGGATGGGAGAATGCTCTCGCCATCCCTATGTGAAGAGCATTCTGTTAAAGGAATCCAGGGACTCAAATGGTTTGGTCAACCCCTGAGGGGGTGGAGTTGTGCCTGTGCCTGATTCCAGGGGGACATCTGGGTGGTAGACATAGCCTGTTCCCAGCTTTTCGCCTATCCAGGTGTTCACCCTTGGCTGACCTATGCTGGTGCCCTGGGTCAGCGCTACCTGCAAGGGTGCAGGGAGCTAGTCGAACCAGAGCCTATGCAACCACTCACTTGCTGTAATCAATAAAGTTGTGGCCTAAATTCTGCCAAAAAACCAAACTAAAATTTGAGTCAAGTGTGAAATTATTTGGGGTGTGTGTGTGACTGGGTCTGAACACGCAAAGAAACAGAAATGAAGTAAAATCCTTCATTCCTCAGCTTCTGGGATGGAGGCGATCTAGCAGGGCTCCTAGTTTTGCTCAGTGGAAGAAAAGTGTGTGTGAGAGAGCGGGGGATGTATTCCTATTTGATCATGAAATATGAAATTGCGTAACGACCATGTGCACCAGAAATCTTGTTGATATTTCAGTGTTTACGGGGGAAACTGCACAACACACAGAGAGGCGAATTAAACCAAAGGCCTCACTTGACTCTGCTAATGAATTTTAACTTGAGCATTTTATGTTATTCACCACTAGTCCCTCTGTTTTTGTTTGCCCACAGATTCATATCCCCTGGGAAAATCAGATTTGCTCAGCAGCACAAATATGTTTGCAGTGCTTAAATACGATGCCAATTGAGCAGCTCATGCTCCAGTGATACTTACGACTTTGGATACCAGCTGCCCTTATCCGAGTAATTTGTTCTTACAAAATACCTATTTATTTTCCAGTCTGGTTGTGTTTGTTCTGGATTATTAAAAAGTAAAAGCAAACCAGAAAACCAACAGCAATGCAGACCGGCACACTTTAAAAGCCAGAGAAACTACGGTTAAATAGCTCCCTTTTTTTGCACTGGCAATATGAAATCATAATGTTAAATCATTGCATTTAATCACTACAAAATCCTTGGAATAGTTAAAAATTAAATTCAGCCCTAAATCAAAATGTGTCCCTGTTGAAACATTTAATCAGCACCTTTGCAGTGAAAACAATGAATGAATGAACTGTCATGACAGGTTTTAATTAAAAGTAACATTTTTTTATAGCAGAAAAGTGAAACAATTAATTTCATCTCTATCCTGCTATTCTCCCAAGGATCTCAGGGTGGTATGCATGGGTTTCTGCCCCCATTTCTATCCTCCCAACAACCTTGTGAGGTAGTCTGTGTTGAGAAATTGAGACCTGCTCATGTATTCCTTATAGCTGTGCAATGAAAGAGCATGCCAGGTGTACAGAAAGTGGTACCCTCCAGATATTATTCAATTTCATCATCCATCAGCTCAACAAACATGACCAATGATTGGGGTGCTAGGAGTTGTAGTCCAGCAAGATATGGAGGGCCCCACGTTGGTTATCCCAGGCTTATGTCATAATAAACGTGCTGGTCCTGAGCTGCGATTAGTCTGTGTATTTGGGTGGAATTCAACATAAAAAAGGTAAAGGTCCCCTGGACGGTTAAGTCCAGTCAAAGGCAACTCTGGGGTTGCAGTGCTCATCTCACTTTCAGGCCGAGGGAGCCAGTGTTTGTCCACAGACAGCTTTCCGGGTCATGTGGCCAGCATGACTAAACTGCTTTTGGTGCAATGGAACACCATAATGGAAACCAGAACGCACAGAAACGCCGTTTACCTTCCCGCCGCAGCGGTAACTATGTATCTACTTGCACTGGTGTCCTTTCGGACTGCTAGGTTGGCAGGATCTGGGACAGAGCAATGGGAGCTCACCCCGTCTTGGGAATTCAAACTGCCAGCCTTCTGATTGGAAAGCCCAAGAGTCTCAGTGGTTTAGACCACAGCGCCACCCGTATTCCTAACGAGATTGTTCCCTCTGTGTTCTGCTTGCCTAATGAAATTATCTATCCTTTCCTTGCCCATGCTGTTTTGGAGGTCCTCTTAATTTTCCAGAATCCAGCTTCTGAATACCAGTTACTGAAAACCATGAAGTGGGGTAGAGTGCTCTTGTGCTCAGGTACTATTTGTGGGTTTCCTACAGGCATCTTGTTAGCCACTGTGCGCACAGGATGCTGTTTTTATATCCAGCAGGTTCTTAACATTCTTACAGTACTCTGTACTTTCTCTCTTTGCACTCAGAATCAAACTATCTGAAAGATATAATACTGTTTCATGAATGCTATTATATTTAGCAGAACTTGGGAATCACTGTTTAAGCACTGAAACATTTTAGGGTCATGCTGTAAAGAGCAGTTAATTATTAATGTATTGATTATGTTCTCAAACTCAAAATATACCCATTGATTAGCCACCCCTCCCAAAGGTTATCCAAGAATATTCAAGGATTTTTGAACTTTAAAAGTGCAACTGTGGGCGGCAGTCCAAGATGAGCCAGGAAGCAGGAGCCAGAAGTTGAACTAGGGCAGCAGAACAGAAAGTGAGCCCTGCTGGATCAGGCCACAGGCAGTAGTAATAGATTGGCTGGGTTCCCATTAGCTCCTAGTCTCACAGGCCTGCTAATAGAATCGTTATCTGTCAGAATCAGCCAAGCCCTGCTTTCCTCATGATAATAAAATACTCTTGAGGTTTTTGCACCTTATATATCATGATAGTTATGTTTGGATTGCACATCAAGGATAGAAACAACAAGCAAATGTGCCCATAGATCTTCCCAGCCGTTGTCTGCATAATGCCTCCTTTCCATGAGTTACTAAATTTGTATCGATTTGTGATGATATGTGGACATGGATGCCTTTAATTTGATTTTGCTCCTTACATTCTGCGTATTTTGTTCAGGCAGCAGAATCTTGTGAATAAGTTTGCCCTTTTAGACGGCTACCCAGCTGCCTTCTGCTCCCACCAGAAAACTCATTTTTTCATTGTTAGCTTATTCTTTTTCTATTACCCTACCAACTAAAACAATCCAAACTTTTGCCATAAGCTTGCCAGATTTCCCATGTTTGGTATGCTTCACCATTCACCTTGCATCTTACTCTTTGAATACATGTGTATTCAAAACTTACTTTTCATGCTTAACGTTTGCAAGGCACTTTGCAGGCCTTTTCAAAGCACTTCAGACACTCTATAAGAAACTTGTAAGGTGGACCAGCATTTTTAGACTCAGGTTGCAGATGGGGTGCTGAAGATGACAGGTAGTGACTTGCCTGAAGTTCATAGATGAGCTCAATAGGAATGAGTTCCTCGTAAGTGTGCTAAGGGTTGCAATGCTATTCTTATGCCATTTGATATATGGGCAAGAATCCTGAGAAAGTATTTCTGATGTGCTTTTGTTCTATGAATTTTCATGGATTGCATCCAGTTCTGCAGTCTGATAGCACATGGGCAGCAGAATTTTTCCTTCCACCTGCAGCACCCTAAAAAAATTAAAATAAAAGGCTTCCTGTAACTTTCCACCAGGAAGACAAGTGCCCCTTTTCGGAAGGGAAGAGGTTGTTTCCAGTTTAGAGGAGAAAGAGGAGACTGAATTCATCAGAAAGCACATTCTGCAATAGTGCTTTTCTATATTAAAGTTGGTAAGGTCTGTGAAACAATAGCCCTATGAAGAAGCACTGTGGCTCGGACAGAGACACCTATTTATATCAACTACTGTCCTGCAGCTACAACTTCAGACCAACTAATGATACAGTAACAGCAATAAGCCTCAACGTGAGTCTATCTGTCAGTTGCATGGGGTGCCACAAAAGAAGGCAGCATCTTATATTTCCTGCATCCCAAAAAACAAAGATGAGCAACCTGGAAATGAACTGAATCCTTATTTGGCTGTTGGCAAAACATGTTTGCTTGTGAGTTTTAAAAAAGAAAGAGGGTTGAAAATATTTTGCATAGGAAAATGCTGGACATAAACTACACTAATCAACGAAAAAATCATCTAAAAAACATACATTCTGTTGGTCTTTGGTGATTGAAGACCATTGTTTTCTGTGTTGCGGGTATATGCAAGAATGAGCAGATTGGCATTTATTATATTGATTAACTTACCCAGTGCTTTTCTTCTTCTTTTATTTTCCTACTCATATTGAAATACTGCCTCTCAATGAGCCAAACTGAGATTCACAAAATGTTTAGGTGTATGTGTCCCCCTTCGTCCGCCCAGAAAAAAAGCACTGAACTTACCCAAGGCATTGGATAGGATAGTTATTTACAGGAATGAGATAGAGCAGTGGCCTTCTGCTGGTGAGCCAGGAGCCAATACTGGGTTGTGGCCTAATCCAAGTTGATTACCATCATGCAAATATATGGTAAAAAAATAATAATTATGGAATGTGTCTCCAAATTCATGTTTGGGTCAAAGATCGGTCACAGGCCTGGAAAGATTGAAGACTACTGAGCTAGAGGTCGAGCTATCTGTTAGGAACCTTGTACAAATAAGAAATCAATTTTAGCATGCGATGGTTCCTGTACCTGAAATTGTCCATCCCCAGGTATTTTGTTCACTGCATGCTCTACTCTTTTCACTGTGTGAAGCCAATTCATGGATCGTTGCTTCTGCAACATGGTTCCCTTTTTGGATTAAGATAATGGACTGAGCTTTAGGGTTTCCTGGTTTATGCTTTTTTCTATATTGCTAATTTCAAGGTTTGCTTGAAAGAGGACAAGTGTAATTTTCCAGCAGAACATTAATTGTTAGCACATATTCCACACCATCTGCTGAAAGTGTTGAGTGTCCAAACCTTCTGGTTATCTGACTTATGACTCCAGCCTGAGGCATCACTTTGGCGTATTGTTGTACAGTGTGGTCCTATTTATATGTGGGTTGACATCTGGGGAAAGTATTTTTAGCATGTGAAAATGAATGGGAAATGTCCCATTGAAATACTCACTTTGCATTTTCTAACTCTTAGAATGCCCTGGAAGTCACTTATTGGGACTTTTTCTTTTTGGGGGGGGGGTGTGCAGAAAAATGTTCACGTAACATTTAAATTTGCTATTGCTGTTTCCATCATCACAGCTGAGAGTGTATTTTAACAGGGTTTGCATAAAATAGGAAGTTAATTTTATTTCCACTTTAACCGAATGCTGTGGATTCTTATAATGGTTAAATTGCTGCAGTAATAATGAGGCAGAATGGGTGAAAGAACAGCTTCCTTCAGCAGACCATGTTAACAACTCCTGCAGTTGAGAGATCCGTTTCAAGATGTGCTCTTGGAATCTTGTCAAGTGTGAATTGCACCACTGAACAGTTACTTTAGATAACCCAACTCTCCAAAGTATGCTGCTAAAAGATATGCTTCATAACTCTATTCAATGTATTAAAAGCAAAGTGTTCTTCCGGAATTTCTTTCCGTATTAACAGATTGTGTTTATGACTTCTAGATTCCTCACATTGTTTTTGCTAAACTCATCAGAAGCCCAAGTCCTTTCAATTGCAGATCAAATGGAAGTGGGTCTATAACCCAGATGGTCAGAGGGAAGCATGGAAATGAAAGCCTAATCACTACTTCTGTATGATGGGTTGGTGCCGGGTAAGCATTACTTAGAGTGGACCCACTGAAATATCTGAACCTAAGTTAAAGGTAAAGTTAAAGGGACCCCTGACCATTAGGTCCAGTCATGACCGACTCTGGGGTTGCGGCGCTCATCTCACGTTATTGGCTGAGGGAGCCGGCGTACAGCTTCCAGGTCATGTGGCCAGCATGACAAATCCGTTTCTGGCGAACCAGAGCAGCACACGGAAACGCCGTTTACCTTCCCGCTGTAGCGGTCCCTATTTATCTACTTGCACTTTGAGGTGCTTTCGAACTGCTAGGTTGGCCAGGAGCTGGGACCGAGCAATGGGAGCTCACCCCGTCGTGGGGATTCGAACTGCCAACCTTTTGATCGGCAAGCCCTAGGCTCCGTGGTTTAACAAACAGTGCCACCCACGTCCCTCAAGTTAGTCATGTCCAGTAACTTCAATGTTATGACTAACATTGGATACAAGACTACGTTTGTTTGATGGTGTTTATTCATTAAGTTAGAAACAAGTAATAATCCATTGAGGGATGTGAGGGATATTTGCCTTAAAAATAGCACAACTGTTACAGCTGGGCAAATGCTAAAAAAGGGATGCATCTTGTCAAACATAATTTGGTACCTATTCTTCTCAGCATCATTCCCCTCTTTTCCTTCTCAGGATTTGGCCTCAATGTTTGGCCACTACCATTTAATCCTGTTGGCTCTGGCAATCCATGTGGCTCTGTTTATGGGTGTGGAATTTATTTGGTCTCGCAGGCCAGATCTTTAACTCCCCCCACTCCAGAGGGCCAGCTTTCCATGGGGGTGGAGGGGGGGATATAGTGACCAGGCAGAATTGAGCTTTCTACACACCAGCTAATGGGCAGAAAGTTTAATCCTGCTTTCTGCAGGGTTCATGTGCAAGAATTACTGGGTTAGAGTAAAATGTGGTTGGTTTTAGGTTTTTTCTGCACTAATGACTTTTGCATGGTTTGGTAGCTGATTGAGTGTAACCTTTGTAAAAGCAAGGGACTCGGATGATGAAATAAAACGTTAAAAGCAGCAACAACAATTCCTTATTTTATGTTATGGACAAATACAATTTGCTAGTCAGATGCAGCTGTATTTGTTTTGCATTGGAATAATTCTGCATTTTAGACTAAGTAATTTAGATTCTGTTTATGTTTGAGGGTACCTAAAGGACAGGAATCTCAAGAGTGGTGCACTTCTTGCCAGAGTTTCAGAAAATCCTTGTGACATCATAGTGGAACATGAAAAAATGAATGACTTTCTTCACTGAGTGCTTTCAAGTTGCAGCAAGACGGTGTCACTCTCCTATTTACTAAACATTTGGGTAAAATAGTTAACTATTACTTTGTCTGAAATCCAACATGAATTAATATGGAAGAAAATCATGAAAACAACCTTAAGATAACATTGATGGTGATTTCATTCTTTCTCTGCTATATATACTAATAGTTGCTTTTGTTGCTTCCCAAGAAGACTTTCCATTCTGCGTGAATTATGGGTGGAGGTCAGGGGCAGACAGAGTCAATTACTGTACTATTAATTACAGTATCTTTCTAACTTCTTTCTCCCGATTGACTGCTTATAGTCAGCAACCAAAGTTAAACCCTAACTTAAAAGAAAAAAAGATGCCCTTTCAGTGACATGGATCCATATTCTACCTGTGTGGTTTTATAGACCTTATCTCATTTCCTAAGTTCCTTGTGAAATAATGCAGAAAATAATGGTTTATTGTATCTAAGTCTTTCTCAGAGTAGACCCATTGAAATCAGTGGAGTTAAGTCACATTAGGCCAAGGCCACCCACTCACTTCCATGTCTAGACTTGAACCTGGACATTGTACAACGAAACCTAACACTTTATACAGTTTGCCACACAAATAGATACCCCCCCTCCAATCCAAGGTAACAATTTGTGCAATCACTGTTTATTTTAACTTGCCTTTGGCCATATGAATGGTTTATTGCCACCCAAGAATTCCACTGTAGTGTTCACAAGCCCTTAATAACTGGAGTTCCAAGTTATAAGAGTAAGAAAAGCCCCAAAGGGTTAAATTAAGAGTCCACCAAAGAGCCAATGAGATGTCAAAAAACAAACAAACTCCCAAGCAAGGTATAAAGCCATCAGAACCCTAAGGCTTCCTTGCTTGTTCCCAGTGCCTGGAAGAACTCTGTCTCTGCAATCAGAAGTTCCATTTAGCTATCAACTCCAATTGGATGGACCCAAAGAAACATCATGTGGTTTTCATTTCTTCATGAACCATCACCACTGACTTACTTGTATACTGCTTTTTGGCCAAGGCCCCCAAAGCAGTGAACAGATTAATACGAAAGAACAACGCAAAGCTGCAGTAAAAACAAATGCAAAAGTACAATAAATAAATAAATACAATCAATCAATCAATCAATAATAAAAAACCCAGGTACACCATGAATCATATTTTATACATTCATCAGGTGCATACTTCTGCTTCATTGACTATGCAAAAGCCTTTGACTGTGTCGACCACAGCAAACTATGGCAAGTTCTTAAAGAAATGGGAGTGCCTGATCACCTCATCTGTCTCCTGAGAAATCTCTATGTGGGACAAGAAGCGACAGTTAGAACTGGATATGGAACAACTGATTGGTTCAAAATTGGGAAAGGAGTACGACAAGGTTGTATATTGTCTCCCTGCTTATTTAACTTATATGCAGAATTCATCATGCGAAAGGCTGGACTAGATGAATCCCAAGCCGGAATTAAGATTGCCGGAAGAAATATCAACAACCTCAGATATGCAGATGACACAACCTTGATGGCAGAAAGTGAGGAGGAATTAAAGAACCATTTAATGAGGGTGAAAGAGGAGAGCGCAAAATATGGTCTGAAGCTCAACATCAAAAAAACCAAGATCATGGCCACCGGTCCCATCACCTCCTGGCAAATGGAAGGGGAAGAAATGGAGGCAGTGAGAGATTTTACTTTCTTGGGCTCCTTGATCACTGCAGATGGTGACAGCAGTAACAAAATTAAAAGACGCCTGCTTCTTGGGAGAAAAGCAATGACAAACCTAGACAGCATCTTAAAAAGCAGAGACATCACCTTGCCTACAAAGGTCCGTATAGTTAAAGCTATGGTTTTCCCAGTAGTGATGTATGGAAGTGAGAGCTGGACCATAAAGAAGGCTGATCGCCGAGGAATTGATGCTTTTGAATTATGGTGCTGGAGGAGACTCTTGAGAGTCCCATGGACTGCAAGAAGATCAAACCTATCCATTCTTAAGGAAATCAGCCCTGAGTGCTCCCTGGAAGGACAGATCGTGAAGCTGAGGCTCCAATACTTTGGCCACCTCATGAGAAGAGAAGAATCCTTGGAAAAGACCCTGATGTTGGGAAAGATTGAGGGCACTAGGAGAAGGGGACGACAGAGGACGAGATGGTTGGACAGTGTTCTCGAAGCTACGAACATGAGTTTGACCAAACTGCGGGAGGCAGTGCAAGACAGGAGTGCCTGGCATGCTATGGTCCATGGGGTCACGAAGAGTCGGACACGACTAAATGACTAAACAACAACAACATGTGCTCTCACCACAAACACAACTGCCATCCACCAGCTACTGCCTGCAGAATGGGCTTCTCCCGGGGGAAAGAGCTGCAGCTGTGGCAAAATTATTGCAGGTGCTCTCCATAGCTGGGGCTAGTTGCCTCAATGTTCTGGATTCTGAACAGGCTGCAGTTCTCCAGGTGCAGTAAAAGAAGGTCTGAGAAAGCTAAAGTTGGTATTCACCTCCCAGCCAGCAGTAGTCCTATTACAACTACATATCCATGGTACTGTTTTAAAATAGGTTTGGGGGAATTTCAGTTGTGTAAAAATGATGAAGAATTGAGGATTTGTAAAATAAAAATCAGAGAAATAAAAAAGAGCAAAACTTGTTTATTTGGGAGGTCATGCTCAGGACAACTCTCAGTATGCAGCCACTGAAGACGTGTCAAAGACTTTTGCTAGCAGACTTCAGGTTGTGATGTTTTGTTCCATGAAAATTTTGGCATTTAGATCTGGTGCTTTCTTTAGAATCTGAAGGTCAAAGCACAAGCAAAAGCTTCTTCTATTGTTATGCAGTGGGGCGGTATGGCAATGCTTGATATGTGCTTGCTACCTGTAAGGGAGAGGAAATAAAGAGGCAGAGACCAAGAGGTCAAGTCTCCTGCCCGTATCTAGATTAATGGAAAATGGCAGTAATATGCTAGCTATAAGGACCCTGCCTCTTTAGTGATACCCAGAGAAACTGAAATGGTCAGTAATCTGAGAGATAACCCCTGCCATGACTCTCTACCTCTCTACCTCTCTGCCTCTACCTCTACCTCTCTCTCTCTCTCAGCTGAAAAGCCCTACTGCCGCCCCTGTGATGGGGGGCGGGGCAAGAGGCTCTACAAGTCCCTCACTAAGCTTTGTCATTGGGCACATGCATGGGAAAGAAGGCAAACAGTAAGGGCTTCCCCCCTACCTTGCCCCACCTCTGACCTCGTGGTGAGGCTTCAGAGCAGTGGCAAAGTAGAGTGGCAGAATGCCCTGCTCTTCCTGAGACTTGGCAAGATGAGGGTGTTCCAACAGCGACAGAAGTGGTGGGACAGGCAGGGGACCATCCCTTGCATTTCTGCCACATGAGGCAGCTGCTTCAGCCCACCTCATCTGTGGGCTCTGCTACTAACTAGGGCTGTGCACACATTAGCATTTACTCCAGGTCCAGGAGTATTTGAAGCTCAGTACACATCATGTTAATCACAATCCATAGGTACACATCATGTTAATCGCAATCCAAACGGGTCAAGGGACCTCTATTTAAGCCCATGCACATGACCCAGAGCTTCCTCTTTAGGTCAGTGCATCGGAACACCCGCTAACCTCTCCCTACTTTTAGGGATTGTGCACTTGACCTTGCTATGCCGTCGTGTGTCGCCTATTGTTGGGACAGGGGCACGGCAGGAATTTTCCCCACTTGGCTGATTGGCTGGTGCCACTTGGGTTTCGCCTGCCGCGTAGCAAATCATCACAACTTGTAAGGTTGCAGATGGGCTCTGGTTCAGGTGATAGGGATGGGGGAATGCTCTTGCCATCACTATGCAAAGGGTATTCCATTAATGGAACCCAGAGACTCAATAGTTTGGTTTACCCTTGCTTGAGTCCAGGGGGACATCGGGGTGGTGGACATAGCATGCCCCCAGCTTTCCGCCATTCCAGGTGTTCACCCTAGGCTGACCTATGATGGTGCCCTGGGTCAGCGCTACGTGCAAGGGTGCAGGGAGCTAGTCAAACCAGAGCCTATGCAACCACTCACCTGATGTAATCAATAAAGTTGTGGCCTAAATTCTGCCAAAAACCAAAGCAAAATTCCAGTCTTGTCTGAATTTATTTATAGGGGGAGGTTTAAAGATCTAAACACGCAACATTTTGAGCTAGATTTAAGCATGTCTTTGTCTCTATTTTACCATTTTAAGCCTGCCTGAACAAAGCTGCTTGCATCTGTTGGTATTCTGAGTGAGTAAATGCTAATTTTACCTTAATACTGCGTGATTATTGTTTTAAGGGGGAGAAAAGGGAGAAATACCAGGAGAATCCAGTCTGTCTTAAAGCATCCTGGATTACTTAAACTAAAGGGCTAAAACTAGCCTACCTAAGCTTCCCTTTTAAGCTGCAAAGGGATGGCACTCTGCTGAACTCACAAATGTGAGGACGAATAATATCTAATAAATATATCATTTCCTAGCATCTATACACATCCCTACAGTGTTTCTGTGTGTTGTAAAGTTGTTTAATAGTACTCAGTGTGAGAGAGAGAACCAGCATAGAGCAAGGTCCTTCCTGGGTGGGAAACGGAGAGGGAGTGGTTAGGTTGCTGATTGTACAATACCGTATCACCTTAGATGGAGGTGGTTGTAAATTATGCTAGATGCTTCCGGGGATTTTTGGTAGACCAGATGTTCACTTTGTGACAAATGGTTGGCTGGGGATTAGCTGTGTTATGGGTAAGGTTGGTAGGAATGCTTGAGAGTGAGTTTTGTAGATGGATGTGTTGGGGAGACGTTACTGTCAGGAGAGGGGAGTGTGGATGCAGCTTCTGTCGCAGTTATTTTGTTTAATTGCAAATGATGTGATAGTCTACTTTTAATTGTATTTTATTTTTACTTTTTTATGTTTAAGGGAATATTTTGCTAATTACACTGTGTATATTGTATCTTGTTTGATTTTCATTTGGAATGTTTTCTTTGTGCTGTTCTATCTGATGTTTCAAGATCGGCTGTAAACCACTTGGGCAGACTTGCTGATTAGGAGATCCCATAGATGCAGTGTTCAGCCGAATGACCAAAAAAAAATGTAACTGTTAATTGTGCATGCACAGGAATTACTTCCAATGGAAGTGACAGCCACTTCCTGTGTTACTGTGTTAGCTAACTGTGTTAGCAATTATCATGTTCTAGTAGGAACCCAAGAAAACTTAGCTTTGCCTCAAGATGTAATGCAGCACCCAGGCAAACCTGCCCTATCCACAGTACATAGAAGATTATCTTTCCCCTCACCCAGCATAACCCAAATCCTCCGGCAGCTTCAAAATAGTCTAGCAACTCCACTTCTAATCCTCCCAAAAGTCATCTAGGAAATCCTTCCATGTGACTACATTTCCTTTCAGCTGCCTGAACACCCTATGATTAATACAGGTATTGGAAAAACTGACTGCATACAAGTAGTCACCAAATGATTGATCATTCATTCATTTCATTTGTATACCACCCTTCATCTGAATATCACAGGGCAGCTCACAAAATAAAACAATGCCTTTCAATTTTCAATGTACAACCTGTGTACAATGAAATTAACCAAGCCTCCCCCCCAAACACTCAATCTCATTGCACTCTGTGTGCTTGTCGCATAGCACACCAACCCCGGAAGTCACTTGCACTATATTATTTTCTGTTCAGCAGCCTAACAGCCCACAGATAGAAACTGTTTTTTTAGCTTGTTGGTATGACTGATTATACTTCTATATCTCCTGCCCAAGGGTAGAAGATTAAAGAGGTGCTGACCGGGGTGTGAATTGTCCCTGAGACTTTTTCTCACTCTCCTAAGGAAACGATCCCTTGTGATGTCATCCAGTGGGCTCAGGGGGACAGCCCATGATACCATGTGCTGTGTTCACCACCCTCTATAAGGACTTTCTGTCCATGGCTATCAAGCCAACGTACCACACTGTGATACAATATGAGAGGACACTTTCTATTGTGGACCGGTAGAAGGAGGTCATCATTTGTTGTTTAACATTGTTCTTTCATAGAATCATAGAATTGTAGAGTTGGAAGAGACCACAAGGGCCATCCAATCCAACCCCCTGCTGAGCAGGAAACACCATCAAAGCATTCTTGACATATGCCTGTCAAGCCTCTGCTTAAAGACCTCCAAAGCAAGACCCTGAGAAAATGGAGTCTCTGTTGGGCCTTCCTAACCACCTGAGTTATATTGTTTTTCCAAGTGAGGTCTTCACTAAGGTAAAGGAAGAGGCTCTCTCCACACAACCCTCCCCCCAATATACAACAGGGCTAGTTCCCCCCTCTTCCTCCAAAAGTCCAACACCATCTTCTTTGTCTTACTAATATTTAGGTGCAAGTTATTCTCTATGAACCATGTAGATACTTTCTGAACCTCCCCCCTTTACGCAGATTCATCTCCACCTGTAATTAGACGCATTATGGTAGTATCATCTGCAAACTTAATAATTACAGAAAACACATAATAAAGCAAAAACAAGCCAATAACTCCCTCTCCCAGAAACACATTTAAAAGGCCAAAAATTGTTTAATCATCCCAAGGCTATAGAGTTACTGTATAGAGAAATGTTTTTGCCTAGCGCCTAAAGATATGTAATGAAGGAGCAAGGTGAGCCTCCTTGGAGAGAGCATTCCACAAATGGGGAGCCACCAAAGAAAAAGCTCCTGTTTTTGTGTTTCCACCCTTTGGGCCTTTGGATTTTTTGGATGATGTTAAAAGAATATTCTCTCCTGGTTCCATTCTAATGAGATCCAATCCACTACTACTTAGGCTTTGGTCTTTTTTGTTTTGTTTTGCTACATTATCACAATAAGAACAGCCACTTGCATTATTCTCAGAACCGCTGAAATAAGTGAAGAACCCATGGTTGTTTTTAGCTAGAAGAATATTATTGTGTGCCACATGAAATATAGAAAATTGGTTTATCAATAGTTATGTTGATTTTATTTTTGCATTTGACCCTAATCCAGATTCTGGCATTTTAATCAGAAACTATAACTGCAGAGACAGACTAGACCAACCATGTTGAGTGCACCATCTTGAACCCAATGGCAGTGATAAAATCTTTCTTGGGAACTGAAAGAAAATGAAAAGGACCAAATTGTGCACAAGCACACAAACACAAACAAACAAACAAACAAACGGAGAGAGAGTTCTGAGTTCCATAGCTTAAATACTGAGATACAGTTTTTGTAAAGAAGGGCACTCTCTAGATATGAATGCATCATTGTTGTTCAGTTCTCAAGGCATAACTCTGTTTTGGTGGTTGTTTACAGAGCAGGTCTAAGTCTTCTGGGAATATTAATGGGAATTATGAAAATGGGATAGATCAGTCTTGCGTCTTTATTACCTTTCATTGAAAGAACTAGAATAATGGGGGAAAGCAGTTATTCTTTCTGGTAATGTTCCATCAGATCCCTGACAAAGCCTAGGGCTTGCTGACCAGAAGATCGGCAGTTTGAATCCCCATGATGGGGTAAGCTCCCATTGTTCGGTCCCAGCTCCTGGCCAACCTTGCAGTCTGTCAAATAGGTACTGCTCCGGCGGGAAGGTAAACAGTATTTTCGTTTGCTCTGGTCCGCCAGAAGCGGCTTATTCATGCTGGCCACATGACCTGGAAGCTGTCTGCGGACAAACGCCAGCTCCCTTGGCCTATAGAGCAAGATGAGCGGCGCAACCCTAGAGTCATCCGCAACTGGATCTAACGGTCAGGGGTACCTTTACCTTTACCTTCCATTACTTGTATTGTCCAGGTAAAGAATAACACAGACATGGTGCAAAACAGTCTCTAACCCTAACAAATGTTTCAAAAACAACCTTGTGTTTTCTTTTATTATGACCGTGTGCAAACTTGATGGCCAGTGGTTTTGTGGAGTAAAAAAGAAAACAAAAAGAAAGACTATCCCCTCACCACTTTCAAGCTCTGGGTTTCATAAAAGATTTTTGTGTGCTACAGCTGTGCTGTTTTCTTTTTAGAGGAAGAGGGAAGTTGTTACATAAGGATGTGGGAGACAGTCATCAACCCTCACATAATGAAATTTCTGCATACATGTATATGATTTATATAATTATAATGTAAATTAACTACCATTGCATAATATTCAATATTTGTTATGTTATCCTACGGTAGAACTGGAATTTTGCAAGGAGGTCAATCTATGGTTTGTGTTTTCTTGCACATCTTGTCCTATCAATGCAAGACAAGCAAGTCTGCAGTCCTCCAGAACTGCCTCATTCATTCATGGTTTCTGTATGCATGCTTTACTGAAATGAAAGGATGGACTGCTCATTAAATCCAAGCTTCCAAAAGTCAAGCTCTGTCTTTAAAATGGATGTTGAAGTACCTTGTACAATGTCTTAATTTTCAGATCCCCTATGTTCCTCTGGCCATTTGACTAACTATACAAACTATACAACTAATTAACCAATTTTAAAATAACTTCAATGATTTTCTTCAAAAAAAAAACGAGCAGGGAGAAGAGAAGATCAGAACCATTATTAAAGGGCAAAACAATTCAATGTGCACCAATTATAGTGGTCCGAAACTGATTTTAATTAGAGAGCAGAATGCACTTTAGATCACTTTGTTGATCTTGTCACTTTCAAAGCTGGCTCTTAGTGCTTGTTTGTCTAAAATTCTTGTTAAAGTACAGTTTTTAATTGGCTTACAGAATGCTTTTCTGAAAGGCTTTAAAATGATTCTTTGGCTTTAACAGTGAATTAGTGCTTCAAAATAAACTGTTCCAATTACAGTTGGCTGCTGATACAGTCCTCAGTAGCAGGAAATGTTACACTTTATTAAAACTGAACGGCACAATTCTCTTTTCCCCTGTGCATGCCCCACTGGAATGAGGGGTGGGCGACAACATAATAATCCCATAATGCATTTTTGCCACTCCTGTCTTTCCAATGTTCTCGGGCAGGAAAATGTCTCAGGAGACTTTGCTTTAACACTCTTTATAAAGGCCTGCTATTAAAACACAGGAATGAATCATGCAGTGCTGACAAACCGCAGCACATGAATAATTTGCAGATATCATGAGTTCAAGCCAATCATTATCCTCTTCTCAGTAAGAGCAGCTTCCTATGCACTTCCTCCAGTGGCTGTACTGCAAAAGTAGGATTGTAGGAAGTAAGAGGCAGATGTTTCCATTCTGAGAGCAGTGCCCAAACTGCACAGGATGTGCACGTCCTACAGTTATTCCCATCCGTCATGTACACATAGGAAGGGATCTGACATCCTAAAGTATCAGACCCCA
Source organism: Zootoca vivipara (assembly GCF_965207765.1). Lineage (NCBI taxonomy): Eukaryota > Metazoa > Chordata > Lepidosauria > Squamata > Lacertidae > Zootoca > Zootoca vivipara. The sequence continues at coordinate 59,740,604 of NC_142586.1, forward strand.
AATAATAAGGATATGCAAAATCAATGGCCAAACTGCCACTGACATATCTGATTTTTGATGGCACCATAAACAAAGGGATCTATTTTTTTATGGATATCATTAGTCCTTGAAGAATCCTTCTGGCATTTCACATCAGATTTAAGTAATCGTGCAGGTAGGGGGAGCAGAGTTTTGTGGTTCTAAAATACACAGAGAGTACAGGGTTCCAGAAATTCACTCTCTAACTCAGGCTCCCTCAGACTTGGACCTCCAGATGTTTTGAGACTACAGTTCCCATCATCCCTAACCACTGGTCCTGCTAGCTAGGGATTATGGGAGTTGTAGACCAAAAATATCTGGAGGGCCGAGTTTGAGGAAGCCTGCTCTATTGCTCTAACTTGTAGAGACAACCAGAATTGCGATGAGGTTGAAGCTGGCAGCCGGTGGAAAGACCCAAAACAGACTGTAGAAGTGGGGCCTGTGCCATCAACACTGATGTCACTTTGCAAGCAGTAGCTGGTGAGAGGTTGAAGGAGCCTGGCTGGGCTAGACAGAGGGACACCTTGGCCCAATCCAATCCCTGACTGGTGCAAATGGGCTTGGATTGCTGTGTCTATGTTTAAAAACTCATGTTTTGCACAAAACAGGATTAGATTGGGCAAATTTTGCAAGTTAGGTTGCCCAGGTTTTGGGGATTGGGCGTTGTTTTGGACTGTTTTAATAGGGTTTTCATTGTTGTAACCCACCCTGGGGCCTTCAGGTGAAGGGCAGGTAAACAACAACAACAACAACAAGAATCTACTCTCTGCGGGGAGTAGCTGAATGAAGAATCATTGTTTTCTTTCAAGAACTGATCAAGTTCAATGTTTCAGATGTATAGATTTTGAACACTAATATTATAAAATGACAGATTCACAGAGCAGTCCTACACATGCCTACTCAGAAAAAGTATATCCTATGAAATGGTGGGCTCTCAGTTTTGGGGTCCTGAAGCTTGAACTGTAATGAAGTCCCTTTGCAACCAGTCACCAGGTCTGGGTAACTACTGTTAACTTCTTCAGTGGGCCTGTTCCATGACAGTTCGTCACAATTTTCTTTAAGTTTAACTACTACATCTCGAATTTTGATTAAAATTGCCATAATGGACTATCTCAAAAGGTCAAAAGGTCAAAAGAATGCCAGTGCAAGTATATAAATAGTTACAGCTGTGGCGGGAAGGTAAACAGCGTTTCCATGCACTCTGGTTTCTGTCATGGTGTCTCGTTGCGCCAGAAGCAGTTTAGTCATGCTGGCCGCATGAGCCAGAAAGCTGTCTGTGGACAAATGCCATCTCTCTCGGCCTGAAAGTGAGATGAGTGCCGCACCTCATAGTCATCTTGGACTGGACTTAAAGGTCCAGGGGTCCTTCACCTTTACCTTTTTTTACCCTATGCAATGTGGGCATACAACCAGCTAAGTGGAGTGAAGTGTCAACAATTTTATTCAGCCATGTGATTTATTTGCTAGTATGACTTTCAGTGCTTTTCTATGATTATCATATGCTATGTGATTTGGGCCAGAGCAGCTGTCCTTAGAGGTATGACTAAATCCCCACTCCCACCCCTCATTTAAAAAGTTATAATATTGCTGTACTACATAGCCACCTCCACCTGCTTTCAATAGTCTCGTGGGTCTGTGGGGTTAAGAATCCCCTTGCCCTGTTCTTATGTTCCACTTCCTGACATTCCCACAAACTCAAGGAAAGTTAAGAGGTACGATATGGTAGCATTGCTGTCTAAACCAGATACCTTTTGAAACATTTGCCATCTAGAACTAGTGTTATGCTAGTTCAACCTTCACTGGTTTTCAGCTCCCCCAGAGTTCCCCCCTTCCCTCTTGTCAAGACACAGCTGCATTTTGCATAGTGTTGATAATAGGAAATGAAACACTGTATCATAACAGTGCCCAGCAGGGCATAATCTATCAATTCTTAATAAGATTACTTACCTAATATATGGAGGAAACATCTCTCATAATATTGTACTACATAACAAATAGGGTTATCGGAGGTATTTTTATATTGGTTTTCTGGTTATGCTGTATGGAGACATCTGAGTGAATTAAGGGGAGCTGTGCAACGTAAAATACTTGTCAGGTGTTTTTATATATATAATAATGTTTGCTAAAATAATATGAATAATACAAGGTGTATTAATAAACATTTTCAAGACTCTAAATGACCTGAGAAAGGACTGTTCCCCTTTTAAAATGGAATTTTGAAATGTTATTAAAGGAGCGCACAATCTGCCAGTCTTGGAGTAAGTAATGCCATCATCTTCATTTAATGTGACACAATCACGGCCAGTTCATTACATTGCAGAGAAGCAGGGAAAGGAGAAGCACAAATAGGTCTCTTCTGTGGAGTTGGTCCATCTAGGCTCTCCGGGAATTAAGATGGGGTTCTGGCCCAGCCTTAGCTGGAGATGTCTGGGATCGAACCTGGCAGATGTTCTGTCACTGAGCTATGGCCCCTTCCCCTCAGCAGGTATTAAAAGCTGCTCAACTGCATTTTAACTGGATATTAAAAAGGAAAAACATATAGCAAAACAACAAACACAAGAGAGAATGCCTATAGCTTCTTAGCAGCTACAGAATCACAGCTCTAGACCCAATAACCAGGAAGCAACCCTGAAAGATACAGCCAGATTATATTATGGAAGTGTTCCATGCACCACATAATGTCAGATCTCCTGATACTTTGACTTAGAAGGGGCAAGGGAGCTTCAAACTGGGTTGGACCAGCCTTTTTGTAAAAAGAGGAGTTCAGCCCCTCCCACTGCCCTGAGCTATTTCCCCACTCAAAACACCTCTCCTCAAAACTGGCTTGGAGGCCAAATATTTGTTGGTAGCAACAGCTGCGGACATTAGTTACTCCCTCCCTCCCCCGATTCCTCTTCCAGAATCAGAACCTTGAACTTTTCAGAGAAAGCATAATTTTCATGTAGTTGTTTGCCGTGGTTATATTAACCTCCCAATCCCAATTTGTTTTGTTTTTGGTATTGTCTGTCTTCCCAGGAAATGTTTAATTTATGTGGTTAAAATTAGCCTTGCAATGTAGAAGGGAGTGCTAGGCCACTGGAATTTCCCCCCCTATAAAGTTAACCCAATTTTTATCTGGATTGCTTAACATCTGCATAGTTCTAGATGCAACACACACACAAAATATGCAGTGCTGGGGTAAGACCAGCTCTCAGGACAGTAGATTTCTTTCAAAAAGAGTATATATGATAATAAACCAGTGGGGTCTTGTCTTCTTCTTATTAATAGCTTCCCTAATTCTTTGTATGTGGTCTACTATTTTGTGTGATTTACTGCGCATACAAGGTAATCATTCCATGGCTTCAACATTAAGGACTTAATTCTGAGATCCGGGGGTGTTTTTCTCCAGCATATAACTTACAAGGTTTCAAGGAGGGCATTTTAAAGACCTAGTTGTATTTTGTGTCAGGGTTTAGAAACCAGATCACAATTAAAAATGCCACTTAGCTTGACCGTTTCTCTTGCACACACAGCCTCTGTCTCTAAACTCTGCACAACAGGGCTATATTCAACAGAGGCAGCTTCTCCCGAAATGGAGGAACAATCCCCTTTTGGACATAGGGCTTGCCGAACAGAAGGTCGGCAGTTCGAATCCCCGCGACGGGGTGAGTTCCTGTTGCTCAGTCCCTGCTCCTGCCAGCCTAGCAGTTCAAAAGCATGAAGTGCAAGTAGATAAATAGGTACCGCTCCAGCGGGAAGGTAAACTGCGTTTCTGTGCGTTTCTGTGGTTCGCCAGAAGCGGCTTAATCATGCTGGCCACATGACCCAGAAGCTGTACGCCAGCTCCCTTGGCCAGTAAAGCGAGATGAGTGCTGCAACCCCAGAGTCGTCCATGACTGGACCTAACGGTCAGGGATCCCTTTACCTTTACAGAAGTGTGGAAGCATGAGTAACTCATACCTTCATTTTTCAATCACATTTTAGCATCCAAAGCCATGGCCATGAAATGCACTGGGTGACCTTGGGTCAGCCACTATCTGTTAGCCTGACCTGCCTGACCCTTTCTTAGGAGGTCTTGGTGAGGAGCAGAAGTGTACATAGTACCCTGAGCTCCTTGTTGGGAAAATGGGAGAAAGCTGTAATAATCAATAAAAAGACTATTTGGTACAATGGCGAGGAGATGAAAGAACCAGCCCCATGAGGAACCCATCACCTCAAGGTGTCTAGAGTGCCTTGAAACAGCGGTTTTCAAGGGGGCAGTGTCCTCTTTGCTGTTGCTCTGTTGTTCCATGGGGATGGAAGGTTTAAACCATTAAACTGAGGAATGTCATATCAAATATCTAAAGTTTAGACCTTCAGTTTGACATTCCTCAGTTTGATGCTTTGTGCTGTTTAAAGGTGTCTATTAAAGAGCTGATTCCCAAGCCATTCTAGTTAAAATGAGGGGACATCACACTGAGATGGGCGGCCTCTGTGGGTATGTTCACGTGATTGGATTTATGTGAAGGGAGAGAAGGGATGAGTTAGCTGCCTCCACCTCCTGTGGGGCATCTCTGTGGTCTGGCCACGCTGCCTAGCTCCATCTTCAATGCACTGGTGGCAGTCCCCATCTCATCGCATTAGAATAACGTGTGAATCCAGTGGCATCTGGTGCCTACCCAAAGATGGCATGCCAGAAAGACAATTTCAGCTCGTTACTTTCCTTAGCTAGTGCCTTACATCACATTTTTAACAGGTGCTCGGTGAAATCTTAACAATTCTGGGTTTTGCTTTTGTTTGCCTCATGGAAGTTGACGTACGAAGCACATGTTACTGTCAAAGTCTGGTCCTAATATTATTTGGCATGTCTGCCTCATCTAGTCGCTTTCCAGACTCAGTGTGGGTTTCCAGAAAAAAAGAGAGCTTTTCATTGAAATGCTACCAATACTGCTGAACATCTGGTGACATATTTTAAAACAAAACATTGCTGTCTTAAAGCTGGCTGGTGTAGGTGGTGGGGCTTTTAAATAACTTAAAACTTGCTTCTCCTTTGCTATAAATCAGCCACACGGAAATATTCAGTCAGGAGTTTGATTGTGAGGCTTTTAAAAAGGGTGTTACTGTGGTCTTTTTTTTTTAAAGGCTCCTGCCAGTTAAATTGATAGGTAGATCTTTTCTGAATTACTTTTCCAGTGCAATCTTTGTGGATAGGATCTGATATTAAAAATAAAAGTAACTGTAACAGCTTTGGATGTTCATCCATACATCAACAATGTAAATCCAAGCCTGCTGGATTTTCAAATGGATATAATAAGGAGGTAAATACTCTGGCCATTTTGGGAAAGGGGGAATTGAACAGTGGCAACAACAGTTTTAACTTTAGGATGGAATTTTAAAAAATCTATTTTATTTTAACCACAGTGCAATCCAATGTTTGTTTATTATGGGGTAAGTCCTGCTTTTTTCATTAAAATATATAATAAAACTTCTTTTCTTCTCAAATGTCCTTTGGAAATGTCAAACAACAACAAAAAACCAGAATAGTTTTTAGTTTTTGTGTCATTGGATTAGGTGTTTTGCAAAATATTCTCCATCACCAACCAAGCATGTGCTCTGTGACACACAAATTACTATGTGAACATTCAGCCCAGCCCTATTTGGCTTTGCTCAAATGTTTAGAAAGAAGCCCAAATCAGGATCCAAAGAGGAATTGAATGGAGATTGAAAGAAGGCAACATAACCTGCCATCTCACAAAATGAACTAGATGGGTTAATAGAAGTTGGGAATATCGGTGTCTCTTAACTAAGGCTGTAGGCTATTGTGGCCAAATTTACAGAAAATCTAAATGAGGTTGGCTGTGTTATATACGAGTTAAAGACATTAGGATTATACCTAAAGGAGCTATTCACTGGGCATCGTACTGCCCCTCTTGAAATCACTGGGATTACATCAATGTAAGTGGTCTTCCAGCAGCCCTCTATAAGCAATAAATCACTTGACAAATATGTTATTAAACATAAGCTGCTGTTGTAGAACTTAAGCCCATCCTAATAGGTTTATTATGTGAGGTTGAGAGCAAGAGCAACACTGGCTTTTTTATTTTAAACATTATCATGAGTAATTACTTTAGATGTTTGCTTAACAAAACAATAATGCTGAACGATGCAGATAAAACACCAGCATTTCCCACTGAAAAGATTTCGGTAACCTTCAGCTGCCAGATAAATAGAGGCCGACTTCTACAAGACAAACAAAGTACTGATGTCAGGGAGTTTAATTGTCAGAGAAAGGCAAATACGGTGAAACATTTTCTTCTGCTTATTTGTCTGAATCTAAAGCTGATAAGTCATTTCATGTCTCACTTTCCACAATGTATGGGCATAATTTCTGAAATGGGTGCATGGGGAATTCACATCTGTGTATAACTTGGCGCAAGCTCAGAACCTCACTCAGGCCACATCTGCACTATACATTTAAATCACTATGATACCACTTTAGTAGTCAAAGAAGCCTAGTCACTGTAGTTCATTGAGGTTGCTGAGAAGTGTTAGGAGACCCCCATTCCCCACACAGAGCCAGAGCTCCCAGAGTTCTGTGGCGTTTGGCCAGGGATTCAAAGGCAACAAGCACACTTCTGACTGACAATTATGGGTTTTATTGATTATGCATAAAAACACATGATGCATCTACACAAAGTCTAAGGCAAGTTGCAAAGCAGTTTATTATTTATTGAATTTATATACCGCCCTATGCCCAGGGGTCTCAGGGCAGTTCACAGAATAAAATCGAGATATAAATTCACAAAATACCTAATAAAAATAAACACAACAACCCAATAGCCCCCCCATAAAACCACATTTTAAAAGGGCATAGGATGTCAATCAAATCAACCCAAGGCCTGGTTAAAAAGGAACATTTTTTGCCTGGCATCTAAAGGTGTATATTGAAGGTGCCAGGCGAGCTTCCCTGCGGAGATCATTCCACAGACGGGGAGCCACAGCAGAAAAGGCCTGTTCTTGTGTTGCCACCCTCCAGACCTTTCAGGGAGGAGGCACATGAAGAAGGGCTTCAGAAGATGATCTCAGAGTCCAGGTAGGTTCATATGGGAAAAGGCGGTCCTTGAGGTATTGCAGTCCTGAGCCCTTTAAGGCTTTATAGGTCAAAACCAGCAATTTGAATCGGGCTCGGAAACTATTTGGTAGCCAGTGCAGTTAAGCACTATTATGGCAAAACTCTTCTTAAAATAATCTAACTGATGCCTCTTCAGCCATCAGAGAATCCTGTAGAAATGAGAGCGAATGCAACCCCCTTGCCTGGAGCTGTTGCAAAGCACCATTCCAGATCACTGGTCTTATGCTGTGTTCTCTGAGAAACATTTCCTGGGACTTATATTTATACTGCTGTGCCTGGGAACATGGCAGGCAGCCATTTTCTTGTGCCAGGAGGTGCCACTGGCATCATCTCAGGTACATCAAAGGGATGGACAGCTCCCCTCTTCTATTGTTAGTGTGGGAATACTAATCACTGTTCTTCTCATGGCTTTGATCCTGCAAACCCATGTCTCAGCCATCTATCTCATCCCTGGTTGACCTCATGTAGTGATAATGCAGGTTACTGCCTCTGCCTTATCTCTGTAGTCTAAAAATAAGCTATGGCATATTGATTCTTTGTTTACCTCGTAAAATGAACCCCTTAAAGGATGCAGCCTAAAAGATCAAAATATTGCAATGGCTTTCTGATAAGACATTAAGGCTGTAATTGTTGAATGCCACTTACCTCCTCATGATACATTTGTTTTTTCCATACATTTAGAAAGAGGGATTGATTGTAAAACCACCTTGGGAAATGAGCTCTGTGTGGGGAACAACTCTCAGCACCCTTGACACTCTAAAGTTCCCAGGATTCTTTTAGGGAAGCCATGCCTATTAAAATGGTCTCATAGTGCTTTAAATATGTAGGTAAAAAAAGGTAAATCACTCCTGGATGGTTAAGTCCAGTCCAAGGCAACTCTGGGGTTGCAGCGCTCCTCTTGCTTTCAGACCGGGGAGCCGGCGTTTGTCTGCAGACAGCCTTCCAGGTCATGTGGCCAGCATAACTAAACCGCTTCTAGCGCAACAGGACACCGTGACGACAACCAGAGCATAGGAAAACGCCGTTTACCTTCTCACCGCAGCAGTACCTATTTATCTACTTGCACTTCATGCTTTTGAACTGCTAGGTTGGCAGGAGCTGGGTCAGAACAACAGGAGCCCACCCCATCGCAGGGATTCGAACCGCCAACCTTCTGATCGGCACGCCCAAGAGACTCAGTGGTTTAGACCACAGTGTCACCCGCGCCCCTTTTCAATGTGTAGGGCTGATGTGGCCTCATTAAGCTTGATGTACCAAGAGTGGTGCCTTCACTTCTTTTTTGGTCTAGACTCCCTCACTGTTTGGGTGGATTCATTTCAAAGGTGACAGTCCTCAGGAAAGACATAGCATGGCTTCTCCCTCTCCCCCAGTTACAACCGCCCACACACAATTACTTTGTGTCAATAACTTGCCATGACAGAAATTTGCAGACCAATAAATGTAATATAGTAGACATATTTTTATATGGATGGTGCAGCATGTAATAGGGCTGGGGCAATTAAGGGAGACAGATGAGGGTCTGCCTGGACCTTTCTTAAATCTTCAAGAGCCTTGCATACACATGCAGTCACTTTATGGAAATGTGGCGAGGGGAGATTGATCTTTGACTCAGCTTCTAGCCAGCAATAAATCTGACAGCTAGCTTTCAAGAAATGATACCCTGGACAAGATCTATTTTATTTTAAGAAAGGATGAAAGAGTAAAAAAATAATAATCTTAATCTGTTTATCTGCTCCCACTTCATGGGATGATAAAAACCCCATTATATACTCAGACCTCTGCAGTCCAGAGCATTCTTATTGGATATTTATGTAGTGGCTGATCTATAGCTTAATATAAGTAGCCTAATGAACACTTTCAATGACATCAACTTGTGGGCAATACCTGGAGCAGAAAGCGGGATTTCCTTTCAGTTTCCTAAGAAATTCCATGGAACAGCATTGCTCTGACCAAAGTAATTGCACTTGGAACAACAGGGCATTTAGCAGAGAAACTATTGATTAGTTGAAGTGATTCAGATTAATTTGAAAGGACATTTCACTCAACCAAGGCCATTTTTATTATATTTTGATAGAAAAAGTTTGTAGTTGGGTTCTGGTTGTATTGGGTGCCAAAAGGAGATTATGTCATCTTTATTCTGGTGTGTCCTGGACTTGTTGGACTCAAGACGCCTGCTGATTTTGCATTTGGAGAAGCATTGCCTGTGCTGGCAGTCTTTTCCCACCATAATGTATGGTGTAGATTTCTAGACACAAAGGTAATAAACAAAAATCAATTATAGGTACTAGATAGATAGATGGCTAGATGAATAGATAGATGGCTAGATGAATAGATAGATGGCTGAGATTGGATTTCTTTATGTGCATATGTAATCTAATTTACATTCAACACTGAGGCTTTTGGGAGGAAGCAGATCGAGTGGAGAGCTAACCAAGAATGTATAAAAATGCTTAGGCTGGTTGTGTTGTAGCATCTTTCTAAAGTTTGGTTAGATACACTCTGGGACTGTACCCCGGGTTCCTTTCCCTTTCCTTGGTTCAATGAAGCTTTTAAATAAAAATAAAAAACCAACCAAACAAATCTTTGGGTATATTTGCTTAACTTTTCCTAAATTGCAATTAGTGCCCAAAACTTCAAGGCAATGTGCTACAAGCATTACAAGTCGGAAAACTCTACAAAAATAAAGTCATACCCAAGTGTTTTTCAGTGTTGCTCAGAACTGTTGACTCTGTTCTCAGTTGAGCTAGGAAAACTTGCCCATCGCTATTTTTAATATGGTTTAAACATATCAAACTGTAACTTTGCTGTGCTAACAACACCTTACAGTGATAAATACACCATGCTGAGGCCAATGAACACCGCTAGTGCACATGCACACAGCTCTACAAAAGATGTAGCAATTTCCCTGAACAATGGTTGTATGATGTATCTTTCTCTTCTTGTAGCGAACACAGTGATAGTCCATTCTGTGTCTCAATGATGCCTTAGAGGCGACAGTTAATTGCATCCCTAAATGAACATTTCAATAAGCTGACATTAGCGGCTGAATGAAAGTGACAAAAGACAAGGAATACAACACGAACACCCCTGCAGTCACTAATCAAAGAAGAGTGCAGTGCGTTTAATGAAAGTGGAAAGCGCAATCCAGTGTATGTTTCCTTGGGAGAAAAGTTCTCTGAATTCAGTTGGGATGCACGCCCAAGGAAGTAGGGTAGGGAGGAGAGACACAGAGAGCAGTCTGCTAGGAAACCAGGAGGATTTGAAAAAGCTTAAGAAGGCTGGATTGTGCCTGAGAAGAACACAGAAAGAAAAGAAAGTCTGTTCTCTGAAAATTGTGGGGAGCGACGATTATATGTGGGGTCTGATGGATCTATAGGCTTTCATCTGGGAAAACAACCCTTCCCCATAGAAACTTGAGGAATACTAAATAAAAAAATTCCTTCCAGTAGCACCTTAGAGACCAACTAAGTTTGTTATTCGTATGAGCTTTCATGTGCAAGCACACTTCTTCAGAAGGAAGCTCATACCAATGACAAACTTAGTTGGTCTGTAGGGTGCTACTGGAAGGAATTTTTTTATTTTGTTTTGACTACGGCAGACCAACACGGCTACCTACCTGTAACTAGAACTTGAGGAATACTACCAGTACTTTGCCCTGCTGGAAGGCATTGGGGTACTTGTGACAAATGGCAGCAATTCTTTTAGTTTCTATTGTCATCTCAGGCCTACTTCAGCACTTAGCAAACAACATACCGTACCTTGCATTACAAGGGTTAGGGGTGTGGGGAAGACTGCTGTGCTTCTATCCTGGAAGCAAAGGGCTGATAATGAGTTTGAGTATGCAGACCTGAGCAGATACTACAGGACATGTGCTGATTGGAAATGAAGCAGCATTTCTGCCCAAAACTTCTGCAGGCACACAAAGACTTGAAAGTGGGCTTGTCCTGATGCTGTCATGACCACAAATAATCATGAATGCCCCCCCCAGAAGTCTAAAGGGGCCCTGTGGCTCACTCAGTGGGACTTACTTCTGAGTAGATATGTAAAAGTGCATTATGAATGACTGCACAGGAAAAGAAATGAAGGTCCCAATGGAAGGATGCAGAGGAAGCCGAGGCAAAGCAGGGAGAAAAAAAAGGAGATGAATGTAGCTTGGAGCTGCTATCCTTCAACTCTCCGCATATTTCCAGGCCAATTTAATGGCCATGGTTTTCATGCATATTCCCACCATTTGGATAGCTCATTTGGAGACTCCCTAGTTCTTTCCTTCTGCTGTTTTTTTGTTTTTGTTTTTGCTTTTGCTTTTTGCAAGGGAAGGAAATTGCTTCAATGGTTTTAGAATGAAGAGGTGGACTATTTGCAGTCTACCAAGGACAGGACCAGTAGTGATAGTAATTGAGATAGGAAGAGTTATGGAACTTATAGATCCTGTTCAGCAGAAGCTACCTGGGAAATTTGGATTCTCCCTGACTGGAGAAACAAATACTGGTAGAGGAAATATGCTATGCAATGAATACCGTGTGCAGTTTTGGGTCCTTCATTATTGAATGGATATCACATAGAAGTCCAGAAAATGGCAAACAGAAGTATCTAGGAGCACTTTCCTTTCCTGGAACGTGGGATGGAGAGGAATTGGTGGGATGGAGAGGAACGTGGGATGGAGAGCATTTTGAAGTGAACTCATCTGGATTGGAACATAATTGGTTTTTTTTGGATTTCTCATTTTCCAAATTCGGATACATTTTTCTCGCCCCAACAAATGTACCAAAATGCATATTTCACGATAAAGTAGAAATTGACATATATTGACATAAAATATTTAAATATGGCTTTTGGGGTTGATTTTTTTTAAAAAAATCAAATTTTAATGTGGAAATGGGATGGAATGAACCAATGAATGAACACATACAGCAATGACATGGTGCAGAAGTAGATTGATCAATCTTTCCCTGAAGCATTGGGGACTTCTAAGGCGAAAGGAGAGACAAGAATGGGACATAATTTGTGAGTATCTTACAAGAATGAGAAAATGTTCTTGCTCTTATAGAATTTGAGAATATGGAGTTAGTCAGGGGAGTTGGCTTGAAGTACGTTCACAACTGATAAAAGAAAGCTAAATTACCACACACCCACTCAGAAGTAAATCCTCTTGAATTAAATGGGGTTTATTCCCTGATAAGTTTATGGACTTTTCCCTGCAAGCCAGGATACTTCAATTGAGCTTCTGTGTTCAGAGGTAATGTACCTGTATTTGTAAATTCCAGGTGCTTTGGACGAACAACAGCAGAGACTTTTCTCTTCATGCACTTCATGTAAGGTCCTCCAAAGAATTTGGCTGAGCTGGTAGCAGAATACTAAATCTGGTGGATCCAGCAGATCCCCTATGCTTTCACAGGGGAGAAATGGATTTAAACAGGGAGCTGGATTAGATTATTCACTGGTGACCTTCCAAATATCTGATTCTGTAGAAAAAACATTCACCAAGACAAGAATCTAGATATCATGCTTATGTCAGTCGCTTCTCAATTTATGGTCTCTCTGGAAAGTACTGGTTTAAAAATATGTATACATCATCAGGCAGACTGAATGAACTTGGAATTTTTCCAGTTTGTTGCTTAAATCTCTCTCTCTCCCCTCCCTTCCCGTCTCTCTGTGTATGTGTGTGTTATTTAAACATTAGACTGGAGATGGTCCTGATTTATTATGCAATTATGCATGCAGGAAAAGTGTGACAGACTTGCTAGCAAAATTCTTCTAGCAACTGTGCCAATATTATTTACTGCACATGTGTAGAAACTGGATATTAAGTTGTGATATCTTTGGCTGCATAATGATATTTAATAATGAAACATCCAAAGCAAATGGCCCATATTATGAATGAATTGCTTGGGAAATTTCATTTTCCGCATAAAAGTGGCTTTCTGATGAAAGAAAGGCAAACCAAATATTGAGAACCTCCCCCCCCCCCCGGAGATAAAGGAGACCCATGGGTTCTTCCTTCTGAGCCCTATAACAAAGAATGTGGACTTGGGTTTGAACCCTGAAATATCTGGATGTTGCCTAAAGCGCATCCTTTTGATTGTATAATAAACCTCTGAAGATGGAGGTTTATGTGGGGAATAAATGTTTATATGCTGATGGGCACTTAATGAGGCTTGAAAAGCTCTGCGGTAAAGTGGGAGCCAGCTGCCTCCAGCTGGTTCCCACATGTGGCTCTAAATGTTGTTTGCAGGGATTTGATGGCTTCAAATGTCAGGCATGTCAGGGACCGTGGGAACAGTGCCAGAGTTACAGCCAGTGCACATATTAAGAAAATCCATGTTGGATCAGAGCAAAAGTCCATTGAGTCCCACATCCTGTTTCCACCAGTGGCCAGGCAGATGCATCTGAAACTCCCACAAGCAAACAGTGAAGGCAACGGCACTCCTTTGTTTTACCTCTCAGCAACTGGTGTTTACAGGTAAACTGCTTCTGATCAAGGATGCCCCGTTTAACAATTGTCTGTGGTTAATCCTCTTTCAAATTGGCACTTAACTCCATGAAATAACGTTTGCCTTGTATGAAGTGTTTTCTTTTGTATGTCCAGAATCTGCTGCAAATCAGCACTATTGTGTCATGACGCAGGATTTATCTGACACATTTGCCTCCAAGTATTACAGAGAGGTTGAATCCTGGCAAGACTGAAGTACTGTTTCTGGGGGACAGGGGGCGGGTGGGTGTGGGGGACTCCCTGGTCCTGAATGGGTTAAGTGTTCCCCTGAGGGAGCAGGTGCGCAGCCTGGGAGTCATTTTGGACTCACAGCTGTCCATGGAGGTGCAGGTCAATTCTGTGTCCAGGGCGGCTGTCTACCAGCTCCATTTGGTACTCAGGCTGAGACCCTACCTGCCCGCAGACTGTTTCACCAGAGTAGTGCATGCTCTGGTTATCTCCCGCTTGGACTACTGCAATGCGATCTACGTGGGGCTACCTTTGAAGGTGACCCGGAAACTGCAATTAATCCAGAATGCGGCAGCCAGAGTGGTGACTGGGAGCAGCCGCCGGGACGACATAACACCGGTCCTGAGAGATCTACATTGGCTCCCAGTACGTTTCCAAGCACAATTCAAAGTGCTGGTGCTGACCTTTAAATGGCCTTGGTCTTGTATACTTGAAGGAGCGTCTCCACCCCCATTGTTCAGCCCGGACACTGAGATCCAGCGCCGAGGGCCTTCTAGCGGTTCCCTCACTGCGAGAAGCAAAGCTACAGGGAACCAGGCAGAGGGCCTTCTTGGTAGTGGCACCTGCCCTGTGGAATGCCCTCCCATCAGAGGTCAGAGAGATAAACAACTATCTGACATTTAGAAAATACCTAAAGGCAGCCCTGTTTAGGGAAGTTTTTAATCTGTGATATTTTAATGTATTTTAATGTGTGTTGGAAGCCGCCCAGAGTGGCCGGGGGGGGGGGACCCAGCTAGATGGGCGGGGTATAAATAATAAATTATTATTATTATTATTATTATTATTATTATTATTATTATTATTATTACTATTAGAGACACACATAGGAACAAAGAAACAAAATGTGCCCTCCCCCAGTTTAAAAGGCCATAGATTGTACAAAGAGATAGCGGGAACATTCTTTCATATGTGGTGGACTTGTAAAAGGGTAAAAGGGTATTGGGAAATGATCCATAATGAATTGAAAAAAATGTTTTAAAGTACTTTCCCCCCAAACCCAGAGTCCTTTCTGTTAGGGATAATTCAGACTGAAATTCCCAGATGTCAAAAAATGTTATTTATGTATGCCACTTCTGCGGCCCATGTTTTGTTAGCCCCCAAATGGAAAATGAGTGAGGTCCCAACCAAAGAAGAATGACAACTTAAGTTGACAGAATATTCACAGCTTGCAGACTTAACTTATAAAATAAGAGAACAAGAAGAACATGTGCTTAGGGAAGATTGGAAAGCTTTTATTGAATATATGAGAAATAATTGTGTACAGCTGAAAATGCTGGCAACATTAAGATAAATTCCACAGTGTAAATAAGTTTTGAGGGATGCAACAAAGGGAATACTGAATGGTATAGTTTTTGCAAAATATGCAGGGATTTATGATATGTAAAATGAACCATGGAAAGAGAAGAAGGGAAGTCATTGATATCTTAAGGATGTAAAAATGAGTACTTTAAATTGTAAAACAGAAAATTTAATAAAAAGTATATACAAAAAAACAAAACAAAAGGCAATATATTGTTTAATTAGCCAAAGCCAAAGGGAGAAATGTTTTTGCCAGGCACATAAAGATATGTAACAAAGGTGCCAGGCGAGCCTCCCTAAGGAGAGCATTCCACAGAAAGGGCCTGTTCTCGTGTTACCACTCTCTGCACCTCTTGTGGAAGAGGCACACAAAGACCGGCCTCAGATGATGACCACAGGGTCCAGGTTGGTTCAAATGGGGAGAAGTGGTCCTTGAGGTGTTGCGGTCCTGGGCCATTAAAAGCTTTAAATGACAAGGGTTTGAAACCGGGTCACACACAGCCCAAACCAATCATCTGTTTTCTGCACCATGATTGCTCGCTTCCATGTTAATCTTCAAACTTTTCACTAAATCCTGAGAGCTGGGGTCATAATAAAATATGACAGTTGAATTTCTTACATTGTGGATTTAACAGCAAATCTCTGTGAATCGAGTAATAAGAGGGTGCCAGGGCAATGAACGAGTGCCCAATCACATATTATCCAACAAGGCAAAGGGTCACAATTAAAAAACAACAATATGATATTCATTCCACGTGTAGCCTTGTTGCTAGAGGATAACTGCTCTCCTATTCATCCCTTTAAGAAGGTGGGGAGGTGTGCACTTTTTCTCTCCAGGGCCTAAGCACACCAATCTTCACAGAACTATATAACTCTGTTATGATATTTGAGGGAGAACATTACAGTGGGTGGGGACTTTTTGAGCATTTTTATACTTGAATGGTATCACTGGGGGCTTTAGTCATTTATTGTTTTAAAAGGATGAGCATGCCTAAGCACGGAACTTCTAAGGATATATATTCCGTGTTTCTCATATTATAAGTCATGTCTTATATTTTTTTTTACTCAAGAAAATAAGCCTATGGCTTATTTTCGGGGGTGTCTTATTTTTTGCCGAGCCCCGACTGAGCGGGAGCTGGCAAAGGCAGCAGCCCGCCGCCGGCTTGGAGCTCGAGCCGGCAAAGGCAGCAGCGGCGCCTTGCTGGTTTTCGCTCCGTTGGGGCGGGGAGCAGGAAGTCGCTCACAACTTTCCGGATCCCTCCCCGCCGGTCTCCTCCTCCTTCCCGCTGCGCCTCCCCTTTCTGGGTTTCTCGGCGGCACCTCCTTCTCCTCTTCCGATGCTGGCTGGCGGCTTTGTGCTGGAATGCCGCGTGCGCAGCTTTCAGGTACCGGTAGACGAGGACGCGGGTCGGGGTGGGGATGCACGTGTGAACGCCCTAGGTGAAGGGTCGGAGGCTGCAAGGCAGGGGTACGAACGCAATTCTCACCCGATTCGGTGGAGCTCGGCAAAGCGCCGCTGCTGCCTTTGCCGGCTCGAGCTCCAAGCCGGCGGCGGGCTGCTGCCTTTGCCAGCTCCCGCTCAGTCGGGGCTCGGCAAAGCGCGCACTGCTGCCCTTGCTGGGTCCCGCTGGGTCGGGACTTGGCGCGGCGTGCCCTGCCATACCGTACCAGCACGTCTTATTTTCGGGGTATGCCTTATATTTCGCCAGGTCTGGAAAATCCTGCCATGCCTTATTTTTTAGAGATGCCTTAAAATATGAGAAACACGGTTTTTAAACAAACAACTGTATAGAATACCACAAAACTGGATGGTCACAGGAGGAAGAAAGCTGTGTTCCTGTTTCTCATGTCTACATCTATGCATTATATGCAATAGGTGGCATTAACAGTTGTGGAGCCACATTCCAGATGGAGATGATATCAGTGGTAACACTGTCAGGGGGAAATCCTCATTATATTGTTCTCGAGTGCTGAGACGATGCAGCATTCAAACTACAGAACCAGAGCATTGTGTTGAGAGGACAAATTTGAGTCTCAGCCTAATGCATGAATCCATGAAACAGCAACCTTGCATTGAATATTCTCTTCCTTCTTGTCTCTGTTTTTATCCTGTATGCTTGATTATTCAACTATTTGGAACCGGTGCTTGAAAATGTGACGTGCTTTGACTGCAAAGCACTGAAAGAGCCATAGCTATTGCATACTCTAGTTTAAATGGCAAGGGTGAGGGATAATTCTGCCCAAGATCTTGGAGACTTGCTTTTAGTCAGAATGCTGAACTAGATGGACCTCTCCTGTAACTCAGCATATGTCAGATCAATATGTTTGTTGTATCCTATTAGTTGCATCTCTGGTGCTAAGTCTATGATAGCCTACTCACAAATGCAGATCACCACTTGATATTATAGTCATTGTGTGATGAATGTGTATGCTCAGTGGTTAGAGCATCTGCTTTGAATTCAGAAGACCCAGGTGCAATCTCTGGGGTCTCCAAGCAGAGCTGGAAGAATCCCTTGTCCAAAATCCTGGAGATTTGCTGCTAGTCTGTGTCAACAATACTGAGATGGACCAGTGCAGCTTCCTCTGTTCCTATGTATGCCAACAGACATAGTTCTATTTCTGCAAGCTCTCTTCTTTCAGCGATGCTCCTGCAATGAAGTCAGACTTCTTCCTGTCTAGCAGTTTTCACTTCTATTGTTTTTCCCTCCTCTCCAGGAATGGAAGCTTGCTTATTAGTTTGAACGAATACTCTTTTGTCAGTCTGGAACAATGAGCTCTCAGAGCACTCATTGTGCTTTCTTTGGCTTCCTCATCTGAATTTGAATTGCACATTTCCCCTCTCTGCTCTTCTGATATTATTGCATTAAACACATGGTCTGACTCGGTTTGTCAGGATCACACATTATAAAACGTTTTGATTAGTAGAGCTGTGCTTGATTGTGGTGGCTTCCTCCTTCCCTTCACAAGGAAGAGATATTGACTATATAGTGTACTGATCAACACAATGAGATGTTTTCGTGTGCTACACTAGTAAGTGTTCTCTTTTGTTCTATTAATAAACCTCCACGAGGCAAAAATGGGTTTCCTAATGCTCAGGATTTAAATAGTCTTAAACTTGAGATGAAAATAATAAGAACCCCTGGAAAGAAAATGCTGTAAAGAGGAGGTATCCAGGGGCGTAGGAAGGGGGGGCAGTGGGGGCGGACTGCCCCAGGTGCCCTCACTGAGGGGGGTGACATTCAGCACACTTCCTGCCCACGACTCCCAAGCCTACCCCAAGCTGTCAGGGTAAGGAGGGAGCTGCACCGCTTTGCCGTCGGCCTTCCCCCCTTCCCCCTTTGTTTTGACAGCTTGGGGAGGCTTGTTAGTCATGGGCAGGCAGCGTGCTAAATGTCTGCCATGGGCGGCTCCCTCCCTTCCTGTGAGCGGCTCGCTCTGCCCCCGGCTGCAGGGCGCGCATGCTGCTCCGGACACCCAAGTGGCTATCCCGCGCCTGGGGGGGGCACCCACTGCACCCCACCCCTTCGGGAGCGTGCCCACCCTGGGTGGCGCAGGCATATGCTCCACTGCTGGAGGTATCTACATACATCTATTATACACCTTTTGTGTATTAGCACAAGGTCAATTAAGAGGCTAATCCTGCAATTCTACCCGCATGAGTCATTGTTCATTCAGGGACTTGCCACCATCCAATCAATAGGAGTGAAGCTGACTCTTAAGAAGTTACAGTGTGAGCTGGTTATGTTGCACCGGCTCTTAATTTCTTTAAAGCAATGGTCCGAGTCTTGACTTCCTGGCTTGTATCGAGAGATTTCTTTATTATTCCACTGCACATGGGAAGATCTTCAGGGCATGATGAGTTGTGATTTCATCATGTGGAGCATGTTTGTATGTCATCGCCTGAACACTGGCAGAAAGGAGAGAGAGAAATGACCAGGTGAACATGGTTGTGCAATTCAGTCTTCTCCACCTTTCAGAAATGCTGGCTGCTGCCATACTGTATTAGCTGCTGAGAATTCCAAAAGCATAATTACCTCAAAGAGGGATTAAGATGGAGCTTCCGTATGGCACTTCATATAATATCCAGCATTTTCATTCTCCATGGCCGAGATGTTAATATAACGGTTATTCACTGGTAGGGATCAAAGGATGTGTTTGTTTCAGTTTCATTCAGTTTCTCATTTTTCCAATATTAAATTCAGTGCTTCATATTTCTGCAACAATTTGCAATAATAATAAAAAAATTCTCATGAAAATACTTCAACATTTTTTGGGAGTTTCTCTGAACAGGATTTGGGGTTTTTTTTTTGAAGACAACTGGAAGAAAGCAAGGTGATTCTTGCTGGACTTCAGTTGGCAAGGAGTTCTACAGGGCACAGGGTAAAGGCCGCCAGAAGCCCAGGGAGATGGGCAAATATCTCAGTGGTCGGTGGAATATAAGAAATCAGTTCCTTTGGACCCAAGTTATTTAGGGCTTTGTGAATAAACACAGGAATGTTGAACATGGCCTGGTAACATATTGGCAAGTTAAGAAGAACTCAGTGGGACCATGCTGAGTAGCTAGTTTCCTGGTGTCCACAAATGGAGGGAATCGTTTCAAGGAGTCCATGAAATCTGGAACACAGAACCTTTGAGTTGACCTACTGCAAGTGTGTCCCCCTCTTTCCCAGTGTGTATGTGAAATCTGCAGTGTCAAATGCCCCACGTATCCCTTATCAGGAACAAATTGCAACCTCCAGTTCTGGTCTTGAGAACAGCGGGATAGGATACAAAGTAGAGAAATGTACTTGCCATGATCAAGCTTCTTATAATGGGCCGTAACGTGGATATCACAGAAGTGAAAAGGTAAGCGTGTGCAAACATTTCACGTGGTTCTACCTAGTTATTCGTTCATCTTTCATATGCGCTGAAACTTCATGTAACTTAATAATGAAATCCCTGCCTAAGTACGAAAGAAATAATGGTGCAATATGGAGTGCATTATGCTCAGTGATGTGTGGGAGGTCTGCCTACAAATTCTGTTAACAAATAACAGAAGAAAACAATTTAACGTTGAAGCTGAAATCTTCAACAATTGAACTAAAATGAGATTAAGTTTCCTTGTAGAGCTGGGTATGTACATACTCACTGTATATGTGTATGTGTGTGTTAATTGCCTGCTCCAACCCACAAAGCCCATCAATTATGGGCCTTTCACATTTTAAAAAAGGGGCACTTATTATAGGCACTTAGCAATGTTCAGCCAATCAGCTCACTCAAGTGACTAAACATACCAAACCCTGCAATTTTCTTTCCTGAGTGTATCTCGCAATGGCAACCGTTTGGTGGACTTTTGCAGACATGATCTCTGAAACTGAGGTAACACTGAGGCAAACAGCAGCCAAGGAAGCCAGC
Organism: Zootoca vivipara; assembly: GCF_965207765.1. Taxonomy (NCBI): domain Eukaryota; kingdom Metazoa; phylum Chordata; class Lepidosauria; order Squamata; family Lacertidae; genus Zootoca; species Zootoca vivipara. The sequence continues at coordinate 59,761,123 of NC_142586.1, forward strand.
CATAGGGCATACCCCATGGTGGGTACCAGCCAGGTCTATCTGCAATTACAAATTTTCAAGAAGGAGAGAGGGTTGGTGGTAGAAAGGGTAGATGAGATACCGCAGGATTAATATCTAATGCCATGTTCCTTTTCCCTAGTGGCAAAGAGATATGTTTTATTTGAGGGTGAGAGGGAAAGAATGATAAATCATTTATTTGAATGAAAACTGGTGCGCATTACAAAGGCTAACCTTCCCACTAATGATCTCAGTAATATCAATTTTACATAACACTGAAGTACTGCCAGTAATATTTCTCAGGATAGTCACAAGCACTTCCCCTAGTAATGTGCTAAGTAGATTTTTGTTAGCACAGCCTTTGTCAAGCTGGTGCCCTCCAGATGTTTTGAATCGAAATTCCCATAGCCTGCGCTGGCTGGAACTGATGGAAATTGTAGTCCAAACATCTGGAGGGCACCAGCTTGTTAAAGGCTAGGTTAGCAGAAGGGAAAATGCTAAAGGCTTGGAACCCAACTTACATTCCATGAACAGAACAGGATTCATGTTCACAGAACATGGCTTACCAACTTCTCCCTGCTCCCTGGTGCTCCCAAAATATTGCTTCAGGGGTTGCGAAACATTTGGAAATTGTTCCCCTATTATACAAACCAAGGAACAACTTGGGATCTAAGCCATAGTATCTCTCTTCAACATCCTTTAATGCATGAGAAGTAAATATGTGAGAGGACCACATATGGGATGAGTATATTAGTTACATAATTTACATAATTAATTGCATGTATTGTGAAAAGTTACATATTTTCACAACAGTGGACAGAAAGATGAAATACGCTTTGGGTAGAAAATGAACTGCAGCAGAATGGAAACAGTGCTGTATTTGACAAATGTAGGTTAGAAAAGAAAATGATGCCTTCTTACATCCCTAGGCATAGACCATGTGGTGCACTCCAAAAGTTACTGTACAACTCCCAGCATCCTTGAACACTGGCCCTGCTGACTGAAGGTGATGGGGCTTGGTGGGCTTATCATAACTTCTATTTCCGGCACACCTTTCTGCTTCTGAGCTCTCCAGAGGCTATAATAAATAAATGGTGATTTCATGGTGTTGGTGATTCAGGTGACACAGTGCCCAGTCCTAGCAAGCTCTCTTTTGCTGATGACTGATGGATATGCCCTATATGCAACTAAGACTTCTATTCCATTTTGGTAATAGCATAAAAAGAGCAGTAATTTTTTTTTTGCTGCTTTGGTTGCATGTAAATAATTTGTGTAGCTCTTTAAATGGTCGAAATTGGAAAATAGCCCAAATAATAAAACCAGATTACAGCAACATAAAATGTTTGATTGATCATGAAAGTTGTATGAAGCCACGAACAGTTGGGTTGCCATGCTGTTTGCAGATACACTATACCAACCCCCCATTTGTTTATTTGAATAGTCAACCCAGGATCAGTTCTAGCTATTATTAAAATTGTAAAGAACCTTAGCTATTACACATTGTGTCTAGCTTTTATTCTTTAAAAAGATTAAAGATTAGTAACCGAAAAGCTTGGCACTGACAATGTTGTGAATTATATTGAAAGCTCACACAATATCCTGTTTTTCTTTGCAGGCTGTTACGCCACTAAGGCAGCAATCCTGTGGCCCCCGGATAGCATCCCAGGGGCCAAAGGATGCTTCAGAGCTCCCTTTTCAAGGGCAGAAAGAAATTCAACCTTGTAGAGAGCGATCCATCCTTGTGAGCTGTCCCCATATAGCTGCAGAAACCAATTTGCCCCTTGCCTCACTGTTACAAGAACTCTAATGTCAGCAGATGGGAAAAGGCTGTGCAACAGGGGCAGATTGGGGGCATACTGGAGGTGGATCAGGGGAAGAGCTGGACCCGAATATCCATCCCATTATCTTGAAAAGTTCCCAAAGCAGGTGGAATATGGAAGCCCTGGAGCTTTTGTATCTATTTGTTTTCCGATTGTTTCCAATGGGATGGACCTTTTTATTTTAAAATACACAGAAAATAAAAAAGGCAAAATAACACTCCACTTACCCTTCTACCCTGATGCTGCATGCCCAACAGAGCTCTGGACATAGCAGAGGACTTACTTCAGAGGAAACATGCATGGAATTGTGCTATAATGTAAATTCACACGTGAAGGTGTCACTGGGAATACCAGCCTTTTCTCTTTTCATTCACCTGCCTACAAAGCGTACAATACTTTTGTTCTAATCAAAGCACAATCTCAACTCCCAGCCAAAATTCATAATCTTTTATTGCATGTTAAATATTCCAATTTACATATTTAATGTTAGGAATGTAATTTATGCTCACTGCAATATCGTTATTGATCACCCATTCATCTTATGTTATACTCTACCTGCTTCCTTGAATGCTGTTGAACTGGCCGTATACCTCATGCTTGCGATACTTGAGATAAATCTTTAATTGTCCTTTTAGGCAGGAATGATGGAGCTCTTATAAATAGCTAACCCTCCCCCACTACTGCCCCCAACAAATCCTGAAGGGCATTTCTAAGGGCACGTGTGTGCCTGATCATAAAAGCATTGGCATGCTGATCTGTGCTACAATCCATTTCCCATCAATAACTCACCTTGAATAGTTCTACTCTACTTCTTCGTATTTGCATAGTCGTTACTATCCCAACCTTCATGCAGTTAGCTGTGATAAATGGCTTTCTTGCTAGCCATTGCCTTGCTGATTTATTTTTTATTTAGTAAATGTACACCAGACCTCACTGGGTTTGTTTGAGGAGGCTTACAAGGAGATATAGAAAAACATCATATTATCTATCTATCTATCTATCTATCTATCTATCTATCTATCCACACACTAATAAATCACATGAACTCTGCAAAGGCTAAAACACAAAAGCAGCAGTAGATTATTAAAAATGTTCAAGTTGCTTAAGAACAATTGGGTTGGATCCAGAGTTATGCTCCGTTTATCTCAATGAGTCCCCCAGTGGTGGATGTGGGCAGGAGCAGCAAGACTAAGCAGCTCTTCCCATTTCGCCTGCCCGTGAAAAAGATATTCACAGCTGGAATGCCACCCTTGAGAAGGATTTCCCCCCAAATACCACCCTGTCCACCACCCTTAGCAGATGGGGAAATACACAGAAGGGTTCCAGTAGATCTTAATGCATCGGCAGCTTCATAAGGAAGCCAGTGGTTGTTGAGTCAGACTGGTCTCAGTCCTTATAGGCCAGTCTCCCTGGCCACTTTACCAACCTGGCGCCCCCCGCCCTTTCTCAGGCATTTTACTGATTTCTTCTGGGGATTTTTTATTTATTTAAATGAGTCAGTTGTAGTCACAGCATGGGGAAGGAGGGAACGAATGCCAATGCAAATACACAATGAGTGTAAACTGGAGATGAAGAAAAGAGAGGATTGTATGTGTTTAAATACACATCAAATGCATTTTTTAATGCTGTGGTCCTGTCATTGTCCTTATATAAATAATACTGATATCTCTTTGAGCAGTCATTTTCTTTTTGGCTTACTCTTCATTGTGCTATACATCGTTCTACAAACTTACTGACTTCTCCCTGAAAGTGTAATTTGATGTCATATGGCAAAGTGCCATGTAAACTAGAGATGTGCCAATAAGTTCAGGCTCATAAAATATATTACAGAGATACAGTTTTAAATGAACACACTTGTTTCTAAGTAGGGTGGAAAAAAACTGCTAACAATATTTTCCTGACATCATGTGACATAACTGCTCAGCCAAAGGTGAACAAGCTATTCTGGGAAAAATAAGATCATTGAATCAATGAGCTAATTGCTTCTTCCCTTAAACTTACACTGCTGCATACAATGATGCAGAGATCATTTACAGAGACACTATGCAGCAGCCTCACAATAATCTGACTGCTGATGATTTGCAATTACAAGTTCAACAGCAAATTGTTTTAATTTGAAAAAAGCCACGTATATTTTCCCAGCCACATCAGAGTGAGAATTTTGCACCTGTTTCTTCAATATTTCGATGTGCAAATTGGAGCCTTTGAAAATAACAAGTCCATAGAAATTGGGTTATTTCTAGAGCGAGTGAATTATAACCCAGCCTAATTTATCTGAACTCCTTGGATGTCTCGTAAGAGTACAATATGTGTGCTGCTGGATTGACTGAACCAAAAATCCATCTAATTCAGCATTCTATTTTTTCCCCCATCAGTGGTCAGCTGGATGCCTTTGAAAAACAAGCAGGGCATGAAGGGAACAGTTCTCTCTTGCTCTTAGTCCCCAGCACATGGTACTCTAAAGACAGTCACCTTTCAGGAGGGTCCAGGTCTTGGGACCCTCCTCCTGCATCTGCCTCCACATGCTTTCAATGGAAAGCATAACAAATTTAAGTATATGGAACATAAACTTAATAAATGTATTCTATCAGTGCTTTTTTCTATTAAAAATGTTTAGGGGTACTCTCACTTTCCTACTCATATTGAAATACTGCCCCTCAAACTTAGATTCACAAAATGTTTAGGGGTATGCGTCCCCCCAGAAAAAGCACTGTATTCTATAGATTTTATGTGGTTAATATAGTGTTTAATGATGATAAATTCATTGATAACCAAGAAGGACAATTCACTAGATAGGCAAACCTACTTTCTTAGAATGCAAACGTAGTTTCTCAACGATGTCAGGAAATTGCAAATCAACATAGTTGCCATAAACATTCTTTACCATTACTTAAGTGAAGAGCAGAAGTGATCTAATATTTGCATGACTCAAACAAAAAATTCATTTGCTAATAGTAATTTAACACTTCTTTTAATTATTAAATGGGTAGCCTCCTTGAAGGACTTTTTCTTGTTTTCGTTTTAGTGAATTTGTCCATCATTACTGCTTTCGCATTACCAAGGGTAGTGATTGAGTCCCTGGAACAGATGTGAGTCAAATCATACTATAGAGAGTAGCAGATTGGTCAAGAAAATCAAACTAAATGGCCACATGTCACACATCAACTTTACCCACGTGTACTAGTTCAAAGAATTAAGCATGTACACCCAGAAGCAAGGCTGTCAAAACCTAGTGAATATGCCCAAACTTTTCACTGCATTGGCTGAAGATTTTAACAGAATCCTCAGCTACTAATTTTGCCTTTCTTTGCAGAAACACTAGCACTGAATTGAGATATTCCTGTAACAATAATGAAGCCAGAAGTGATTTTAAATGCAAATAGATTTATTAGGGTTATCATGAAGAAAATCTATGCAAACAGTGGAAGGAAAAGTTAATACTTTCATGTTCCTTCATTTGCTCAGATATGGTCAGTTCATTGGTGTGGCTGGCCTCCCTCAAAGAGCTGTTCATCGCTGACCATTGGTCATGCTGGCTGGTCCTGATGGGACCGGCAACCTCTGGAGAGCCAAAGGCTAGCCATTTCTGCTTTAGTTAATCATCTTGGCTAACAGCAGTTCTCCTTATAGTTGTCCTACATTTTAAATTGAGATGTCATCTTAGCTAGTGTCCATCCCCACATCTTTTGGAAGCAATTTCTGTAAATCAATTATTGATTGTGGTGAAAACGTACATGTTTTCATTCATCCTGAACTGACTGCCAGTCAAGGGTTCCTGTGAGGCATGCCTCTTGAATAACTAGCATTTGAGGTGAAATGGTAGTGCCTGGGTTATAAGCAAAAATGAGCTAAGGCATGGGCTATTTAATGACTATTTACTTTCTCCCTTGACTTTTCCAGTACACACTAGCTCTGTATTTCTCATTAGAAATTTCCTCCAAAATCCAGAAACCAGTGGATAGGCAGCTCCCAGCCCCTTTATTTTTCAATTCACAGTTCTTCCATCTCCCCTTCCACCTCTAGTCTGAATGTTTAAATAAGAAAGTGTTGAGCATTTACATGCTAGATTAAAATGGATTAATTCAAATTAGGCACATTGAGAAGGGGATTGTAAGAAAAACACTGGGGCTGTATTTGAAGTAGTAGAATGCTTGGTGGGCAATCTCACCCTTTATTTCCACATTGGGGCTCCAGACCAAATCAGCTGTCAGGAGAGCTATGGCCTGGCCCCTTCTCAATGTGCCTAATTTGAATTAATCAATTTTAATTTAGCATATAAATTCTCAAAGCTTTCTTATGTAAACATTCATCAATTTTTGTACCCAAAATTATGTTATCAACATCAAGGGCAGATTTAGGTTTGATGAGGCCCTAAGCTACTGAAGGTAATGGGGCCCTTTATATGTCCAGCTGTCCTTTGTCAACAACAAATTGTCACTGTTTTTTTTGTGTTGAATATATGCTATATGGTGATTTATGGACCTAATAGGTATCTAAAGTCATTTGCACATAACAAAAGATGTATTTTATCAAAGTAATTGTTGAACTGGAATACAATTAAGAAGAAGTATATTAAAAATGAGCAAACCAGTGATATTTTTGGGAGCAGGCTAGCAGGCCATTACTTATATCATAGGAGCCTACACAACACAAAACACTGTTGCTGTATGTAGCTTTTATTTTATTGGTTTTTTATCTTATATTTTGGAAAGGTACATCCAGGTTTTTTCCTTTTAATTTTTGGGGGGCTCCCAAGAGAGTGGGGCTCTAAGCTATAGCTTGTTTAGCTTATACGTAAATCGGCACTGATCAACATATACAAGCAGAAAGGTTATTTTCCCATTTTGTTGTTTTTCCTATGAGACATCGGTTGAATTGGTCCACATATATCAGTATCAATAAGTTGCAAAGGCTCAGGGGAACTTTTCTGGATTTGCTTGGGGATAGAAGGTCTTGTTCCTTTCCGCAACAAACAACTTTCACATATTTCACTATTCAGGTCAACTTTACAAGGTCTAATTTCCATTCCTCTCACCAAACCTTTCTTTGGCAGGTCTGCTATAATCCTGAAGCCTCCATGTCTAAGCCTTTTGTGCCATAGGTTGTTGTAGGGTATGAAGTTATCCGACCCCCAAGCTGTCTGAAGGCAATCTTGTATAGGGAAGGTTGTTTGTTTGTTTTTTTAAAAAAATGTTCAATATTTTATTATGTTTTTATATATGTTGGAAGCTGCCCAGAGTGCTGGGGCAACCCATTAAGATGTGTGGGTATAAATAGTAAACTTCTCATTGTGGAACGGGACTTCCCTATTTTCATCGGAGAAATGTTGGAGGGTATGGTACAGCTGTGGTGACACTGGCAGGTGGCGCAGTGGTGGTGATGGTGTGGCAGAGTAGGGTGGCACTTCCTGTTTTCCCTCAACTGGGGAAATAGGACGTACCAGCCCTGACCTCAGGATTTCAGAATTTACAGTTGTTAGTTTTGAGGGAAGGCAGGCAAGGACCCACAGCCCAGGTGGGGCTCTTTAGCTCAGGGAGGAGGTGTTTAATTCCTCGGTTCGAATAGGCTCAGGTGAGGGGCAGATGCTTCGTCAAGCCCAGAAGGTGTAACAGAAAAGCCATCCTGGCCAGGCCTGCGCCCTAAACTTTCTTATTTAAACATTCAACCATTTTTGTACAACCTAGTGTGACACTTGCTTTCACTACTTCCACAAACCCAGCATCTGCACTCCTTCCCCCTTCTCCTTAGCCTCAAATTCCTTTTTTTCTTACCTCCGCACATTCCTCCCAGCCCCCCGCTTTTTCCATTTACCCAGCAAGCTTTAAGAAATATATACAGCGTTCGTGTATAAGTAGCATATGGTTTATAGATTAAATTTATGTGAGATCATATATTGACGGAGTTGTTCTCTTTAATTACAGTCCACACACATGCCACATGTAGTATATAAAAAACATATGGTTTGAGTGTTTTTATATATGAAACGCCCATATTTTTCCAAGTGGACAGATTTCAGTGTTGCTCTGCAATTACTCTCTCAAGGCTTTGAGATCATGATCAATATTCTTCCCACCCCCTTCAAAACACAGGCTTAGATTTTATGCATTCTGCAGCCAATTCCCAGGTTACCCCTACGGCTTCCTGTGTCTCAGTTTTGGGATTGCGCTTATTCCTTTAAAACTTTATTACATTAAGATTTCATTTTTAAGAGGTTCCAGGAATCTGTTCCCCTGATCATTTCTTTGGTTTTATGTATTTATTTTGCTGTCTTGACAAATGTAAAATTCCTAACGTCGCCAATGAAAGTTGTGCACTTTGGCTGGGATCCAGAAAAGAATGAGGTCAGCAGAAGGCTGCTTGCCCTTTGATGGCTTGGGGTTCACACTCAACAATCAGGAGCTGAGAGCCAATGTTTCTCCAAGCCTCTGTGAATGTAATGTGAGGTGGAGGGTGGGGAAGAAAGGGAAAACCCAAGGCCTTCATTTTAAAGCTGGCTGGCTGAGCCAAAATTTATCAGAGAAGAATCTTCTGACACATTTGTTGAAAAATTTCAGTCCTCCCTCTGGGGAATATTTGGTGAAATGGCTCTCCCATTTTTCTCGATCTGTGAATTTTGAGTGCAACTATGCATCCAGTTTTTAATATTGTTTAATATTATTGACTGGAGCAATGGGCTTGGCCCCCTGCTTCTTACGGTTCTCTTCTCTTAGTCCATTGCTTTCATCACCAGCAACTGAGAATAAAGTTCAATTCGCATAAAGTGAGCCAAAATTTCTCAGGAGAGAAATTCTTGAGAAAAAACAAGTCTTTCACCTCCAAATCCCTGGCATATTTGGCAAACTCCACACACACGCCCAACCTCACTTTCACTGCTTGTAGTAAAAACATAAACTACATTCCGATAGCACTTTATACCGTATTCCTGTTTTCTTATCTGAAATGTGAAAATCATTTCGGGAAAACTAGTGGAATCTGGGTGAAGTTCCATGCTGTTTTTTGTTTTGTTTTGTTATTCCATAAGAAATCTGTTTGCAGCCCCAATAATCCTGGAAAATTGCTGCATTGTAATTTCATGTGGCGAAATTTGGGGTGGTATTCTGGCATGCAGTTCTTTCCCGACATTTAAAACTGAATGTGACATGGTGGCATATTCATCAAGCAGCCACTGTTCTAAAACACAATGGGTAATGCAGTATGAAAGTTAGAATGTTGTAATTAAGACCCATAATTTCTGCATTTCGTTTGAGTGACTAAGGATGTGAACACAAGAATAGAAAGGGGTCTTCTAGGCGGTGGCACCAAAACTCTGGAATGCCCTTCACTTGGGGACCAACTAGACTCCCTCTTTCATATATAAATGTAAAACCATTTTTGTCAAACAGTTCTGATAGACATGCAAGAGAATTTTGGGGACTGGGAGTTGTGGCTAAGGAGAGAAGTCAGCTAATTTCCACCAACCAGCCACTTCTTGGGCTGCATTTCTTTACTATTTTATATCGCATTGGAATTTGATGGCAGTCAAAATACTTCAGCAGTTCCCTCACCAAGTGCCAATAGCCTGAGATCAGCAACTGAACAAAGAGAAGAGGGATCTGAAATAGCACAGTTGAGGAGGCATGAGCAGTTAATATCTTGCAACCTTTTTGTCCTCAAGGAGGGGAATGTTGATTGAGCACGCTAGGCTTTTTGGCAATTCAGCCTGAAGTATTTAATTGTCAGATACAGTGGCGAAAACCTTGTGTTCCAGAGCAAGACAGTCTTTGGGACCTTTTTACATCTTTCCAGAGCTGTGTAGAGCTATGGAAACAACCTTTTAGAAGCAACTCCCACGCAGCTGGGGCAATGTTAAATGACCCAACCATGTGGTTAGGAGCAGATTATAGGGTGAGTCTTTTAAAAGAGGCCCCATGGAACATGTGTACTCTGTAGCCTATCCACGGGGCCTCTTTTAAAGGACTCACCCTTTATAAGCTCCCAGCTATGGAAGCAGCACCCTTCTGAGAAGAGTTTCTCAATCTGGTGAGAAAGAGCCATGTGATTGAAGACATTCACTTATCTTTTATAGTGAAATAGTTCCTTTTTTATCTGACCCAGACTCTCCAAGTATCCCTATTTTCCAGGGACACCCCTGATTTAGAGATGCCATCCCAGTTTATGATTTGATCCCGGAATGTCCCACTTTCCCTTTCCCTATTTTCCTTGGAGAAATGTTGGAGGGTATGGAGTTATCTGACCCCTGAGCTGTCTGAAGCCAATCCTGTGTAGGGAAGTTTTTTTAAAAATGTTTAATGTTTTATTATGTTTTTATATATATTGGAAGCTGCCCAGAGTGGCTGGGGCAACCCAGTAAGATGTGTGGGGTATAAATAGTAAACTTATCATTATGGAACGGGACTTCCCTGTTTTCATCAGAGAAATGTTGGAGGGTATGCTGACATTTTTGAGAGTAAAGTTGGAGCTGACTGTCTGCAGCTTTGGCCATATGTTGCTGACTTCTGGTCACCTGACTTCAAAAAGGATATTTTGGAGTTGGAGAAGGTTAATAAAAGAGCAACAAAAACTATCAAGGGGTTGGAACAATTTCCCTATGAAGAAAGGTTGCAGCGTTTGGAGCTTTTCAGTTTAGAGTATTAACAAGTAAGATGTGACATGATAGAAGTTTATAAAATTATGCATGCTATGGAGAAAGTGGATAGAGAACAGTTTTTTCCTCCCTCTCACATGACACAAGAAGTTGTGAATGTCCAGGGAAGCTGACGCTCCAGGGATGATAAAGTATTTCTTCACTCAGTGCATACTTAAAACAGGAGGCAGTCTTAGCCACCAACTTGAGAGGCTACAAAAGAGCTACAAAAGAGGTGCCAAAAGAGGGCACAAGGAGAAGGGGATGACAGAGGACGAGATGGTTGGACAGTGTTCTCGAAGCTACGAACATGAGTTTGACCAGACTGCGGGAGGCAGTGGAAGACAGGAGTGCCTGGCGTGCTATGGTCCATGGGGTCACGAATATAATATATAATACCTAGTATTCTGGAATTCTAACTTTGTGGGTGTATAGGAGATAAGAAGAAGTTGGATGAGAGGAACTATGTGTGCCATTAGAGCTCATCCCAGAACTCCTATCTGCCATTTTCTCCTCAGAACAACATCCAGTCCAAACTGACAGTTAGCACCAGTCAGAAGGAACCCCACCCCCCCAACAACCCCCTTCCCCCCCCCCGAGAAAGTGGGATGGTGCTCTAACATATTTGGCACAAATGAAAATATTGAGGATCCATTCCAGATTTTTCGCAAATGACGGGTTTTTTTGAGGTGGAAGAAACTGTGGGGTTTTTTTTTTAGTACGTGCATTATTCTGGACTAGCAGCTCAATAATGAGAATGTTGTGTGGAAGTATGCCCAAAAATCTGGAAAAAAAGCAACCAGGCTAGTAGAAGAGATAGGTGCAGAAAATCCATGACTCTTTTGTTTATTGTTCTTTTAACTTCCATGCAATGGAGGTAACACTTAAAAGCTTCTTTGGACAGAAATCAAGGCATATTGTTCTATACTGCACTGTTAGCATAGCTTAGCCCACCAGAGAACAGGATATTAACTCTGGATCGCATTTTCAGATACACATCCAATATATATCTCAAACAGTTAAAACATAAAGTGATGCAGTGCTATGTTGTGAATTGAATATTAGTGGCAATCAATATTGTCTATATTATTATGCATCGTGTATTACTGTGCATTGCTGTCTATTATGAATTGTATTTGTATAACTTTTAATTTGTTTTGTTTTGTGGATATCCTGTGATAAATGTACAGTGGTGCCTCGACTTACGAATTAATTCCGTTCCGAAGGCACCTTCGTAAGTCGAAAAATTCGTAAGTCGAAAAACGCCATTGGAAACGCGATTTCTCATAGGAATGCATTGGAAACGGAAAAATCCGTAAGTCGAAGCAACCCTATCTAAAAATTTGTAAATCGAAAAATCCCTATCTAAAACTGCCGCAGTTTCCGTTCGGATGTCGAGACATTCGTAAGCGCACGACCATTACCGGTAAAACCCATTCGTAAGTCGAAAAATTCGGTTGTCGAGTTGTTCGTAAGTTGAGGTACCACTGTACATTATACTGTTTATTATGTCACCATGCTTTGTCCTGTTGATGAAGTGCCATACAGTATATACATTTCTTCTTTAAAAATAAAATAAAATTTTACCCAGTCACTGAATTTTAATATTATAAGTTTGGGGCAAGTTGTGTAATTTATATGACTAGATATCCATTCTATTATTGGATCAATTATCCATGTGATTGTATCTGGAATTTTTGACTTTAAAATAGTCATTAATGAATACTCACATTTTTCCACTCAGAAGAGACACTGGTCACATCGCATACTTAGCTACAGTTCTGGAAGGCCTTCTGAGCAGTTCAGCTAAGTCAGAATGCTCTATATTTTCCTGCATATTAAAATATATAAATGTGTTTTGAATGTATGCTGCAAAGGTTTTTTTTTGGGGGGGGGGGTCTGTTTTATGTTTCCAAGTATAGATTCACCATAACCATACAATCAAAACGAACTTTCTAAAAACATTGAAGAATGCTGGATTCCTGTTTTCTTGTCAAAATTCCTATTCATCTCAATACAGTAAGCCAGATCTAATAAGGAGATCAGGCAGAGTAATAAGAGGAAATCTTCTTAGGCACTCTAAAAAGAGCTACTAGGAGAGATTTCACGTCCCATGCTTGAATGTTGCCAGAATGTAATGGCTACTAATGTCTCCTTTTATATACAGATAATGGTTCATAGATATAATGGCATAATCCTACAAGGAAAATGGGATTCCGTAAACGGTAACTGGCCAAAATGTAATGGCTGATAATTGCTCCTTTTGTACAGTCAATATTTTCTAAAGCCTAGGTGCCACAAAATACCCATGCCCCCCCCCACTCCCCAGGCTTATCTATTGGCAAGAGTGGGGAGTTTCTGAGGAATGGCACTTTTGTTTTGCATTGAGGATTAAAAAATTATGTGGGCTATCAGCCAAAATAAAACGATTGGCAGATGGCTTTGTCCAGCTGATAAAATGAATGCCACCTAGCCAGGAAAAGGGACAGGGCCGAGAGGATGAAGCAAGCCAGGTGAAAATGGCATGGGATGGAGAAAGCATCCAGGTAATCATTATTGCTAGATCTGTCCAGATTTGCCTCCTCTCCTATTATTAATTAATTATTTCTGCTTATAGCCCTTGCATCAACCCAATCATCCCAGAGCAGTTACAAAAACGTCGCAATGAAAGCATGTGCAATTTACATTAACCTTAAAACAAAACCATAAGATTGACCAATGATGATGTTGACGTAACAGTCGCAACCAGGTGCAGCAATGCACAGCAATGCGGGAGGAGGGAGAGCAGTCACTCCACCAAAACCCTGGGGAAAGAGCTGTGTCTTGAAAGCAGACAAAGATGGTGCAAGATGTATCTTGGAAGATATATTCCTGCACCCTGGGTACCACAACAGAAAAGGCAATCTCACACACCGCTACCCCTCTAACCAAAGAGGGAAGTGGTTTTCCCTGAAGATCTTAACACGGGATGGTGTGGCATGCCTTCAGATATTTGGGGCCAAGTCATTTAGGGCTTTAAATGAAGAATCCCTCAAGATTTATTTGGAAAAGAACTATAAGTTAAAAAATGGACAATAAGGGTTGTGGAAGTACAAAGATGCTATAGAAGCAATAGTTTAAAGAAGTAAGGGGTAAGATCTGTGATTTTTAGAGTGTAAGAGTTAATGTATAAATGCATAGATTTAAAATAAGAACTGGGTTGATAATAGTTATAAGAAGTTTGGTATTAGAAGAAGTTAAGAATGGTGAAAACGTGAGCGCTGAAATAGTTATTATTAGAAACGTGAATGGGGGGGGGGGGTGGAGGAAGTCACCGATACAAGAATTACATTAGTAAATATTGTATGGAATTTTTGTTTTTCCTTATTTTTTGTCATTTTCTCATGTTGTGTTTTTCTTTTTCTTGTGTATTTTTCTATCTTTATTTTGTATCTTTTTTGAAAAATCAATAAAAATAATTATTAAAAAAATAAATAAAAAATAAATAAATGAAGAATCCCACCAGCACTGCTAGAATTAAGTGTCTCCATAACTAGGTGCTTACCTCCCTCCAAAAACAGTGAATTTCCCCGTTTAGTGGCTTGCATTCACCCTGCCCACACCAACATGGCGTAGACAATAACTTTCAAGGATCCTTGCCCTAGTGCTAGCAGAGGCAGGCTTGTTTATGTAGATGTCTGCTTGGATGCGGAACCATGCAAGCAAACAGATTCTGCATATATAATTTCTCTACAAAGGCTAGATATCAGTTCAGAGCATTGTTAGAAAGCTAATCATTAGGGCCAGCCCACCCCAAGGAAGGCTGAGGAATCCCATGGGGGCAGTGCCTTTGCATGTACTCCACTGCTTGCTACTGCTGAGGTTGCACAAAAAGATGTCAAAAGAGTTCTGATGGGTCTCTGGCCCATGAACAAGAGCTTTGACATATCTGTCCTGAGCCTGCTGATAGCAGTCTGTTGAGAAGTCTCAAGCTGCTATCAGCAGTATTATGGCTGAAAAAGGAACCAGCGGTCTCCTCTGTGGCAGCACCTGCTGTGTGACATGAGTGTGCTGATAGAGGCAGACACCAAAAACAGTTTGGATCCATCTCTGATTTGTATCCCACTTCCCCCCAGGCACCACCAAAATGCCCCCATTCTTTGTTCTAATGTGACATCTTCATAAGGAGGTAGCTGATACATCCACCTAGCTCCTAGTTTATCAGAATGTGACCCTGGGGTTTTGAGAATCAGTCTCACCAATTGTTTCCATCAGTAAACTGCGGCTGAAACATGTCAAAGCCTGATGGGAGCTTAACTTTCACACCTAAATTAACATTAGTTGACTGATCAGTATGGGGCATATTCGAATCTCATTCCAATCAAAATGTAAAATGGCTCTAGGCTGCAATTCGCGATCCTAGACCGTTAAACCAGGTTAATATGCAAATGAGAGCTAAAAGATATTGAGACTGACAGCCAAGTGACAAGAATATTTCTCAACTCTTTTTATTTCTCCTATATTGGTGATTGGGTCATGATTGAGAAAATCGTAAGAGATGAGGAAGACCCTGAAAGCCACTTAGTTCAACCCCTTGCCTGAGTGAAGGTGCTGGAGCAGGCATCCCCAAACTTCGGCCCTCCAGATGTTTTGGACTACAATTCCCATCATCCCTGACCACTTGTCCTGGTAGCTAGGGATCATGGGAGTTGTAGGCCAAAACATCTGGAGGGCCGCAGTTTGGTGATGCCTGTGCTGGAGCATCAACAGACTCCCTGAAGAATCCCAGTGAGAAAAAGTCCACAGCCTATATAAATAATTGGTTCCATTGTCCAACCACTCTTATCATCAATAGTTTTTACCTAATGTTTATCTGCTCTCCTGTAACTTAAGTCTCTTAGTTCTGTTTCTGATGTGTGACATTTTGCCATTAAGTAGCCTCATTGCATACATTCAGATCACCAGGTTGGAATGTATGTCTTCATCATCCCTGGAACATTTTTCCAATGAAAATAGGAATCCTATTTAATAATCCTATTTAATAATAATAATAATATTTATACCCCTCCCATCTGACTGGGTTGCCCCAGGCACTTGGGGCACCTTCAGACACATAACAGCATAATAAAACATTGAACATTAAAAAGCTTCCATATACAGGGCTGCCTTCAGATGGCTCAGTGGTTGGATAACTCCATACCTTCCAACATTCTCCGATGAAAATAGGGACGTGTTAAGGAAAAGTGGGGCACTGCACGATCAAATCAGAAACTGGGATTGCTTCTGTAAATCCAAAGCTGACCCTTGAAAAATGGGAAACTTGGGAGGGTCTGTCATGCTATGGTGTATTATTGTCATATTAGCCGAATTAAGCATGAATACCTTATTTTCACATAGTTGTGATTATGAAACTGGCCTGAGGTGACTTTGATAAATCAAACTGCAGGGCCTAAGTAGTCATCTGGATAGCTAATTTGCTGTTGTTGCCTAGGCCTACTGTGGAATGTATGTTAGGTGTTCGAAACTGGGGACAGTCAGGGAACCTAGCAGTGTGAGAGGCAGATAAAATAACCACGACAGCAAGTTAGTTGTGGAAGATGGGATGGAACAGGTGTAGACCATAAAAAAAAAATCATAATGGCTGTGCTCTCTTTTGCTTCTCTTCTTGCCCTTGATGTCCTTCACAGATAGCCCCTAATTGTTCTTCCTGAACAGGCATTGTATTGGGAGCACTGAAAACCAGCTTCAGGAATTTGTGCTACCGTACTAAGGGCTGGGAGGAAGGTTTGTTAGTTCCATAAAATGCTTCCTTTTGCCCGATCATAATGTGTGTTTGAAAGAAAATGGAATTCAAATAAATAATTAGTTAAACTAACAGAAACCAATGCAGAACACAGTGTTGGCCTTTGCCCCCTTTTTGCTGCTTTGGTTTAAAGAGACCCTGCTTGGAGGAGTGGGGGAGATGCAATTCAAGCACTTTCTTCTTACTCTCTCCTGCTGTGCTGTGACCATGATTCAGTCCAATTCATCTCCCATCCACAAAGCGACTTTTAACACCTCAGTGCTAAGTAGTATCACCTCTCTCAGTGCATTTAGCCAGCAAAGAACCCTCCCTCCCTCTTTCCCTTAAATAGGAACAAATGCTGAGCTGACAGTGTGGGAGGGACAGTGCTCTGGTTACACAGGGCAATTCTTCTCCATGAGATTTTCCAAACAGCCATAATGATAACAGAGGGCATTGTTTTGTAGGCTCAATAGATACTTCTCTTGCACAGGACAGCCTGCTATTTTAAAAGGCTAGTAGAGGGGTCAGGAGGAGGAGGAGGAGGAGGAGGAGGAGGAGGAGGAGGAGGAGGAGAAACCAAGCCACATTTGGAGTAATATAACCAAAGAACCCTATTGCAATATCATGAATCAAACTGATGTCTTATTAAAAATTAGCACATCTTCCTTACCGGTTCTGCCTGAAATATGTAGCCAAATAACATAGTTACCATCTCACTTACTTTAAGGCATCCTTCTCCAACCCAATAATAACAACAACAACAACAATAATTAAAGTAATAATTTATTATTTATACCCCACCCATCTGGCTGGGCCTCCCCTGCCACTCTGGGCGGCTTCCAACAAACATTAAAATACATCAAATATCACAGATTAAAACTAAACAAGGCTGCCTTTAGGTATTTTCTAAATGTCAGGTAGCTGTTTATCTCTCTAACCTCTGATGGGAGGGTGTCCACAGGGCGGGTGCCACTACCGAGAAGGCCCTCTGCCTGGTTCCCTGTAGCTTTGCTTCTCGCAGTGAGGGAACCGCCAGAAGGCCCTCGGCACTGGACCTGAGTGTCCGGGCAGAACGATGGGGGTGGAGACGCTCCTTCAGGTATACTGGACCGAGGCCGTTTAGGGCTTTAAAGGTCAGCACCAACACTGCTCTGGTCATCTGCCCATCTGCTCTGGTCAGCACTGAAAAGGATTGGGGATAATGGGAGTTATCCATAGGATATATGGTAAAGTTGGGCAATGCTGATCTAAGGATTGGTTCAGATATTAATCTAATTTCTATCCATCTACCCCAGGATTTGGGTATCTGGGACCCTCCAGATGTTGTGGGACTCCAGGTTGCATCATTCCAGGTAACTGAAATGTGCACATATGTTCCCTATCCCTAGTCTATATGCAGATAAATATGGAAGCATTCTGAGAAAACAAAAATGGAGTCTATCAGAAGAAGGGAGACTGCAGGAACGCTGGTAAGTTTTCCCCTCCCCTCAACACCATAAGTTGCCTGATGGGGAAAAAAGAGAGCTGGCAATGCCACCACTCTAAACTCGATAAAAATTATTCTAGAACAGGTGTGGGAAACCTGTGGACCTTTAGAAGTTGCTGAACTACAATTCCCATCATCCTCCTCAGCCATTGGCCATGCTTGCTAGGGCTGATGGGAATTGTAGTTCAGCAACACCGGAGGGCCACAGGTTCCCCACCTCTTTTCCAGAGCCTTACACTGAGGCCTCCTTGTCATGTTTCTGAAATGTCTGTTTAGGAACAAATAAGGCTTTGCACACAATGTGTAAATTTCAAAACAGAAGCTGTCTCTTTAAAAAATGTCCTTTCACCCATAAAAAGCTGAGCCAAGCCAAAGAGGTTTTAGATCATGCTGGAGAATTGCCTAGCCAGGCATTCTGTTTTGCTTTGTTGTTTCAGTGGACATCCTGCGTTTCAGAATACTTTAGCTGCCTTGTCCTCTTCCGAGCAGAGCACTATTGTTCCATAATTGTCCCTTATCTTTGAAATTTGATGCCCACTTGCACTACCCAAGTACAATCATTTAAAGTACAATCATTTAAATCATTTAAATTTAAATCATTTAAAGTACAATCATTTAAAGGAAGAGCGTGAGAATGCACACAGTGCAGCTGAACTCCTGGAAAAGTGAGGATTTGTCAAAGCTATTGTAAGGTAAGAGCTTCTATTTATAATCTCATTTAAAATAACTCCCGATGAAAAAAGAAGACGACAAACTTTCCATCACTCCACATCATTCCTTATGCTCTACACTGAATTCTGCCCCCGTGGAATCCTCCTCTGTGTTTTTCACTCTTCCAAAGGACAGGAGCTTCTAGTCTGACCATTAGTACATTTTCCAGAAATAATTTACTTTGCTCTTGCTTGTGCTATTTAGCGATCTATCTGCCATGTTGCAATGAAGTTTACAAGCTGTTCTTTAAGCCTACAGGGCACATTTTGACCTTTATTTTGTGGAGTGGGAGAGAGGGCTGGGCCAAGGAGCCCCAGATTTATGACCCTACAACTCTGAAAAACATATCCATTAGCGTCTATGCAGCTGTTTATCTGTGAAGATCTGCAGGCTGTATACTGTTTACACAGGAGGGGAACAAAACCTTATTTACCATCTCAGAAGGTGCTGTGTGTAAATAACAAAACCATGACACTGAATCCCAAAGATGAGTGAGATAAATAAATATCCCAGGGTGCCGAAGAAGGTGCCATTCCCATTTGCAGCTGTCCTAGTTGAAAACCTGGAAGGCCACATAAACAGTGTAATAGGGCACATGTTTACAAAGCTGGGAACTGGGAGACATAGCAGATTGACTAGCTGGCATATTTTTAGATCACTGCTTGTGATCTAATGATCATAGGAATGCTAGCCCCCTTGGACAGAATAAACTCATTTCTATTTTCTTCTTGCAGAAATCCAGTCATTTCAGGACACCCTGTTTTCCCCTTGCAGAAATTCGCCACAGAACTGTCCTCCCCAAGCCCAATATTCTTGTGAGTGGGGCAAAACTAGGATTATGCGGAGTCCTGACGTAGTATATTCTCTTTGCAAGAAATTCTCAACAGCTGACATGCATTTTTTTTTCATTAGGCTTCATTCAGGCATCTGCCATAAAATCTTATGCCATCATTCCATACATCTTATCGGTTTCTTATTTATACTTCCGTTTCTTCTAATTGTCATAATTTAGATTGTGGGTACGGATCTGTTTGTGTACAGACACAATCCTATCAGTCTAGTCTGTCCCTCAAACTGTATTTGCCATAATGTTCAGGATAAATCATTTAACTCTTTCGTAGCTTTGTTTAGCACTCTTTCCTCACAATGATTACTTTTTCTACAGATCCATGCATGTAAATGGCACTTAGAGCAGGGGTGGGGTACCTGGGCCCCTCCAGCTGTCATTAGACTGCAACTCCCTCCATCCCTGACCATTGGCCATGGTAGGTGGGGCTGATGGGAGTTGGAGTCCTGCTTGGCAGGGGGTTGGACTGGATGGCCCTTGTGGTCTCTTCCAGCTCTATGATTCTATGGACACCTGGAGGCTCAACGATTCTCCCTTCCTGCTCTACAACAGTGGTTCTACAAGGATACTTCTCAGCAGAAGAGGCTTCACAACTCTTTGCTGAATCCTGTGTGAATAATTCATTTGTCTTATATGTAACCTGCCCTTCATGCTTACAGCAGGCAGGAAGAAAAGCTAGTGATTTGATCAAGGCTACCAGTGAGCTTCACAGGAGAGCAGAATATCGCTCTCCAGCCTGGAGGAACGCTAGAGGTTTGGGGATTCGAACTAGGATTTCCCATATTCAAGCACAACATTCTTCAGTTAAGAAGAAATGTATAGCTTTTCTCCCCATGTTGGGTACACACACACACACACACACACACACACGGGCAATGGGAGTGATTTTGAGCAGGCAAATGGCTGGGAAGGAAAGGGTTAAGCAACTGTTTCGTAATGTCTTGATATCAATCTGGGCTGCATACTCACCAAACATTAAAAAAAAAACACCCTCCTGGGACCTGTAATTTGTTAAGGCTGCTGGGGATTGTCATTCTGTGAGGAATAAACTACAGTTCCCAGGATTCTTTGGAGGTAGGGGGAAATGTGCTTTAAAGCACATTTGTGTATTTGTATGTAGGCCTGGCAGGGACCCAGGTGGCACTGTGGGTTAAACCACTGAGCCTAGGGCTTGCTGATCAGAAGGTCGGCGGTTCAAATCCCTGTGACGGGGTGAGCCCCCGTTGCTTGGTCCCAGCTCCTGCCAACCTAGCAGTTTGAAAGCACATCAAAATGCAAGTAGATAAATAGGAACCACTATAGCGGGAAGGTAAACGGCGTTTCCATGTGCTGCTCTGGTTTGCCAGAAGCGGCTTTGTCATGCTGGCCACATGACCTGGAAGCTATATGCTGGCTCCCTTGGCCAATAATGCGAGATGAGCGCGCAACCCCAGAGTCGGTTTACTTTTATGTAGGCCTGGCATGGTTACTTTACCTAAAAAAAGATAACATTTTGGATATCTCACTACGTGGTAGGTAATAAAGATACATGCACTGTGTATTTTCAAACTAGGGATGGTGGGGGGAGATTTGATTCAGTTTGCATTTAAAGGCAAAATTATATAATTCACACTTTCATAAATAATACATAAACCAAAATGCAGTCATCCTTTAAAATCCACACTTTTCTGAATTTTGCAATATAGTTTTCCAGCCTTGCAATGTGTACAAAATTGCATATATTAGGGTGATGTGTACAGTGGTACCTCGACTTATGAAGACGATCCGTTCCGCGGTGCTCTTCGTAAGTCGAAGTCTTCACTCTTCTGCGCATGCGCGGGGCCGCACACGCCGCTTCTGCACAGGCACAGAACGCGTGTGCGGCAACAAGACTTCCAGGTTTGCTGACTTCGGAAGTCGAAACCTTTGGAAGTTGAGTCATTCGGATGTCGAGGTACAAGTGTACTTATACTGTAAATGCCTATCTTGATAAAAAATGACATACAAAGATGTGCTCTCTTTCTCTGTCTATATATATGGCAAAAAATATACCAAAATGTGCATATGGGGAGAAATTTGCACTACAATTTTGATGGATTTTCATGAGGACTTAAAAAAATAATAATCACAAACTAATTGGGAACATGGAGAACTGAACTTAAAGACTGGAAAAATGAGAAACTGAAATAGACAGATTTCCCCATCCCTATTCAAACTTTACGTCATTCATGACTTGAATATTTAAGCTGGTATTGAATTAGTCATCCCAGTTTCTCTGGTCTCAGTTTTTGGTTTGACTTTCATAGCATTAGGCCTACACAAGATCCATGAATTTCAACATGGAGAGCATTTATGCATTCCACTTAAAGGGGGCACTGAGTTGTGAGCCAATGCCACATTTTGACAAAACAAACAAACAAACAAACAAACAAACAAACAAACCTCAAATCACATATTCTGAAGCCATCTGATTCTGGAGTAATTGCTCTGGGAAAACCTCAGATCACATATTCTGGAGGAATCTGGAATAATTGCTTTATAGCTGCAGCCTTAGTATATTGCAAATATACTCACTTGACACTGAGTATCTGTGGAGTTAAAATAAAAAAACATCTGCAGATTGCGGCACAAGCTCTTTTCACCCTTGCTAACAAATCACAAAACAATCCATTTCATTCCTTTGTTTTGCCTCTTTGCAGTAGGTCGGGAAGGTTGGGGAAGATTGCACAGAGTGACAGCATCTCTCATGTTCTGTCACATTCCTGAAATAAGAATATATCATGCACTTATGAATTGGGGACAGTGTCTCATTACCAAAGGAAGCAAACAATTCCCGAGGTTTGAATAATAAAAGAGGATGAAGCTGCCACGGCTGCCAAGCGAGAGAAAAAAACCCGCTAATATTATGCCCAAGTGGCCTGACTTGCAAAAAATGTAAACACCCGCCAAAGCTGGTGGAATATGCAGGTGCTCTGTATCTCTGGAATTCAGGCCAATCTTGATTGACATTTTAAAAGTTCTTCTTATTTATATTCACTCACCCCCCCGCCACAGAAATACACAGCTTGCTTCCTTCTCCACCCCCTCCCCTCTGTATGTGCAGTATATTTGACAGAATGTAAAGTTGACAAAATGCCCATGAACTTTGGGCTTGCAATTAAATTCTTGGTTAACTCACAGTGTATAATATATCCAAATGGGTTATAGAAATAGACCTCATATGCAGTGTTGTGTATGTATTTGTGGAGGAAGGGATTCTTTTTACAAATCTATGCTACGTATAGCTAGGACACTGAAGAGATTGACATGCATGAATGTCAACCTGGTGCCCTCCAGATGTTGTTGGACTACAACTCCCATAAGCTTCACCAGCTTCGCCAGTGGTTAGGGATGATGAAAAATGGAGTCCAGCAACATTTGGCAGGTACCTTGTTGGCTTTCAGTATTTGAGGTAGTAGGCAGTTCCCCTCAAATAGTACCGTTAGGCTACTTGAACAGTATTGATTCCTTTGGAATCCTACCTAAGGTGGGATGTACTGATAAATTGCAGCATTTCAAGCTAACTGAAGAGGGTTGAGGGTTCAGAGTCCCTCATGACTTAAAAGTATGTCTCTCTGTGTGTGTGTGTGTGTGTGTGTGTGTGTGTTGCATCATTGTGAAGTCTTGCCACTGTCCCTCCTAAGCCAAGAGCTTTGGGGAGGATAGGTGAATAACAGGACTTTAGCTTGTTGGTTGGTTTGTATAAGTTACTGTATACTAGCTGGCCCTGCCACATGTTGCTGTGGCTCATCCATGGGATTCCCCCCACCCTGTGCCGATCCATGACATATCCCGCCCCCTCCTCCCCCCACCCCTGGCTTATCCCTGTGATTCCCCCCACCCTGTCCCGACCCATGATGTATCACGCCCCCTTTCCCCCCACCCCCAACATGCCTGTGGCTGGCCCCTCCATGTCCTGATCTATCCTGTTCCCTCCTCCCCCAACCCCCACCCAGGCGAGTCAGTACCTCCATTCGGCCTAGTCTGTAAAGGCTTCGGCCTAGTATGTAAATGGGAGCCAAGGTGCTGTTGAGAGAGAAGGTTTTATAGGTGCAGTACCTGTGTAGCCGCCACTAGAGGGCACTGGTTTGCACCCTGATTCTTTTCCCAGCATGCATTTTCGACTGAGTGGTGTGTTTTGAGACACAGGGTTTTAGGGGTTTTACATGGCACAGGTGAGACTTCTCTCTTAGCAAACTTTCCTATAGCCTTCGGACATTCGCATGTGATGTTGTGTCAAAATTTCACCTCAGTCGGTCAAGCGGTTTTGTTGAACATTGGACATGACGGAACATACCCAGTTTACATTTTTATATATAGAGATACTGCTTGTGATAACATTAAACTAATAAAATAACAACCAAAAAATGCGTAATAGCAAAGTACAATAAATATCCATTGCAATGTTAAGCAAAATATTAACACAGAAATATCAAGCAGTGTGATAAAAAAAATGTTCTTCATGTTCTGGCAAACAGAATGGGCATTCTTCATGTTCTGGCAAATTGTCTTAGGCAATGCATAGGAGACTGTAGTCACACTAAGGTTCTGGTTATGGGTTTCCCCTGGGCACCTGCATGGTTGCTGTGAGAGCCTGCTGGATCAGGCCCTTCTTATGTTCGTCTGTTTCTCTTTCCACCAGTCCCCCAACTTCTGAAGAAAACCAAGAAAAGACTATTTCCATTGCCTAGAGAACATAGTCAAGGCTATGGTTTTCCCAGTAGTGATGTATGGAAGTGAGAGCTGGACCATAAAGAAGGCTGATCGCCGAAGAATTGATGCTTTTGAATTATGGTGCTGGAGGAGACTCTTGAGAGTCCCATGGACTGCAAGAAGATCAAACCTATCCATTCTGAAGGAAATCAGCCCTGAGTGCTCACTGGAAGGACAGATCCTGAAGCTGAGGTTCAAATACTTTGGCCACCTCATGAGAAGAGAAGACGCCCTGGAAAAGACCCTGATGTTGGGAAAGATTGAGGGCACAAGGAGAAGGAGACGACAGAGGACAAGATGGTTGGACAGTGTTCTCGAAGCTACCAACATGAGTCTGACCAAACTGCGGGAGGCAGGAGTGCCTGGAGTGCTCTGGTCCATGGGGTCACAAAGAATCAGACATGACTAAACGACTAAACAACAAAGAGAACAAAGGGCAAAGCAATAATGATAAAAAAAAAATCAAAGTGAGTGCTTCAGAGAATTAGCAGCTATTCTGCAAAACATTCCACAGGAGCCAGATCCATCAAATGTAACCATTATGTGAGTGCACATCCATTTATTTCCACTAAAGGTTAATTGCAAAAAAAGAAAGAAAAAAGTTTTGCATTTGAAAAGTTCAAGGTGTAATAATTAGTTAGCTATTACTGGTTGGGGAAGTCACACAACACTGGAGTTGTTCCAGAAGAGGATAAGCATAAAATATTTGGCACTCTGAGGAGTACAATTTACATGTGAGAATGCAGACACATGGATTTCTGGACATGGCTTTCTGCAAATCTTTATAGGAAGTGCAGGGGGCAGAAATGATTAATTAGACAGTGACTCTTCTACTCTTCAGAGGAGGTTTATTGAGAAGCTAGAGAAAATTGCAACATGTTGCAACACAAAGTCAATACAAAAGCAAGAAAATGTTATTTTCTTTAACAATATAACACCTGATTCTCAATGCAAAACGAGTTTAGACCTTGCTATATGCTTTAGTAACCTTGCCAAACTTTTTAATGGCTAGGCATTTTCCTTATGATTGGCTTTTCCCCACACTAATTGTTATATAAGCATTTCAAATCACATTTCCCCATGTCATCTTTTGCTTCATGTTACATAAGTCAATTCAGGAACAGACTGGTAAGCCACTAAAAGCTTCACTGACACAAAGTTAAATGGAAACTATTTATAAGGAGACATGCATACATACATCTATTGAGAGATTTCCGAAGTGGGCCACTGGGGGGTGGGGGGTGGCAGAGAGAAGCAGCCTGACCAAAATCCCACAAAGAGCTCTGATCAGTATCCAATAGAGATGTCTAAAACCTGCTTTCTAAACACTCCCACATCCATATTGCTGCTGCCTTTTCCCAGTCCAGCCGCTAAAATCTTGCAGAAAAATAAAACAAAACCCTGCCTTTCTCTTAAACTTCAAGAATTTCAAATGCACTTCAGAGTACAGTAATATATATCTGCCCTGTATTGCGTTCCTGTGGGCTTAAATAAACAATAAATAGGGGGGTGTAAATGTGGGTGGGAAATGTATCCGGCACTGTTAAAGAACTCGATAGACCCTTCTTCCCTCCCCTCTCAGTAATGCAGATCTTTTTTCAAATAGCCATTAGGGATTGCACAACCAGCTTGAGACATTTTGCTGAAATTTTGCTGAAACTCCTCTGTCTCCCCTCCAATTTCCGCTTGTACCATGTCATTAAAAAATCCAGTGAGGTAACTAAAGCACAGAACTAGAATAAAGATACATCTCACCTTTAGTTTGGGATTCTTTCTCCTTGGATCAAACCTCAGCACCAGTTCCTATTTTGAAATGACATCTGTGAGCTCATGGGCTGCTTTTTTTTCTGAACCAGGGATATCTCTTGACAAAGCTCATTGATCATCGCTGCTCCATTGACTAACAGCTCATCCACACTGCCACTTGTTATGTCACCTTGCTCTTTACTGCTGAATCGGAGCAAACATCAGTGAGGTTTTCTGTGGACTGGCATTTGCTCTGATTCAGAGGTAAAGAACGGGTTTCCCTGGGGGAAACGGTGGGGCAAATGAAAAGCCACTTTGATGGAAGGCGCAAATGTTATGCCCCACCGTGCAATGAAAAAGTCTGCCCAGGCCCTCCTTGGATTGGATTGACATTTCCCCTGCTTGCCCTCATCGAAACTGGGGTGGGCAAGTGGGAATCTGAAGCCAATCAGATTGGGTAAGGCAATTCTGCTTCACCCACCCACCCATACCCCACCAAAGTCATTCATACCAGCCTCACAAACACTCCCCTCTTCCACTTACTTAGTGCATTGACTGGGAAGTAGGAGCAACAGTGGGGGTCACTGCAATTTGGGAAAACTCCCTGTACCTTCCACCAACCCTTCTAAGCATGCTTCTGAATACCAGTTACCGGAAGCCTAGGTGGGGAGAGCACTTGGGCCCTGCTTATGGGCTTTCCATAAGTCAGATGACAATGAGAACAGGATGCTGTCACAATGAGAACAGGATGCTGGGCTAGATTGGTCACTGGTCTGATCCAGAAGGCTCTTACTAGGTCAAGTGACAAGTGTACTACAGGAGGGTAGTTCTTGGTGTTCTTGCAACTGTAGTGCATTTTACCAGAAAGGGTTTCTTTCCCTTTTTCTTTTAAGAAAGGTATTGTTTTCTGGGTACTCATATAGTGTTTCATTAGAGGACATGGAAACATTCATAATACTCATAATCTGTTTTTAGATTAGGATTGCCCCACATTGCACATTTTAGCTTTATTTCTACCTGTTGCAACAAATGTCATGTATATCCTATGTCGGCACTTGATTTTTGGAGCATGTGTTTCAGTTGGGAATTGACTGTGTTTATCTAAAAAAATATGTGGTGTGTTAATCAATTAGGGCTTTTACCCAATAAGTGGAAACTTTATTTAAATATTGCTGAGTCAACAGCCCCATTCAGAAAGACTATATTGATTTAAGCAGTTCTATTGATCTCTTTCGTATCAAATCTGAGCTGCTAGCAAACTCACAGGTCGGTGATGTTCTCTTCAATTGATCCATGCTTGGCTCACTGCAAATGCTTTTCAACAATATTTTAAGTAACATCTGGTAAAAATCAATGTTTCAACCTTAGGGGGTTTAAAACACCAAGCGTTCAAATATTTTAGAACTTTTTGGTGCCATTCTAAAAAGTTACTTGGCAACTGTAATCCAAAGGGCCTATCCATATAATTCTAATGTAGGGGGTTAAAAGTACCAGTTAAGCATATCCTATCTCTGAATTTGGGTAGTATACTTTTCTCTCCTGGTCTAAACTGCCAACTGGGACCTAGTGTTCCTTCCTACTTAATACTAATACTGTCTGACAGGACAGTAAACAGCTGTCCTGGGTGAGGAATTCAATTTTTAATTCCAGTTTCCCAACCCCAAACAGTTGATTTCTGCAGAAAATCTGTGCGTTTGGATTTAGTCAGGATCCATTTACATTGCAGTTCCTTCAGTATCATGATGGAATTCTTCTACAGCTAGAATGGAAAGCCTATAGCCTTCCTGATACTGCTGAATTCTATCTCCCGTCAGCCCCAGCCAATATAGCCAGCAGTCAGGGACTAACGTAGCAGTAGCAGTTCAATAACATTTGGAGTGCCACAGATTCCCTCTCCTCCATTTTCCATTTTTTTTAAAAAAATACATTTTATTCCAATTTTCCAAATTCAACAAATTAACAAAACCAATCTTTTATACAAAATCTTATATTCACATCTTTTACCTTGCTCCGCCGAGCTATGACTTCCCCCCCTCCCTTCATGCGGGTTTCTTGTTAATTCCCTTTTTTGCAGTTCCTTTTTTGACATATTGGTCAATTCGTAAGGTTTATTTTAATCCTGCGAGAATTTTTAACGATCTACAGTTTTTCTCCATATAGTCCACATATTTACTCCAGTCCTTTTGAAACCTTGTCTCCCCCTGGTCACGAATCTTGCATGTCAATCTAGCAAGTTCAGCATAGTCCATCATTTTTGTCTGCCACTCCACAATTGTAGGTAATTCCTGTAATTTCCATTTTTGGGCTAACAAAGTCCTAGCCGCGGTTGTTGCATACATAAACAGTGTTTGATCTTCTTTTCTAATCTCTCCTCCCATTATTCCTAACAAAAATGCTTCTGGTTTTTTTGGAAAAGTATATCTAAACATCTTTTTCAATTCGTTATATAAACTTTCCCAAAATCTTTTAACTTTTTCGCATGTCCACCACATATGATAAAATTCACCATCTTTCTCTTTACATTTCCAGCAACTTTTGTCACTCATTCTATACATTTTAGCTAATTTAACTGGAGTTAAATACCATCTGTACATCATCTTATATACATTTTCTTTCAAGGCAGTACATGCTGTAAATCTTAAAGTTTGATTCCATAATTTCAACCACGCATCATATTCAATATTATGCCCCAAATCTTTTGCCCATTTAATCATCACTTCTTTTGTCAACTCATCTTTTGTATAGCACTCCAACAACAAATCATACATCTTTGCCAAAAGCTTTGTTTTGCCTTCTAGCACTTCTATTTGAAATTTGGATCTTTTATCCTCAAAACCTATTTTTCTATCTTCTTTAAGCACATCATTTATTTGATGGTATTCTATCCATCCTGTTAACACTCCTTTAATGTCCTCAAAAGGTTTTAAACTCCATCCTTTTTCAGTTTTCGTCAAGATTTCCTCATACGTGGCCCGCCTCTTCTCCATATTTACTTTCTTAACTGTTAATGCCTCTGCTGGTGAGACCCACCAGGGTGTTTTAGTCTCTAACAGCCTTTTATTTCTTTCCCACACCTCGTATAGAGATCTTCTTATCACATGATTCGTAAACCCGGTATGTGATTTCTTTTTGTCATAACATAAATATGCATGCCATCCAAATCTATTGTTAAAACCTTCCAAATCTAACAAGTCCGTATTCTCTAGAGTTATCCATTCTTTTATCCAACAGATACAAGACGCTTCATAATAAAGTCTCAAGTCTGGCAGGGCGAATCCACCTCTTTCTTTCTTATCTACCAAAATTTTATGTTTTATTCTAGGTTTTTTCCCCTGCCAGACAAATCTTGATAACTCTCCTCCATTTTCCAGGCACACATATATGTTGTTGCTGTTACTGTTGTTTAAACCTTAGATTTAAGCAGCAAGATACCTGTGGAAGAAGTAACTGACTTCACTGGGAACACCTTAGCTCTCCTAAGGTGCAGTCATGCTAAGAGTGAACATGGATTGACTGGGGTTGCAGGAATGTGCATTTAGTTCTGTCGCAGAGGCCATGTCATGTCTCCTGGCCCCTCATGTGATAATGTGAACTTCTACAGGTCAGCTAATTTGAGGCCAATCAGACACTTGCTAACAATTAAATTTTAAAAAGAGAACATTAGTAATTTTGTAAGATATCAAATACATGTGAAAATTTCAACTGTTTGATGCTCATTAGTCACATCCCTGGATCTCCATGTATGTTGAATACCACAATGTTCAATAGCTGAGACCCTAATAATGAAGTACCCGTGGCTAAAACTTTGGCTCTACAGTATCTTCAACTTATTTGGCCTACCAACAATGATAATGAATTGGTATTGAGCCCATATGGATAGGATGTGTGATAGATGTACCATTTATGTTCCAGATCTTGTCTGCTATAGAATTTAGTAGAATATTCAGACTTATTTTTGCTTCTGCCTCAGGCTTTGACCCTTCAATCTTCCAGGCTCACATTGTGCCTCAGATGTTGTAAGAGAAGATTTTTTATGAAAGAAGCTGAAATGTAGAAAACACACCAACCTTAGACCAACTATTCTCTTCTCATGAGGTGGCCAAAGTATTGGAGCCTCAGCTTCACGATCTGTCCTTCCAGTGAGCACATTGTTACAGATGTATAAAAATGTAAGGTTAATAAGGTCAGTTAAATCATAGAAGACACCCTATATATAATTTTAATTCTCCACCTATATTTCAGAGAAAAACTGAAGGGATATATAGGTCTCTTAAAAAAAATAAAATCCAAACCCACCAAGGTAAGAAATAAAGGAAGGAATTTTCTTCTGAACAAATGGCATTTTCAGTGTACTAATATATTTTTTCCCTGTGATCACCCTGACTTTATCTAATAATCTACCTCCTATTTACTGCAGCCTAATTTCATTTGCTTTTAGTGATCACTACTTTTCCATTTAAAGTGATCTGATTAGAACTTCAGATATTTCCATTTTTCAACATATTGCACATCTCCTGCAAGTCTCCCTACCATAGATTCAGGTGGAATTTGATTAAAGTGGACAATTTACTTATGATGCATGGTCGGTTTAAGACACTCGAGCAGGCAAGAAGGCGCCAGCACAATTTTGATCCAGCTTGGGCACCAGTTAACTTCTCTTTGTCCTTGATATATAATAAGGATTTTAGGAAATTGCATCAGATTTCTCTTATATAAGAGTGAGGCTGTGCTTCTTGATAAGCATCACAAATGTCTTGTCTCCCTCCTTTCCCTCTTCAGAAACGTATGCCTCCCTCCCCACTTCTTGGTATCTAAGCTAGATTATAGCACAGGCCTTTCTCATTGCATGTGCAATGAGGCTAGCAGATGTAATGATTTTGTGTCTTGTAATGTTGTTTATTGACAAGGTTTAGCGCAGTTCAGGGATGTGGCTAATTTCCTCCCTATACTGCAAAAGAAAACAAAATGCAACAAACAAACAAAAAGCCTTCTCGGTGGTTGATGACAGCAGCGCTGCAAACAAATAGCTCTGCACTGATGTTTTGTAATGTTGCTGATTTTAATGAAGAAACCTCACTAAAAATTCATGGTGAGTGGATAGTAAGCTCATTAGCACAATGGTAAGAAAAGATTTTTAAACACTACCTCTAGTAGGCAGAATAGCCATTGGGGTACAGTGTGCATTGACTGCAGTGCTGCGGATGTACCACACAGGTAAAGCACATTCGAAGTGCATTAAAAAAGGTAAAGGGACCCCTGACCATTAGGTCCAGTAGTGATCGACTCTTGGGTTGCGCGCTCATCTCGCATTATTGGCCGAGGGAGCCGGCGTATAGCTTCCAGGTCATGTGGCCAGCATGACAAAGCCTCTTCTGGCAAACCAGAGCAGCGCACGGAAACACCGTTTACCTTTCCACTGTAGCGGTTCCTATTTATCTACTTGCATTTTGACATGCTTTCGAACTGCTAGGTTGGCAGGAGCTGGGACCAAGCAACAGGAGCTCACCCTGTCACAGGGATTCGAACCGCCGACCTTCTGATCAGCAAGCCCTAGGCTCAGTGGTTTAACCCACAGCGCCACCTGGGTCCCCGCTCGAAGTGCATTATCCCCCCCCCAAATAATCCTGGGAATTGTAGTTTACCTTTCAAAGAGCTACAATTTTCAGAAACCCTAAAATAACTACCGTTCCCAAGGTCCTGTGGGGCAGGGAGTAATGTGCTTCAAATATCTTTTAAATGTAGGGTGTAATAAAAAAATTCCTTCAGTAGCACCTTAAAGACCAACTAAGTTTTTATTTTGGTATGAGCTTTCGTGTGCATGCACACTTCTTCAGATTTCGTGTGCATGCACACTTCTTCAAATGTAGGGTGTGTAAGCAGCAGGCTACTGCAACATCTTACTGGGTCATTTGCTTTAGTGCACATGCTCACTGTGGTCATGTAGCATGCCAGTATCAGTAGTGACTGGTGAACTTCCTTTAGCTCAACTTGTTTCCAAAAAGTTCCTCTAGGGGGGGGGGAACGGACTAAGAAAAATGTTAAAAGCTGTAACGGGAGATGATGATGATGATGATATTATTTATACCTATCCATCTGGCTGGGCTTCCCCCAGTGGAGTCAGCACTACAATGGTTTGGAAAATGCTCCTATTTTCACGACACTTCAAACTCTGTGAGCTTGCTCCAAAAGTGACTGCTTTCTGAGGAATTTATTGAAGCACCATTTCCTTTCCCCCCCTTTCACACTCAATTGAATCCACTGGAAAGTGGTCAGGACTTGGATCCAATTGTCAGTAAAGTCAAGAGGGGGAAAATATCCCATCTTTATACGAATGATTTCCATAAAGACTGAGATGTGTCCAACTTGCATAAAAATGCATGTTGTAGATGAACAAAGGCTGGCCGTAGAATGGGGAGGTTTTGACCTTTGCTCATTCTTGACTTAGGAGATCAAAGGAGATGATACGAACAGATCAGAGCTCCAGTTAGATTAAGATGCAAGGAATCTGAGTGATGCTGGTTGCCATTTGCTCAGAGATGCCAAAACAGAAATAGTTTACACAAAAAAGGCACAGAGTTGCATCTTAGGTTGGCAAGTGCAGATAAATACTGGGGAGATAATAATTCACCTCCTTCAACATGTACATGTTGGTGCATGAAAGGGACGGTGGAGAAACCGTTAAACCCCTCACTGGAGGCAGTAGTAATTATTTGATAAATTTGCAGGAGAAATATGAAGCCAACCTCCTAAATTAAGGCAGAAGCTGAATAATTTGTATAGTGCTATTAATACCATTTAAATTGATTGCCTTAAGATTTGTTGTTGTGCTGTTAGATTAAATGATACATCAATGTCAGTTTTGTAGTAGAGACCCTCCCCCTTCAAATCAATCATTGACTAGATTCAGTTCCTTTTCCTCTTGTGGTTTTAAAATGTTTTAAAACGAGTTATGCAGAGCCTAAATTGTCCTTAAGTTGCATCTCCTTTATACGAGTACTTTACTTGGGAATGATGGACTTGAGAAGTTGTATTTTCAAGTACAACAGAAGAATCCTATTATCAATGCACATACATTGTTTTAACTGGTCTTAATATGTTTTATATGTTGTTGTAACTGGCCCTGGGACCTTATGGTAAAGGGAAAGTAAGAAATCTAATTAATAGCAATCAATCAAACAAGAACTGAACCAGAATGTTTCTCATTTTAAAATTGAAATGGTGTTTAGCCTTGATAAAGTTAGAAAACAGCAATGTCAGGACTGCCAGATACAAACTATCACATCTATATGGTGATTCATTAATTCATTAATACTGAAGTTACCACAACCACAGTCATGGAAAATCTGTAATCACGGCCCCTTTAGCTTATACTGCAGTTCTCTCAATGTTTTATTTTTATTTAAAAGCAGTATTGTGTGAGAGAGGTTTTGATCAAAGCAGAAGAGGGGATGGGTCAATTCTTGCATCCCAGCAAATTGTTTCTCTGTGACTGTTGCTAAATAAGCAATTGAGATGCAGGCCTGATTTAACTCAGATTAGTTTACTGTATTCTGAACCAAATTTCCTAATTTGGGTGAAAAGTAGCTTAGCTTGTTCCAAACCAATCTAAGAATCCAGGGACTAGAGATTAGCCCCCTGCCACGCTACTCCATACTTCATTTTCACTTATTCCAAAACTGTTCTCCTCTTCAAACCTTACCTCCTCCTCACTTTTTTTTCTCCCCCATGTTTCCTATACTTACAGGTATTCACAACTTCCTTCTTTTAAGTTACAGTAGATTGGTCTAAAATACAGCCAACATAATTGTATTTGCAGTGGGTCTTCTGGGATAAGAACTTGCACACTTACTCAGCCTCTGATTTGTTTACAGGTTGCAAGGGTGCATCGGAGGTTGAAAGGAATGGGAAAAAGAATCAATAGCCACTGGCAAGATCGTGGCCTCTGTATTTATGTGCAAGGAAAGTAATATATAATAATCTTAACACAACACTTAACGTTCATGGTATAATTTTTTTAAAACCTGGAAACACGATCATGATTGATGGGAAGGAGAGGAAGTTATAGATAGGGCAAAATTAAATTTGCCCATGTGTCATAATGTATGGTGCTCCGTTAATGTATCTCCTATAGTTATTTATAATTCTAAAGGCTTAAGTGTGTGGTTGAAGTATAGTTCACAATGTTCATGTAGGTATGCAAGAGCATTGCCACATTTTCTAACCTTTTAGCATTTCTTCATAGCTGGAGATTTGTCATTGTTCATGACATTCCATAGGTCCTGAAAGGAGCTGGGACGGAGAAATGGGCCCATCCTTTTACGCTATGTTGCATCCTTTGCCTCTGCCATCTGTGTTTAGTATGGTGACTTATGGATCTCTCTCTCACTCACACAAAACTGAAAAAGGATAGGCAGACAAAAGAAGACACAATTTGACTAGCATTTGCAGGTATTAATTTATATATGTATGTATATGAAAGAAGGCTGATCGCCAAAGAATTGATGCTTTGGAATTATGGTGCTGGAGGAGACTCTTGAGAGTCCCATGGACTGCAAGAAGATCAAACCTATCCATTCCTAAGGAAATCAGGCCTGAGTGCTCACTGGAAGGACAGATCCTGAAGCTGATGCTCCAATATTTTGGCCACCTCATGAGAAGAGAAGACTCCCTGGAAAAGACCCTGATGTTGGGAAAGGTGGAGGGCACAAGGAGAAGGGGAACGACAGAGGACGAGATGGTTGGACAGTGTTCTCGAAGCTACCAACATGAGTTTGACCAAACTGCAGGAGGCAGTGGAAGACAGGAGTGCCTGGAGTACTCTGGTCCATGGGGTCATGAAGAGTTGGACACGACTAAACGACTAAATAGCAGCAACAACAATGTATATGAATGGCCACTCCATCCCTTTTCCCACTTGTCCCAGATCTTTCTCCTCTAGGGTTGAATCTTCCTCCTCATTTTTGCCATTCTCAAATATCTCAGGCCAGGCTTGGAGGGGAGTTAGAGCCTAAGATAGCAGCTTCTTGCCTGGCAGGCCCATTCATGTCCCCTTTTTCTGAAGCCAAGTCCCAATTTCTTATTTTCTACTGTCAACAGTGATAAAGTGTAACAAGAGGACAGAACACTGGGAACTGGCAATGTATTGTCATATGAACTGCATGTGCTGTACACATTGGATCTTGGGTACAATGAGGCACATTGATTGCTACACAAGTGTAATATCAGAAAGCAATCCAGTGTGCAGGTGCAATTGCCCATACACACATTTTGAGACGCGGGTGCTGCTCCATCTGCGCCGAGTCTATTAGAAATAATATACTGTGGTTGATTCTGCAACAGACTGACATGCTCAAGGGAATAAAGCAAACAAAACCGACAACCTCACAGCTCATTTTAATGGCTCCCCGAACAGTCACCTGGTTAAAAGATTACATTTGCAATGCTTTAATGCAACGATGAGTTAAGAAAGTTCAAGAAACTGCACTGTTTCTTTATGATGATGATTATAGAAATTGCTTCATGTTTCCCTGAGATGCATTCAAGCTGGTGACCTAGAGGTGGAAGCTTTGGTGTCTTATTACCATTCCCATGAGCCATGCATGAATTTGTGAACCTCTTCAGAGCAATTCCATGGTCTGCAGCAGCACACCTATCAGGGGAGGAAAGCTGATTAGCCGCAGCCTGCTTTGCACTGGAATTTAGATATCAAGCTTCTTGTGAGCTTGAAGAGGCCCTGTTTTGCTTTGCATTCCTGGATTTATTACTAAGCAAAACCATCCCTCCAGCAAGCTTACTCTTACCAGGGAGATATTTTAGCATCTTCCTTCTCGCCATTGAAATAGTTTTCTGCAGCAAAGGTGCCTGAATTTAGATCCAGCTAATTAAAGCAATGGGAATCTCCCCCCCCCCAAAAAAAACTCATTTCGTTATATTGAAATTGCCTTGCATTCTATCCCACACCTTCATTGTAATACCAAGTTTGTTTGTTTTTTTACAGACACACAACTTTAAAGGCTTTAGTGTTGTTTTTAAAAGTACATACAGTATATACATGCCCTGAAAGTACTACAAATAGATGAGAAAGTAGAACGTTGAACTAGAGCCTCTGGTATATTATACTTCTGCAAGGTTTTTCTTTTTGAAATGGGTAGTAACTCAGAAGGCTTTACTACATGAAGGCAATGAACAACTAGAAAAGTGAAGATAGTTTCTGGGCCAGATACGTGTTTGGTTTTTTAAAGTACAGATTTTTGATGTTTAACTTCCAAATCAAAGTTCATGAGTTGCTTTTTGGTAACTTGTTATTCAACGCTGCTACCAAAAAAATGACGAGAAACTGATCCTTCAGACATTCATCTGTTTGTCATGTTCCTAAAGCTCATAACTCAGGACAAGGTTACCTAAAAGACTGGTTGTCCCTCTGTAGACCCATAAGATCAATTAGATCATCTGGAGAAATTCTACTCATGGCATTTCACCCTGTAGAATATCATAGGGTGGTGATCCAGTAACTGCATTTTCTGCTCTTGTCTCTGTCCTGCAGAGTGTGCTTCCTTCTGCCATACAGCAGGCATCTGAAGCTCTTGTCTACTCAGAATTAAATTCCATTGTACTTATTTCCAAGCAAAGAACTATAGGATTGTCACTTAAACTATCTCCATTACTAGCTTCCTTGTACACACCTACCACATCCCACCTTATTGTGCTCTTAAGGTGGTCAGAGAGTATTCTGTTCCTTCTCTTCATCTGATGATCAGTATTCTGAAAACACCCACACCTTTGCTTTCCCTGTTTCTGATATGTGAACAGGCATCATCTTAGAAGCCACATGGATGTTAAAGAAATCCTCACTAGGGAGCAAGGCATGTGCAAATATTATTCACCCGGAAATTTCAGGTAATTAGGTCATGACAAAGGTTCTGACACAGCTAAGGTCTTATTCTGTAGAGTACTTAGTGTAATGCAGGGACAGAGAACCCTTTTCAGCTCAGGGGCCACATTCCCTCATGGACAGCCCTTTTGGAGGCTGCATGTCAATGGTAGGCAGGGCCAGGAGCAAAGTGGTTGGAGCAATGGATGTAAACACTTCCCTCTGCACACTTGGCTGGGTTCCAGTCAGCTATTTTGACACCTCGTCCACAAATACATCCACCAACCAGAAAAAATGAGAGGCAGGCAAGCACTGATTCCAGCCAGGCAAAACCACATGAGGGCGATGCAAAGCAAAGCTGGGCCTTGGGAGGGTCCAGGGCAGCAGAGATTCCTCTGCTCCTGGCATCATGTCTAATCCAGTCCTGAGAGGGAAAGGAAAGGATAGAGGCAAATGGATTGGGGCGGGTGGAGCGAGGACACTCACAGCATTTTGAAGCTGAAAAAATCTCTCAGCTAAATTATGCTTCATTATTCAAATGGCGCTCCTTTTGCATGGAGAGATCTTGTCTGGTGCTTATACGCAATCCTGCCTTGCACAATGTGGCTCTGGGTATGAGCTACATTCCATTTACAATAATTAACCTGCTCTTCCATTCTGCAGTGGAAGCTTCTGTGGTACACATTCTCTCCCTGAATTAGATATCCAGCTTTGGTGTATTTTTATACCTAATTAGACCTAACCTGTCACATAGCAAATAGCTCTATCTATTGTGTGATTTATAACGTCTTTTTCTATGCAACGGTATATTATCTCAACAATTCAAATCCTTGAATGTATTTTAAGTAGAGAGATGTAAACAGCTTGTTTAACTTGACCTTCAGATGCCATTTCCTGCTCAATCCTGAGCTGATTTCATTGGTATACAATATGCACTGTATTTTCAGCCTGTTACTATAGAAAAGAGCTGTGAAATGGCATTTTCCCTTCCCGTTTCTGATGCCTGTCATGCTTCGTCAATGCTGACAAGCAATTATTAGCCTTTGTTTCTTTTATACTGTATATTGGCAAAACAATCATTGCAAGGAATTGTAGAGGTAGAAGCCATTATCTTTGTACTGTAGTGGTAACATAGCTTTTAGGCTTACTGAAAATATCCATTAGGTTCTGTCCTCTTATCTTGAAATGCTTTTCTGCTCTGCTTTTGAGTTGCTCTGGGAGTTAAATCGCCAACTTCGTCGACACTAAGAAAGGATAGGATAACTTTATTCTCTCTCAAGTTGATTTTTATTTTTGACTAGCCTTTGTGTGGTGCTGAATACACCTTCTGTTCAGTTCATCCCTAGTTATGTTAGATTCCTTTTTCCCCTCCCCCCTTTTTAAATTAATTGATTTGTTTACACAAATAAGTTGTTTACAGTTTATCCAATATACATAAAACTGATAGGCAGATATACAGGTATGCAAATATCATTAAGCTTCTATTAAACACTCAAATGAAGCATATATGTTTCATGAAGTTCCCAACAATGAATGTTGATTAACATTAACTTGTGCCTTATTGTACCTACAAATTATAAAAATGCTGCATTTTTTCACATAAGGTTATCCAGCTGTCTTGGCGATCATCCATAATTCCTCTTGTTCCACTGCTTTCCCCTGGGGAAAACTAATCTTTAGCACTCAGTTGCAGCAAATTTGTCAGATTCTGGGGGGAAAATGGATATTCTTATTTGCAATGAAATACCATGCCTTTAAAAATAAATAAATTATTTTTTAAAAAGAGTTCATTCATGACAACCACATAATATATCACTGAATTCCTGTGTTTTGAATGATAAACCTACAGAAGACATGTGGAGGTGGAAAATAGATCTGACCCATGTGTGGGTCTATTAAAGGAAGCAGCTGGGCACTTGGATTCAAAACACAGGGCTTTGTTGTTACGGCTTTTTAAATATCCTGTTTAGTCGGCTTTAAAGCTCTCTCCCCCCCCCTCTAGCAATGAACAGACCACACATTATTAAGTAAGTTTAAAAGCTTTACTTACTAAAGCCAAAGGTCTGGTTCATGTGTTATTCCATTCAGCAGCAAGGAGAATACAGGTAGAATACAGATTATAGTTTCAAGCATGCAGCCTGAACTTTGGAGCAAGTTCAGACTCATCCAGTTAAAAAAAATCTCCCTTCTCTCCTTTTTCTTTTTGGTGTGGTTATTTAGAGGAATGGTGCCTGTATTGAGAAAGGACAGGGAAGCTTGGATAGTCATTTGAAGAACATAGCTGTTTTAGCACCCTGTTTGAGTTTATGTTTGATTTTGTTTTGAAGAATTTTGTTGTTGTGACCCTAGGGGGCACTAGGAATGAATTTATGGAACTAAAGTGGCAGTGGCCCCATAAAAGTTTGGGAACCACTTATTTACATGTATCTGATGGTTTGCAAAGAGTGGGCGAACTGATATGACTGTTTTGAAATGTGCTGCATCTTTCCAGGGCAGAGGCACCATTGGGCACCATTGTGTTCAAGGCTGCTTACTTTTTTCCTGCAGTTTTGCTCCCCAAATGACAAAGTAGACCGATGGGAAGATAAAAATGCTGGCCTTAGTACTTCTATAAAGTTCTCTCTCTCTCTCTCTCTCTCTCTCTCTCTCTCTCTCTCTCTCTCTCTCTCTGTGTGTGTGTGTGTGTGTGAGAGAGAGAGAGAGAGAGAGAGAGACTTCTCAGAGAGTAAGGTAAAGGTAAAGGGACCCCTGACCATTAGGTCCAGCCGTGGACGACTCTGGGGTTGCGGTGCTCTTCTCGCTTTATTGGCCGAGGGAGCGGGCGTACAGCTTCCAGGTCATGTGGTCAGCATGACTAAGCCGCTTCTGGCGAACCAGAGCAGCGCACAGAAACACTGTTTACCTTCCCACCGGAGCAGTACCTATTTACCTACTTGCACTTTGATGTGCTTTCGAACTGCTAGGTGGGCAGGAGCAGGGACTGAGCAACGGGAGCTCACCTCGTCATGGGGATTCAAACCGCCGACCTTCTGATCGGCAAGCCCTAGGCTCGGTGGTTTAACCCACAGCACCACCCGCGTCCCTTCTCAGAGAGTTAAAACAAACAAAAACAAACAAACCCTTGGGAAAATTATAAGTCTTTGTTTTATTCTACTTTGCAAGCCACTGCCCTAAATGAAGCTAATAAATGACTTTAGAAGGACAGTTTCCCAGCTGTGATCCCTGCATGCCAAATTTCAGCCTAAAGCCATTTTTACAGCTTAATTGTAGCACACTTGTAAATAGGGTGTTGCTTTTGGAAAGGCTGACAGACCCATTGGTCTTGTGTAGCTACACAGGTGCAGCTATAATAAACACCTTGAAAGCTGTAATAAGTTAAAGTTTTAGACTCCCTTTTGTGCTAATAGCAATGGCCTATTCCTTGAGTAGATAAGAGTGGCCCTCAAACACATGCTGCAGGTTCTGTTGGACAGGATTTTTTGCAGAAAATTTACTTTCAGCCCCATTCTTATAATTACACTCTTTTTACAGTGTTTGGTAAGACTGAGAAAATGACAGCCATTGTTTTTCTCCCAGTGTGTATGGTCCCTTTAAAAATAGAAAAATAGGCTAGAATCATGCCTTTTGATTGATTCTCAGAAAGGGGAAGCAAGGCGTGATGCTGAACCCAGTATCCCTCATCTCCTTGTTTTGCACCATTCTTGATAGTTTTTGCCTGACTGTGCCCTTGGCCACCGTTCTGACTTGCCTGGTTGAAGTATACAGAGGTGTGTGTAGAAACCAGTATACTTTTCCCTCTGCCCCTGTAGACCACTGGAGGCATGTGGGCTCCAGAAGGTAGTTCAGAAATGAATTTGACCCTCAGACTGAAAAGAGTTACAGGGAATGGCTGAAAGTGTGGAATTTAGCTCTTAAGAAAGGGTTTCAATATTATACTGCCTTAGGTTGAGATCATGCACAAAGTATCTAGATCCTATTATGCACATCCTGCCCCATATTGAGCGGGGCGGAAATGAGACAGAAATGACTGAGAAATTCCTCTCATTGCTATTTCTCCCCAAAGTGTACTTTGCCACAATATCACAATCAGGGGCTAACCTCAACATTGGAGGAGGTGATTTTTGTGTGTGGAAGAATGGTGTGAAGCAGGAAAGGGCTAAGCTTCCCACTTTGTACATCATGGTCTCTCTTCTCCAACTAGAACAAGCCTGGGAGATATGATCATATGGATGATGCGTCTCCTAGCATAGGTCTAACTGCACAGGAAATGGAAATACATAAGATAAACAACTGTGTGAATGGTTGAAGCTCCTCAGTAAACCAAATCTGCAGTTCTCCAACACTACTCCAGCGACTTCCCTGACATCTTGCCGGGTAGCACACCTGCACCATCTCTGTCTTTTCTCTTTGAGCCATCGCTGGGTTTAGTTCTTCAAACTTGGTTCCTGAATGCATGTGTCTCATGGGGTTAGAGATGGAATCTCTGTGGGTGACAACAATCCGGCTCCCTGCCTTCCAGCCTATGCTGGTGCTGAAACAGAGCTGTGTCTAATTAATTCATTCATTAATTAACTCCACCTAGATACCAGTAAAGCACCCTAGGTCAGCCTCCTCACCCATGATTTATATGTGAGATATAAGGAGGGCACACATCTTTTGTTCTCTACCTAACAGGGATGGGTATATTTGAAAGCATATAAGGCAAGATGGATCAAGGCATCATACTTGATAAACTATTGACTCTAAGCCCAATCAGGGCAGGTTTTTTGGTTCTTCTCCAAAGCCAACCTTCCCACCGAATCTGTCTTCTCCCACTTTGGCTGCTTGATAAGGGTACAACCAGCAACCTGGATCATTGTGACCAATTTTTCTTTTGGGAAGGGACTGCTGAGGGGAGAGTTGACCATCAATTATGGACCCCCTGATACAGGTATATATTTTTTTTGTAAAAAACTGTTTGGTCGGAGAACCACACCACAAATTTCAGGTGCTAATTTCAAAGGATGCCTGTGTTTCTGGTCATATTGTTTCAGAAAGTACTAATTTGATAGATTTGCCTTTAAATAGGAATTGAATCAAATTCCTCCCTCATACCTACATGAGAGCAATTATTAATGAAAAGGACAGAATTTTCC
This sequence comes from Zootoca vivipara, assembly GCF_965207765.1. Taxonomy (NCBI): domain Eukaryota; kingdom Metazoa; phylum Chordata; class Lepidosauria; order Squamata; family Lacertidae; genus Zootoca; species Zootoca vivipara. The sequence goes on from NC_142586.1 coordinate 59,802,853, forward strand.
CGCATCTTTGAAAAGTATCATGTTTAGCTCAGTCATGAGGAAAAAAAGTTATCTCAAGTGATTTATTCATATGTCAGCTCACCTTAGCTTGCCACACATCCTGTATCTTTGGAAACTTCCTATTTTTAGTTCTGAGCTTTCTCTGCATTCAAAACTGCTGACAACACCGAAATCCTTCCTGCACAATTCATTTGGCAAATAATTAGGAGCAACCGTTGCTGATTTGCTTTATGTGCAAATTAATGAGCCGTATGTGGGCCACGTTAAATTTAAGATGTTGCATATTATCTGGGCAAGTGATATTATATAACACACTGTCATGTAGCATCTTGCAATATATTTAAGGTTTCTGTATCATCAGAAGCCTGAAATATTCAGTGGAATCTTTTATTGTGGTCTGAAGACTAGTCAGTCAAAACTGATTAGGCCCAAGTCCATTGACAGTGGTTGGCATGGTAAGCTAATTTTCTCTGTGCAGTAGGCCTGATCCAGGTCCAGTGGCCCCACAACTATGGGAAATGAGAGTGAACAGTTGTAAGCAAATGGTTTCATGTGTATTAAGCTCATCTAGTGTGCCTATAAGTGTCTGATCCTCCCCTTTAACATTTTTCTAAACCTTAACCCAAACTTTCAGGGGAAAACTGGGATAAAAATTCAAATTAGAAAACAATAGCAACCCAGAATGTAAACGCGCACCAATATCAGGATGCTAAAGTGATATCCAGCTTTTCAATTTTTGTGTTTTAAGTTCTGGTTCTAATGTTCTATTCAACTGCCATAGCGAAATACATTTTTAGTCACCCGAGGGAGTGGCTGTTCCAAAATTTCTAACAGTTTATAATGAGTTACAGGTAGGTAGCCGTGTTGGTCTGAGTCGAAACAAAATTAAAAAATTCCTTCAGTAGCACCTTAAAGACCAACTAAGTTTTTATTTTGGTATGAGCTTTCGTGTGCATACCTCATATCTGAAGAAGTGTGCATGCACACGAAAGCTCATACCAAAATACAAGCTTAGTTGGTCTTTAAGGTGCTACTGAAGGAATTTTTTTATTTAGTTTATAATGAGATTTTCATATAGTGGAAACCTTTAAAGATAACCGGGGGAACTTTGCCTGCCTGGTGTGGCCTAGAGGCCCCTGTCAAAACCATTTTCAGTCACCAGCTTTGTTATGTTAATTGTTGGCAAAATTTGATAAGAATTGTGGCCAGTTTACTTCCCTGTCCCTAAAATCAGACATGGAAAATTTGGCATGTGGGATTGGGTGGCTGGTTTAATCAAGTGTAAGCAATCTGGCTATGGGATATCAGGGGCTTCTCAAATAATTTCATATGCAATGCTTTTCGATGAAGCCAGCTGTCTGTTCATAGGAACACTTTTCACACAAACTTTCACCACATGTAGAGCAGAGAGCGTTACTACATCTAATGTCTCCTACTCCTATGCATGTGTAGTTGACAGTTTAGAATAGAAGTTGCACACATACAACTGGATGTGCCGGACATTTTGCTACACATATATAGTTATCTGCTGTCAGGGCTGGAGTCAGACGCAGGTCAGCAAGAAATGAAGCAAAGCTCCGATGTCAATGAAGTAAACTCTTTATTCAAGGAAACAAAATACAACACAGCCAATCCATGATATGTGCATGTGGGTTCTTTTCCAACCTTCAGTTGAATGCTACTGGTCACAGTAGAGCCTAGGGATGGAGGAGGAATTCAATTCAGTTTGCATTCAAATGCAAACTTTCATGAGTTGCAGATTCCGAAACAAGATGCAAACCAATCCAGGGGTAAAATATGGGGAGAAGCAAGTAAGCCCTGTGCCACATAGTCACATGACACGGTGTATAGACTCCATTTGAATGGCAATGCCCATCAACTTTGGGAGCTCCAGCCCCCTCAAATATTTTAGTGGCAGGCCAAAGGCCCCCAGCCCCTAGGAATTGGCTCCTATGAACCAATCACAGTCATCCTTCAGAAATTCACATTTCTCTGAATTTTGCAGTGCATTTCTCCAGCACACAAAAATGCATATATGGATGTAAAGTGTGCATAGAAATGCATATATCAGTTAAAATAACATAAAACACATATTTTTTTTCAAAGCAGTTTTCCCTTATGTGTATCTTAGGATAAATCTGCACTAAAGTGCTAATGAATTGTCATGAGGGCTTAAAAACTGCAACCCACAAACTGACGTGGGAATGTGGAGCACTGAATTTAAAATTAGAAAAAAAAGAGAAATGGAGAGAAACCAAAACTGAGTATAAGTGGGGTTCAAGTGAAGAAAAATCAAACCTTGTCAAAGCACGGTCAAAACTGAGAGACTGTTTGGATTGGTTGAGATCCAATTCAGTGTTGTCTGTGTGCTTCTAGCCTTGTATCCCATGTCTTAACAAACAAACAAACACCAGTCTATTCAGCCCCAAAATTCAAGGGTGAATGCTGATCCTTATGTAGCAAAAATGGCAGCATCCATGCAAAAAGAAAAAGGAGAAAGGAGGTGTGAAACTTTGCAAGGGGGAGGGAAGTCTAGAAAAAAAAACTTAAGCGGGTGGACACCCAAATCAGCGCCCTGAGGACTGAGACAGAATGCTGATTGAACCTGCTGGAAAATAGGGAGAAGGGGGCATAGAATTGATTATCTGGCTAGAAAGAAAAGAGCATGGCTGTGGAAACATCTGAGGCTAGAGGAGGAAGGAGAAAGAACAAACTCATTTTTGGTCAAATTGGGAGAGCTGGAAGTCTGTATCGGCCATGTTTACACCCCACTATTCCCATAACTATTGGAATTATTACTAGCTGTACATAGCACTGACAGATTCACTGTACTCTTTTCTACATAGCAAGAATAGATCAGTCAGGATCTTTGCACGATATTTGTGGTACAGCCACATGCATAATAAACAGGAACACCATGGGTTTTTTTAAGAGGGAAAGAAGGAGGAGGAGATAATTTCAAATAGCATGGAAGTCCATGTTGGGGTTAGAGAGCAAGTTTGTTAAACTGGTTTGGGTTCTCATTAGTGGTAAATACGTGTGGGTCAGGAGAGGAAGTGGAAAACCACCTCCCTCCCTCAAACTTTCTTTCATGGTTGTAAGAAGGGCTTAGCATAATTCATCGCTCAAAGAAGCTCCTTTACAAAACTACTTGCAGATGGAAAAATTTGTCTTGTCTTGTTTATTCACTCTGGGTTCTTGAGCTTGTTTTGTTGCATTTGGAAGGGAATTGTTTGCCTTTTTGGTGCAGGTAACACTGGTCAACATTTTGACCCATTTGAAGAGGGGACCCATTCATCTGAAGTGTTGTGGAACTAACAATATGACTCAGACTGAGGAATGTGTGTGGTATATGTTGTGCTTTTTCTTCTGCTCATGAGCGTTAAAAGAGAAGAGCAAGAAGGAAGAGTGGAGAGGGGCTGAAAAAAAAAATATTCCCCTCTAGATAAATATTAATGCTGGACTCGAGGGGGAACAAACTTTATTTTAAAAAATGTCAATATTCAACATATAATGAACATAACACTCTATTGACTATTCACTAATGAAACTACTATTCTAATCTAGGCTTCTGGCATTGGCAGCTCATGAAAAATGTCCATATTAAGGTTCCCCACCCCCACAGTCAGTCTACCAGTAATAAACATCCTTGTTAGAACAGCTTGGAGGACTTAATGATAGATTATTTGTGATACTGGTCCCATTTGTGAAATGGCCCAAATGTAACTTGCCGAAGATACAACTTCTGGGATCTGATAGATTAATCATCTGTCAATTCAAGTTTTTCCCCTTCTTCCAAAGAAGGAAGTATCTGTTGTAGGTTTGTTAGTTTTGGTTCAGTAGCATCTTCATAGTTACAAGTTGTCAATGTCTTCCAACACCCCTGAGATTCTAGCTCTCTTCCCTCCTCCACATTAGCCCAAGTTCTCCCTAGTTGTTTTTCTCTTTTATCACAGAAAGCTCTGAGCTGCCCTTGTAACTGCTCTGGTGGGACTGATGGCCTGACAAGCCAAAACCCAGTGAACTAAGCACTAATGGGGGCTTGTGAGAGGTGCAGAATTTTAACTTCGAGGATTTTGAGAAAATACTAAATCGCTGCGACAAAATGTTGCAATGTGGGGTGCTTCTGTAGTGTTCAAGCCACTCTTTACCACCCACCTACATCTGGTCTTCCTTAGCCCACTCACCCAACATTTAGTAGCCAGTGACATTGAGCATGCTCAGTCCTCATTAGGCAGGGTGTGTGTGTGTGTGTGGTTTTAGGAAGTTTCCTCTATTTGGGAGGGTGACATGGTGGTGTCCACCTTTTTGGAGGGTGGAGTGAACGTGTCCCAGCTACATGAAATTAATTAATTTCACCCTTGAAACAGCTCTCTCTCCTGCCCTGGGAACATTTTAAAATAGTTTCTCAGTGTGAACTAGGAAGTGATGTACAGAGACAAGGAAATGAGCCTGTAGTTTGTTTCGTTGCTCTCCTTTTCCAGCCAGTCCATTCTACTTACCCCCTGAGAGGGTAAGGGCTATGCACCCAATCTACTAAGCATTCTACTTCTCCCCTCTTACGTTGTCAAGTGTTCTGTATTAACCAATCTGGCATAAATACTGCTCTGCTTCAATTCTTAGCATGGCTACTCAGTTGAGGATTGCCAATACTACGCTGGTCTACTCAAAAGTAAGGCCCACTGAGTTTGATTTGTTTACTCTCAAAAAATACAAAGAGATTTAAAAATTAAAAAAATAGTATAACACACCGATACTGTTCTAGAAAGCAAGTTTAAGCAATTCTTTTCAGACCTTAGTGGGCTACCAGCTTGTTCCTAAACAAGTGCAGCAAATACTCCCCTCGCCCTGCCACACAACCAGGAGAAAGTTATTAAAAGACACCATCATTTTATCCTCTTCCAATTGCCTCTTCCAATTTTTCTGAAACTACACGAAGCGGGGAGCACTTTGAAAAGCAATGAAAAAATAAAGAGAAAACTAATAGGAAAGAAGGGGTAGCTCACTCAGTAGAGCACGAGGCTCTTAATCTCAGGGTCATAGGTTTGAGCCCCACATTGGGTACAAGATCCCTGAATTGCAGGCCATTGGACTAGATGGCCCTTGGTGTCCCTTCCAATTGTACAATTCTATGAATTTTGATGGTATGGAAGAATGAGGCAGCTTGGGGATGCATAAAATGAAGTTGAGGGCTTCATATGCCCCCCCCCCCGGCTTCTCAAATGTGACATAACCTATTCTTTAAAGCTGTGATGCATATGAAGAACTGGATTGTGTCTTTTCCAAAAAAGATTGCCAGTTCCCCTCCCTCTAAAATCCTATATTAAGTATGATTTACATAACATTCACATTACTTAATAGATACTCTAAAAGATACTGAGTTTGGCATTCCTGAAGTGGGGAGTCTAAGAGGGCAAAAGATGTCAGGCCAGTCAAAGCCATTATTGGAGAATGATGAACATACATATACAGAGCTGCATAACTGATAAAGTCAGGAAGAGTGAATGTTGACATTTCTGTGTTTCTGTCTGTTTCGATTGCATTTTAAAACTTGATATCTGTGGGGATTTTGCTGTTTTGTCTACATGTGATATGCGCAGTGGGGAAACAGCGATCCACTGGATCAATCAATTCCTTGAAGGTTATACGCTTTGCTGGTGGTTTCAGGGTGGATAATTAAAAAAATATGCCTTACTGCAGGCTGGTGAAAGATATGTTGGCTGACAGGGGCTTGTGGGAAGAGGTGGACTTCAAAGTGGCTGCTTGTTCAGAGCATGGAAAATGTATCAGTGAAGACAAATATTGTCAGAGTACAGAGCTTGTGGTTTAAGCTCAGATGAATGAACACATCACTTCTGTAATGATGCAAAGGAGAAAAGATTGTAAATCTGGCTTCTCTGGGAAAAGTGAACTTTGAGTGAATTCTGAAGGCATTATTTCTACAGAAAGTGCTTTCAAATTTACATCAAAAGCAGAGCACAAAGCGCCTTCTTCTTTCTCTTTTTCTCAGCTCCATCCACACAGCTCAGCAAGTAAACATGGGAAGGCATTTTAATAGCTGGCAGTGCACTGTTTACCCACCGCTTTATCAAACAGGATGGCTGCAGAGAGTAATCAAGGCTTCATATGGATTGCATTATTTTGATGCATGGTGTCATATTTTCTTACTGGTTCTGATACATCAGTGACTTTCAGTTCCTTATCTCAGTTTTGTGGCTTATAAACTGTAATTGACTGTCTCCAGGGACAACAGTAAACTATTTTTCCCTTTGCTGTTGTCATTTTTTGCCCTAAACCTTTATTGTGTGCTCTTTCCCTCCTTGAAATAATAGTAATAGTAATAGTAATTATTATAATTATTATAATTGTTGTTGTTATTATTATTTCAGCTTGGTAGTCTATGTGTGTATTAATGTAACAGGCAACATTTCATTCTGTTGATCTGCAAATTCTGATTTTTAAAGCAACAACTGAAGCTGTTTCATGTGTTTTACTCATGTTACAATATTCATTGGGGGCATTTAAAATAAGCAGATCTTAACTTGTTTCACCTACAAGAACACAGTGCATTTTTCACCCTTATTTGAACCATGCATATCCCATCAAGAATCCTAATATGATCTGGGGGCCATTTCCCCCAAAGCACACCCACTTGCCCTCCCCTGATGTCACTTGTGATGTCAGGTGTGAGGCAGATAAAGGCATGGTAGCCATCACTTTGAAGTCTGTTTGATAGGGGTTTGTACTGAAAAACTTGTAAGTGGACTACAAAGGTGATCTCCTTTCAAGTTTTAACCTGATATCAATTCCTACATCTGTCAAAGTTCACCTATAGGGAGAAGGGAGGAAGGATCTGGTCCCATGGCCATATCCAGTTTGTTCGTTTATCATAAAATCCAAATGCTTCAGGAGCTAGTTGCAAACACTCACCCTTTCACACCCTTTCTTTGACTGGGGCTGCCGCAGTCCTTTCAACAAAAGGAGTTGGATGAAGCCCATCTTGGAATCTTCAGTCATGAAACTGAGGAGCTAGTGAATTTAAAGAGTGGCTTCTTGTTGCTAGCTTTTAAAAAACTATGTCTGTGTAAATATTAATAATATATAATATAATATAAATTTCTGGTTCACACCTCATAGCTATCATAGAGGGACAATGGCTTTCTGGGAGATATGTCTTCTCAATCTCAACTCCCCATCTCTAATGCAGGTTTAGTAATATGGTAATCACTAGAGGTGGGCAGCAACCACAAGATTTACCTTGTATCTGTAGTTTGGGGGAGCAGCCTGATCTGTTTCAGATGTGCTCTGATTTAATTCATTATTTGGGGACCTCTTTTCTGTTAAATCTGAAGCTCCGTCCCACCTCCATTAACTAGAATGGGGAATCCAAAATGGCTATAACTTTTATGAAGGCGCGCTTAGGTAAGAAATCTGCCAAAGTTCAAGCAAATAGGTTGTGGGGCTATCAAGTCAATTTACCTTTGTTTATAGCAAAATTAGAAAAGTCATAGTTTGTTTTTTGCTGCCCACCTCTTTTCTGGAAGCACCTTCCAGGAACAAAAAAAGGAGAGAGATCTAGGATTTTTAATTGTTGCTTGGGACAAGGAACACCTAGAGAAGAAGCAGGTCACCCCAATAGCCTAACACCACTGATTATGCCTTGCTCTCACAGCCAAAACTCTGGAAAGAATGATGCGGAACAACCCTGCTTATTTACTTCAAGATTCCTCCTGCAAATCATTGGGATTGGAGTGGCCTCATAAAATATTTTGTTGTGGTTAAAATCAGTCATGTCCATCAAAATGAAAAATCCTCCCCTCTCCCCCACTTCTTGAGTTTTGGGGATTTCTTAAAGTCAGTATGGTTTCTTTTCTCAGGAGAAAAAAAAAGGGCATTTAACTTTTTTTTGGGGGGGGACAACTCAGAAATTTAGAGGGGGGGCTGATCTGCCTCAAGACACTGTGTTAATGTGCACTCTGACTCATGAATGCGAGGACATGACCTGAATCACGCCCATTTGTCTTGTTGTTTGGGGTACACACAAAGCCAATGCACACCCCTAGTAATCACCAAATGAGGTTGTGGATTCAAGCCCCACGTTGGGCAAAAGATTCCTGTATTGAAGGGGGTTGGACTTAGATGACCCCCATGGTCCCTGCCAACTCTACAAGTCTATGATTGATGCAAGAGTTGCAAGATAATGAGTACGAACAGTGCTTTGACCACTTGACAGTGCTTTACAAATGTTAAATGATGTGATATTAGTACTTGAAACAAGTACTAGTACAAGGCCATTTGGCTTGGGAACTGTGTTGCCCGTCAGCAAACACAAATCCTAGGATGGGAGCCCTTCTACCACAGACTGATGACACATTCTAGAAGAATACTGTGCTGTTGGGACCACTGATCATGTTGTTTTGATATCGGAGTACAGAATTGTGGCCTATAAGTCCCAAAAACATTTGTCTTCTTCAGGATTCTGAGTTAGATGGCCAAACTTGAAGTTGGCAGTCCCACTTCACAGAAAAGAAACTGGAGTTCATGGACAGTTAAGTTACCCTAGCGGGGTGGCCTTTGAATGAGGGATAGAAAAATGTGACAATTAGGTTCTCCACATTAGGGTGCATTTAAAAAAAAGTCCTTATGAAAATTTGTCAGCATTTTAGTGCTTATTTCTCCTAATACGTTTTTTTTACATGCAAGTTTTCTTAATACATTTAATACATTTTCACTAAAATAGGCATCTTTATGCACACTTTCTCCCAATGCACATGTTTTAATACAGTTTATGGATAGAGAACTGCATGGCAAAATTCAGAGAAGTGTGCATTTCAAAGGACAGCTGCATTTCCCTTGGCAAATTGTTTCTGGAAGTGTGAATTAGATAGGTTCTCATTAAAATGCAAACCAAACTGAATTTCTCCTGCATCTTTACTTTGAACTCGGGGCTTCTTTCCACCTTCACATCCACAGTCTGTACCCAAGAATGAATGAGCTTATACGGACATAGCATACCTCTGTGAACTTTCCAAGAGAAGTTGGGTATTATTCTCAGCATTTTAAAGCAGGAAGCAATTAAGGCTGGCCTTATAAACATAGGGACAGGAATGAACCTAGATGTCCTGACTCACTCTGCAATTTACTAAATCTAATAGTTTTTCCCAGCATAAGAAAAACCACCAGATGGGGACTGTACCATCATCAAATAAATGAGGGATCTTCACTTAATGATTTGCCATTGCTTATAAGCATAGCATTCTTAAACTGAGGGAGACTGGAAAATTCAGGATGTGATTACCCTGGCTGAACTCTTAGGAGCTTTTATGAGCTTCAGATTGAGACATTCTTAACACCAGTCCAGGCCATCCTTAGATAGTCAAGTAAAACAGACTATTAGTGGTTAGTGGAGAGGATACTGAGGTATTGGCCTTGGTTACTTTGGGCATGAAATATATGCTGTCAAAAATCCAAGGCAGTCAAATGTAAACTTTGCATGTTGTTGATTTTTTTTTTTAATAAATTGCTTTATTTGTCCTCAGGCTATTGAGAAGGAATCTTAGTTACTGGCTGTATTTTTCCAGTATTCCAGCTGTTTGAGATTGTTGCTGCAATCCTGTTCACAGGCTGTAATACTCTGGATACTTTCCTGAGAGTAATCCCCATCAAACTCTTAGTATTGCATCCAAAGACACATGCATAGGGTTGCCCTGCATATTTTTTTATATTGATATTACTAAGTGCATGGTTGCTGCCTTTATTTTTCTTTTCTTCTTCTCCCACATTATAATTTCCTAATCCTGAAGGTTCATACAAGACCTTGTATTTCCCCTCGCGTACAACACTGTTACAATTTCACATCTGGCAAGGTACTGAGGAGGGAATCTTTTAAAGCTGTTTGTCTTAAGGTGCTAAAAAAACATGCAGCTGTACTGTAGTGCTTATAGACTCTTACTGCTCTTCTGAAACCTTTTGACAAAAACCCAAACTGCTCCAGACCAGCCCTGTTTAACACCACAAGACAGATTGTTGTTGTTGTTGTTGTACTAAAGATGAAATATTCAGGTGAGAAGATTACTTCATTGAACTTGATTTATGTATAGAATGCCCTTGGAAATTGACAGTCTGATTTGTTTTTCATCCTTCTAGTTTTACCATTGTGACAATTGAAGGGGGAGGGCAGAGAATAGAAAAAGGAGGCCAGTGGGCAAAGAGTTGGGGTGGGCGAGACACCTGGAGTATTAAAGTATTTAACCTGTATTAGGTTATTATTAGGTTATCCTATATTAATGGTATAGGAGGGAGGTTTTTTTTGGGGGGGGGTCCTCAAAGCATAGCAGGCAATTGATGTGCCATATTGCTGTATGGTTTCAGCCATCAACATGTCTAAATTTAGTTTTGCTGTTAACATTTTATGATTTAGAAGGCTATAACTGCAGCATAGTAGCAAAACAGTCATCATTCCCTTGGCTCTATTTATCAGGCTTCCTCTCTGCAAGGCTTCCCGTTATAAAACAAATGGGGGGGGGGGAGAAAGTGAACAGGATTGAAGGGAGAGACAGGTACTATTTCAGTCTTTCATTTTTTTGTTCCATCTGGCAAGTTATAAGAATAAAGATATGGATAAGCCACTTTTGAATAGTCTGTTTTTCAGGTGAAAGTGGAATCCAAATATGTAGCTTATTGGCTTCACCAGTGACAGCTAAAGATAGCCCAAGAAGCATGTGTGTGAGATGTAGTTTGACATCTGCTACTCAAAAACTAGCTGGATGTTTATTATGCTGCAGGGAAGATATTCCACGTGCTGCAGTCGTTTGCTAAGTAGAAAGCAGATATAACATGCAAAGGTCTAGCACAGCATGGCCAAACTTGGCCCTCCAGCTGTTTTGGGACTACAACTCCCATGATCCCTAGCTAACAGGACCAGTGGTCAGGGATGATGGGAATGGCAGTCCCAAAACATCTGAAGTAGCAAGTTTGGCCATGCCTGGTCTAGCATTAACCATGAAGCTAGTTGAACCAGTGCTTTAGGCAACCAATGCCATGGGGGTTCTTAGCTCCAACCTAACTCTTCATGTGTAATTCAAGAAAAGAGGCAGACTCTCATTCGTTGCTACAGGTGTGGAATTGCTTAAGGTAGCAATCTTAACTCTAATAGCATAAGATAACCCTGCTGGATCAAACAGACAGCCCATCTAGTCTAGTATCCCGTTCTCACAATGGCCAACCATATGCCTGTGGGAAGCCTGCAAGTTGGACGACAGCACTCTGCCCAACCAAAATTCCCCACAACAGGTATTCAGAGGCATGGTGTGTTTGATAGTGGACACAGAGCATAGCCATTCTGGCTAGTAACTCTATTTACCTGGGAGAACTGAATTCAATAAGAATTACTTCTGAGTGGGCATGGCTAGGATTGCACTGGAAGGCATTAGCACTGAACTTGGAGATAGCCATATATGGGAGAGGGAAATCAGTAGAACTTCTAACAAATCTTTCCATGACTTCCTTATGAATTGTGAAAACTTACAATATATGATAGCCAGACTTTGCTCCCTTAATAGCTAGGAACAGTCTCTCCCAGCACCGAAACTAATTATTCAGTGTGCGGAAAAGGAAATCCCAAATGCCATGCACTCAACTAAAGGTTTGCTCCCTCAAGTCAAACATTTATGATCCCTTCTGCCTTTCAGGATCACAACTTAACAGAACAGCTGCTGCATGCAGAGTTCCATTGCCACTCCCTACAGGGAACGAGTACGTATAACCCCAATGGAAACAGCTAGCGCAATGTCTATTCCAGGTAAACCACTGGAAAATACGATTAAAGCTTGCATTATTAGGTATATAGAAGGACAAAACCTCTTGTGGAAGATCCATCAAAAAGATTGTGTACTTCACCAACCTTGTGGCATTATTAAAGAGTGTCAGCAAGTTTGGAGGTAGGACTGATCCAGGCTTGTAAGTCCAAAAGGTTCTATTTGGTTTGATGGTTGTTTTTATTGTAATGTGATTTTTATTGTTGTATTGACACCCCGCCCCCCTATAAGCCATCTTGACCTTTGGAACAGAATCATGTTTTTAAAAGGTTTTAACAGAGCAATCCTAGGGAGGGGCATATGAGACAGAGAAAGAGTTGGTGGCAGTAGGACCACTGTTTCCTAAGCCCTGCTGGGCTCCCACCAACCGGGGTGGAAGATAGAGGGCCAGCTTTCAACCTCTTGCCACCTTTTTAAATTACCCATTTCTTTCTTTCCAAATACCAGGGAAAATAATTAAGCCAGCTCAAGGTCCGGCAGAGTTTTCCCCATTGCACTGGATGTGCATTTCTGGAAAATTAGGGAGTTTTTGAATGGGTAGATCTAAAGGTCCCTCTCAGTCCATCTCTGACATGCCCCCAGAACATGGGGCACTGTTGGTGAAGTACCTATAGTGGCAGAGGTTACCCCTGCCAGTCAAGGGAAGACTGCTGCAGTAGCTTAGAAACCTATTATAGTACTAATAAATAACAACAATAGGTGGGATCCCAAAAAGTAGATCCACTTGTGCAAGAATGCCTGCTTGCACCATGGAATTTTCCCTCCCTATTCTCTGCCCAGGCACCCTCTCCAAATCTGCTCCAGGGGATCAAGGAACCCATAGTGGGCTGCAGGGCAGGGGCATAGCAAGGCGCTGTGACACCCGGAGTGGCAAATTGCCATGCAACCGGGGGCTCTGCTTCGCTACGTAACGACGCATACGTGTTATGTAATGAAGCATGCGTCATTACGTAGCGCCGGATCCAGCGCGTGTGCAGTCAGCACAGGGTCACGGTGACGTCACAATGACCCTGTGCTGACTGCGCACGCGCTACATCCAATGCTTGCGCAGTCCGATCATGGTGCCGCTGGCACACGGCGCCCCGTTAAGGGGTGCTGCGCGAGAGCTGCACCCCATAAGGGCCGCCGAGCACGTGCGGAACACTGTGGAGCCGCTGCACGCCAGCGGCACCCCGAACGGACTGCGCATTTGTGGGCGGAGGTGAGGGGTGGGCCAGGGAGGCCGAGTGCCTGTCACCCCCCCAAGGGTGTCACTCAGGGCAGACCACCCCCCCGCTTGCTCCGCCGCTGCTGCAGGGGCATGAGAGGAGAGGGAAAGGAGGTTCTGTTGCACAGCTGTATAATGATTATTATGAGGATGGTGAAATTAATCATCTTAATAGTAGTAGACCTGTGTCCTGGTAACTTTCCAAGGACCACAGACTTGCACCCTTAAATAAATGAATAATATTCAGTAAACATGCACTGAGGGACAGGGTAACTGAGATTTCAACATTATTCTCAGACCAAAATGGCCTCCACTTACACTCGCCTCCAGATTTTTCTTTTTTAAAAAATTTGTTCCTAAAAGTGGAGGGTGGGGGAGGGCACCGATAACTCATAATAATTCATATGAGTTCATATTAAGGAAATATGTTGTTTGTATTCTCTATGGAAATTAGGCTGTGTGTTTTCACTTTATGCATCAAATTTAGCTTTCCCCCAGATAACCCTGAGGGAAGCGGGTGCAGCTGATTTCTTCATTTGCAAGCCAAAAACCTGACAGCCCCAGATGTGAGCCAGTCCAGCTTTAGGTGTGAAAGCTGTTTTTGAAAGCCAAAATACAGGCAATTAAGGAGATTCTCCTCGTATTGAGCTCCTCTTTAACCAGGCTGTCAGTCCTGGATGTGGTGTTCCAGACAGAGCAAGGATGAACATGATAGACAGAACACCTGGAGCCTTTCCCAAGAGAAACAAAGCAGAAGGACAAATAAAATGAAAGCAATGACCACCTACTGTAAAGAATTGCTGAGCAACAATGGCAAGGAATGAACTAATGAGGAAATGCATAATGAGGCAAAGGAGAACAGATAGCAGGATAGCTGGGCAAATGCTGTGCACCACCTCAAAAATACAACAACCTGCACACACATTATCCTGAAAGCTATCCTTAAGTCAGAGAAGTGTTTACCTTATTGATACAGTGCAGCCTTATTTGTGCATTTAAAAATGCCATTTTGATTCTTAGAGAAAATACACCCACCCATGCAAATTTATGAAAATGCCTGAAATCACCCCAAATGTGTAGTTCAATATTTTGATTGTTTTGGTTGAGGGGGGAAAACCCATCAGTCAAGCTTCTTTTGCCATAGTTGTGCCATGATAGCAACCTTTTGGTGAATGCAGGGGGCACCAACCTGGGATCTGTGGGGACAAATGCACCCACAGAGGCCTGCCCTGGTGTCCACAGGGCTCCTATCCTCACCACTCACCACTGATATTAAACTTTCAAGAAACATTATATTGCAGCCAATAAAATAGATTGTGGTGTGTGGTGTGTGTGGTGCCCACATCCGTTTCTCAGCTTTGCAAAGGTGGCCCCAGGCCAAGAATTCAATAACTCTGTTAACTTTGAAGTAGGCAGAAACTGCCTCAGACTTCCCTCCTCCTCCTTGCAGATTTCCAAATGTCTGTTTGTGAGGTGGAAACATGGATGAAAGGGCTTTCCTTTTCTAAATATCTCCACTTATGTAGAGTGAGGGAAGAAAGCAAATATGAAAACAGGAAAAGAAATATTAGCTGTCCATGTAGTGATCTCTAGTTTAGATTTGTAGGGAGAAATAACCAATAAGAGAAGAGTAGATTCTCCTCCCCTCAAAACAAACAAACAAGAACAAAAACACTCACAAGTTGTGCAAATAATCACCTTTTGTTTAATTGTTTCCCCTGGGTGTTGCCTTTGTCCTGGCTTGCACATTCAAGGTGGGTGGATGAAATGAGGAAGTTCATAGAGCATTGAACAATATGGAACCCTGTGTGACCAAACTAAGCATAAATTAACTTGAGCGTTATGCTTCAGCAGATGCAAACACCACCATTTCCTTTAAAAAAAAAAAGTTTATGAAATAAAATGTTGCATTGGAGAAAGGACTTAACTCTGTTACGCTAATTGAAGGAGAGTGCCTGTAAAGGTTTAATGTGCCCGCAGGAATGTATGCAATCCAAGAAACAAAGAGCAAAACATCAACAGGATGTTAAACTGTCCTTCTCTGATACTTGAGTTAGGGAACCAAGACAGGATTAAGTTTATAGTTAACTTAACAAGGCTGCAATCCTAATCATACTTGTTGTTGTTGTTTAGTCATTTAGTCGTGTCTGACTCTTCATGACCCCATGGACCAGAGCACGCCAGGCACTCCTGTCTTCCACTGCCTCCCGCAGTTTGGTCAGACTCATGTTGGTAGGTTCGAGAACACTGTCCAACCATCTCGTCCTCTGTTGTCCCCTTCTCCTTGTGCCCTCCATCTTTCCCAACATCAGGGTCTTTTCCAGGGAGTCTTCTCTTCTCATGAGGTGGCCAAAGTATTGGAGCCTCAGCTTCAGGATCTGTCCTTCCAGTGAGCACTCAGGGCTGATTTCCTTCAGAATGGATAGGTTTGATCTTCTTGCAGTCCATTGGACTCTCAAGAGTCTCCTCCAGCACCATAATTCAAAAGCATCAATTCTTCGGCAATCAGCCTTCTTTATGGTCCAGCTCTCACTTCCATACATCACTACTGGGAAAACCATAGCTTTAACTATACGGACCTTTGTCGGCAAGGTGATGTCTCTGCTTTTTAAGATGCTGTCTAGGTTTGTCATGGCTTTTCTCCCAAGAAGCAGGTGTCTTTTAATTTCGTGACTGCTGTCACCATCTGCAGTGATCATGGAACACAAGAAAGTAAAATCTCCCACTGCCTCCATTTCTTCCCCTTCTATTTGCCAGGTGGTGATGGGACCAGTGGCCATGATCTTAGTTTTTTTGATGTTGAGCTTCAGACCATATTTTGCGCTCTCCTCTTTCACACTACTTACTTGGGAATAAACCCAATTGAATTCAATGAGACTTACTTCTGAGTGTTTGGTGTCTGTCTGTTTCATGAAACAACGTTTCATGCATCTTTGAGTGGTGGAGCGTTACGGTGCCTGCTGTGGCTGTAAAGACCCGTACATAGGGTTGCCATACATCCGGATTTTCCCGGGTATTTTTTGAGCAGTGTCTGGCCAGAAACTGGGGAAATGTCTGGGAAAATCCAGACAGCCCATGTTGGCAGTGCCGGTTTTTGGCTGTTTTTCCATTAAAGTAGCTCAAAAATGGCCAATTTTTTGGGGGGGGGGAGGCTGGCAGCAATTTTGCCCAAAGAGCTAAACAACTTTGGGCAAAACTAAAAGAAGCTCAACAACTGCCTAGGTTTTCACAGTTCGAAATATGGCAACCCTACCTATATGGAAGAGACATGTTTTGTTGCAGCCAGGGGAGATGAAGGCATCCGCTTACACAGATGCATTCGTATTCGGAAGTGTTAGAAAAATGAGAGTGAGAAGAAGTCAGGGCATGGAAAAGGTGTATAGAAACATATCAAAGGACTGATTCACATAGATCCCAGAGCAGATGACCAATCTTGGAGATGTGGGACAACGGGAGTGGAAATATCACATGTTTGGTGTATGTGTACTAAGTTGGTCTGGGAGTTAGTATTGGTGTACACCAAGGAAATGACAGGTTGTAACAAAGCAGGACCCATTAATCATTTTGTTTGGTAACACAGAAAATGAAGTGAACAGGGTGGATAGAGAAATGCTTACTTATGTATTTACGGCTGTCAGGATGGCAGTCTGCCAAAAGTGGAAACAGAAAGAATCTCCGACACAAGAGGATGGTTGAATGGGATATGGGATACATGCTGAAGCTGACGGAAAGGATCAAAAACAGAGAAGGTTGGCAAGAGAGTAAGAGCTTTATTGATAGATTGTCATTGTTTATTATGGATTGGAATAACAAAGTGCAACTTGCTGGGAGATGGGTAATAGATGATGGCAAATGTTCATTACTTCTCTTCAGTTTCCCTCATCCCTTGTATAAAGCATATGGCATTTACTCTGTATGTTTTTTAACCTCTGTACCTCACTTATGTTATGGATTAACACAAACAATTATAAGCTTGTATTACAACTTACTGCCATTTATTTTCAGTTTTAAAAATGGGTTTGTTTGTTTTTAAAGAGTGTTTTAGAAGGGAGGCGTTTTTCAGGACTGCCAAAAATGTTCACAGGAAACTGAACCTCTAGTTTCCATGACTTGCTAGAAGACTTTTAAAACACTTATGTTTTAGTGACCTTTAAAAGTCCCATCTGAAAACATTCTTGCTGACTCTTCTGCAATTCTTTTTTATTCACTGTATGCTACCTTTTACAGCCTCGGTGATGAACACAAAGCTAAAGGGATTAAAATGGAGTTGATGGGTTGCCAAGCCACTGGGTGTTCTTTTTCTAAACTACATTTATTTTTGTTTCCCTAGTTGTCCTTTGTCACCCATCTGCTGGGATCCTCTTCTATTACAACCAAGTATTAGGCCATGGACTGTGCCTAGTCATTGACTATCTTCTTTGTGCAGAACAATGGGCAGGAATGTTACTCTCTAGCTACACATCTAGACCTTGAGGAGTAACAGGAAGCACTGTGGGAAAAGGCATGCTGGAGCCTGGTATTTTTTGTGGTAATTTTTTTATATAAACTGTGCTATTCATGCAGAAATGTTAAGCCAAGTAAATAAATCAAATCCAACTGTAATATTCTTACCAATACAGAGGTACCTTGGTTTATGAACTTAATCCGTTCCGGAAGTCTGTTCTTAAACCAAAGCATTCTTAAACCAAGGCATGCTTTCCCATAGCAGCGGGGGACTCAATTTACAAATGGAACACACTCAACAGGAAGCGAAACATGTTCTGCTTCCAAGGCAAAGTTCACAAACCAAAATACCTACTTCGGGGTTTGCAGCGTTCTTAATCCAAGTTGTTCATAAACTAAGCTGTTCTTAAATCAAAGTACCACTGTAGCTTGCAAGTTTGGGTGAGTTGTGGAAACTGGAAGAAATATATTTGGGTATCCTTTTGTCATTAACTATAAACTACATTCATAAAATGTGTTCAATGAATTCCAGTCATTCTCTTTATAACTGGGACCTCCACAACTTTATTATTATTATTTGTATAGCACCCTTTATCCACAGATCTCAGGGTGGTACACTGCAATGTAAAAACCACAAAGTACATAGTAAAAACAAGAACAACAACAAATCCACAATCCCCCCCTTAAGGCTGCTCTACTCGGCCAACCTGAACACAGCTCAGCAACCATATACTGGGATTTGCCTATTGCTTTACACCTCTCCTCGCCATTTTTCAGTACTGCTTGGGCAACAAAACCAGCTCCTGGTAGGCTCCTGCTACATGTGATATTTTCTTCTTGATTTTCTGAAGCAATGTGGGAGTCTTGCTAGAATAAAATTATAAAAGAAGAAGAAGAAGAAGAAGAAGAAGAAGAAGAAGAAGAAGAAGAAGAAGAAGAAGAAGAAGAAGAAGAAGACAGTCCCCGGCAGGACCCCCCAAGCTGGCTTAGCCCTCCAAGGCCTGGGGCAAGTGTACTTGGCCGCCCCCCATCCCCTGCACAGGGCTGCCTGGAGTACAGTAAGCCCACAACTTACACACATTTAACTTACTTGCATTCAGCTTTACACGCTTGGCAAAAGATATTTTAAAAAATTAAAAGGGGGTGGAAAGGAAGCAGATATCTGGAGAAGAAAGACTTTGTCAATACCACCTGCCATTGGACCAATGTGTTCTGACTATATGTGATTTTAGCTTTAGGCGTGATCCCGGAATGTAACTCAGACCTTCCAAGTGTCCCTATTTTTCTAGGGATGTACAGTACCTCATTTAGATAAGCTGTCCTGGTTTCTGATTCGATCCCAGAATGTCCCACTTTCCTTTAGGACGTCCCTATTTTCATTGGTGAAATGTTGGAGGTTATGGTAACCCCCATATAAGTTGCAGGCTTATTGTGTCTGAAAAGAATAAATTGCTACAGGGGGCAAAAGAACACTGTTCAAAATGAAAATCTCAGGCAACTCGAGCTAGAGTAGCAGTGCTTGGAGTGAACGTGATGCTACTCTTGGAGGCCTTAATTCTGCTGTGCTGGATTTGAAATTATTAGCTTTCAATTAAACCTTTTATTAGCTGAAGACAGTGAGCACGGTAAATGTGAAAAGCCCTTTTCTCTCCCCTCTTTTTCTGATTTAGGAAATAATTACCCAGGTTTCATGACAAGGACCCAGGTATCGGCAGGTTACATCAATTTTATCGCATTAAAGGAATGCTAGAATCACAGCTGGTTTTCCCAAAGCAACAGAGCTGTCATTCACAGGGAATCTCATTGAAGTGCAAATGCTGTCAATCCTTGCTTCAGTCCATTCATTTTGGAAGAAAATGTATTTGATGCCTGAGGGATGGGGACAAATTAAGAGAGATTTTTCTTTATGCGATGGACCCAGCAAGGCCCTGCATACAGCACAGCAAACTGCACTACCTGCAGGGTGCTCATCCCCCATGAAAGTCCTCTATTATCTCATTCTTTACATGAATGAAATGTGAATACAGTTCCT
Organism: Zootoca vivipara; assembly: GCF_965207765.1. Taxonomy (NCBI): domain Eukaryota; kingdom Metazoa; phylum Chordata; class Lepidosauria; order Squamata; family Lacertidae; genus Zootoca; species Zootoca vivipara. The sequence goes on from NC_142586.1 coordinate 59,822,351, forward strand.
CGTTCTCAAAAACCATTACACTGATTGGATTTTGTCTGGAAGCCACCGAATGAGTTTTTCCACACAATTATTTTCAACAGATTGAAAATGTGCGCCTCTCTTCTGTCAGGTGGTGATGGAAGCCGCTCTTGGGTTTTAAGGATCTAAAAAAAAAATAGCAATGTTTTGTAACCTTTTTTTAAAAAAAAAATAAAGTCTTCAGCCTGCAGGAGATGGGGAAGAAAATCAACAATCTAACAAATTCCTTTCTTTTTCTTTTGCCAGAATATTTTTTTCTGGAACACTTACTGGGTTTATTGTGTTCGGTGACTGGAATTGATTTCAACATAAACACACATGTGTTGAAGACATTCATTCATAAGGAAAAGATCAAGGGGCCAAAACTATGTTGGATTAACATATATAGCAACAACACAGAAGCCTCGAGAGGCAGGGAAATTTAGTGGACGGGGTGTGGGACTTGCACTGGGAAATGTAAGTTCAGATCCTTGCTTGGACATGAAGCTACTGGGGCAGTGACTGTTTCAGTGGTCATGAGGAAGAGGAAATTGCCGATATGAGCTCTTTGGATGACTGGCAATGTTTTATTAAATTAGTTAACATAGTATTCTAGGAAGCCTGTAGTTTTGAATCAAATGCCGTGGCCTCAGGAATTTTCAACAACATAAGCAACCACCTTTTGGTTTAAGAAATAATAATAAAATCACAGAACTTTAGAGTTGGAAGGGACCACGAGGGTCATTTAGACCAACCCCCTGCAATGCAGGAATCTTTTGCTCAAAGTTAGGCTCGAGCCCACATTGAAAAGAAAAGTGGGTGGCAGGGGCATAGAGCTTGGAGAGGAAGAAATTCCATGGACAAGGCACAAAAACCAGCAGTGTACCAGAATTGGTTTTGTATTCTTAAATGGTGTGTCTGCACTTTGTTAAACAAAAGACAGTTGTTTTGAAGCTCTGAATCTTGTAAGAAAGGTGCAGTCTGTGATCTGAAAACCTGCCCTACAACAGTGGCTCATTTAGGAGGAAATTGCACTCTGCACATTTTCAAAAGAAATCTTTGTTTATGGTAAATCATTTCCCAGAATGCTTTTGTCCACCATGTATGTAGGGTGGAGGGAAGTCAATGGATTCAGGGAATCCTAAATGATGATGTGGATGGTTTGTTTGAATTTAAATTTGTTGTGTAAATCTTAATAAAAATATTTTTTTTTAAAAAAAAATCTTTGTTTATAGTCTGTATACTACAGAGCTGAGTCCTGGCACTGAAAATGATTACCACAATACTGCTCTGAATATGAAGACAGCACCTCCACTGTGAGCACAGCATTATTCTCCAACCTGTCCATTCTCTCACTCAATTGACTACAGGCAAATATTGTTTGTAATGCTTTTCTTTGGCAGGAGGTTGGGCTAGATGACCTTTGGCTGTGGTCTGATAATTTAGCTGGAAGTAGATTCAATTTCTTTTTAGTTGAAGTGGATTCAATTGATTTCATTGACATGTGCTTTGTGCTTAGGACTGCAACATAACATAGACACTTATTTTTGCAGCCTTAGTTTTAGGAAATCCTAAGGATGTTTGTGTGTGAGAGAGAGAGTGAAATGAAAGCAGTTTAACTTTTGATCCAATACGCGGCAGGGCAGAAGGGGGGGGGCAGAGGAACACTCAAATCGGAGTATCTCCAATTATACAAAAACAATTTAGTTTAGTGGGGGACAGAGGTTTAGACATGCTTAGAAGCATTTCCCAATTTCTCTCTGGTTGTTGGAGGCATGGCAAGGTATTGGAAGGGCTTGGGGTCATTTGGATGCCAGCAGCTTCCTGGCATGCTCTCTTCTTAGCCTTTTTGACACCAGAGCCCCATCAGTTGGACCACAGCATTGGAGGAGCTGTCACCACCAGAGTGGTGGGATCTAGCACTGGATCTGTTTCACCAACATCAGACCTCTGTTCATGATTTCAGGATGGTGGCTCCTGTCCATCCACTCACTGGTGGAGGAAGAGGGGGGCAGGGGGAGCGCACCCCCACCACCATGATCCCAGTGGGGTGCCATTGTGGCTGCCCCCCCCCGGCTGGGTGCCACGCCCCTGCGGGTAGTGTGCCACACCCCCAGGACACGCACCACGCCCCTGCGGGCAGTGTGCCATGCCCCCAGGATGCGCACTAGGCATGCCCCCGCCTGCTCTCCACCACTGCATTCACTGACCCCTTAAACGCTGCCCTAGGGATCATAGGACTGCACCCTTCTAGGATGGCAGATCTCTGCCTTTTCTCATGGTGGAGAAGGAAGCAAAATAATCAGGGACTCTGTCTTGCACACTTTTAGCCTTGTGTGCATTCGATTTAAGTGTGGGTGTTCAGGGTTAGGGTGTAACTGTCTTTGAAAATGCTTATTTCTCTGGCACATGCATTTTTTTGGGTGGGTGGAAAAGCAATAGAATGAAGCTTTAGAGTTGTTGGGTTAAAAACAAAGCAAAATTGAGGCGATGCCCATTATAATAAAGAGTGTGAATGTGTGTGCACAATGAACATATGTTTATATTCCAAAACACATGTAATTAAAGCGGCTAAACTGAAGGAGAGGAAGGAAGATATAATTAAGCACGAAGGTTGTTCATGCTAGTTGTTCCTCCTCCTTACTTATCCGATCAGCCTGTTAATCATATCCCCCCCTCTGTTTCAAGATGTTTGAAACTTTCCTAATTTGAGCTGGCATCTCTTCCCTTAATGTTATTTTAATAGACCTTGTCTTGCTTTCAGAGAGCAATGAAAGCAAAGGTTTCGTCAAGAAAGAAAATTGCCTTATCCCTGCTGAGTTGTTGATTTAGTACAGCTATTAATGACTAAAAGAAGTTAGAAAAAAGATCTTCCTACTCCATCTTAAAAGCAACTATAGAGGTAGAAGTCATCAGGGTCATTCCTGCAATGGGCAAAGTACCCTAAGACCTTCCTTCTCCATTCTGGTTGGCTCCATATGATTTGAACTACACTTATCACCAGCTCCACCCATCACAGACAAATACATCCTTGTAGGCTGGCTATCTTGACTACTGTGAATAAATGAATGGTAAGGGAACTGGAAGGGCAGGTCCTGAAGCTGAGGCTCCAATACTTTGGCCACCTCATGAGAAGAGAAGACTCCCTGGAAAAGACCCTGATGTTGGGAAAAATTGAGGGCACTAGGAGAAGGGGACGACAGAGGACAAGATGGTTGGACAGTGTTCTTGAACCTACCAACATGAGTCTGACCAAACTGCAGGAGGCAGTGGAAGACAGGAGTGTCTGGCGTGCTCTGGTCCATGGGGTTGCGAAGAGTCGGACACGACTAAATGACTAAACAACAACAACAAGGGTACTGGGGTGGGGGTGGGGTATCTGTGGATATCTGCAGATACTTTCCTGAATGGGCAATTCACTTGCATGTATAGTGTCTGAGATGAACATTCTACAGGGTGCTCTATATATGAAATGGAAGTGAAAGATGAAACTAGGGGCAGCCACCTTGTGGGAGGCTGTTCAAGTTGCTCTCTGCTGCCTGCATTTATGGGCCTGCTTTCTTCCAGCAGATGACCTCCGATGACTCCCATCTCATCGGTCTGATTGCATTGCTTTGTAGTATTACTGTAAAACTTACTTTGCTGAGAATACTCATTTGCATTTGAAATATCTCAGCTTTGCATTACCTAAGATCAGACTCCCACACTGTTAGATCAGAAGGAGGTTTAAACCAGTTACAGAAAAGCTGTTATTCCAGAGCTCTAAATTACATTTTCCTATGTAACTGTTCATATGGTCAGAGGAATGTAAAAGTGTGTGTTAACTGTATTATTTGGATGCTGAAAAACAAGGTCATCATGACATTGACAGCAGTATTGACAGATCTTGAAAAGTTTAAAGTCAACTGAAAGGTAGAATTGAAATTCTTTTCCTCCCCCAAGGAACATGTTGGATAATGCCATATCTTTATTCCTGTTCAGCTTGCAAAAAAAAATTACTTTTTATTATTCTTCCAAACAATAAACTTGCAAAGTAGGCCAGTGTTCTCATTTTACGGGAAAAGGAGTTGTATTTAAGGCTGCAATCTTTTGCACAATTTTGCACAATTATATCTGTGTAAGCATGTGCAACTCAATGAGCTACATATGTGGCCAAAATCCAAACCTTTGAATCATTAGGACATATTTGTAAATAAACTTACTAAGGCTCCCACAGCAGGACAGGAGAGGAAGGAGCTATCTCAACTTCAACTACAAAGTCAATTTTTAAAATGGTTGGATTGAACCCATGTTTCACAGGTCCATGCTCAGTATCCTGTTCTCCCTGAATTGTGCAAAAGAGAATCACAGAGGAATATACCTTGACTGGAATTCAAAAAGAATGCATGGAGATTTTGCTTTCGGGGTTGGGGAGTGGATTAAGCAGCCTGATTTCTTTGGAATTCATTGGGAGTTGGTTTTTCTCCTTCCTTCCTCAGGCTGCTTTTGAATGTCCTAGTTCATAACAAAATAACACAAGCCTGTACATCCTTGTTTTTACTGCATTTTGTCAGATTGTTCATGACTGGAATATTGATTGTGAGATTGCATCTGCAACTGCCAAGCACTCACCTCCCATCAGTCTAGTTCTCCTTTTCCATTATGCCATAAATAGATTGCCCAGCACAATAGACTGCACAAATATGCAATATCAGTCAAGTTGCATGAGCCTGTTTCTGTGTGTCAGTGTGGTTTAAAAGAAAAAGAAAAAGACACAAAAGCGGACTCAGTGTATAGAATTTTGAAAGGCATTATAATTAATAATAGTAACAAGGAAGGCGGAGATCCTTAACATTTAACACCCCAGGCTTGAACACATTCGTTGGAAATAAAGCCCATTGATTGTAATGGAAATTACTTCCAGGGTACTGGGGGTAAGGGCCCAATGACCCGAATGTAAAAATAATCTCTATTGGCTTCAAAATAACCAAACTAACTTGCCACCTCATCATTTTACTCTGTATGCACAAATGAGGGCTGTGAATGCTGCTTGAAGTAGAACATGATGGATACCCCCTTACATAACTCCACCCCCACCCCCATGGCGGATAAGATACAGTAGCTCACTTTGCACTCGTTACAAACAGTTGAACCCAAAGTGAATGCTATGCCCCTGTCCCCAGCTTTCATATTCCTCATACCCTGTATTAGAATGTTCTTCCAATTGGGGAGCATGCACTAATTTATATGTAGATATGAGAATTAAGAAGTAATGTAATGCCTATAATTTCAACAGAAATACATTTCACCATGTTAAGTAAGTCTGTGACGAGGTGCTATATGTGCCCACTCAGTACTTGGGAAAGAGAGGAAACTTCAAGGGCCCTGATCCACCTTATTGTGGCTCATTGTCTTTAAAACAGGCTTTCGGTGGACAGCATTTCAAACAGAAGACTCCTTCCAACAGGATTGTCCTCTGACAGCCCTACCAATAAAGTAGGACAATGGCCGATGTCAATGCAAGAAAGAGACCAAACCAAACACTAAAGAAATTAGCCGGCTTTGCTCTTTCCGGAAGAGATTTATCATTGCTTGCATGATGTATGTGGCAAATAGCTATGATGCTATATATTAAAGCTGTGGGATAATTTTTTTAAAACGGAATATGAAACATGTACTGTTCTTTTAAGCAAGGTCAAATTCAGATGAAAACCACCAGAAGTGGGATGAGGGGCAGCATGAAAAGATACGCCCAGGAATGGGTTTAGTGAAAACAACAATTTTAAAAATGGATGCTTAGTTTCATTTTCTAGCTTGCTTATGCATTCTTCAACAAATGGACCATGACAAAAAAACCCACTAAAATGATAATAAATTCTATAATAAGATACACTGATGTAGCAGCCTGCAGATCATCTTCAAATATTTAGTTTAATGAGTGAGCTGTTATTTCCTATTACTGCTGCTTCTCCTGCTAGGAAGTTGAGCCTGATTCCCAAAGCCAGTGGGAAGGAACCAGGACAAATCAGCATAATTAGAGATGTGCATTGTGCTTCATTTTCATTTATGTTTACTCCTTGTTATTACAATTTTTCTTAATTGTGTTCTGCAGTAATTCTAGAAGATGCTAATGGAGCTGGCCTTACCTCCAGGCTACTGTAGGCAACATGAGAGCAGCACTTTTAATGCAGCAAATGGGGAACAAGAGACTTTCCTTTTCCAGTGCCAGCTTTTTCCTTGCTGCTATTGCTCCTTAAGAAGAGGCTCTTCTTATAGATAAGTCTGTAAACAAATAACAGTGTACAAAATGAACAAAGACAATGCAAATAATTTAAAAGCGACATAAAGAAATCAGAAGAAGGAAGAAGGGAAGTCAGCTCGTATGAGCAAGCTACAAATGTACAATGTAATCTATATATATATATATATATATATATATATATATATATATATATATATATGTATAAATGTAAAAAGGGCATGTGGGTGGGTGTCCACCTTTCTCCAAAACTGCTTGACAGATGACGTTCAAATTTTGACACAACGTCCAAAGTGAATATGAGAGTGACCATATACAGGTTGTGTAGACAGATGTCACACCTGGGCCACGTAAAAAACCCCAAACCCCGTGTTCCAGAACTCACAAATCACCCTCAAGTGCATGCTGGGAGCACAGGAGATGTTGCAAAACAGTGCCCTCTAGCGACGGCTACACTGGTACTGCACCTAGGAAAGCTTCCCTCTCCACAGCATCTTGGCTCACCTTTCCACACTGGGCCGAGTGGAGGTGGGGGCTCGCCTGGGAGGAGGGGGCGGGATAGGTCATGGGTCAGGACAGGGTGGGGCCAATCACAGGGATGAGCCAGGGGGAGGGGACGGCATAGCTCATGGGTTGGGACAGGGTGGGGGGCAATCACAGGGACGACCCTGTGTAAACAGAACACGCGTAAAACATTTCAACAAAATGAAGGGGGACTCTGAAGGTGAGGGGAGTCTGAAGGAGGACTCTGAGGGTCCATTTAACAGACTGAGCCACAGCAACCCGTGGTTAGGCCAGCTAGTGTAATATATATGGCAGGCATGTCCAAAAGGTAGATCGTGATCTACTGGTAGATCACTGGACGTCTGTGGTAGATCACTGGCTCCACCCAAAGAAGCTACCTCTACATCTTTGCCCTGAAGCCCCCAAAACAGGGCTTTCCTTCCTAAAAAAAAGAGCTCAACTTTGATCTGAACCCCCCAAAACATGGATGGCTTTCCTTCCTAAAAAAGCTCAACAACCTCGACCTGAACCCCCCCAAAAAGGGGTAGATCCCTGCCAGTTTTTAACTCTGTGAGTAGATCACAGTCTCTTGGAAGTTGGCCACCCCTGATATATGGGAAGGAGGCAGGGGCATACCCAGGATCACAACTGGGGGGGGGGGCAAGCCATGGTCGTTCAGGGGAGGGGCCAAGGCACGGGAGGGGAGGGGCCACAAAGTGGGAATGTGGGCGGGGCTACAGGGCCAGCGGGCCCGGCGACTCTGCGGTGGTGGCTGCAGCCGCTAAATGAACCCCCTAAACTCTCTCACACCAAATTCCCCTGCTCTATAGCAGGGCCGTCTCTAGGCCCGGGTCCGGTGGTGTGGGGCGCCAGGCCACCAGGGGTGCCACTCCGCCCGCTGAGAGGCGCGGCAGAGGCCGCCCCAGGCGCGCCTCTCAGCTGTTCAGCGGCTTCAGGCTGCTTTCTGGAGGTGCGCGGGCCTGGGGCCGCCTCCGCCGCGTGCAGGGGCATCGCAACAGGGGGCGGGGAGCACCCCCTGGCCCAGGGTTGGCCCTACGGCCAGACTGGGTTGCGCAGGGCTCCGGCCCTCCAGGCAGCAGCCGCGCAGTGAGCTGCGCCCGCCGCGCCGGGAAGCGGGGCGGGGTGGGAGTGCCAGAGGGATCCGTCACACCATGGTGCCAGGGCGCCAGGTATGCTTAAGACGCCAGACGCCCCTGCTCTGAAAACACCGCTCCCATCCATTTACGGCTAGCCACCCCCCTGAAAAACCCCTTTGGGCCCCGCTTTCCCTCCTCCAGGTCCCCCCGAAGCATTGCCAGTTCCCACCCTATATATCTGGGATGGGGAAGGAGCTCAGAGGTCTGCTAGTCCTGGGGGGCCATCCCCCCGTGGCCTGGGAGGATACTGGGGACCCCCCTGCCAAGCTGAGACCCTCAAAGAAGAAGAAGAAGTAGCTGCCACCGCCGCCTCCCCATCGCAAGGGAGCAAAAGATGGAAAAGGTGGGGTGGCGCAGCGCAGGCGAGCGAGCCCCCCCCAGCTGCGACCCTACGGCGGCGGCGGCTCCCCCGCCCTCAACGTTCCTCTCTCGGCAGGGGCAGCAAGGGAGAGTGGCTGGGGGGGGGCGCATTGCAAAGAAGGAAACAGCAGCCAATGCCCGGAGAGGGCAATGCATGCAGGGGGAGCGGAGAGCTGTGCCGCCCCCCAAGGCAGCTCCTTTCCTATTGCCGGGGGTGGGGGGCGGCGAGGAAGGGTCACTGCCGCTGGGCTACTCCTGCCACTGACAATCCAGCGCAAATGCCCCCACGCAGCTTCCTTGCAGCAGCCACGACCACTGCCTTCGGGCGCCGCCCCCCACTCCGCCTTTGCTTCTGCCCACCGAGGCTGAACTGGCTCCTGTCGGTGCACTTCCTCTCCTGACCCAGGAGGAGTCTCAGTAGCAACTCCTAACTCGGGGGGGGGTAGGGGGGTGAGAAGGGGGGAAGGGGGTGATTCCCAGCCCATGGTGCTGACGATCGCAGTGCAGCCTACCGGGAGGCAGAGCGTGGCAGCGGCTACAACCAATGCAGGGAGCCGCGTCTCCTTCGCTTGCCAGCCCAGCAGAACTCTTAGGCAGGAGAGGTTGCCGCCCAGCAGGGCTTTCCATTGGGAGGCGCAAAGGCTTTAGTGGGCGGGAATTGGTGCAAATGTAGGCAGGGCGGGCTGAGAGGAGGAGCCGCCGTCGAGGAGCCACGGCACCAGCAGCATTTCCTCTCCCCCTCCCCTCCCGTGTCAACAAGCGGGGCACCTGCGCAGGGTATTTGCTTCCCTAGTCGGGCCCGTGGTTTGGCCTTCTAGGGGGGGGCAGCTGCACCCCCTGCCCCATGCTGGGTACACCCATGGAAGGAGGTAGTTTGGAAAACCAAAAAATATTATATTACCAAAAAAGAAAAGAAAAGAAGAGGCTCTTCTTAAAAGAGCCCTCCTGGATCTAGCTGAGCATTCTGTTTTCGCGGCAGCAAACCAAATGCCTATAGGAAGCCTGCAAGCAAGCAGGACCTGAGTGCAACATCATTCATCCAACTTGTGATTCCCAGGCCTCTGTGAGTGTGTGTGTGTGTGTGTGTGTGAGAGAGAGAGAGAGAGAGAGAGAGAGAGAGAGAGAGAGAGAGAGAGAGGGAGAGAAAATGTGTCTAATACCCCCTTAAAACTGTCACAATCACAAAAGGACATGGACTAGGGCTGAGAGTATATGAAAATGGTTGGGATGTGAATAAATGGTAGTAGAGGATATATTTATTAGATATAAGCCTTCCTTCCTCACATTTGTGAGTTCAGCAGAGTGCCACCCCTTTGCAGCTTAAAAGGAAGCTTAGATAGGCCAGTTTTAGCTTTTTAGTTTAAGTAATCCAGGATGCTTTAAGGCAGACTGGATTTTGCTGCTATTTACCCCTTTTCTTCTCCTTAAAGCAATAACAGCAAAACGTAAAAATAGCATTTACTCACTCGGAATACCTGCTGAAGAGTAACAGATACAGTACAGCAGCTTTGTTCAAGCAGGCTTAAAATGTTAATTCAGTTGAGTCTAGCTTAAAATGTCAATTCACTTGAGTCTAGCTTAAAATGTGGAGCTGAGGCATGGCAGATGTTCTCACATTGCTGGCAGAGCAGAAAGAGTTGGAAAGAGAAAAGGGGTGTGCCCAGGCAGGTAGGAGAATATATAGCTACGCCCTACCCCTGCCAATGCACAGTGGGAGTGTCTCTCACAGAGTTCTGTCTAGCAAGTTTACAGGGAAAACTCTGTGAGCTTCAGCTCCTATCAGGTGCTTACCATATCCAGCAAAACATGAATTGTTGGTTTGACTGTGTTTTAAATATCCCACAGGGTCAGCTGGCAGTTGTATGCTGGCCTGGTGTTCTCTGTCATCCTGGAGAATTCAGTGTTTTAAGGTTCTGCCTCAGTTACCAAATTGCCCTTTTAAACCCGGAGATTATGGAGGGATACTCTGTGTGTGTGTGTGTGTGTGTGTGTGTGTGGTGTTTATTTTATTTTTCCTCTTTGTTGTTTTCAGTGCAGCGGGTCAGAAGAAGCACAAAGTGAATGGTGATGCTTTGGATTACCCTATAGAGAAATTAAACGTGTGTTTAGGACACCCACAAAGTAGGGTCAGCAAAACAAAATAGAGACATTTTAAAATAAAAGTTGAGGTTTGATATTGCATTTTTTTTTACTCATGTGAAATTGGATATGTCTGGTTTATGTAATGTATGAGATAGGGGAGGAAATCAATTCATTGTTATAATAAAAGTAACAACATAGACAATCAGATACCTTATCTTAACCCCTAAACATTGACCTCAAATTTTTCTGTTTAAAATTTCCTCATGTTCATCAGAAACCGCATGCAAACTTTATTAATGACCTGTTTCTTCAAGATAGTCAAGCCATTATTCATCTATAATTCTGATACAGTATTCATTAATTAGCTGTCTTAACATTTAATAAATTTATTACAAGTATTCCGTGGCTGAATATTCCACTGGCTGGGCTTTTTTGTCAGTGTGGTTTGATCAGCCATAAGTTATTAACATTTAAATCTGCTAACAGCATAATGTGATTTTGTTTGTGGCAAAATCATTAGTGCAACTTGATGCAGATCAAAGGCAAGTTTTTTCAGTAAAGTGAATACAAATAAAAGAAAATAGAGTTAATACGACTTTCATTAATGTGTTAGTGAGGGCGATGATAAGGACAAAATCGAGAGCCGAAGACAGAAGGAATTATTTGCTAGAACAAAAAAGTGAAAAAAGACGATAACAATCTATACTCCTGAAAGTGAGAACATTTGATAGGACTAAGATAAAATCCTTTGTAAAGCTGTTTGAAGTTTTTGCAAATAATTAGATATAATTTACAATGGCAATTTAAACAATGTGGTCATTAACAAAAATGATTGCTTGTTAGCTCATTCCTATATGGGCAGTAAGAGTCTTCCACATCTAGTCTGAAATTCTTGAGTCTTTAACTGAGTGAGAATTTGGTTCTGCCTCAGTTTCATGCAGTCTTTCGCAACCTGGTGCCTTTCAGCTGTTTTGGACTAAAGCCCCAGCCAACAATACCTAGGGTCAGGGATGATGGGAGTTGTAGTCCAGCACATTCAGGGGTAGCAGGTTGGGGGAGCTTGGTTTATCACACTATAAAATGGTGTTGGGCTGGAGCAGGGGGAAGCCTTGCACAACCCATGAGGGACTTGGGCCTGTCCAGATATTGCTGGACTCCAACTCCTACCAGCCCCAGCCAGCATGGTTCATGGTACTGGTAGTCTAGCAATGTCAGAAGGGCCACAAGTTCTCCACCCCAAGGATCTAATGGGGCTTGGTGTCTTCTCCAAGGAACAGAACTAGTTAAGTGCAGAAATTGGACACACAATTGAACATTTGAAAATGCAGACTTTTTAATGAATCAAGATCTGAAGGTGTACAAGCAAAGTCAGATGGTGGGGGCCAGGGAGCAGATTTATTCCGTGTACCTAACTACCACATCTCAGTTAGTGGAGGTCCATGGAAGAGGGCTTTATCTCATCATGGAAGCACCCAAGTAACTTCATATTGGTCCTTTAGACATGAAAATAGGAAGCTGTGTTATACCATCTGAGGGTAGATGACAGGCAAACGCTTTCTGTGGTGGGTTACATGTCTAAGATAGCACAAGTTCTCATTTTTTTGCCATTTGCTCATACTCCACTATTTTACAGGAGGAGGAGCAGAGCAAAAATGTATTACAAAATCTGATCACACAAACTGTTCTGTGCTTGTATTACTTTGCCACACAGGGGTTACAATGCCCAAGTGGATACTACACCTGGTGTCCAGTCTCATCTAATGATGATCATTATTAAAAAAATTTGCATGATTTCCTACGACCCAGAAACCTGCAAGCCTGTTGCAACAGAGGAAAGGAGGCTAAAAGAAACAGAACATGCGTACATGGGAACAAAGCAACGCTACAATAAGGAAGCTACTTCAAACAGAGTCAAACAATTGGTCCATTTAGCTCAGTATTGTCTACAGCTGACTAGTAGTGGCACTGCAGGGTTTCCAACAGGGAACATTTCCTGTCTCATAATCTAACAATCTATATTTTACGTAGACCTAATTGTCTCCTGCAAAATTTAACTCTAGTCTTATTATGTATGATTCTCAAGGATGGTGAATCTTAAACGCTCTCCATTTTGTTCAAAATGAATGCTGTAATGAGTTGTTTACGGCAAAGAGAGCTACCCAGTGCTGGGTTCTGCAGTGTGCCAGCTAAGTGGTATTTCTAGATGGTTCATTGTGTCTTGTACTTTGTTGATTTTTTCTTGTTCAGTGTTCTTGAACTGCTGTTGCTGGAAGTACTTAGCTGAGAGATTCACAGGAAAAAAGCACATAGCATGGGGTGGATGACCTATGAAGTCAGACATGAAAGGCTTCTGTTTCATTCTCTTTTTCTCTCCAATGCTGTTCCACTTGATTCTGAAGGATTAGTAGCTGTGTGACACTACACAGCAGTCATTCTGCTCCCTAGAGTAGCCAGTTAGATTCATCAATCTCTCCCTCTCCCCTCCTTTGCCAGCTCTATTTTTTAAAGGCTTTTTTTTTCAAAAAAAAAAAAAAGGTTCAGTCAGCTACATCTGAAGACAAATTCATTATCCAATTTCATTTGCAGCTTGCAGTACTCTGGAAAAGGTTCACACATTATACAAATATCTGAGATGAGAGGCTTTTAATTGAATTTGGTGGCGAGTAGAAAGCAGTTAGACAACCTTCCCTCCATCATCAATTTACTAAAGAAAAAATGTATAAAAAGAAGCAATGGGGGTCAAGACGTTCCTGCTACTTGTGCTCACCTGGTTTGTATCTGGAGAAATGAGCACAGTAGGGTGTAATCCACTCCATTATAGTCAGTGAGAACTTTGCTTGGGCTTCAATGGGATAAGATAGTGCTGCAAGGAGCAAACATGGGATGGGAGAGTTAAAGATAGATGATGTCTCTTTTATCATTGGTGAGATTTAAAGGCCGACGGTCCGAGAACAGAGATCTCTTTAACAGCAAGGAATGATCAGAAATGTGATGAACTATCTTCACCAACCGGATGAAGCATAGCTTGGCAGAGCTGATTCTTGAGATAAAATGCGATTCAGATCTAATCACAATTCAGTCTTCAAAACTACAAGTTACAGTACTAATTTCGATTCTATTGTGATCGTACTTGGCTTATGAATAGGGCAACAATCTCCACCAGTGTCCTAAACCACATCTGGATCTCAGAACTAAGGAACTTAGTTTATTAGACAAAGGGACTCCCTGGGAAAGACCCTGATGTTGGGAAAGATGGAGGGCACAAGGAGAAGGGGACGGCAGAGGATGAGATGGTTGGACAGTGTTCTCGAAGCTATGAACATGAGTTTGACCAAACTGTGGGAGGCAGTGGAAGACAGGAGTGCCTGGCGTGCTATGGTCCACGGGGTCACGAAGAGTCGGACACGACTAAATGACTAAACAACAACAACAACAACAACAAAGTCAACCTATGCTGACCTATTGTGTGAGCTGACTGGGGCTGATGGGAGTTGTAGCTCAAAACACCTGGGCACCAGGTTGGCATATGCTGTGGTAGGTGGTGATGGGAAGGACCTCTGACAAATATATTGGGGAGCCTTGGTAGAAGGTCTCTTCCTACGCTGTCATGTTAAAGAGCATTATAATAATGAAGTGAATGATTACATGCTACAGTAATTATTTATACTATAATTTAAGAAAAATCATGGTTTCATAGTCTGAAGGGGTTTTGAAAGTTCCTCATTGTGGAATTGAGGTAGAATCTTTTGCAGTCAAAGATTCCTATATGTCATTCTGAGCTAAGGAAATCCCTACATGTCTCTTTAAGAACTCCAAAGAATCTTTCTTCCATTTCATCAAAGCAAGCAAAACATATAGACTTTGTGCTAAATACACAAAGAGTTCCTTGCAGGCAGGAAAGGTGAAGCTCTCCTCAGCTTTCCAGCTTCTAAGCTACTTAGCAAGGTGTTAAGTGGTGGGATCTGCGCACCTGTCCTGGATCTGGCCAGCCTATCTCATTGGATGCTTTGCCCTCATCTGTCAGCTGAGACCCAAACATCAAATAAATGTTTTTCATTAGGTTGGATTGCTACAACACAGTCTATGTGAAACTTCCTTTTTTATTGATATAGAAACCATAGTTAGTACAGCATGCTCCTCACAAGAGAGGAATTATGTGGTAACATTGGAGAGTAAATGGCAGGCCAATCTAGGGCAGCCTCTGCCCGCCAGATGGTGCTGGACTACAACTCTCATCATCCTTGACCCTTTGGCTATGTTGGCCAGGGCTAATGGGAGTTGGGACTCTAGCACATAGCTGCCAAGTTTTCCCTTTTCTCGCGAGGAAGCCTATTCAGCATAAGGGAAAATCCCTTAAAAAAAGGGATAACTTGGCAGCTATGCTCTAGCACCTCAAATACAACAGCTTGGGGAAGGCTGATCTAGATATAATTAAATAAAATAAATATCATATTTTTCTGTGTATAACACGCCTCCATGTATAAGACGACCACTCTTTTTTTGGACCACAAAAAAAAAAAATAGAGGGGAGATTACTCAGAGTTGTTGAGCTTTTGGAGGCAGCCAAAGGCAGGGGGACACAGGGGGACGCATACCCCTAAACATTTTGTGAATCTTTGTACTTTTGTCCATTTACTGTATTTATTTCCCCCAATTTGAACTATAAAATGGTGGCTTTCTTGAGTCAAAATGGGAGTGCCCCTAAACATTTTTTAAAAGAAAAAAAGCACTGGGCCTAGTAGAAGAGGAATGTTTTTGCCTGGCACCAGAGATATTTAATGAAGGCACCAGGTGAGCCTCTCTGAGGAGAGTATTCCACAAGTGGGGAAAAGGCCCGTTCTTGTGTTGCCACTCTCCAGATGGAGAAAGGCCTCAGGTGATGATTGAAAGACCCAGGTTGGTTCCTATGGGGAGATGTGGTCTTTGTTAACAGTGTATCTGGAGATACCAGGCACATACGCCATATGTGGAACAACTGCACAGCAGCATGTAAACTGATAAAATGTAGGTCTTCTATGCAGTCTCTTCACAGCAGCACTGTTTCTAGAGATTTCAGTGCAGCAGTATGAAGATGCAGTCCAAGAGCTGTGCTCATTTGTTCCATGGCCTTGCCAGGGATCTTAATGCATACTCTTATATCACGTGCTGCAGCAAGATGTCTTAGTCCAGCTCTGAAGTTTTCTCAAGTCACAATTAGGGCAGTTCAAAACTGGATTAGAAAGGTTGTGTTTCTCTGGCTGCTCTTTCAGTGTAGGAATATGGGTGAAGAGAGAATGAAGAAGACCTAGAAAATGGGAGTATAGCCTCAAGGGTTCCTATGCCCTTGGTGGAAACAGTTCCAAAAGCTTAAAATCACTTAAAATCAGCTCAACAATTTGGGCAGTTTCGTTAACGGCAACCCTAGGGTATTTGGACTACTACACTGGGAAATATATAATATTTGAAGACTAAATAAGTGTACTGAATAAATTGTTTGAGATTGTTTGTAAATCCTTTCGTGCTTTCCATGGGTTACATTTTAATTAGGAAGCATTATTCTATATAAAGAGTTCAACACACTTTAATGACTTAACATTTCTTCGGAAAAGAGTCTTATGCAATTAGTTACCATTTCCTTTGTACTACACCCACATTATTTTACATAATTTTAAATAGCTATATAGATTTCATAGATCATATTTAATAGGAAGTTCTAAAAATTGAGAAAGCTAATTACTTGTAGGTTAATAATTGACTTGCTTAAATTTAACTATCTTTCCGGGCTTGCCTGTGATTAAAATCATTTTGTTAATTTCTATTTTCAGTACCCAAAAAAATAATAATCTGTTGCTAATGAATTCAAATGAATAGCAGCTACTTTCGAGATTTAACATGAAAGCTAAAATTGTAAGAATACTGTTAGCTCATCGTGTCCTTTATAAAATAGTAGCACTGTTTATCTACATAACTGAGCTTGCCATCTGATATTACAAACTACTAAGAGCTATTTATGCACTCCTGTTTATTATTTTCATTCAATAACCTCTCACCAGGGGAAAAACCTGTTGTTTCTGGCTGACCTAAGAAAAAGTCTAAATTAGCCAGGAGAAGTAAAGTTTATGCATAATTTTCTTTCTTCTTCCATTTCTGCTTTTTGTGTTTTCCACCATGTTGCCCTGGCCGGGAATTAGTAATGAGACAGACATTCGTTCAGTTCCCCAATTCTCAACTAATAAGAACAAGTGTTTGCTTATTCAATCAATCTATCAAACACTGCTGTCCTTTGAAATTTGCAGTTTTCCAAATTTTGGAAGTCAGTTCACAACCATAAAAGGCATTATATATTCAGGGAAAGTATGCACAAAAGAACAAAAAATGACCATGAGTACATTATATTACAGGAAATATCTTGTAAAAATGTGTATTTTAGGTAAAATTGCATTTCATGAAATGCACATGAAAAAGATTTTGTTCATCATCGCCATCATCATCATCTCATGTGGAAATGGGGAGTAATGAAATCATAAAAAGTAAAATGGAAATATGCATCTATCCCTACAGACATACCTTGGTTTACGACTGCCTCCGTTTGCGACTGATCGGTTTGCGACTGCCGCGGACCCGGAAGTGTTTACATCTGGGTTCCGTGGCGCGCGCATGCACAGAAGCAATCTGCTCAGCGTGTGCAGAAGTGTTCTATCGGCGCTTTGTGCACGGACAGAAGAGCCCCTCCGTTTACGATGAACTTGGGGAGCGACCGGCTCCCCGGAACAAACTGTGGTCACAAACCGAGGTATGACTGTACTTGGAACAATCTTCAGTCACAACTACCCTACAATTCTCTTAAACCCATCGTTTATTGGAACTAAATGCACATTAAATGCACCAGTGATGCCTCAAGCAGCACCTCGCTTCTTCACAGTGCCAGTGACTCCGACATCCCAACATCAAATAATTTCATGATGAGAGGGTAGTTCACAAAATATTCAGCAAAGATTTTAGTTGTGAACTCTGAATTTTGAGACTGAAACTTGATTCTAATTTAGAAAGGAATTTGTCATTAAAATGTGGTTGTGATGTGTTGGACTAGAACCTGGTAGATCAGGGTTCAAATCCCCACTCAGCCATGAAGCTCACTGGGTGATCTTGAGCAGCCACTGTCTCGCAGCCTAACCTACCTCACAGGGTTGATGTGGAAACAGTGAGATTCTTGGAAGAGAGAATAGAAGTGTAATAATAACTATTGAAACAATTACTAAACTATATTACAGTTGCCACATACAGATTGTTCCTTCATGTCTGCAGGGTTGTATATATACAGGGTTGTGTGTGTGTATATATATATTACAAGAAGCCACAAAGTGCAGACTACATAAGAAGATACTGGAATACTAGACATGCTGCGCTGCCTCTAATACGTATGATTGAACTAGAACTCTGTCTGGGGCACCAAGTATGGATGTTTTAAACTGATGTTTCAGTGCCTGCTGATGATGGCCAAAGTGATTAGCCCACCCTGGAAAATCCATAGTCACATTTTCAGCTGTGAATATGTAATTAAGAAGGAAGAAAAATATTTGATAAAAGTTGAATGGTGGAGACAGAAGTAAAATGTCTTCCTGACAATATTTCCTTTATCGCATTTCTGGGCACCATGCCTACAAGTTCATATATCTGCTTTCCTTCTGAATATATTTGAAATTGATACCACCAGCGATGCATTATTCCCTTGATTGATCTTCATTCAGTTTGGGAAGAAGCTCAAGTATTACAAAATGATTTCACACTGATGGTTCTGCTTGCCTCACTTTTGTGGAGGTCATCTGCTCTCTGTTCCCATGAATGGCAAATGATTTCAAGTGGCCACAGAAAGCACTTGTCGAATGATTGAAATATTTGCATCCTGTGCATAATGCCACCAAACAGGAGATGAACTTTGCAATACCTATAAATGGCTGAGAAGTCTCAGGCTGAAATGAAAGCCTGCTGGCTATTTATTGCTGCACTGACTTCCGTGTGATTCTTGCTCAATATACTTACAGGAAGCATGATGTGCCATCAACCGTTCATGACAATTTTATTTCACTGTTGATTACGTATAATTTGTTAACACAATTTGGTGCATTCCTTTGTGTTCAGGGGTTTCAAACGGGTTTTTCTGAGCCCAGTATGTTGTGTGTGGATTGCTGCACTTGCAAAAGAAGACACACATTTACATAACATTTGCATACACTTTACATCATATGCAAATGTGTGCCTTCTTTTGCAGATGGGATTTATCCAAAAATAAATCAAGGCTCACACACAAGTAATAAGATGCCCAACAGGCAGAATATCAAGAGTTGAAGCTTTCCCCATAATTGCATACTAGCAATGCCTACCACATCACTGTTAAAAGGCATGCAAGTCTTGGTCTCCTGCAATGCCAACCCTCAACCATGCATAGAACCCAAGTTTCATGAGCTGTAAATCAGTTATGATGCCACAACTCTTTCATCTGCTGGTCTTACGTTGCCAATACTACATTCAGTGCAAGACCAGGCATTTCAGGTGGAGGGAGTAAAATGCAATTCAATCCTGTTCAGATGCTCATGAGCTATTTCAATATTCACACTTAAAGGTAGAAGACCCCTGACAGTTAAGTCCAGTCGCAGACGACTCTGGGGTTGCGGCATTCATCTCGCTTTACAGGCCGAGGGAGCCAGTGTTTGTCCGCAGACAGTTTTTCTGGGTCATGTGGCCAGCATGACTAAGCCGCTTCTGGCGAAACCAGAGCAGCGCACGGAAATGCCGTTTACCTTCCTGCCGGAGCGGTACCTAATTATATACTTGTACTTTTTGGCGTGCTTTCGAACTGCTAGGTTGGCAGGAGCTGGGACCGAGCAATGGGAGCTCACCCCATCATGGGGATTCGAACTGCTGACCTTCTGATCGGAAGCCCAAGAGGCTCGGTGGTTTAGACCACAGCACCACCTGGGTCCCTTTCTATTATTTATTTTCTTCACAATTTTTATACTACCTTTCATATGATATCACAAGGCAGTAGCAGCACTCATGAGGCAGCTAACATGGGGGGGGGGGCACTCCTCCTACCCTTGCTGATATGCCAGAAGTGAAAAGTGGCTTTAGCAAGATCTTATGAAACTGTCACGAAATCTCACTGGAAGGCTTCGGTGGCGGGGTGGTGGTGGTGGTGGTGGTGGAATGGAATGGCACCTTCCCATTTTGCCTCAGGTAGTGAAATGCTGTGGGCTGCCTCTGAGTACCAGAAAAAGCCTAGGTACATAAATAAAAATTGCACTGTAGTAGCAATAATATGAGTACCTGTCTGAGATCTAGAGGGAGGCGATTCCACAAAGAGGGTGCCACCATAAAAGACCTCCCCCCCCCTGCTTGCTACTAAATGCATCTCCCCAAAATTCAGCACTGCCAGGAAGGCTTTATTGAACAATCAAGTGGGACGCAGGTGGCACTGAGCCTCTTGGGCTTGCTGATTGGAAGGTTGGTGGTTCGAATCCCCACGACAGGGTGAGCTCCCATTGCTTGGTCCCAGCTCCTGCCAACCTAGCCATTCGAAAGCATGCCAGTGCAAGTAGATAAAGAGGTACCGCAGCAGAGGGAAGGTAATTGGCGTTTCCGTGCACTCTGGCACTCGTCACTGTCTTCCGTGCGCCAGTAGCAGTTTAGTCCTGCTGGCCACATGACCCAGAAAGCTGCCTGTGGACAAACGCCGGCTCCCTCAGCCTGAAAACGAGTTGAGCGCCACAACCCCATAGTCACCTTTGACTGGACTTCACCATCCAGGGGGTCCTTTACCTTTTTTTAAAACCTATTGAACAATCAAAGCCAGCAACACACACACACACACACACACACACACACACACACACAGTGTACCTATTCATGTTTAGCCTGCCATAGCTCTTTTTTTTTTTGCCTTCACTCTGGCCAAATCTGATGCACAGATGGGAACACAGCATGGCCTTTTCTCATACTTTCTCTAGGCTGGTGATATTTAACCTGTAAGTGAATGGAAGATTCCAGGAACAGCAGTTTAATAACATTGGCCGGCCTTGTTCTTTTGAAGAGAATGCTTAAATCCTGTTTTCTATGTCTGTGGTGCAGCGGTGGTGGAATGTGAACTCCTCTTACATAAGGAACTCCTCCAAACTATTTTTAAATGCTGTTTGGACTTTTGGGGAAAGCTGCTTGCATCCTACAACGCCAACACTGGGCTTAAAACAAATGGAGAGAGAGAGAGAGAGAGGGAACAAAAATCCAGCTTTGGAACACTTTGATCTATAAAGGAATCCAAAAATTTACTTACATAGTCAAGAATGTGACTGGCTTGACTTTTGTATTATGTTACACATCATGGTTTAGGCATCTTGTTTGCCTTACAAGGTTTTACAGGCAACATCGGGGATGTTGTCCTGCGCTGCTGTAGTAACTATGAGTGCAGCTAAACAGCTGATTTAATGAGGTAGGAATTTAGCACAATGCTGTATTCAAAGAATTCAGGCACCAAAGGCCAGTTGTCAGCAGTATTTCCCTCTGGCTGTATATCCACAAGCAAAACAACTTTCCATATTATCTTAACCCAAATGTCAATTACGTTATGGTTGCAAATTATACATTCCCAGATTCATCGACTTTCCCTCCTTTTTATGGTATACTCAGAGAAATTATCTTCGCATCCATAAATGCATGCTGTAAATAATCTCCTGGAAACATTTAAGTGATAAAAATAATAGTAAAAAATGCTACGAAGCAATTGCAAGTGGATAGCATAATCTCGGTAGAAATAAAGTGGCATTATTTCCTAAAACATTTCCTGCTATCCAATATAAGCAGTTTCCCAGCATATGATTGCACCAGTTTCTCTGCTTGTCCATGCAGTAAATGTCTCTGGCAGCATTAAAGCTATTGGTTGGCTGCTCTACCACTGGAGCGGCAGCCTCTGCCTGGGGAGTGGCTGGGCTCAGTAGACAGTCTTCACAATGTTGTTTGTTTATTATTTATTTATTGCATTTATATGCCACCCTGTACCTGGAGGCCTTAGGGTGGTTCACAGAAAAGATCACAATGTATCGAATCAAAATAAAAACAATATCCCAATAACGCCCCCCCCAAAAGTCACATTTTAAAAGGGTATAGGATGTCAATCAAATCAACCAAAGGGCTGGTTAAAAGGGGGTGTTTTTGCCCGGTGCCTAAAGGTGTATAATGAAGGTGTCAGGCGAACTTCCCTGGGGAGAGCATTACACAGATGGGGAGCCACTGCAGATAAGACCTGTTCTCGTGTTGCCACCCTCTGGACCTCTCGAGGAGGAGGCACATGAAGAAGGGCCTCAGAAGATGATCTCAAGGTCTGGGTAGGTCCTTATGGAAAGAGGCAGTCCTTGACGTATTGCGGTCCTGAGCCATTTAAGGCTTTATACGTCAAAACCAGCACTTTGAATTGGAAACTAATTGGTAGCCAGTGCAGTCGGCCCAAGATCTAAATTACTCAATTCATTGCAACCAAATTCCAGTGCCATTTTCATCAGGCCAACGACCCATCTAGTCTGTTCTCACAGTGGCCAACCAGGTGCCTATGAGAAGCCCACACGCAGGGCCTGAGCACAGCAGCAATCTTCCCATTTGTGACTCTCAGCAAGCGACCTTCAGAGACTTATTGCCCCAAACAGTGCAGGCAGGACTTAGCCACTGTGACTACTGTGATTCTATGATTCTAATCCAATTATTAAGGTAGAGTTGCTGGAATGGAAACCTTTATAATGGTTAGGATCTCAAGTTAGGCTTGCTTAAGAGCTTGGATATGCTCATTGTAACATTGTTCTAAAATGGAGTGCCGCTCCCCATCCCCTATCACAAACTACTGTTTAAGTTTTCATTTTCAAAAGAGTTTAGCATGCTGCATGGGAAACTGTTCTGGAAACACACACTGAACGCTAGCTTTGGGTTCATGGAACCAGGTGTATGGTTCTATGCCTCCCAGAGACCCTGGTGCTGCTGCAGAACATGGTTTTGCTGGCCTGACTTGCTATTCATAGGATGCTAGTGTAGCATTAGTTCAAGTCATTGCACCATGGCTAAAGAGCCTGTAGTCTTCCCAAAGTTCTTAGAATCATAGAATCATAGAGTTGGAAGAGACCACAAGGGCCATCCAGTCCAACCCCCTGCCAAGCAGGAAACACCATCAAAGCATTCTTGACATATGCCTGTCAAGCCTCTGCTTAAAGACCTCCAAAGAAGGAGACTCCACCACACTCCTTGGTAGCAAATTCCACTGCCAAACAGCTCTTACTGTCAGGAAGTTCTTCCTAATGTTTAGGTGGAAGCTTCTTTCTTGTAGTTTGAATCCATTGCTCCGTGTCCGCTTCTCTGGAGCAGCAGAAAACAACCTTTCTCCCTCCTCTATATGACATCCTTTTATATATTTGAACATGGCTATCATATCACCCCTTAACCTTCTCTTCTCCAGGCTAAACATACCCAGCTCCCTAAGCCGTTCCTCATAAGGCGTCATTTCCAGGCCTTTGACCATTTTGGTTGCCCTCCTCTGGACACGTTCCAGCTTGTCAGTATCCTTCTTGAACTGTGGTGCCCAGAACTGGACACAGTACTCCAGGTGAGGTCTGACCAGAGCAGAATACAGTGGTACTATTACTTCCCTTCTTGGATCCCTTCTTAGTCTCGGACAGCATCCCTCATGCCTAGGCATAATGGGAGTTGTAGTACAGCAACAGCTTGAGGGCCCATGCATTATTCCTAGCCATATAATCCTAGGTGGAATCCTATACCTACATACCTGGCAGTATGCTCCAGTGAACTGGAGTGGGATTTATTTATGAGTAGACATCAATAGGAAATGCTCTGTAACACAACCAATTATACAGGCAGCTATATATTCCATAATTGCTCCCCTAGAAAACTGTACTTGATTTCATCTATTAAACAGAGAGGTAAAAGTCTCTGGCTCCATTTAGCAGTCCTTTGAGCAACAGGGTGCATAATTAGCTTTGCAATTCCCTTTTTTAATGTTGGATAATTTGTTAGCCTTAAATCATTGTATTTTAATTTATTTTCAAAACATTAAATATTAAATATGGTACCACATGACCCCCTAGATGTGATTAATATAAGTAATGATGAAGCAGGCATATAATTAAATATCCCTTCCATAAATAGACTGCAGAAGGAAGCAGCCATTAAAATAACATTATATTATTGAGAGGGGAAGCATTAGTGCACTCAGTCTTAATTCTGAACAACAGATACCCAACAAGATTTTTTTTTTCCTGTGGCTGTTGAGAACTATTTATAGGGCAGTATAATTACATGAGCTGGGAAAGAGCTACAGTGTTTTCCAAACAAGAAGCCTCGGAGAGATCAGCCATGCTCCTGTGGCTGTTAGATTGCAGACACTACATATATTCCTCCCCAAGTGAGATGTTGACCTGCTACTTAGTCGCAAAAACTTAAGGAGGTCAGAACAGCAGAACTTGGCCCTAGGTGATGAGGGTCATGCTTGTGTGCTTCTTCAAGCCACCAAGGAATATATCCGGCAGCAGATACACATTATTCCTTTGTTGTTGAAGGAAAAGCAGCCAGAGGGCCCTCAATCTTGCACCATGCTCCCAATTCTGAACCATGAGATCCGGTTTCTGGTGGAAAATTGGCTCCCACCCTTGGCTGCTATTTAGAGCAAACATCACCCTTCCAGGTAGAGAAAGGTTGTTTGGGGTGGGGGGTGGGGACAGGAGGATTTTCAACTAGAAGTCATCATGAGAACAAGATGGAGAGTGCAGAGTTGATTGGGACCTCATGGCTGCCTTCCCTTCAAAATGAAAGTGGTACCATCAAACATTATTTTATTTTTTAAAGTGTGTAGTGTGGACCCGAGCCATGCCAACCAAGGCAGGGCATCTGTTGTTAGCTAACACAATATATATGGTAAAACTTATGTTTAGAGAGTTCAATGATTTTTCATTACAAGGAGAACTATTCTAAGGTTTATTTTACTTTCTACATTCCAGCTGATGAAGAATAATCGAAACAGGACCTTGTCCTGATGTTGATGTTTACTGGAATTTATCCTTATTAAAACTCTGTGAAGATACTCTTTTGAAATCATCCTTCTTTGGCCTGAGTTCTTGTAATTTATCATTTATTTCTGGACTCTTCCAAGAACTCCAATTTCCACAGCTAACACAAAGGAGCATGTAGACTTTCTCCGGGCAATTGTTCAGATCAGAGGAGAGGATCCGTTGATCTACGCACTGCGCAAGATATTTTGCATAGGCCAGGACAGAGAGCAGGGAGCATAGGTTTGCTGCTCTTCCATTCAAACCAGAGGAGCCGAGGCACCAGAAATGAGGTTAGTCAGAGAAAGGAAGAGGCATGTTCCTTTGTGCACTCAAGACTGCTTTATCACTCCAATTCCTGCAACAAAACTCATGGATCCACTGCTGTCTCTCAATTGTTGTTGAGCGAAATCATTACCAATCTCGCCCATTTGAAACGCACAAGTAAAAAGCTGTTGTCTAGGGCCTCTTCTGCTACTTGTCACCAGTTTGGTCATAGGTGGGCTAGGAATGCTTAAAGAACTCAGTCTTTCTAAATGTCCTGATCTGTAGCTTCAGAACTACAGGGTGGATCTCATCCTAGCTAGCCAATGAACTTCAAACATCTCTAATTGTTTTAATGGTGCTCTCAGCAGTTTTTAAATATATCCAAATTTGCATTTAAATACATGTCCTGAAAATGCATTGGAAAAGAAAATATGATTTTAAATGTATAGTTTGATACAAAATATCAATTTTAATGCATGTTAAATTACAGATCAATGTGGAACAGAACTTCAGATAACACAAACTAGGAAGACAGCTTCACCCATCTCTAAAGGTAAAGGTACCCTTGACATTTAAGTCCAGCCACAGACAACTCTGGGGTTTCCACTCAACTCGCTCTATAGGCCAAGGGAGCCAGTGTTTCTCTGCAGACAGCTTCCGGGTCTTGTGGCCAGCATGACTAAGCTGCTTCTGGCGAACCAGAGCAGCGGACGGAAACGCCGTTTACCTTCCTGCCAGAGCGGTCCCTACTTGCACTTTGATGTGCTTTCGAACTGCTAGGTGGGCAGGAGCTGGGACAGAACAACGGGAGCTCACCCCGTCACAGGAATTCGAACCGCCGACCTTCCAATCATCAAGCCCTAGGCATCCCCTCATCCATCTCTAGGTACATTTTCTTTATTTCTCCAGCAAGATCTATATACCACTAACTGAATTCCCCCGCCCCTCAAAAAAACCACACCTGAAAGCTGTTTACATAAAACTGAGCTGTTCTAGACCACTACTTGAACTTGTGTCAAGCTGTTTAATGTCAGCTCTTGGATCCTGTGTTGTCAAGCAGATTTTAATTGTAAAATATTTATTCTCTGCTTTTCTTTATTAACCAACCCCCCCCCCCAAACCATCGGGGCATTGCAGTATTTGCCATAGCCTAACTGGAATTAGATGTATAGTTCTCAGCTTTGTTGTTGTTGTTGTTGTTTAGTCGTTTAGTCGTGTCCGACTCTTCGTGACCCCATGGACCATAGCACGCCAGGCACTCCTGTCTTCCACTGCCTCCCACAGTTTGGTCAAACTCATGTTGGTAGCTTCGAGAACACTGTCCAACCATCTTGTCCTCTGACGTCCCCTTCTCCTAGTGCCCTCGATCTTTCCCAACATCAGGGTCTTTTCCAAGGATTCTTCTCTTCTCATGAGGTGGCCAAAGTATTGGAGCCTCAGCTTCACGATCTGTCCTTCCAGGGAGCACTCAGGGCTGATTTCCTTAAGAATGGATAGGTTTGATCTTCTTGCAGTCCATGGGACTCTCAAGAGTCTCCTCCAGCACCATAATTCAAAAGCATCAATTCTTCGGCGATCAGCCTTCTTTATGGTCCAACTCTCACTTCCATACATCACTACTGGGAAAACCATAGCTTTAACTATACGGACCTTTGTCGGCAAGGTGATGTCTCTGCTTTTTTAAGATGCTGTCTAGGTTTGTCATTGCTTTTCTCCCAAGAAGCAGGCGTCTTTTAATTTCGTGACTACATGAACATCTAATAAACAAACTTCACAGAAAACTTTAATGAACAGATGATGGTGGTAAATCATACATAAATAGCAGATTCTATAAAATGTGATCAGTTTCAGGGCTTGCAACAGCCATATATTTGTGGGCCTGAGATCTCCCAAATAAATAAATATATACCATTGAAAAATATAATTACAATCCTTTCTGTAGCTCAACAGGAAGCGAGAGAATCCTCATCCTTCCGGCAATGCAAAGCTTAAAATAGTAAACAACAGTAGACTGATTTCTGAATGTGTTAAGCATGGCATTTTCATCTCTTTAATTTCCACTTGTTCCTGGAAACCTTTGAGTGTGCAATGGCAAAAGAACTGCAGCTTTATTTTCTGGTTAAATATTACAAATATAAATAATTCATGTGTGGACTATATATTATTAATCTTGTTTAGCAGCTAGACAGAAGCTGTGTGCAAGTGGCTGTGGTTAAAGAGACTTACGGCTCTTTCCCAACAGACGCAGAGAAAAGTACACCACAGTGTATGGGGGCACATTGGCACAAAATGGTCAGTGTGCTTTAGTAGATGTGTGTGCCTATACACACAGCCGATGCTATAAAAAGGATAGAGGGATGCTCTTTTATGCAATGCAAAGACTTGTCGATTATTATTTTCCTTTTCTTTTCTGGATCACAGCTCTAGCAACCAGTGTTATGAGTTTACTGACTGGCTGTTTTGAGTACATCTTTTTTTTCCTGCTTTGGTGATCAACATTGCATGTGCAAAGTGCTGGGTTTTCCTTTCATTTTAGAAGAATTATATACGCTGGAGTTTGCATCGGCTCTCTGTGTGGGCCAAATAATTGATAGGTTTCAACAATAAAATTGGTTAGCTTCTAGTTTATATATCTACATATATCTATAGCCAAGTACAGTAAAGGGGAGGGGAAAGCTTGGAAGCTGGAGCTGCCCCGCCACCCATTGTCTATCACATTCACACATCACTAGCATTGCTAAAGGGGGGTAAAATAAAACACACAGGTGTCCTATTGGTAAAGCCGAAGAAAAGGTTTGTAATTTCATATGCAAGAGAATGGTTATGGAAGTCTGCCTCGTGAGAAAATGTTTCATGGTTGCCTTGCGCAAAGAAAGGGTGGGGACAGGGCCGGATTTAGTTTTGATTAGGCCCTAGGCTACTGAAGGTAACGGGGCCCTTTATATGTCCAACTGTCCTTTGTCATCAACAAATTGTTGCTGTTTTTTGTGTTGAATATATGCTATATGGTAATTTATGGACCTTATAGGTATCTAAAGCCATTTGCACATAGAATCATAGAGTTGGAAGAGACCACAAGGGCCACCCAGTCCAATGTATTTTATCAAAGTAATTGTTGAAGTGAAATACAATTAAGAAGAAGTATATGGGGTGGGGGGCAAGAGAGTGGGGCCCTAAGCTATAGCTTGTTTATCTTATACGTAAATCCGGCACTGAGTGGGGAGCTGGAGAAAGGAGAGAAACTTGCTGTAGGTGTTTAGTGCCCCTTGCAATGTTTCATTTTGGATTTATACTGAAGAGGTTGTAAGGATTCATTGAATGTGGTGTGAATACAACAAAAAGATGCATGCCATAGAGGTGGACTCTTTGGAGAGTGATTGGCTGCAGCTGCATGTTGAGTGTTCACTTCGGGGGAAATACGGGGTAGTTGTTGTCTGTAATTGTGAAAGCGTCCCGATTCAGAGAGAGAAAGAGAACTATTCTCTACACCAGAACTTGAATATGAAAGTTCCACTGTAGTTTTTAATCTTTGGACAAAATTGCTTGCATCTATATTTGTTTGGTGCTTAAGCATGTCTTGACACGCAGGAAAAAAACTTTGCATTTTTTTAGTATGTAGAAAAGGATGCAATAATAAACAGTAGCTGCTCTGATGGCTCATTGACATTTATTCATCCATTCTAATCACTTGACTTTGTGGAAGCAAAACGTAATATCAGAAGCTTAAGATCTGGAAGATTCCCTGTGTTTTTGCTTCAGCCCCTTGTCTTTTCCCATCAACACCCACCCTATTCATCACAGAGCCTGTCAAAACTGACATTGCCTTAGGCAGCAAGAGGAGCGGACACAGTGGAATCTGAATGAAATGTCTTCATACTCACCTTTAAGAATGGCAGCTATTCACCAGTCTTAGCATTTCAGACTTGCTTGTGACAAGGCTTCCATTTGTACTGAAGGTGCATTCCAAACAGAATTTTTTTTCCAAGGCCAGGATGGACATATAGCTGTGCCTAAAATACCGAATGAAACAAAGAGGCAAAATTTAGTTTGCAACCAATATTGATAGTTCAGGCTCACACTGCTGTCTGCGATGAAAAGTTTTATCAAATAGAAATGGCATGAGTGAGGAAGTGTTTCTATATGCTTCTACAAGCCTTCGAGCTCTGAGTGCAAAATTGGGAGAAAGTATTATAAGGTCTGATCTTCTTGATGTTTAATCTTGTGATCTAGTCATAAGGTCAGAGGCAGATTTAGGGGAACGTAACCGGTTCGGTCACACAGGGCGCAGAGCCTCAGGGGTGCCACTGGGGGCGCCATAACTATTATTTAGAATTGAAAGAGAAAGGTGAGTCTCCCAAATTTTGACACCACACGGGGCACCACTGAAATTTGATACCCCAAGGTCCACCACTGATATGGTCCTTTAATACAAGATTCTGGGTCATGAAAATGCACTTACAAGTGTAGTGTCACAAATTCTGAACAACTATGTAAAGGACATTAAAACCTATGCACCAAACCCCTTTGTGCATGGTATTCCCCTACCAGCACAGCTTCAAATCCCACTTCAGTTTGGAATTTGAAGAAGTCTGACCCAACACCTTAATGCATAACACTTGGGACTTTATATTCAATTGACAAACAGAAAAAATGACTTAGCATTTTGTGTTAATGGTGTTCCATGATGTAGTGCAGTCCAGAAATACCTCCGCATTTTGTTTTCTCTGCATGTCTAGATTGGCTCCAGTTCAAGAAACTCTGAGTATCCTGTATACTCACAAGTTCCTTCCAAGCTCAAGATTATGGCATACCTGAATAATTCTTTCTTTATACTTTTAGCTTTATTGCTCTTATTTACATGCCCAATGAACATTATGCTCATATTAAATGACTCCAGCATAATTAGATTCCCTAGCACAGAAGGATAATTGTTAAGACTAAATACATGCTCATACCTTGACATTTAACCAAATAAATGTATCTCTTGCACTCCTGCTTTGCATGACTGAATGCTTTCCAAGATGCTTTTATTGTTTTCTTAACTACCATAATGCCACATCTAAATGATTCTTCTTTTATGTATGACTGTAGGGCCTTTCTGACAAGCCTCATCATTTTGTTGAACTACCCATTTCAAACATACGATCATCACTGTCAGATTCTCTTTTCCTATAGTTTATCTCCCCTCAGGAGGTTGAAGCTAATTGTATGGAAGACATTATTCCCTGATATTTCAGCTTGCTGCTACTTTGTCAATAAAGACTGATGCTTTATTTAAGATTAAACTGGGACTCCCCTCCCTATCTAAACATGGGCACTGTGGAATGAAGGAGGCACATCTGAAAGGTTAATTATATATACAGCAGCCAGCAAATACATATAACTTTTCTTGAAATTTCAAAAAATTCATTTCCTCTGAATTTCTGTTTTGTTAGCTTTTATACTGCTGTAGTTTTTTTTTAAAAAATGATATAGAATATCTGTGTTTGTTTAGACACTTGCTTAGAGACACTCGCAATATCAAGCAGTAAAACAGTGCTTTTATTACAGGCAAACTAAAATCTTGCACCCCAGAGCATTACCTGGTTACTTCAAATACATGTGTGGAAGTCAGCAACTATTCCTCCACTGCCCTCTGCATTTTGGATTGTGTCGCTCCATACCAGCTCCATACCAGCTCAGCCAATCAGTATTAAAGGCTTCACCAATCACAGCGTTGGGCTTCAGTAAGGGGGAAAGGCTGTCAAGAAGAGAGGTTGCATCTCACAGTAGACAGTGCACCACTAATGGAAGTTAATTCAAAAGTGACACTGGCACACAAGAGTGATATTAATTTACTCATTATCCACAATGATTATTTATTCTCCAACATAAAGCCTGATCTGTGAAGGCTGATGGACCTTTAGGTTATCTGCGGTAGTGACATCTCCCAGCTATCTATCGCCTCTGAAGAGGCTCAGGTTTAATTAGTTGCATTTGTCTTAATTTATACGGTGCCACACCACAAATACCCAGGGTAATTTATGTAACAATTCAATGCCAAAAGGTATTCAATATGAAAATACAGTAAAATAAATAAATAATTGCAATAATATTGTTGATTTTATCCATCTATCTTGTACTCTGCCTTGCTATATTTTTCTGAAAATGTGGATTAGAAATCCAATAAATAAGTAAATAAATTTTGGGGTCTGCCCCCAGAAGGCACTATGTGGAAGGCAAATGTGAAAAAAGGTGAAACCAGTCCTTCACACATGGTCATTGAAAATAGGAGAGTAGAAATATAATAAAGTTCTGAGGTTTTCATCATTACATTTTCAAAAAAGATTTCTTATGACTATGAAAGCTGAACAGTTCTAACCAGATGCCGAGATTTTCTGGAATCCAAGAGGAGCTTGAAATACGCACCACAGATTCTTGGGCAACTCCCATCATCCATAACCATTGGACTTGCTGGCTGGGATTGATGGGAGTTGGAGTCCAACAACAACTGAAGGACCACAAGTTCCACACACTTACTTTAAACCTAACCCAGCAAAAGAGCTGAGTAAAATCCAGCTTCATCATGGTATGTTCATCCAAATGATTTGGATGAAGGAATTGAGGGGGTGCTCATCAAATGTGCAAATGACGCCAATGCCACAGAAGACAGTATCAGGATTCAACATGACCTTAACAGATTTGAGAACTGGGCCCAAATTAGGAAAATGAATTGCAATAGGGACAAATGTAAGGTTCTGCAGTTAGGCAGGAAGAACCAGATGCACAAATACAAGGAGGAGGACACCTGCCTTGCCAGTAGTACAAGTGAGAAGGATCTAGTGGTCTTAGTAGACCAAAAGCTTAACATGAGTCAACAGTGTAATGCAAAAGCTAATGCTACTCTAGGCTGCATCAACAGAAGTATAGCATCCATATCAAGGGAAGTAATAGTCCCAGTCTATTCTTTCTTGGTCAGACCACACCTGGAGCATTGTGTCCAGTTCCGAGAACCACAATTTAAGAAGGATATTGACAAGCTTGAAGGTGTGCAGAGGAGGACAAGCAAGATGAGGGAAATGTGTATGTTTGGCTTGGTAAAGAGGAGACTGAGTGGAGATATGATAGCCACCTTCAAATGTCTAAAGGGCTGCCACATGGAAGATGGAACAAGCTTCTTTTCTCCTGTTCCGGAGGGTAGGCCGTGAACCAATGGATTCAAGTTACAATAAAAGAGATTCCTACTAAACATCAGGAACAACTTTCTGACAGTTAAGAGCTGTTCGACAGTGGAATGGACTCACTTAGGAGGCTGTGGGTTCTCCTTCATTGGAGGTTTCAAAGTAGACCACCTGAGATTTCTGCATTGCAGAGAGTTGCCCTAGATGACCCTCAGGGCGTTTTCCAACTCTACAATACTATGATTCTAAGTACACAAGTAAATTCTTATTTTTGATCTTTCAGATCATTTTCAAGGCCAGCTTCCAAGGATATTTGTTTTCTTCCAGATGTCCCTCCCTCCATTTTCTAGGTAAACTTTGATCACTTGGCAGTAAAATACAGAATGAAGCACCTCAGAAGAATCAATCCTCTCTCAGTGGGTAAGATCACTTACTTAAGGTTAAGCCCTAAAAGCATTATGTGTCTCTTACAAAGATATTCTTTGTAGGTGTGACAGATTACATCTCGTATTGTTAGCAGAAAGCCTAAGAAAAGTATAGACATGCTAAAAATGTACTGCTGTATGGAACAGAACGTAGCTTCTAAGGAGACAGAGAATACATGAATGCCTAGGGGGGATGTACGATAAGCTGAAATATGACTATTTCACATCTTATTAGGGTGGCTTTGTGGAGGTATAAATCATCATCATCAAAGAAGAAGTAATGTAGCACACAGAGAGAGGAGAAAACAGGATTTGCATATGCTAATGTATGCAAATGTACAAGGACTATTTTTTATTTCACCATATGGGTGAAGTCTGCTGTCCAACTACTAATTGCTGATGGGCAACTTCAAGGCCCTGCTCTCCCTTCTTGGGGTTTAGCTTGCCTGATGGAACAATCTCCCCTCTGTTCCCCTTGCATCCTGCTGTGCAGGTTCTCCAGGACACACACACCCCAGGACAATTTTGCAGGGTGCATAGGGCAGTGTTTCCCAACCTTGTGCCTCCAGCTGTTTTTGGACTACAATTCCCATCATTCCTGACCACTGGTCTTGCTAGCTAGGGATGATGGGAGTTGTAGTCCCAAAACATCTGGAGGCACAAGGTTGGGAAACACTGGCATAGGGCATGCACAGGCAGATGAGAGGGGGGAAGTTATGTTGCTCTATATGAGAAGGACTCATTGTGCTGGCTTCTGCTAACACACCTTAGCTGGATCATCCCTTTTTATCTTTAACCCAGACTTGGACCAGGCAGGGCTCCTTCAAGCAGAGGACTGTGAAGTCAGACACATGGCCACCCTAGCTGTAGTTCAAGGAAGGTCTGGTTATCTAACACTTCCATAGCTCCTAAGCTTTAACTGGAGAGTCATATTGCTCAAATTCTCTGTCCACCTGGTTCTCTGAGAGGGCCTTTGGGAAATGTACTTTCCCAAAGTGCTACTGGCATTGCTCTGTCAAAAGAAGGGCTGATTCCACAGGACAGAACCACACAATCCATTGCACTTGTATAGTTGCATCACTCAGCTTTGTGCCATTGACTCATGGAAGAGCAGCTCCATCTAGCCAGAAATATATCAAAAGGATACCTGAGAGATCTGAAGGAAAATTATTTATAATCAAGCCCAACTATTAGTTGCATAATCTGACTTTTTAAGTTCTCATTCATGGGCAGAGTCATGCTCTAAAAACACTCAGTCATTTGGCCTCTTCCTAAGATGATACTAAAATATTCATTTGGACCATAAATTATAAAGCAACAAGAACAATGACAAGGAAACAGATTGAAGACTTTTATTCTAATGCACAATGGCACACACAGGTTATGGGATAGTACAGTACAAGCTGTCTCTGCCCTGTTCTTATTAGCACTTCACTGTTTCTAAGTGACCAACACAAAACATTAGGCATAAATTGATTACAGATGTTAATACAGTCAGGTCTTTCTTAGGGATTGTCCAAAGTTAAACCGCAGCACTAAAATGGTAAATTGGTACATGCCATTATTTCCCCTCACACAGCTAAATTCCCAGAGTTCTGTGGGAAGGGAAGATTGTTAAACCACTCTGAGAATTGTAGCTCTGGGAACAGCACTCTTAAACTACGGTTCCCAGGATTCTTTGGGGGAAGCCATGACTGCTCAGAGTGGTTTAAGAGTGCTTTAAATGTTCAGTGCAGGTGTGGCCAAAGCTTCAATGGATACAAAAGGCTCCCGTTTCCGACTGTAGGGTTATGGACCCATGGTGCATGCCTACTGAATAGTGAAATGAGTTTTAGAGTACTTAATAAGTGCTTAAATAATAACTATACAGCTATAAATTGTTATTCAATGATTTCCAATTACGAACTTCTCATCTCCTTGCAAAGTGTGTGTGTGTGGGGAAATTAGTCGGGACTAGGCTCTAGCTGAACTCTGTTAAGAACACTGACTGTAGAAATTAGATAATAGTGTTCAGCACCCTAGGGGGAGCTTGTATTTAATAACCAAAAAAATTGATTGGAACTTCAAATCATTACACCATTTTGTTATGCTTAAGTGACAACAACCATGAAACCTTTTGTTTAAATCTCTTTTATGTGGCGCAACATTGGCTAAAGTTAACTTAGACGTGCTGTTTTTTCTCCATCTACATTTCAAACAAAGCAGCAGCTTATTGGCATCATCGCTTCCTGGCCCAATTATAAATCCACAGAAATGCACAATCCATCAGGTTTCTTATCTGTGCTCATTTTATTGGTGTACAGTAAGTGTATTGCCAGGAGGAAAAGCCATAAACACTTCTGTACTCCCCAATCATTTGACCATATTTAAGAGCAAAATTATTTCTACAGCTTTGGGAGTTTGGAAGCCCTGTTGGCCAACCAACAGAATCAGCTGAGTTAATTGTAAAATGGAAATGGGAGAGTCAGTGATAAGAAAAACGAACAGTAAGCCTGAATGTGCATTTGCTACACTGACTGCTGATGAATAAACAAGAAGATATATGTAAAAACCAGGGCTGAGCATGCCTGCCTCCAAACTACAGTAATTTGGACCCAACCCAGTGCCTTGGAGCAGCCCTGATCTGACCTGGGATGATCTGAGACAGACCTGGCCAAGATCAAGGTCCCAAACTGAATCAGGAGCCTTGCACAGTCTTTGCTGAGAGTTTAACACCCTCATTAAGGTCGGCAAGGAGGAGGAGATGCACACAGGCTACTGGCATGTGTCTCCTTTTCACCCACATCATCACACAACTGCCCTCCTTGTGAAAGCTTTGGGTTGCTTTGGGACAGGCATAGGCAAACTCAGCTTTCCAGATGTTTTGGGACTACAACTCCCATCATCCCTAGCTAACAGGACCGGTGGTCAGGGATGATGGGAGTTGTAGTCCCAAAACATCTGGAGGGCCGAGTTTGCCTATGCCTGCTCTGGGAGGACTTGATCTTACCCAGCGCTGCCTCAACCTGCTCCAGCCAAATCCTGGGTTGACTTGAATTGGCCTGATTAATATAATTAGTACAAACTCCAAAACCTATAGTTTAGTAGGATCTTTATTGGGACCAACTAAAAACATCACAAAAGTGTGGCGAGCTTTTGAGTTCTCCAGCAGCTCCAGATGACCTGTTTATTGAACATCCATTTCTGATTTGCATGCATAACCCAGAAGTTACACGATGTCCAGTCTTTATTGAGCATTTGTTCCAATTCATTTGCGGTAAGATTATATGACGATGAACATTGATCCCGAGCATTCATCTGGGTTATATATCTGCCCATTAATCAGTCATTTACCCCACAATTCTAAGTGCATACCCAAAATGTGTGTGTGTGTATGGTGTGTTTAAGGATTTGTTGCACTGGAATGAGTGTGTGCCTTTATCCTCTGTATTTGCAGAAATCTAAATTTCTAGTATGCGGCTGAATTCCTCCTGCAAAATAGTGACTGTCTGGAGGTGGCCCAGAATTTTCCATCAGGGCCAAATTACACAACGAGCACCATCTTGAAATCAACCCCTTTTGTTTCCAGTATGGCTCCTATGCTAGGTATGGTGAGCATCTTGAGCTGACAAACACTACACCTGTTGAAGTTCAGCCTGCAATGTAGGTATTGAAGTTTTCCCCCATGAGAAATGAAAACCCTAAGACCAATTTAAATTTTGCACACAGGTATATAAGAAAAGAGGACTCAGGTGGTGATGTGGTCTAAACGAAAGAGCCTAGGGCTTGCCGATCAGAAGGTCGGCGGTTCGAATTCCCGCGACGGGGTGAGCTCCCATTGCTCAGTCCCTGCTCCTGCCAACCTAGCAATTCAAAAGCACGTCAAAGTGCAAGTAGATAAATAAGGAAGGTAGCGGGAAGGTAAACAGCATTTCCGTGTGCTGCTCTGGTTTGCCAGAAGCGGCTTAGTCATGCTGGCCACATGACCCAGCTCCCTCGGCCCATAGAGCGAGATGAGTGTGCAACCCCAGAGTCATCCACGACTGGACCTAACAGTTAGGGGTACCTTTACCTTTTACTTTATATAAGGAAAAGGAAAAGAAAGTTTAAAAACACAATGAAGTGTTTAATAAGCCTAATATGAGTTTATGAGTTCCAAAAGTGATTTGGATAAATGGGAATGCACAGTTAAGGACATTTAAAGGATAGTAAAGGAAAAAGGAAGAAAGACGAGACAGAAAGCCGAAGGAGAAAAGTGAAAACCTATGCAACTGCATTTGTGGGGGCCCCACATGTCACTTCTGTCATGTGCTATCTGGTAGGAATTACAGCATTATAATTTTTTGGTTTCTCTGATAAATCGTGTCCTCCCTCAAAGAGTGCACATGTTGCGGTGAGACCTAGAGAACGACCACCTGTGTTGTAGGTGGGTAAGATTGGTCAGCCACAACACCCGATTGGTAGGTCCCTCGATGCAGGGTTCAGTCTGGTCAATGGGGCACAGTCTAAACGGATCAAGGGACCTATATATACCCATGCACATGACCCAGAGCTTCCTCTTTTGGTGCGTGCATCGGAACACCCACCCACCTCTTCCTACTTTTAGGGCTTGTGCGCTTAACCTTGCTATTGCGTCATGTGTCGTCTGTCGTTGGGACAGGGGCACAGCGGGAATTTTCCCCATTTGGCTGATTGGCTGGTGCCACTTGGGTTTCTCCTGCCGCGTAGCAAATCGTCACAACTTGTAAGGTTGTGTATAGGCTCTGGTTCAGCTGATAGGGATGGGGGAACGCTCTAGCCATCCCTATGTGAAGGGTATTCCATTAAAGGAATCCAGGGACTCAATGGTTTGTCAACTCTGAGAGGGGTTGTGCCATGCCTGAGTCCAGGGGGACATCTGAGTGGTGGACATATCCTGTTCCTGGTTTCCCGCCTATCCAGGTGTTCACTCTAGGCTGACCTATGCTGGTGCCCTGGGTCAGTGCTACCTGCAAGGGTGCAGGGAGCTAGTCAAACCAGAGCCTATGCAACCACTCACCATAGCTGCCAAGTTTTCCCTTTTCTCACGAGGAAGCCTATTCAGCATAAGGGAATTTCCCTTAAAAAGGGGGATAACTTGGCAGCTATGCCTCTCACTTTCTGTAATCAATAAAGTTGTGGCCTAAATTCTGCCAAAAACCAAACTAAAATTTGAGTCAAGTGTTAATTTATTTAGGGGGGAGGTCTCTGGGTCTGAACACGCAATTATATCAAAGCTTTGAAAGGACTGAAAGAAAGCCCCCACCCCACCCCACCTGACAATTGCAGAGGAGACAAATGGTAACCCTGCTACTCCCACATGCAAAACCAAAAAGAAATTTCCTAATGGAATCTTGACTGTTCTGAGAGGTGTTTAAAGGTAAACGGCACACTATCACTCAAATGGCAGCACACCACACTATTCTTTCTTTTCTTGCAACAATGGATTTATGCAGCTGCTGTGCAATTATCTGAAAGTGGACATGTTCTTGAATCCAACTTTTGTGACTTATTAAACTTGCATTATGATGTTCACTACAGCATTGTATACTCTGTGAACAGGCCCAGGCTCTCGACCCTAACTCGAGTTCTGTTTACTCCAGTTTGGGCAGAAAAGGTTCTGCACTCATATTTTGCACCATTAAATCTATGCCATTGAAAACAGCTCAGGCCACCCAAGTAATAGACAAAGCTCTACTGCTTTACATCTGCAGG
Source organism: Zootoca vivipara (assembly GCF_965207765.1). NCBI lineage: Eukaryota > Metazoa > Chordata > Lepidosauria > Squamata > Lacertidae > Zootoca > Zootoca vivipara. The sequence goes on from NC_142586.1 coordinate 59,860,322, forward strand.
TGTGGCAGTGGGTGTCCTGGACCTTGGTAATGGACAGGATGAGAGCCAACAAACTGAAACTCAATCTAGATAAGACTGAGGCACTGTTAGTGGGCAGGTCCCTAGACTGGCTACATGGAAGGTAACCTGTTCTTGATGGGGGTGCACTCCCTCTGAAGGAGTGGATATGCAGCTTAGAGGCACTTTTGGATCCTTTGCTGCTGGCTGAAGCTCCAGTGGCCTCCATGGTGTACAGCGCCTAATAACAATTTATTACTTATACCCAGCCCATCTGGCTGGGTTTCCCCAGCCACTCTGGGTGGCTTCCAACAAGATATTAAAAACACAATTAAACATCAAACATTAAAAACTTCCCTAAACAGGGCTGCCTTCAGATGTCTTCTAAAGGTGGGAGGGCATTCCACAGGACGGGTGCCACTACTGAGAAGGCCCTCTGCCTGGTTCCCTGTAACTTCACTTCTTGCAGTGAGGGAACCGCCAGAAGGCCCTCAGCGCTGGACCTCAGTGTCCGGGCTGAACAATGGGGATGGAGACGCTCCTTTAGGTATACTGGGCCGAAGCCATTTAGGGCTTTAAAGGTCAGCACAAACACTTTGAATTGTGCTTGGAAACGTACTGGGAACCAATGTAGGTCTTTCAAGACCAGTGTTATATGGTCTCGGCGGCCACTCCAAACTACTGCTGTCCATGCTCTGGTAACCTCCAGATTAGATTACTACAACATGTTATGTGGGTGGGGGGTTATTGGTTTGTTCTTGTACTTGTTCTTATTATGTATTTTGTCTTTTTTATCTTGTCTTTTTATCTTGTGAACCACTCTGAGATCCACAGATGCAGGGCTGTATACTAGATAAATAAATATAAAGTCAGAATGAATGGCGCAGAACAAACCGAAGCCTCACCTCTCCACGTGCCTGATTTAGATTCCCTTTGGCCACAGAGGTTTCACTGGGCAGTGCCCACATAAATTCATAGCTGGCAGCGATACATATTCTGCAGTAGGACAATGAAATCACAAAGGGTGCAAAAATATACAGCCTCAATTATAGGAGAACTGATTGTTTTGCAGGACTTACGGTGTACTATGATTAGAGGCTACAGTGAGCCCCATGAAAGTTAAACGAATAGGAAATCAACTCAGAGTGGAAGCAAAACTCACCAGAGCATGAACAGCTGCAGAAGACTGCTTGGGAACAGGTACGCCAAACAAAGCAGGTGAACTGGGTGTGTTATGACAGCAGCATAGCCCTGGATTCTGCAAACGTAAAGGGATTTGCTTTCTAGCTGCATTGCAAACATTGTAAACTAGGGATTTGAGAGTCATCTTATTTATTTCTTTATTGCATTCATATTCCTTATTTTTTCAGGGGGCTCAATGTGGCATACATGGTTCTCCACCTCCCCATTTCATGCCCACAACAAACCTGTGGGGTAGGTTAGGCTGAGAGGCAGTAACTTGCCAAGGTTGCCCAGTGGATTTGAACCCTGGTCTCTCAGGTCCTAGTCTAACCCTCTAAACACCACAACACACTGGCTCTCTCACATTACATAGGTGATGTAGGTCGCTTGCATTTTGCAACATACACCACTGAAATAGCAACACACAGGAAATCCAATTTGGTTAGTGCACTATATCACATGCAATAAAATAAATGGATGTGATCATAATCCATTCATCTCCAATCCCCTTTATATGTTTCAAGGCTTACTGTAAAATAAAATAAAAATTAATATGGTGAAGAATAAAAGTTATTTACATTATTTTTTTTAAAAAAGAAATCAGGATCCTTCCATGTGATACCTATCCAACAACACAAGGACTTCTACATAGATTCAACAGTCACCCAGCCTATTTATCCAAGTAACACCAGGGCTCCACCTTCCAAGCTGAGCATGTCAGTTTCTCCCCACTTTTCCAGACATTCAGGTGCTCCAAAGGTCTCAGAGCCAATCACTTAATCACCCTCTCCAGCTGTGTTAATCAGCTGCCTCCATTCATGGATATTTACCTCTTGCCAGGCAGGGCAGCACTTTCCATTTAGAAGGGCAACATCCTGCAAACACTGAAGCCCATCTGCAGGGAATAATAACAATAATAAAGTCCCATTTGGAGTTCAGTAGCACCAATCAAGGACTGGAGGAGTTCCATTCCGCTAAATGGAGCATTTAATGCCCAAGAGCCTCAATTTTGCAGACAAGTTAAGATGGAGAAACAGGGGTGAAAAACAACAACTTGGATATTTCAGCTATGAAATGGATGCAATGACATTTCTGTGCCTTCCCTTTTAAAAACTGGATTTTTGATGATACCTTTGTTGAATGCACTGTTCTCACAATGATGATATTGGCTGCAACAACATTCCTGCTTAAAATGAACTTTGATTCTTATTTCAGCTAAAAAGTTATTAGTTCCATACAAGATTATTCTACAGTAGTCCATTAATCTGTCACACTACAATTTGCACTGGGATTAGGTCAGGATTGGAAGAAGGTGCCTTTCCGCCCAGCCACGGTCACTCTTCCCCACATGGACCTCCTTGTTCTGCCTGCTGAACATAAAGGTTTGGTGGAGGAAACCCTGCTGCAGTAGCCAGTTCAAAGCTGCAAAGTGGGGCATTCTGGAGTGGGGAGAGGCTGAGTCAGTCTGGCATTTACTGGATCCAGAGTTGGCCTCATTGCTGTCACATGATGGGGTCATGTCCAGTTGGTGCACCAGCTCCAGGCTGCAGCAGTGATTTGTCTGTCCCTTGATCTTCCGTCCCTTGTCGGTCAGGGTTTGGATTATACTCTTGGCCTGCTGTGTGTGTGTGTGTGTGTGTGTGTGAGAGAGAGAGAGAGAGAGAGAGAGAGAGAGAGAGAGAGAGAGAGAGAGAGAGAGAGAGCACTTTATAGAAGTACTAAGGCCAGCATTTTTATCTTTCTACATTGTCATTTGGGGAGTAAAACTGCAGGAAAAAAGTAAGCAGCCATGAACACAATGGTGCCTCTGCCCTGGAAAGATGCAGCACATTTCAAAACAGTCATAACAGTTCCCCCACTCTTTGCAAACCACCAGATACATGTCAATAGGTGGTTCCCAAACTTTTATGGGGCCACTGCCACTTTAGTTCCATAAATTCATTCCTAGTGCCCCCTAGGGTCACAACAACAAAATTCTTCAAAACAAAATCAAACAAAAAATAAAAAAGGATGCTAAAACAGCTATGCTCTTCAAATGACTATCCAAGCTTCCTTCTCCTTTCTCAATACAGGCACCATTCCTCTAAATAACCACACCAAAAAGACCTGGAGAGAAGACAGTGTTTTTAACTGGATGAGTCTGGACTTGCTACAAAGTTCAGGCTGCATGCGTGAAACTATAATCTGTAATCTGCACCCAAGAGTATTCTACCTGTGCTCTCCTTGCTGCTGAATGGAATAACGCATGAACCAGACCTTTGGCCTTTAACATTTTAAAACTTACTTAATAAAGTTTGAGAGTCATGTGCAGTGTTATTTTTCTAAAAAAAATGTTTAGGGGTACTCTCATTTTCCTACTCACGTTGAAATGCTGCCCCTCAATGAGGCCAAACTTAGATTCACAAAATGTTTAGGGCTATGCGTCCCCCCAGAAAAAAAAGCACGGGTCATATGAGAATCTGAAGTGCTGAGCAATGTGTGCATTTCAAAATGCCTTACTGCCATTTGACCTTGCATCGTGATGATGCAGACGTAGACTTTCGAGGACATTGTATGGTGTGGTGTTGGCTTTGGTGAAAGATGACTGCTCTTGTAAGTACATGGAAGGCAATCATCCTTTTCTCCATATAATTCCCCAGGAATGGAATGGATAGTAGGACATACAGTCACATTCTGGGAGAACTTCAAGACTGTTTTATATATATATAGCATAGCAACAGAGGAGGCATTAGCTGCTTTTTAAGCACATGTAAAATGTTATAAGGGACCCAGGTGGCGCTGTGGTTAAACCACTGAGCCTAGGGCTTGCTGATCAGAAGGTCGGCAGTTCGAATCCCTGTGACAGGGTGAGCTCCTGTTGCTTGGTCCCAGCTCCTGCCAACCTAGCAGTTCGAAAGTACATCAAAATGCAAGTAGATAAATAGGAACCGCTACAGTGGGAAGGTAAACGGCGTTTCCATGTGCTGCTCTGGTTCGCCAGAAGCGGCTTTGTCATGCTGGCCACATGACCTGGAAGCTATACGCCGGCTCCCTCGGCCAATAATGCGAGATGAGCGCGCAACCCCAGAGTCAGTCACGACTGGACCTAATGGTCAGGGGTCCCTTTACCTTTAAAATGTTATAGAAAGAGGCAGTCTTCAGACCACTGCATAAGTACAACATGGATCCATTCACCAATTGGTTCATTGATTAATTTGCAGAATTGCATTCTTCACATGTACAGAATGCAGTTCTGCAAATTAATCAATGAACCAATTGGTGAAAAATGGGGAGGATTGTTCCAAAATAAAAAGAAGACCAGAGTCCTCCCCATACTCAGTTTGATTCTAGATTAGGCAATTGGTTTTTGCCATCTGTATATTCTTGGGGTTTCTAATAATCCACCACTAACAAACTACATGGTTTTGCATCTTCCATGTCAGAAAAATCTATTATTATTATTATTATTATTATTATTATTATTATTATTATTATTATATCAGTTTCAAAATTGCATATTAAGAATAAAATGATTCCCAAGAATTCAAGCCTGCAGTAAGTAAGCTGAGAGAGGTTCCTATAACTGTATTCAGAACTGAACACTGTATTATGTAAGGCATGAAAGATGGAATGGTAGCAATGAATGGTGAAAATGCACAGTGACAAATCATTAAACTAATCCCATAAGAATCCTGGCTGTCACTTTGTACATTTTCTAAATACTTAGAAGACACTGACAGAAGTTTATTAATGGTTTGTCACACTGCTTACATTTCTCAAATGCAAACGCTGCCCTTTCTGGGATTTTGCATGCACCAGATTATCATTTTCAAAGCTACATTTTGGAGTAATTGAAATACTACCAGGACAGGCAGAGACTGAGAATAGCTAACAAACTAAAAACCCTGTGATTCTTCCCTGAATTTTGTGGCAAAAATAAATGGAAATGTGATGCTCATAAGATTTCTTATGGCTGCAATCCTAACCATGTCTACTTAGATGTAAGTTAGGTTGAATACTATAGCATTTTTTTTTAAAAAAACACCTGTACAGAAAGTCAAAATCAGCCTCTGTCAACCAGCTCAGAAGCTGCAATCCTATCCACACTTTCTATGGAGTCAATTCCATTGAATCCAGTGGAATTTCCAAGAAAACTTGATTAGGATTGGGCCGCATAGAATAGAAAATTGCTTCCTATTCCACTTCAATATCATCACAGCCAAAAGACAATTCCAGCATCTTCCTCCACTGGAGTAGTGGAAGTACAACTGGGGCAGTGAGGCAGGAAAGCTGCCAAAGCTGTATTTTGGATGTGTTCACCATTTTAGTTTTTTGCAAAAGCCCTATGACAAACATTAGCATATTAGCTGTGTTCAGATGCTAAACCATAGCTTACCATGACAGGAATGTGAGCCCCAGTCTGGCTTGCTCTCTCACCTGCCTTCACCCTCCTCCTCCTCCTCCAGCATCACCATGAGGAGGCATTTGGAAGATTAACCTCAATTTGTTGTGTCATCAGAGCTTGAGAAACTGTTAACCTTGACTGCAGCTTGATTCAAACAAGTAATGGATTATGAAGCTGGGTGGTTTTGCATGTTCAGACCTTTAAACCTCCCGCTTAAATAAATTCAGACAACTCAAATTTTGGCTTGTTTTTTGGCAGAATTTAGGCCACAACTTTATTGATTACAGCAAGTGAGTGGTTGCATAGGCTCTGGTTCGACTAGCTCCCTACACTGTTGCAGGTAGCGCTGACCCAGGGCACCAGCATAGGTCAGCCTAGGGTGAACACCCGGAATGGCGGAAAGCTGGGGACATGTTATGTCCACCACCCAGATGTCCCCCTGGACTCAGGCATGGGCACAACCCCCTCACAGGGCTGACCAAACCATTTAGTCCCTGGATTCCTTTAACGGAATTCCCTTCACATAGGGATGGCGAGAGCGTTCCCCCATCCCTATCACCTGAACCAGAGCTTACAAGTTGTGACGATTTGCTATGTGGCAGGCGAAACCCAAGTGGCAGCAGCCAATCAGCCAAGTGGGGGAAATTCCTGCCGTGCCCCTGTCCCAATGACAGACGACACACAACGGCATAGCAAGGTCAAGCGCACAAGCCCTAAAAGTAGGGAGAGGTGGGCGGGTGTTCCGATGCACGCACCAAAAGAGGAAGCTCTGGGTCATGTGCATGGGCTTAAATAGAGGTCCCTTGACCCGTTTGGCCTGCGTCCCATTGGCCTGATTGAACCCTGCATTGAGAGACCTACCAATAGGGTGTTGTGGCTATCCAATCATACCCACCCACAACACAGAGTTTGGTTGCCAGGTCTCACCGCGACACGTGCTCTCTTTAAGGGAGGACCCGATTAAACAAGGCATGATTTAGATGAACCACAGTTTAGGGTTTGGACAACATGCTAAACTGTGGTTAATCAAAACCGGAAGCAAAAGCCTTCATGTGGCCATACTGTGACTCCAGGGTTCATTACTCATACTTTAGCTTGATGTCTAAATGTAGCCATATTCTGTCTCTCACCTAGATTATAGAGTTCTTTTTTTTTTAAAAAAAAAGATTTTTATTGAAGTACGAGAATTTTTACATACATTGTCTAGATTATAGAGTTCTAGGATACAAAACCTTCATGCGAGTTTTAGGTTACTCAGTTTAGTTTAGGAAATAAAAGACTAAAGGTAGATTTGAAAAAAACACATTCTTTTTTTTAAAAAAGTGGAATAATTGCTCTTCAACTGAGGACAGCAGATGAAGCAAACAATGCTAAACGCAATGAAATAAAATGTGAACATAAAGAGGGACTTCTTATATGGTCAAGACAGCTACAGAATCTTCTTTGTGGTCATTTAAGAAACATTTGAAATAAGTTGTCGTTGCTGTTTTCAGGTGGGGAACATGCTACCCTTCAGGGCAGGGAGTTTGGGCTGTATGATCAATAATGTACTTCTAAATCAATCTAAGCAATTTTTTAAATGAAAGTATAGTATAGTACTATTGATTTCCATAAAACTTGATTCTCGTTAGTTAATGTCCTTAGGATCACATTCTTTGATTGATTTATATTATCACTGGGTAAAGTCATATATCAATTTATTATTTGAAAATGAGAGCACTTTCTGTGAGGCTCATTGATTACTCTATAAACTGTTATTTTATAATGGAGTTTACAATGATTTAATGAGAAACATTTTTTATTTCAGAGATGACCAACCTTGCAATGTTAGGCTTTTGATTTTTATAACTGTTGTACAGTGGTACCTCTGGTTGCAAATGGGATCCATCCCGGAGGCCCGTTCACAACATGAAAAGGCCGCATCCTGAAGCGCCGTGTGTGTGCACGCGCCTGACGCAATTTGGCACTTTGGTGCATGCGCAAAGCGTGATTTAGTGCTTCTGCGCATGTGCGCGCGTCGAACCCGGAAGTAACCTGTTCCAGGACTTCCGGGTTCGGCGCACCTGTAACCTGAAAAGACGCATCCTGAAGTGGACGTAACATGAGGTACCACTGTACAGGGGAAAATTTCAGCAGGAGCAGTTTATCTAGTCACAATCTGCTGCTATTAGAAATACTGCATTTGCTAAAATCCTCTTTTCTATATAACAAGTGATCAAAAGTTTAGTTGTCCCTATTTTCTTTCCTACTGGAACACCATCTGAGAGAGAGAGAGAGAGAATATGAATGAATTGCAAATTGTAGGCTAATTTTTGTCAGGTTCTAGTACAGTGATAGCCAATATGGTGCCCTTCTGGTGATGTTGGGGATGATGGGAGCTTGTTAACTACTGTGATCCAGTAACATTTAGTGAATATATTCAGATTAAAGTTGAATATTATTCCTCTCCTAAAACTTTCAGAGGCCATTGGTTACTTGCAAAAGCTATGAGGGAATTTTCGGTAACTTTAAGAGTGGTTGTAAAAAATTGTTACTTTTCAGGGGAAGCTTACTATTATTAAAAACAAAACAGCAGAGTTTTGTCTTCCTTAACACCCTCCATCAATTTAGAACAAAGGAGTAATGGTTCCTATCCAGTTGTCCCAATTTGCTTCAGGATGACCTGACTGGAACAATTATACATCACGATGTCTTTCCTGGCCCCCTAAGTTGCTATGGCTGTAGGGAACTCATAGAAGGGTTTTTTCCGGGGTGTTTCAAACTCTTCATGCTCCTGTTGTCAATATTGGGAAATGACAAGGCTTTAGCTTCAAACTCGTCGGAGTTTAAAGAAGCCCGTTTAAGCTTCTTAGGGTCACTTCATGGCACATACCGGTATTTATTAATTTAAGTATACATAGAATTGTTCAAGACACCCAACAGAAATTCCTGATTAAAAAGCTGAATACAACAGAATACAATAGATCCTTCGTGTAACCACAGTAATAATATTTATGATGTAAACTACCCCAGGGCTCCAACATCATGTGGAGTGGGACTAGTCCTCTTGATCCTCTGTATATGATCCACCATATATGATGACACCTAACATTACAAAAGCAAGGGATAAAAAAAGCATGCCATGGTTATTAATGTGTAGTGTTGAGATTGCAGTTAGAGGTGGCCCAGCCTCTCCAAGTTTCCTTGGTCATTGTGGTGAAATTTTAACTTGGATGGCGTTCCAAGTGATGTGCTTAAGTCATAGTTTCCCTAGTCGGTCAATAGTTTGCCTTTTTCCTAAGGAACATGAAAATCCTGACAGAAAATCAAATAAAAGCAGCTACAGGAATGGGAAACTGAAATAAAACATTTCCATTCCTTGCTTTTTGAGCCAGCCGGTGTTTTTAACCAGTTTCATAGTATAGGCCAAATGCTGCAGTGGAAAGACAAGTGGAGATGTTGGATTCTGCGAAATGAAAAATTTCCCCATTGTATTACAGTTACAGAAACATATGTGAGAAATGACTTTGAGTTGATCCTTGGTGAACATATCTCCTTTTCTAGATGGTCAAAGGATCGTACAATGAAGCCAGAAAAGTAAAAACTGGCTCAAGCTCAATCAAGAGAGATACTGTATTTTTGTTTGCCAATAATGTTACAGCTGCTTGCTTTTACTGGGACTCTAAGCATGTATTGAAAAAAACAAACAAAACAAAATGCGAGGAACTGTTTAATGCCCTGAGAAAGCCTCCACAAACAGTAGTATTTTAAGAATCTCTTCCATAAATGTGCTTAAGACTTATCACACAGAACACACACACACACACACACACACACACAGAGAGAGAGAGAGAGAGAGAGAGATTCATAAAACGTGAGTGATCTGATCAGATTTGTGCCAAAATTGAAATTGTTCTGCTTCCAAACTATTTGAACATTTGGCAAAATATTTGTGTCATGACTATTGAACCTGACTCCATGTGCTGCCAGGACAGACACAGATGGAACAAAATTTTAAAAAAATCCTTCCAGTAGCACCTTAGATACCAACTAAGTTTGTCATTGGTATGAGCTTTCGTGTGCACGCACACTTTTTCAGATACTTCTTCAGACACAGATGGGGAGAAGATAGAGGCTGATGCCCTCCCAGCCTGAGCAGAGGTTTTTCCCACCTTCTTTGGACTCCTAGGAAGTAACGTCAGCATCTCCTCTATATCCTCAAAGTCAGTGGCTACAGAACCAGATGACAGTCCTTCAAAATAAACACAGACCACTCTTCCAAGGACATCATGCCAACAGCCATACAGACCTTGCCAGACTTCAGGGGAAATCATTTCTAGATACAAGGAATGGCAGTGCTTCAAGCTTTGTTTAGGAACTGATTAGGTTGCAGTGACTAATGTTGATGCCCAAGACTGGTATGAGCTGTAAGTGTTGTCAAACTGATTTGGAATGGTGAGCACTGCCCTATACAATTCAACATGCGTGTAAGTAGAAAGTTATCAAGGAAGTCCAGAAATGATGCTATTTAAAATTTAAGTTGAAAGGGGAAAGCAAGAAAGTGACAACACTTCAGCATGTTTGGAGGCCATTTAAAAATACAGCAATAAAAGCCTTAGACCATAAATTAGGAAAGGTACGAACAAGCTAAAAAGTGTGCCAGCATGAACACAGTCAAAAAACAATGACAGGTAAGAAACACTCCATTAATGAAATGGAAGAGGACGGACAGGAGCAAACCCTGACAAAATAAGTATAAGCTTATAAGTATAAGTCAAGTCAAAAAGGGAGGGAGGGGAGAATTTGAGAATCATATTGATAAAAATATTTTTTAAAAACCAAAACCTTTTTAAAAATATCAGCCAGGGAAGCAGTTAGATGACAAAAAAATTAAATGGTTGTTAAAGGGTAGACTGCAGAAAAGTAATTCTATAGCCTTTGCTAGAGTAAATGTTGAATAGGCGCTCAGTGCTGAACTGCTTTTGTACATAGGAACAATTCATACTTCAGCCATTTTCCTTGAAAATAGCTATAAGTAGATAGGAGTGCTGTGACATTATGGGCGATATCCAGTTGTGGCAGTCCACTCAGGCAACAGGCAGTTTGCCAGCAGGACCGTTGTTCTTATCATAGCTAAATCTAATGAGCATCTTCTTGGAACTGCAAAATACGCTGCTAACCTCTAGTGCAATAACTATTTTTATTATTTCCATTTACATAGTGACAGTTTTTAAAATTTTTAAATTCTAATAATTCTATTTTATTTATAAAACATACAAAAAAAACAACACAGAGACTACAACAGCCTCCAGATCCCGTACTCATATGACCCCTGTGGTGTCAGGTTGTATGTCTACATATTAGTTTTGAACCATACAAGAAAGAGATGTTTAGAGCGTTCAGCATCCAGAAGGCCAAATGGAAGCTGGTCATATGCACAAGTTCCAGGAATGTGAGATGACAAGAAGCCCCTATATCATGATATCCAAATCCGCAAAGATGATTTTGGCTGTTTGTCATCAAGTCCAGTTTCATTGGTCTATGAAATAAATAGCTGCTAAATCACTTTTCTCTTCTTTTTGAGACTTTTATATCATAAGTTATCTTCTCAGCAAGAGCCAGCAGTCAAACATTATTATACCATAAGTTGATAGCCCATACTTAAGCTTATACAATACTATGTTGGATTCCACCCTATACTTGGGCTGCTGTCTGTAGGCTTCTCACCCTGTTGTTTCAAAAATACTTTATCACCCTTCTTTTAAAAGCCTCTGTTGTTTGGTAATAAATGTTGTGGTTGTTTCCTTAGTCTTGTTCTATCCGAAAATCAATAAAATATGGTTTTAAATAAAGCCTGTGTCTGATGAATGAACAGAGAATCCTTATGTGGAACTTTCCTCTCGCAATTCAAGGCAGCAATCAGCAGCATGAGTGAATTCTGCTACTAGGTTGTTGCTGTCCTTGGTTTTTTTTAAAAAAACTTTTTTCTTGCAACAGCAAACGCTGCCTAGAGTAAGCTGGTAATGTAATCTAGACCACGTGGGAGAAACCCATAAAGTGCCTTCTTCCTATAACAACATTGCTCTGAGAAGCATCGCTGGGATGGGAAAAAGTAGACACAGCATGGCCTCTTTCCATTTGACCTAGATTGTAGGGCATGACTGAAAGCAGCGCAGGAGGGGAAGTGAAATATACTCGGAGTTGAGAGTGAATTTCATGCTCTTTATTCAGCTTGTAGTAGCAATAGAGGAAGAAGAGGAGAATGGCTCTTTCCCCCAAAACGTCTGCTTATATAAATTATTTACACAATGGGCCTTGCATGATTGGCTACTTCAGGGCTGCACCTGTGGGCCAATCAGGTTGCGGATTGACTTCTGCCAGCAGCCTGATTGGCTGCTCCTGCAGGCCAATCAGGTTGCTGATTCACTTCCACCTGGAGCTGGATTGGGTGGCTCCTGCGAACCAATCAGACTGCTGCATTCTGGATCCTATTGTTCTAGGATTCAGCTCAGTACATAACAGGAAGGCAGTGAAGAAGCTCTGGTAGCGCAAAAACAAGGCTGAGAACCACTCAGCACAAGTGTTGTGTTTCCTCTGAGACACCTTCCAGGAACCACATGCTAGTGCTGGCTGGGGCAATCATACTTTTGTATATAGTTGGTCAGTTCCTACACACACACACACACCTGTCTCTAGCCTCTATCCAGGAAAGCAAGAGCTATTGTCAGAGTTGAAAGACACATCCCAGCCAAGCAGCCAAGAGAGGGTATGACACAGGAGGAAGTGCAGCTGGAGAGGGATTAAGGCTGGGGAGTCCCAGGGGCCAGGCAGATAGGCTTTGGGGGCCACATGGGGACCCCAGGCCTGAGGTTCTGCATCCCTGCAACTAAAAGTAACATCAGGAGGGCCTCCAAAATTCTGTTCCTCCTGAAAATCTCAGAACCTACCAGCTGTAAAATATATAGGAATTCCAGGGCCACATGGAGAGCTGGTTTCCTGGCTTTCTTGAGTCTTGGCTGACTAGGCTGAAATAAATAAATTGAAGAATGAGAGATGATCCAAGCTAGCTCATCTCAGCCATGATCACTGGTGATTTCATTGTTTTAATTTTCCTACCCTCTGCTAGGAAATAGAATGAAATGTTGATGCATTTCAATCCCTTTCTCTTTCTCTCTCTCACACCCATACATTAAAATCACAGGACTGTATCGCCACATAGGTGGTGGTGATATTCCTTATTAAAACACAAATACTGTAATTACAGTTTATATGTGATTATCCTGAGTCTGCACAGAATGACTTTAAACAGCCAAACAGCCATTAATTTTACTGTTCAAAGAGACGCTCATAATCTTTTAAAAATGTCATATAAAATATTCATTTCTAAATGCCCTACGGTGATTTTGGAATTTATTTAAAGTGGGCTGTTGATAGCTCTTTTATAAATAAGCAATTACAGTACACTAAAAATATCATGGCCCATCACATTATACATTCTATAATTTCATGGATGAAAGGCCTAAAGCTGATCTGCATAAATGTGGCGTGCCTCTCAGCAGGTGAAGGGTTTGATTGCACATGATAATCAGAGTTATTATTTATAGTAACCATTTATACCTGTTATTTATTAAAATGCTGTAAATCGTATATTGATTTCTTGCAGGAAGTCACCATGGCTTGGCTGAAAAGTAAGCATAATAATACTTCAGTACTTTTCATGTTCATGTCCATGCTGCTAGTCTGAGCCTAGTTCTGAACCCATAATAGATTAAGATTGTTTAAAAAAAGTTAGCAGAGCAGAGTTTTCATTAAAATAAGACAGTGATTGGATGCCAGTTTCACTGACAGGTGTTTTCTCAAGTGAGAATAGATTATATGTGGTGTGCCACTGTTCAATGTGCCTCTGTTTGATAATTTAATTTATGGGATTTGTGGTCCAAACTCAGGACATATCAAATCCTCCTGGGAATTTGCATTGGCCTTCTTATCAAAACTCTTTAACTTTCCTCACAATTATTCAGATTACAGTGGTACCTCGGTTTACAAACACAATTTGTTCTGGAAGTCTGTACTTAACCTGAAGCGTACTTTACCTGAAGCAAACTTTCCTATTGAAAGTAATGGAAAGTGGATTAATCCGTTCCAGACAGGTCTGCGGAGTACTTAAACTGAAAATACTCAAACCGAGGCGTACTTAAACCGAGGTATGACTCTAGGATAATGATGATTATCCATGCATGAACATGCTGCAAATTTCACTTCAGGTGAAATCTGGTGATCCCTGTAGGATCCTCTTAATACATCCTGAGAGTCTCATTGGCACTTTTTAAACTTTCTTCTCCTCCTCAGTGTCTCAAAATTTCCCAAATGTATAGCTTTGAAAACATTCCTTTGCATGAGGGGTATAGATCTGTTTGGCCCAAATGCTACATTGGGAGTTGACCCAGCATCCGAAATCAGCATGCCAATGGTGGGCAGGGCCAAAGCGGAAAACACACTGCATTCTTTTGTGTGCGCACACTCCTCCCCCCCCACATACAGCCTCCCCCAACACCTATGCTCACCACACATACATACAGTGTAAAACACTCTCTTTTCAATGCAGCACACATACAGACTAAACACTCTCCTTTGGTAGGGTTGCCCTATGTCCGGGTTTTTGTTCTTTGGAATACGGCAACCTTAAAAAGGAGCCACATTGCCACTGAGTAATCAATGAGAAAGAGGACCCAGCATTGCAAGTGGCATCTTAGAGAATAAAATAGGAACCCACCCCACCCCTGTGCAAGGCTGGGGAGGGGTGCATTTGGCAGAGTTGTCCCTGCATCCGTGACAATGGAGCATCACTCCACTGGTGCAACACTCCCCCTTCCACCCCCTGAACATGTAGGTCATGTAGTAATGCTGTCAGGATGCTCACCATTGACAGCCAGGAGAAGACCTTGAAACAGTGTGTTCCAGAGTCTAGGACAAGGTCACGTCTGAGCCAGACCATGATCCATTGGCTCCTGAGCTGGTCTCACTGCTCATGTGACAGATCAAGCCCAATCACTTTGCCAGGTCCAATCTGGCACAGTGAACGTACTGCACACCATATTCTGGCCCAACTACCATGTGTGGCAGGGCTACAGCTGTGGCAGTGACCCTGCTGCTCCGTAAAGTCCCACCATTGAGAGTTGAAGGTTTGGATTGCATCCTAACAATTGCTATTACGGTACAGGCATTCCCAGACTTAGGCCAACCTCATCAGATGCAAGAACCTTGAGGGGTGTGACTTTTTCTGCCGCATGTATTGCAGTAAAAGAAGGTACCAACAGGCCAAATTTCTCCTTGCCATTCAGCTGTCAAAAGCAAAAGAGAACTCTGCAAGAGACAAGTGCATGCCAGTATGTTTTTTTTTAATTAAAAAAAATAATATATACCCATCATGGTCAAGTATTTTACAAACATGAGTTTCAGGCAAGGTATTTGGGCCTAACTCAGGAGAACCAGGTAAACTGTGTTTATCACACAATTTCAGGAACAATGGCCCGATCAATCAAAATTAAGCACGCTTAATAGGCACACAAATTGCAATTATATTTTGTTAATCAGTGGGGTCTATTATTATTACAGTATTATTTAACGAGAATGATTGGAACTGAAGAAGACAATGATGAGTTGGAATTGTATGTCTTTGCTTTCTTTCAACAAAATGCTCCTTGTGTGCTCTTCTGAGAAGAATACAGTCATGCTTTAACATGAAAAGGGAGCTATTGTCAATGAGCTATGCAATCTATTCACTCCCTTATTGTAAGACCTTCTTACATTTGCTACAAAGAGGCATTTCCCCCCCCCCCCCAGACCAATCCAAATGCCCTGCAAGCTTCTGACTGCTGCCTTGTTGTGGCACACTGTGAATCCCATGACTGTTGTTGTTGCTGCTGCTGTGCAAGATGGCAGCTTCTCTGCATGAGTGACCTCCAGACAAAGTTCAGGAGGTAATGAAAGCTCTGGTCATGATGAACCTGATGACATTTCCTTAGAATGAAGCATTTGAAGACACTTGGCTAGTCTATTACCAGAACCTCAAGTTTGATCAACAGCCCAGTTTGAGCTAGAATATGAATGAGTATTTATTGTATTTATGAGTCACCCTAGAAACTCCAGTCACCCCAGAAGCTTATTGAATTAAGCTTCTTCAGTGTCATTTATTAATTCAGTTGGTCAAAACGTGGCTCAGATGCAAGTTATTGGACCCCACTGCATTCTGGCTGGTTTGCTGCAGTGTTTTGTCACATGTGCAAATGACTGCTTTAGACAACTCAAAAGCAACCCACTGTACATAAATCTAACCTATGTTACTTCTGACCATGAGCAAATTGTTCAGCACACCATGAGGCAAATTGGGTGGCAGGGGGGCATTTAAATCTGGGGCACCTATTTGGTCAATTGACTTTGTAGCTGGCTGCAGTGCGTCCTGGATTCACAGTGTGCCAGTTTTTGAGTGTATGACTTTGTCCTAAATTGGAGTTATACAGAGCATACCTAAGCCAATTCTTTGAAAGAAGTTGTCCCTTGATAAATTTAAGGCAAGAGCACAATGCAATGCAGCTTGACATGCCTAAATTGCTCTCAAAACCCAGGTGTGTTTCCTTAGCCATGCACTAAAGAAGTTTCTGCATGTTGCTCAAAGTAGAAAATTAGGTCAAATTCAATGGCATGTGTGTTGTGTATGGAATCTACAGTGCTTATACACACACACACACTACAGGTAATATAAGTTGAACAGTTAATGTGCATAACAACCAGTCATTATGCACATTCTCCAGGCCCTGTGTATACTTCATTAAAAGGGAATGCACACATTTTTTGTCAATACAGATATTCTCCAATAGGCCTTGGCAAATCTGCACATCTTGATGGCATTTTGTGTATTCTCCAGGCAGAATGCCTGATCAGGACACAGAGTTTTCCAAAAAAAATATTGTTTTCTACCTCTAGTTCAGAGAGTCTGTGCCTCCCTTCATGCTTCCTCTGGCCCGCTAACCAATCTTACATGACCCACAAAATACTCTCCTGCTGATCATGTTGAGCACATCCATGTTATTTAATCCCAGGGGAAAAAAATCCACTTGTGGGCATCTTAATGCAGAAAATTGCAGAGTAAAGTGATGAAATTTGTAAAAATTACCGGAGTGTCAAAATAAAGTGGCAAACTTCTTTCCTGCTGTATTCATGGGGGAGCAGAAAAGGTGGGGGAATAATGACATCACATGCCCTTGTGTGGTGCCCCAAAACTCGCTTTTGGGAGGGAGGGGGCAGAATCACGGTACAATATTGTGTGAGATCATGGTGTCCAATATAGCTACTGTCTGTTATTGTGTCACACTATGCCCACTGATGTGAACAAAATTTAGTACAGCGTGCCAGTATCGAAACCCCACCTTCTCGCAACACAACAGGTACTGTGGTGTGAAAAATACATTAGCCCAGACGGCTTCACAGCAGAATTCTATAAGAAATTCAAAGAACCCCTAATGCCACACATGACTCGCCTATTTAACGACATCATGAAAGGGGGGCCCATCCCCCAAACCTGGACCCACTCCAAAATAGTCTCCATCCCAAAACCACTGAAGGACAATCTCAAAGTCGAATCATATCGCCCAATCTCATTAATAAACCAAGACTACAAGATATTCACATCAATCCTGGCCAACCGCTTAAAAAACTTCTTATGCAATTTAGTAGCCCCAGATCAGACTGGCTTCGTCCCTGGTCGCAATATCACAGACCCCATCAGGAAACTGCTGAACCTAATCGAACACAGCAAGGCAACCAAAACCCCACTGACAATCATGTCTCTAGACATCCTCAAGGCCTTTGATTGCCTAGAATGGAAATACCTGTTAGCAGTATTAACTAGCATGAAATTTGGCCCAAACTTTCTACAAGTCCTCAAACAAATATACTCCCAAGCCTCAGCAAAATGCAGAATCAACAACATAGACTCCAATAGCATAAAAATCCAAAGGGGCACAAAACAAGGATGCCCACTATCCCCCTTCCTATTTATACTGGCCCTAGAACCGCTAGCAATCCGAATCCGTGCAGCCACAGACATCAGAGGAGTGGAAATAAAAGGCAGAACATATAAAATAGGGCTCTTTGCAGATGACCTAATGGCCACAACATCAGACCCCTTAAACACAGCAATCTCCCTAACCAGAGAACTCAACACATTCGCAACGGTGTCAGGCCTGCGAGTAAACTTTGCAAAATCAGAAGCCATGTGCTTCAACACTCCTCCCCACACCCAGAAAGAACTCACTAATATCACCAAAATAAAACTCTGCCACACCAAGTTCAGATACCTAGGGGTACAAATAACCAAAAATCTCAACAAATTATACCTACACAACTATAAACCCTTGTGGCGACAAATAAACAAAGACCTGAAGAGATGGGACAACATGAATTTCACCCTCTCAGATAAAATGGCAATGATCAAAATGATCATCCTCCCAAAATTAACCTACTTATTCCAAACCCTCCCAGTCTGGATCCCCCCAATTCAACTCCGCAGATGGCAGAGAAAACTGCACTCCTTCATCTTCTCACATAAAAAACCAAGAATAAGCACCAAATACCTGCACCTCCCCACCTCACAAGGAGGATGGGGAATCCCTAACATAGAAACATATTACAGGGCCAATCAAATACGACATATAATCCCGTATATACTGGAAGATGAGACAAAACAATGGATACACTTAGAGAGAGACACAATTGAGAATATCAGCACCACAGCATACCCATTCCTCCCAAACAAACTAAGAAGGATCCCCACAACACTTAATAGGTACACACAAACCATGTTCAAAGCATGGAAAACAGAAACGGACAAACTATCCCCAACCACATCCCCACTACTCCCCCTGGTCTACCATCCATTATTCCACCAGGCAGCACAAAACATCCAAACTAAAACTTGGCAAACCAAAGGCCTATATCGCCTAACAGACTTCTATAAAAATAACATACCTCTGACAACACGAGAAATACAGGATAAACTAGAAGACACCCAAATACCCTGGTTAGCACAACACCAATTACATGCCCTCTTAAACAAGCCAGTAATAAAATCAGCAGCAACAAGACCCCTGACACCTTTTGAAAACCTCCTTCTAACGACAAAGGGTCACGGCAAAGGGATGGTATCTGCAATATATAAAATACTGCTCCAAAATTCCACAAACTCCCCAGACGCAATAAAAAAACAATGGGAAGAAGATATAGGCTATGAAATCAACCCCACTCAATGGACCAGAATGTGGTCTAAACCCCCATTTAAATCCATATCAGCAAAAAGGAAAGAACTCACTCTGAAAACCATCTACAGGTGGTACCTAACACCACGGAAACTAGCACTAATACGCCCAGGAACCTCATCAAAATGCTGGAGAGGATGCACATCAACAGGCACATATTTCCACATGTGGTGGGAATGCCCCAAAGCCCAACAATTCTGGAGAACAACCGTAAGAGAAGTAGGTAAAATAACCCAACAAACATTAGAACTTACCCCAGAACTGGCCTTGCTAAACATCTTCCAGGACAATAATGCCCACCTACATCACAAAGAACTCATAACCCACTTACTCTCAGCTACCAGAAACACCATAACCAGACACTGGAAAGACCTGGCAGGAGTAAACATGGACCAATGGTACCAGACGGTATGGGAAATAGCCCTATTAGAAAAATTAACCAATAAGTTGAAATTGACACGGGGTCAAATAGAAGAAGACGGCTTCACCCCAGTATGGTTCCCCTTTATCACATACACAGCGCAACAAGACAACGACAGAAATCCACCAACAGCATACAAATCAATATGGCTAACCTGACCCGCCCACCCTACTCACATAAAACAGACCACCACAGCCAACCACAAAAGAAAACTATATCCTAGGCATGTCTTTGTAAACTGAGAAAACCTTTAATAAAAATAAATTTAAAAAAAAAAGAAAAGAAAATGGGAAAGAAGCGCTGGAATTGCAGGAAAACTAATGCGACATTCCCCACATCTGACTACACCCAGAAACTAAGGAGAAGGAAGTTGAGAAGCAGTGCTACTCCCTGGATTGGTTGTAAATAGAAAGGTTGGGGTTGGCTTAAGGCAGACTGAGATTGGTGGAGCAGTGCCTCCTATATCCTAGTGGAGCAGCCCTCACTGACCACATCCTGGCTGCTGGAACAGTCAGGCAAACCCACCACATTTCCCAGTGCTGCAAGAAATATTCCAGCACAAATGTTTATGATCAAACTGTCTGTTAAACCAAATGAAGCTGTAAGGCAAAAGAGGGCATTTTTTTAAATAAAAAAAAATGGTAATAATAAAGCAGCAACATAAATGAATGCAACAACAGTTCTGCTTTGAATGTCTCCGCTGTTTGTTCACAAATGCATTTCCATATTATTTTGTTCCATTGACATGCATTTACCAAAGCCCTGTTGCAAGAAAAGATGGTGTGGGAGTTCTACCCAGGGACTGAAAGAATAATAATAAAAAAGGTATTCCCCACCCCCATTCCTTTCTTTTAACATTTCATGGCAGAGAACAAACAAAAAAGGCTGGAGCTCAGGTGGGAGGTTATTTATCAAGAGGGTATTTGTAATAAGCATGAGAGAAGTGTCAGCTTGGAGAAAGGGGAATAATAACTGAATAGAAGATTGAATGCTTTCTCCTGAAAACATTGATAAGTGGTAGCTGAAAATAATAAAAAAGGGAACAGATGCACACATATAAACAGAGAGAAAACTGAAAAATGTTCCCTGTGTAAATGAGGATGGAAAAGGCTGTGATGGGGGGAAAGCCCATCCAATATAGAGCTCCTTTTATCCAAACCTACATTAGAGATATCTCCTAGTTATTCTAATTCAGTGTGCAACCTCCATCCCCAGCATACCAGCCGTTCTAGTGGCTTGATAAACCTTGTCTTTTCTGCCTCCTTAGAATTTGATTTAAGACATTTCTTCTATCTCTTTTCAAAAACCTATACAGACACCACTGAAGACCTTCAGCTTTTATTGTGTGTCCTCCTTTGTTGGTATAGTGAGTGTCTGCACCAGTGTTGGTGACTAAAAGGAATGTGTAGTATTTGTAGGGAGATGTTCTTCACCATTGTGCATGGCCTAAGGTTAGTGCCATCCCCATGGAAGCAGTTTTTGATGGCCGTCATCTGGGGGAGGCCCTGAACTTTTCCTCTCAACATTTGTAGCATTTGCGAACATTCCATTCTACCAAAGCAGTTTAATTAGTGATAAGCATGTGTGTATATGTGATTCACAGCTGTCATCTATAATAAAATAAAGCTGTCAATTTGGAAAACATAGCAATGAGATAGCTATGGGAGCTAGAAATTGACTCTCTTTCTAAATTAAAGCTGGTATTGATGGAATGTCCTGGATAAACATGGATGAAAGTGGATTTGAAGTCATGCACTAAGTATTTTCTCTGTGGTGTCTTTGCATTAAACAGTAGTCTTGCTCTTTTTGTAGCTGAGGCATATCCAAAATTCCATTCCGCCTGACTGCAATGGAAAAAAAACCAAAACTCCATACAGTCTGACCCAACGAAAGATAACAAACTAAGGATATATTTTGTATCCCTTGGTATCATCATCTCTTATTTCTATGGTGTTTAGATGATAAGGATGCGTGATAAGTGCTGCAAAATATCAGAGCTTCCGCAACGCAGAAAGGAAATAGAAAGAGGCATAAGACAACAAAATAGAATGTATGAGACAAGTATGATCATGCAGCAAAAGAAGCATTTAGAAGATTTAGTTTGGAGAAATAGTGGGTAAGAGGAGACATGACAGAAGTTTATAAAATGATGCATGGCATGGAGGGAGTGTCTCAGGAGAAGTTATTCTCCCTTTCTCATAACACTACAGCTCATGCACAACCAGTGAAGCTGAATGTTGAAAGATTCAGGGCAGATAAAAGAAGTTCTGCATGCAGCACATAATTAAACTATGGGACTCCCTCCCTCAGGAAGCAGAGATGGCTACCAACTTGGATGGCTTTTGTAAGGGGGAGACAGTACAGAGAGCCTCCACCGTGCATCAGAAGTAGCTCCTCCCCAAGCATAGCTGCCAAGTTATCCCTTTTTTTAAGGGAAATTCCCTTATGCTGAATAGGCTTCCTCGCGAGAAAAGGGAAAACTTGGCAGCTATGTCCCCAAGCAGTGATGAAAGCGAACACGCTGAGGAAGCCTGTCAGGAAATGGAGGGAGAGGGCCGGGGCTCTGGCAGCATGGGAGAGACCCGGCTACACAGGAGGGAGGAAATAGAGCGGGAAAGGGGGGAGAAGGAAAACATGGAGCGCAGACCCTTTCCTCCGGTTCCGGAATTACGCAGAAAAAAGAGGGGAAGAAGGTTCACTGTCCCAAGACTCTTATGTTGGCGGAAGTCAAGGGGAGGGGCAGTGCCGGATTCTGCATCGGAATGAGCAGACATGCTTTTACACACCTGTCTCACTGTAAATAGACTGCACTAATAAAAACTGTTTAAAAACCGGCATGCGGGACGTCGTTACCCTAGAGTAGTCGCAAGAACCCCTGACAGCTTTGCACAAATTCATGGAGGATAAGGCTATCAGTAGCTACTAGCCATGATGGCTTTGCTCTGCCTCCACAGTTGGAGGCAGCAATGTTTCTGAAGGCCAGTTGCTGGAAACCATAGGAGGGAAGAGTGCTCTTGTGCTCAGGTTCTGCTTGTCAGTTTCCCAAACAACAACAACAACAACAACAACAACTTATTTATACTCGCCCATCTGGCTGGGTTTCCCCAGCCACTCTAGGTGGCTCCCAACAGAATATTAAAAACACGATCAAACATCAAACATTAAAAACTTCCCTAAACAGGGCTGCCTTCAGCTGGTCTTCTAAATGTCAGGTAGTTGTTTATTTCCTTGAAATCTGAAGGGAGGGCGTTCCACAGGGCAGGCGCCACTACCAAGAAGGCCCTCTGCCTGATTCCCTGTAACCTCACTTCTTGCAGGGGGGAAACTGCCGGAAGGCCCTCAGCACTGGACCTCAGTGTCTGGGCTGAATGATGGGGGTGGAGACGCTCCTTCAGGTATATGAATCTGGTTGGCCACTGTGAGAACAAGATGCTGAACTAGATGGGCCACTGGCCTGATCCAGCATGCTCTGCTTATGTTCTTAAGTGAGAGGAAAAATATGGGTTGGAAGGAGAGAATTGGTGTGGTGCACCAAAGGAGAATGCAATACAAAAAATAAGAGATGAAAAGCACAATCTTTATTCTCAGATTCTACCAGCTGGAGAAATGGCAGAAATGACACTAGAACTTGAGGTATGGTGCCAGCATGAAAGATACACCAATGGAGCTGCCCAAATATGCTGGCAGAATGTTCAGCCAATGGGAGTTGTGTTCTACTGACAAAGATGCACCAGTAGAATGGCCAGAATGTCTTGGAGTCGTGGATGGAACTTGAATGTCCCAGGAGAAAAGTATAGTTGCACATACTGTACTTAAGCACACAGTCTGGGAGTGAGACTGCTTGTGTCTATGGTTGGTGCAAAGTTTTGCTACTTTTTATGGGGAAAGTATTATGGGTCTCATGAACAGGAAAGGGGCTTTCACAGGAAGCAACATAATGCTCATCCCTAACAAGCTCTTTGAAGAAAACTCTACTGGAGGGCCCAGCTTCGTGCTTTCATCATAACTTCTCTTTTCAGCCCTGCCCTGCAATAATATAGGTATTTATGCTGCTAAAAAAGGTGCAGAGAGATCCGAGATCTGCAATGCTCATACAAATCTGAGCATTCCAAGGCATTTATTGGTGCATCATGTGTGTGGATGTTTCAGTGGGCCAGAGAAACTCTTTTATGAAGATTTGGCAGCACCACACTAATGAACAAGCCAAGCTAACAAAACAGGTCGTTCCCTGACAGGGTTATCTTGGAATTATCTCTTCATTATGTCTCTAAGATTGATTAGGAATTAACATGTATAGAAGGCATATTATCAGCTGATGGAGAAGTCATGTTTTCTTGCCCTATCAACCAGACAAGGTCAGTTAAATATTTGGGAATTAGCCTTCATGCTGGAAGATTGCCAGTTGTTTAAAGCAGTATCACCAAGGTGTTTGTAATAATCTCTACTGAAGATATATTTATTGTGAGGCAAGGATTCAGTATCTGCATAAATTGTAGGTTTCTGACTGCATCTGGAACTTCTTTCTGTGGAACAATCATATGAAAAAGAAGCAATAAAATTCAATTGGATAAGGAAAATAAGGGAGAAAATGAGATAAATCGGAAGCAGATAATAGCCTAATCTGTCAAATTCTATCAAGTGGGGGTATTTATGACTAGAAATATGAAGCATGCGGTTTGGATTTATAAGAAGGTAAAACTGGTAATGGTGGCCAGATCTCTCAGTGCAAAATATCCTTTAATGAAAGACTTTGAAGTTGCTTTCACTTTAAACTAGTTCCATTCTCTTTAGTTTTAATATGGACTAAATGTTCTCTGATCTATGTTCCAGATTTTAAAAGCTTAAACACAAAAGAATTTTCTTGAAATGAAGAGTTTAATATTCTTTCTTTCTTTCATCAACATGGAGTCTGGATCAACCACTTAATAACAAATATTTTGTGCAGCTTTTTTCTTCATTTTTTTTTTGCATTTGATATTGTAATTATGTTAGTAAATTTAGCCATTTTAAAGGCTGCAATATACCCAGTTACCTGGGACTAAGCTATATTGAACCCAGTGGGATTAACTTCTGAGTAGACATGCATATGAATTCTCGGTTAACAATCTTTCTGCAGAGGAAACTAATAAAGAGTTGTGATCCTTGTTATAAAATAAGATATTTTGAATAAAGGAAGTATTGAATTAATCTGTCCATCACAACCAGAGCACACTTTACCAGCTAGCAGTTCTGCTTGGCCTCCATGCCTCTCAGTAGGGCATCACCAGCCGTCCCCACCTTTTCCAGGTGAGGAGCAAGTTTTAGATGAGTGAATAACTTTTTTAAAGGCCAGGACTTCAAATTGTGAGACTAACAGCACTCAGAGTCATTGGATGAACGGGAATATTTTTACCCTCCTATAATTTGCAGAAATGCCTAAATATCTTGCTCGACACTTCACAGATGGCAATATTAAACTTGGTAACTTCTTTATAACACTGAGTTATTAGGTGTCACTCCATTCAAGGTCAATGAATTCATTTGCTATCTAATTTGAATGTGACGTGATCTAGCTGCCATTGAAGTTAATGTACCTTGATTAATAGCAGCTGAAAAGCCTTTTCTTCTCCTCTTGAAAAGACCCTTCCATTTATGGTATTGGGAAGCCATGAAACGTAAAATGCTCAATGCATGAGTTTAATGCATGCAGTGCTTCTGCTTAGCATAGAGGTGGCATGGCATAGTGGATAAGGCTTGCCTTGGGCTCAGGAGCCTTGTCCATTCATCCATGAAACTCACTGTGTGGCCTTGGGAAAATCACCATTCTTAGTCCATTCTTCTTCATAGTGTAGTAGCTGTGAGAATAAAGCAGGATAATTATGTGGGATGCATACAAAGGTGCCCTTTCTTGAATGGAAGCAATCACTCCATTTACAGGTGGGAGCCTTCCATTTGTGACCTGGATTGAGTAGAGACTTCCCATGAACTTAGATTGGGTGACTTTCCTCTTTCCCCTGCAGCCCCCTATGACATCTCCCAAGCTGTTATGGAGAATATTCCAAATTTCCAGGGGGGGGAAAGGGCTTCGGGGGTTTGTTGTGGTCTGAGGCTGTGAAGGGGAAGCTGAGACTCAATGGCATTCTGCTCCATGAGTAGATTTCTACTTATGGAATGCTGGTTCCCACCTCATGTGAGCTGCCCTGTGGACCTTGGACAAAGCATGGGATACAAATGTGACGGATGTATTGCATTTAATCCTGACATGTGTCTACTGCATCAATGTCCAAAAAGGTTTCAGGCATTCAGCATCTCTATCAATGTGCATTTACAGCCACTTCCTGACACTTCTGAAACCATACCAAGTGACACAAAGCATCAAAGTGTCTAGAGACGGACCTGGAAGTCAGCTGTGTTCCATGAGGGCTTAAAAGTTAACATTAATATAGCTGTCCTATGAAATGCAAATGTTTTGCTTTGGGTTTTCTATGGAAAAGTAAAGTAGGGTATCATTAAATGTGGGAGGCTTCATCTTTCATCATTGTTTAAATGAAGCAGTTTATGTCAGAGTGATAAAAATGAAATCCCCTCTTCCTCACAACTATTAAACTTATAGGAGCTTCACCTTACTTGGATAGTGCTGTTCTTGCACTGTATGTCCACCTGCGTTTAAAGTGCAGTTATTTTGAGGATAAGCAAAGCACAATAATGACTAGTATTTATCAGAATTCTTACCAAAAAATAGTACATCATCGTTTGTCATTGATAGATCAACATAAAATACCAGTGCTGTAAACAGTAGAAACAAGTTCATGGATAACTGGTATTTTATGTTGATCTATCAATGACAAATGGTGATGAACTATTTTTGGCAAAAAATTTTTTTTGAAAAAGTATCCCAAGATGTAACATTTTCTCCCTATCTGCACCTGCTTCTCCTTTCCTCTTTCCTATCTCCATCAGAACACGTAAATAAAGGACTATCAAACCTGCCCAGGAGTCACTGCACGATTCTCACATGTATCCGTGAGTGCCATGCATGTGCTGATACAACACATCTTTGTCAACACATGGCTTATCTTTGAGTTGGTCTCTCAATTAATTGCCCTTTCTGCTTTGCAAAACTGGCTACAGTTCATCTCAGCACGGGCATTCCTAGGGAGCTGTTTGGTGGTGGGAACACAATAAATCTGCAGAAAGCTGGATATTTGGAGTGAAGAATGAGTGATTCAGAATTTTTAATAGGCTGATTATCTTGTGGTATAAAATCATTCTCACCTGAGCCAGAGTTTGCTGAAGACAAAAGAAGTCTGTATGCCTGTCAGAATACCGTTTGAATGTGAGAGAAGCAAAAAAAAGCATCGAGAGAAGCATCGTCTTACAACACAGAAGATGATCTGAAATGACCCAGAGTCACTGAGGGGCAATAAATGGCTTGGAGCCCCCAGAGGACATTTTTATGGTTTAAGAGTAATAGAATGGTGTCTGAAAAGAGCAAATAGCCTGCCTTTGTGTTTGTATACTATGCAGTGCAGTAACTTCTACCACCTACCAGGTGTGCTTCATTGTATAACCAAGTATTGATTGTCTTCTGGGTAAAATTCAATGATAACTGAAGTGTCACAAGCTGCATTTGATCATTACTGCAACTCTCATTGATTTTCCCATTGGCTAGCCAACACAACCTTTTCCCAAAGAGAAATAACTACATTTTGAAAAATCAGCCCTGGGAAAGATTTTCTTTAATTCTTTGGGAAAATGATAAATAAATAAAAGAGGAGTTTGGCTTCCTTTTCCCTTTAGAATATCAACATAACTTGTAGTTTGTAGACAATTACATTGTATGGCAGAGGTTTACGCTGCTAAGACTTATTAGCTTTTTATTACATTACCTATGGGAAGGAATCACAGTTCAGTGGCAGGCTTGGCACCCCAAGTTTTTAAAAAAAACATCAATTCGTGGGTGATGGGAAAGATCACATTGTGCTTGAGATCTTGGAGAGCCTCTTGCAGTCTAAGGAAGCAATAGTGATATAGGTGGACCATACCCTCCAACATTTCTCACTTTCTGCCCTGAAGACTCCAGCCAAGCTGCCTGCTAA
The DNA here is from genome assembly GCF_965207765.1 of Zootoca vivipara. NCBI lineage: Eukaryota > Metazoa > Chordata > Lepidosauria > Squamata > Lacertidae > Zootoca > Zootoca vivipara. The sequence continues at coordinate 59,887,676 of NC_142586.1, forward strand.
AAGCATACCTGCCAAGTCTCCTGTTTTTCGCGGGAAACCCCTGTTTTTAAAGCCATTTCCCGCTGTTGTCCCGAATGGCGAAATATCCCGTAATTCCCCCAGATTTTCAAAAATTGGGCAGAGTGGCACCGGAAGTCGCTTCTACACATGTCTGGACTTCCAGTGCTGCTCTGCCCATGTCTGGGCACTGGAAATCGGGCAGCGCCGGCACTGGAAGTCGCTTCTACGCATGTCTGGACATGCGTAGAAGCAACTTCCAGTGCCGCACCGCTGCTGATCCCGGATTTTCAGTCCGGGAGTTGATGGGTATGGCTAAAAGCCCTCCCATTTCTGAAGTTTGGCTAGCATTTTCTGGCAGGCAGGTAATCTACACAGCCTACTGTTGGAAGCCCTCATTTGAGTACCTGCCCTTTCAACCTGCTACCTGGCCCAAAAAAAGCTCCACAGTGGCCTTAGAATGACAGGTTCTGTTTCCTTTGGGTTCACTCTGATGCTGAAGCCCCTTCTCTGACCCTTTCTGGATAGAATATATAAGGAACTATAGGTATCAAACTGAATCACATTCAATCCACTGAATTCCACATCTCCTTTTCTCTTGCCTGAAGAACCCCTGTGCAGCCATATTTGGCTATGTGCCACCCGATCTCTCTCTCTATCCATTTCTTCCTGGCCTTCTTGGGCTTCTGTCCGTGCCTGCATTGATCCAATTTTTTGAGAGTTGATGCTGGAGAAGCAGAGAGCTGTCGGAGTTCCTCCCCCATGGCCCAGACAACTCCAGTGACATGGAAAGGAATGGTGCTGCTGTGGCTCCCATGACACTAGTGGGCAGGAAGTTGCCTTGCATCAAGAGTGATTGGTCCATTGCAGACCCTCCAAGTGTCCCTATTTTCCAGGGACGTCCCTGATTTAGAGAAGCCATCCTGGTTTCTGATTTGATCCCGTAATATCCCACTTTTCCTTAGGATGTCTCACTTTTCGTTGGAGAAAAGCCAGAGGGTATGGAGTTATCCAGCCCCCAAACAGTCTGAAGGCAATCCTGAATAGGGAAGGTTTTTTTTAAAAAAAATGTTTGATGTTTTATTATGTTTTTATATATGTTGGAAGCTGCCCAGAGTGGTGGGGCAACCTAATATGATGTGTGGGGTATAAATAGTAAAATTATCATTATGGAATGGGATGTTCCTATTTCATCAATTCAAAGGCCAGCAGAGATACTTTTAGACAAAGAAGAATGAAGAGCTTAGAAGTCCCGAAATACCAGCTTGGTGAAAAAGCGAACAAAGGGTGAAGTGGCTGTCTCTACTTTTCTAAATAAAAAAGTGCTTGACTTTTTTTCACTGCTAGCTGGCAGGTCACACAAGATCTCAGGGCACTGCAGAGAGTTGGGCTAGGTAACCCTTGGGGTCCCTTCCAGCTCTACAGTGCTATGATTCTGTGATTCTAGGGCTCTTAGTAACCAACTGATAAGTCTTAAGGTGCTGTCTGGATTGCATATGGGGAACTGTGAGCTTATGCACTTCCAAGAGCAAAGAGGTCCTTGTCTATCTTAACAGAGTGTGGTGACTAGTCTTGAAAACACAGCCAATCCTAGATTGCCAAGCCTTGCTAGCTAATGTTGCAGATATTAAGGATATTCTGAGCCAATATGATAATATGGGGATATAATTGTGTTATCTGGAAATAGCTTTGTAATCTGAGGGTTGATCATTTATTTGTATGCCTTTCTGTTTCTTCCAACAGGGAGCAATGATAAAAAGGACAGAGATCTGAACCTTTAATAACTATGAAAAAAGAGGCTTTTCACCAGGTATTTGCTATGCATGCTGTGCTTCCTGAAATTATCTTTAGAAACTTTTAATACAATACACCTGGCTCTCCTTTGCATTTGATCACTTTATTAGGCAGCTCTTTTAACAGATGTTTTAGAGTTAACACACCCACACACCACAATGACTTAATGTTGGACATTTCTCAGACAAATCATTTTTTAAAATTCTTATTACCAGTGAAACCAATGTACTTGTTTATATTTGTGGCATAGGGCTTTTAAAAGTGGGCTCTACATTAGTTTGTCTTAATTTCCAAAATCCATATTAATTTCATGCTATAAGAGCTATGAATTTAAGATCTGAGATGTAGCCTCTATCGTCTCAGCCTCATAGGATTTATAGCTTTTCTGGAGTAACCAGGAAAGGGAGAGAGAGAGCATGTAGAGAGAATTATGTTATTAACAGTGTTTGAACTTCAGTATGTCAACTAGCGTGTCCGTCATGGTGTAGACAATTGATCCACAGAGATTTAACCCAAAGCACTTTTGCTTGGCCCATTAAGCTGGAAGCTGCTATAGAGTCATCTGAGAATTGAGTTGGCTTTAAATTATTATCATTCATATTAGAAGGCCGGCTCATCCCAATTTAGGAAAAGGAAAGTGGAACAGTCTCTTTTGGACTGGAGAGGAAATAATGTACTTCTCCGCCTATAAAGATAAAAAGTAAAGGACCATTGGAGGGTTAAGTTTAGTCAAAGACAACTATGGGCTGTGGTGCTCATCTTGCTTCAGACCAGGGAGCCAGTGTTTGTCCACAGACAGCTTTCCAGGTCATGTGGCCAGCATGACTAAACCACTTCTGGTGCAATGGGGCACTGTGAAGAGTGCCAGAGCGCATGGAAAGGCTATTTACCTTCCCACCGCAACGGTACCTATTTATCTACTTGCACTGGTGTGCTTTTGAACTGCTAGGCTGGCAGGAGCTGGGACAGAGCAATGGGAGCTCACCCTGTCACATGGATTTGAACCGCCAACCTTCCGATCAGCAAGCCCAAGAGGCTAATTGGTTTAGACCACAGCGCCACCGACTCTCTTCTCCTATAGGACCATGGAAGAAAGATAAATAGAGATGAATTCCAAATCAACTATTGTTGCAGGTTTAGTTTGTTGCAAAGATGATTTTGTCTAGCCGGCTGCTCACTAGGAAAAGTATTGTTATGAGTTTGGGGGAAGGCAGATTCCCCAAAATTATTAGATTTAGTAAATGTTAGGATTAAATAAATGCCTGGAGTATTGAAGAAAGCTGCCAGACACTGAACTGAGCAGTGTCAAAAAGACAGGCAAATTTGGTGGGGCGATAGCCTTTAGACAATGGTGTCACTGTAATATAATAGCTTCTGCCTGCCGGCTCTCCCTTAGCTGTAGGGTGGCTGGCAGACTCCTCGTCGAAAGGCACGCGATCTCTGCAAAAAAAGCTCAACAGCTCTGGCTCCCCCCAAAAATATGAAATAAAGTCAAACCATTTTTGCAGGCAAAAAATAAAAAATAAAAATTGGTGTGGGGGTGTGACAAGAAATATTCCGCACCGGGTACCACCTGACCTTGCTACTCAACTGTCAGTAAGGACTGATGCCATGCTGCATGGCGAGGTGGGTTAACCCTATTCTTCTGCAGCATAGTCCTAATGAAGACCCACCATCAAACTTTCTATTTGGTGTGGGAGGGAAATGGCTTTAGGAGGGAGGTTTTTATTGGGCCTGTTGCACTCCTTCCCCTGTGTAGCTTGGTTCTTATCATGAATGCCCCTCCAACAAGTGGCTGCTGTTTATTTTTTTAAAAGATACACACAGTGTATCAGTGTGACACAGAATAAGATCAGGGCTTTTTTTCAACCGGAACTCACCAGAACTCAGTTCCGGCACCTCTCAGGTAGGCGCCATTGCCATTAAAAGAGAACAAGGGAGGTGTTCTTGGTGAATTCTGGCACCTCCCCCCCCTAGGAAAATAGCACTGCATAGGGTCATGCTTTCTTTTTAGTACTGTTACGATCCTTTTGCTTGGAAAGTTTCAGAACGCCCATCTCTCTCTTTCACAATGGGCTGGAAGTATCTTAACCACTGAGGTGAAATCCCCTCAATCTTTAGACACAGTGAGGTGCCTTATACCATGCCTTGCAACAAATGACAGGATTCATTTATTGTATTATATTATTACATTTATAGCCCATCTTTCCTCCAAAGAGTTCATGGTCACATTGGTAGTTCCCTCCTTCCCCATTTTATCATCATTGCAACCCTGTGAGAAAGACAGTGACTGACCCCCAAGTCACCCAGTGAACTTTGTGGCTGAGCAGGGATTTCCCCCTGGTTTCCCAGGTCCTAGTCCAACATTCTAACCGCTATACCACACTTGTTCTTGGTGTGAAAATCTAGACCACATTGTGAAATAATCTGTTTTATTCTTCCCATTAGTGAGAGAGTGAGAGTTCCAGAAATCTTTAGATAGCACTTTTAAAAAAATGAACTCTTCTTTTTTCCTGTAGTGATTTCATTTGACACTTCCATCAATTCAGATACTTTTATGCAAAACTCATACTGTGCAATTCCTATTTTAATAGTACACATCAACTCAGAAGAAAGTGCCATTTTGGTTCCATGGAACTTACTCCTAGGGAAGTGAATTTAGTATTGCAGTCTATACCCACTTATCTGAGATTGAGCCCCATTGAACTAAATGAAACTTACTTTTGAGTAGGCCTATATAGGATTGCACTTTCAGGGAAATAGTTTAAAATGCATTTGAAATTTCTTTGCAAACAAATACATTTTTAATTACTGGATAGCTGGAAATGCTTAAAATATACGATAATTTCCATCCTCAAAGCTTTACTGTCAGACACTATGTTAAGCCACCATTAATCATAAGTGGCTACAGTCATGTGGTCATTGTAATTTGGTCATGCTGTACAAAAGATAAATGATATGGAATACTATTAGCAATGATGGTTTTAATGTAGACATTTATCATTATACGAGTTTGTTTGATATGACTTTGGGATAAAATCAGGGGGAAACTGCCTAGCTGTTATTTTTTTTACGCCTTTAATGATCATTTGCATACTTAAGAAATGGAAATAAAAGAGTGCTAGTTCTGGTCCCCTTTCTACCCCAATGTTCAATGACAGAATTACACCTTACTCCGAAGGACCCAAATACAGAATAGTTAGAAAAAGTAGAGATGACTAGTTGTAAGCTGATGCCTATTTTTTTCCCTATAAAAGTGATGGAAATATTTTTTGGGGGGGGGAGCAATTTATTATTATTATTATTATTATTATTATTATTATTATTATTATTATTATTGCATTCTTAAAAACAACAACACCTTGCTAAGCTTTTTTACGCACTGATTGTCATCTGGTCATACTTGCTCCTTTCTCCAACCTGTATTTTTGTACCATTAAAACAGAAAAATCAAGAGTATCTTATAAATCCAGGGAGATGCTGATGTCACATCACATGCAACCAGTCTGATTTGGATACATGGTGACATTATGAAGTGAAAGCAGAGTGAGGTCAGTGCTACAAATTCACAATCTGAATGGGCACGTAAGTGGCAAAATTGGGAGGTGTGTTTCAAGGTGCTAAATGTTTCATGAAATTCACTCTCAGTTTCACTTCAGCTCTAATCAGTTGTCATATATTTGACATTAATAATAGAAGCCAAGTTTTTGCAAGCTTTCTATTTATAGGATTCATAAGGCTGATTTGACTCCTGAGAACAGTTAAATTGCTGTCAGGAGAAATGCAATGAGGGATCCACACAAAGAGAACCAATCCTCCACCTCTTCTCATAACAGTCTTTCAAATATAGATTCATGACACATCCGTATGTCTTCCCTGTTCAACTTTGTCAAAGGTATAATGGAATAACAAATGCTGTGCAGCTTTCTGAGGCAAGAAAAGAGACAAAAGAAAGCTGTTGCAATCCAGTCTCTGTTGGTCTCCCTTCATATGCTGAACTCTTAATAGCCATCTTGGCTATTAAGCCAACCAGAAGGTTGGCGGTTTGAGCCATACCCAGGGATGGTTGTGGGCAAGATTCTTGCATTGCAGAGGTTGAACTAGATTACCCTTGGGGTCCCTTCCAACTCTGTGGTTCTATGAATCTCATTTTGATAAATGTACACATTGCTTTCTTCTGGGGGACGACGACGCAGGGGTGTGCATACCCCTAAGCATTTTGTGAATCTAACTAATTTTTTTACAATTTTTAGCTTCTTCTCTAGCACAGTGAATCATCAGTTCCATTGCTATCCCCAATGGCAGCTTCATTTCCTGTCATGGTGTTTCCTGAGTCTCAGACAGAAGTGAGCATTTAATGTATGAAGTAGGAGTTGGAATCTAGCATGGTGATTGGTCAGTTTTGTTGTTTCCACCTCCGATGGTGGCTTCATTTCCTTTCCCGGTGTAATGCAAAAAAACTGAAAGTACATAACTGTTGCCACACTTGCTTGGGACAGATGTGTCTATGTACATCTATAAGCTACTTCTTCATGTTTGGGGAACAAGACCATGAAAGTCTTGGTGGTTGGATGGTAAGCTTTGAGCTCAAATGTGTGAGGAGAATAATAATGTGTGAGGGAAACACTTTGTCCTTTCTTTCCCTGTTTATTCAGTAAAGCTGGTCCAGAAACTAATCCACCTATCAAAATGCACAAGAGCACAGCACCAGCATTTACTTAGTTTAGGTAGCCGAATGCCCTCATAAGGGACTTGAGGAGCAAAAGAGATCAGATTAAGAACTTTCCACATATGGAGTTGTTTTGAGAAAGTAGGATTAAAGGCAATTGAATGGTTAACCTTATCCTGGGAGAGTGGAGCATAAGAAGTGATATAGCTGTCATCACAATGTTTTGCTTTTCAAAAGGAGGAAGGCTGGAGAGAGATGGAGAAACAGAAAGAAGAGATATATGCACTTTTTAGTCTAAGCATAGTACTCACATTAAACATCATAAAACCAGGTGAACTATTTTGAATTTCCTGACACCTAGCTCAAAAAACCTCTCTGGTTCTGTATTTTTTTATTACTAATGCTCTCAAAAATATGAGCTAGACCAAATGATTAATAAACACAAGTGACCAAATTTCACTCTTGTTTGATAAAGGTCTACACGTAGGGCCATATTTCAAAAAGGAAAAACCAGGACACCCTGAAAGTTGTTGAGCTTTTTTTTTTTAAAAAAAAATCTTTATTTAGACAAACCCCAAAGTTGTTTATTTTACAAAAAGGCCAAAAAAAACCCACAATTTTTCAATTGACTTCCTCCCGGATGGCAATTTCACCTTTGAAATTCCGTTCATGTTCCGGAAAATCTCGACATATGGCAGCCCTAGCCGTTCTTGGTGTTGCACATAGTGGAAATGGGTAACTAATCTCAGGGGCTGACTCCAGCTCTCAAAATAACACCTGACCTCGTTCCAAGGTCCCTGTCCAATTTTAAGGAAGGTGTGATAAAGATGTTTGCTCACAATTCTGCAGGAGGAGAAGTACTCGTAATTAGTCTTTTCACATATTTTGTACAATGTCACTTTTCTTCTTCTTTTCTAACTAACACTCTGAAAAGGTGAAAGATCACCTCTAATTTTTCATAAAGCACATTGATTCTTTTGTTATCCTACCCCACAAAAAGAAAAGAAAAAGAAAAATTATTGGTGATGCAATATTTGAAAATATGTGCTTAGATATCTGAAAACCCTCTTATTTGAGGTAATGCTAGTTATGTAGCCTGACCATCCATGAAGACAATTGATTGTTCTGGTCTCTGAGCTAGAAGGAAGTGGTTGCAGCAAGTGAGCAAATCTAAGATGCACTTAGTATTATCCTGAGTTACAGGTATACATACAGGTGTGCATATATATCATATCATATAATAATAATAATAATAATAATAATAATAATAATAATTTATTATTTATACCCCGCCCATCAGTTGGGGTAGGGGTTGCAAACACGTCAGTGTTTCTCTCTGACCTCACTGTTTATAACTTCCATCACCCATTATCATGTGCATGATATGTGTCCAGGCAACTCCCCATTTATGCAGGTGTTGTGTTCCGAGGTGCCATGCCGTAAGCTCACCTCACCTCATTCCACCCCTGCCCTCTTCCAACCCGTTTCGACCCCACTACCTTCCGACGCCGAAAATTTCATGCATGTCAGTAGTCACACACGTGCCGAACACGAGCAAATGGGAAATTGCCTGTATACATACAAGACTCTTGTTTTTTGCTCAGGAGTGTTATTGATTTCAAGTTTAAAATGTGAGTTTTCCAAATCTCATATTAATCAGAGCTTCCCCAATCTACTTAGCCTCAACATGGTCCGATGAACTAGTCTGAAATACCATTTTGAAAACAAAAACAAAATACTGAATGTAAATGTTTTGCCCCTGGGAAATATGGATTTTGGACATATCAGTCGAACATTGGCATGTCGAGGGAAATGTAGACTCGAGAGATTTTGAAATCGTACACATTTCTAATTAATTATCATAAACCCCATATGGACACAAGAGGTCATGATAACCAACATTCTGTGGGTCACTGGATTTAAACCGTATCAGATGGTGTCATCTGCATAGAACTAGGCTTGGCATCTTACATCAAGGCACCATCTGCTGTAGGGGATGAGTGAGTGAAAGTTGTATTTCTTATCTGGATTTTATCTTTCTAATGATGCATGTCTGCACAGGTTCATTTCTTTGAATGGCATTTTAAATTTATCATCTAGTATTGCTGCCGCTTAGTTTATTGAGTCATTATAGCTATTCAGTGAAGGGTAACTCAGAGTAAACACAACTGAACGAAATGGACCTGACTATGTTAGGTCCATTAATTTCAACAGGTGGAGTCAAACTTAGTTGAATACCACCCAGTATAAACACCGACAACTGGGAAACACTGGCCAGTGAGTGCTCCAATTAGAGATCAGCCTTTACCAAAGGTGTCCTGGACTTTGAAGACGCTCAAACTCAGGGTGAAAGGGAGAAACGTGCTAAGAGGAAGGCACGCTTGGCAAACGCTCACCATGATCAACTCCCATCCAGAAACCTATGTCCCCACTGTGGAAGACATGTGGATCCAGAATTGGCCTCCACAGTCACTTCTGGATTCACTGTTAAAACTGTGTATATGGAAGACAATCTTACCTGGCTAGAGTGATCACCAAAGAAGATTCTCTTTTGTTATGTGTAAGACAATTTTCCTGGGATTGATCTACTTCATCTATCAAATGGACCATTACTGAAACAAAGGGCCTCACTTGTGGTACAAACTATCTATATTACAGCAATAATGACTTCTTGATATGGTCTTGCATATTATGTTACATACATAATAGTACAATGGGTGGTATGCAACTAAGTTAAATTCAGAGTAGACCCCTTAACATTGATAGATCCAACTTAGCCATGCCCACTATTTTCAGTGGGTCTACTTTGAGTAAAGCTTGGTGTATACCCACTGATACATTACATAACTGTTACATACAAAATAAAAGATACCATTAAAACGCTGAATTTCTTACAACTTGAAAATGACTTTTCCCTTTCTCTAAATGTGAAATGATGGACCAAGATTTTATCACACTTTAATTATAATTTGGTAGGATTGCAAGGGACAGAGTATTATTGCCAGGGAGCAAGATTCTGCCTATGGGTCATCCTTAAGATACAGTCGGTCATTAATCCTCCCTTTCTTCTTGCTTTTTTTTAGAAATAAAGGAGGGTTGTTTAGAGCACATTTCATGAATCCTTGGTGACTGACTAGGCTGGGTTATGATCCTACTTCCCCATGTGGAAGATGCAACCATCTCACCCCACATGCATCACATCACATTTGCCAAATATATTTTTTTTTACATCTGCCCAACCTGCCCTGGCATCAAAAAAACAGCTGTGAGGCACAACACTGGTAGAATAACCCTTAAGATCTCTGTTACAAAGCGTTGAAATGAACCATCAAAATCATTGTTTTTCCTTTCCTGGAGGACTCCCCAAGGACTACATTGAAAACAATTCTGCCTTGCTGTCTAACAGAGTTCACATAAGAACTCCAACCTAGAGTGACATTGGTGAACTTCTGTGATGTATTACACTGCGTAACACTGTATATACTGTACACAAAGGAGGTAGTTCCCACAGTCATTCTTCTTATTCATCTTACTCAGGCTCATGGGATTTTTATTTTTTATTTTTGCCTTCCACCAGGATGTGCCTAAATGAGTAGGCCTTGAGGCATTGAGTCAGAAAATCTCTGAGAAATCAGGCCAGTGTATCCCTGTTGAACAATGATTTTGGGAAGGAAGTGAACCATGAAATATTGTTTTAACATCAGTGTGAATCTGCCAAAACAGAATGCAAAATGTAAACACAGGAATTTTAAATTTGGATTGTGTGCATGGAAATGTAAAAGTTCTAGCATTTTTAATTCAAGAAATGTGAATGTCTCAATGAATAAATTTTGATTTTGATTTAAACAAACAAACAAACAAACCAATCCAGAATTCTGAGCCTACATCAGCATCAACAGAACTTAGAGAGACTCTTGGGGAAAGATGTGGTAAAGTGTTACCACACAATGCAGGTAGTGCTGGCAGTTTAGTCGTTTAGATATCCTGATGTATCATAGGTGGTTCTAGATGTATAATTCTATTCTGGGGATGCAGAGGAGCATTACCAGGAGAAACTCCTTTGTATGGTTACAGCACAGTATGTTTAATCCATAAACAGGCAATGAATAGGAAAAAAATATAATTATTCCCCAAATGCTTTCAAAGCTTAAGGGCTAAATTTCTAAAGAGTTGTGTAGGGAGTTGTATGAGTAAATCTCATTATTGTTAACAGGGTTTATGTATTAATCTTTTTATATAGTGTTTTTGTTTTTGTTTTAAAAAACCCCCTCACAGAATTAAAACATAAAAGGGCAAAAAAATACAAAAATGTGCACAGAACCAGCTCAGAATATTATCTTCCCATTGATTTGTTTTCATTGGGCTTGTCTAGGAAGTCAAGTTACAGACAAAATGTTCCAAACACAGGTGCAAGCAAGCTTATTTACTTCAGTGCACTGTAATTTATGTGGTTTGGGGTAAATAACTTGACAGAAATGTCAGGAAACCACCAGACAAATGAAACAACAGAAGGAGTGCTCTCCCATACTTCAGCAGAGATTTAGTGAAATGGAGTGAAGGTGCCCATGGGAATTGCCTTGATTTAAGGTTGCCAAGGTGGGACCCAGGTGGCGCTGTGGTTAAATCACAGAGCCTAGGGCTTGCTGATCAGAAGGTCGGCGGTTCGAATCCCTGTGACGGGGTGAGCTCCCGTTGCTTGGTCCCAGCTCCTGCCAACCTAGCAGTTCGAAAGCACGTCAAAATGCAAGTAGATAAATAGGAACCGCTACAGCGGGAAGGTAAACGGCGTTCCATGTGCTGCTCTGGTTTGTCAGAAGCGGCTTTGTCATGCTGGCCACATGACCTGGAAGCTATACGCCGGCTCCCTCGGCCAATAATGCGAGATGAGTGCGCAACCCCAGAGTCGGTCACGACTGGACCTAATGGTCAGGGGTCCCTTTACCTTTACCTTTAAGGTTGCCAAACGTCTGATCGGCAGTTTTTAGGGGTGAAACAGGAAGTGCTTCATTAATGGTGTGCTTCCTGTTGTGAGGCTTTTGGGTTGGTGGCAACTGCTTTCATGCTGATTCTGATCAGTCATCGTTCTTATTAGCTGTATGAGCCCAAAGGCACAAATATCACTATGTGGGGAGTAGGGAACAGTTCTGAGTTGTGCCATCTCCTTATGAGCCCTATTCAGGCATTAATTCTGCATCCTGCTAGGGGTGGAGTTTATTGGCATGTGTCCACTCCCTGCATCCAAACATGGGAGCATCAAATGGCTGAATAGGGCTATGAAGTCCAGACTCTCTGTGAAGTCCAGACTCTGATCAATAACTGGAATAGATCTAGGGTAGACCAGGTACATTGCCTACAAAAGGGGAAAGGTGTCAATCAGAAAAGAGGGCCAAAAATTGCTTAAATTTACATGTGCTGATTTACAATCTATGTACATATGCCATTTTAGAAATAACTACTACAACTTAGATATACATTACATCCCACCATAGAGAGGAAGACTGACCAGGTAACTTGTGTGCCTGCTCAATCTGCTGCCCAGGTGCTAACTGCTGGTGGGCCCCTGTTCTCTCTCCTTATGATTCTTTATCTTTAACCTAGACTTGGATCCCACAGCTCTTCAAATAGAGGATTGTTCCAGGCAGCTGTTCAAATAGGTGATTGCCCCTGTAAAGTAGGGCACACAGTTATCCTGAATCAACAATAGGTGATTGGAGCTCTTTTGCGGCCAAACACCAACAAATGCATGTGTAAAAAGTGGTCCTAAATTGTAAGGAACTTGCTCATAGATTTGTTTCTGTGTCCCAGCCGAGAACCCACTTTTAACCGGTCACCTCTCCATACCGTCTTTTCCCTTGTTTTAGCTTTTGGCTGTTTCTAATGAAAGCCGACAATTATTTATACTAATTAGCTGGGCAGTGGACGTTAATGGGATGAGATTTTAAATAGGCTCCATCAAAATGATGTGGATAAATCACTTGTGTCCTCCTTATTGCAGCGTTTGCTCTTCAAAATTGGGGCAGAGGTGTAAAGATACTGTAATAGTCTTTCTGTGGCTTAAAAAGGAGGCACATTATTTTTCACACTGGTGAATGTATATACACATATAAAGCTTATAGATATTTTGATGCTGATCTTAGCTTATCAACATGCAATGGAGCTGTTTGAAAAACAAATCTGTGATTTTTAATTTAAAGCCAACAAAGAACGATAATGTATCTGATAATGTATCAACAAAGAACGATAATTGGTATCTGAAGAAGTGTGCATGCACACGAAAGCTCATACCAAAATAAAAACTTAGTTGGTCTTTAAGGTGCTACGGAAGGAATTTTTTTATTTTACAAAGAACAATAATGTTCTTGTATATACAAGCTTATTTACAAAGTGAGTGCTGTTGGCTTGTACCCATGGCCAACCCATCCATGAGGCAAGGTGAGGAGACTGCCTCAGGCAGCAGGATTCACTGGGGCAGCAGATCCTGATGTCAGTCTTTCTTACCCCCTTGTTCCTGACGTAGTTCTTCCCTTACCCCTCCTTCCCTGGTAGGGAGGGGGTGCCATTTTGGGGTCCACCTTAGGTGCCAAAACATCTTGCGCCAGCCCTCCTTGTACCTAATTTGTGGCATTCTGCCAAGCTGTCAATCATTTACAAGAGGTGAGGAGAAAAGGCCAGAAGATACCTTGTGTAAAGGAAATTGGGCCATGATATCAGAACACTGTGGTTGTCTATGTGTTTTCTATGTGGTTGTCTATGTGTTTTCTTTTACTCAGTATATATTTTCACACCTGAGGAAAAAGTCTTGTTTGGTCAGTAAGTGGATTGGTGCTGCCATGTAGGATTGTTGATATAGCATAAGGAAAATCTAGACAACATCAACATGCAAACTTGGGGTCAAAGTGGGAAGATTTTCACATGTTGATTTATATAGTATTTTGAATATTGTCCATTGTATATGCTGGTTACATTTTTTGGCAGTAACTTTTCTTTTGTATAGGAGTGAACTGAAATGGTTTTTTTATTTTTCCCCCAGATGGTTTGTGTTCTGTAAAACACGTCCTCTGCTTTTGCTTTTGCTTATGTGTATGTGTGTGTCAGTGGCAGAGAGGTAATGTGTCCATAGTGGGGTTATACTCCCTTCCTCCCAAAGCCCATGTCAAAGAGGCCTCCACTAAAAGTTGAGCATTTAGGTCCCATGTTGTGAAATACTCTTCCAGGGGTGGATCTACAAACAGAGGGGAAAACGCTATAATTAAGTCAGAAATTAAATCGTTATAACAAAAGTGGGGGGAAACGCTATGGAAAATTGCTTAGAATTTTCTTTTGCTCTCTGTTGCCATCTGGTGTTGCATGTTTATAACACATTCAAAATGCTGTTTCTTGACTAATGTAGCTGAGTCCCGGCAGAGAGTCAGCAGGTTTGTGCAATGGTTTGCATTTTTTTGAACAGCCAGTCTTTGTATGGCTTTTTGTGTTTGATGGGGTACAGAGTATATATATATATATAGAGAGAGAGAGAGAGAGAGAGAGAGAGAGAGAGAGAGAGAGAGAGAGAGAGAGAGAGAGAGAGCGCTGTACATCACCATGTTATATTGTATGAATTGGGGGTATATAAATACTTCCATAAATAAATAAATAAATAATTTATTCCATAAATAAATAAATAAATAAATAAATAGATTGTTCTCCACTCCCTAGAACCATTCTGGTGATGGCAGTAGTGGCATTCTCATTCCGAGTGAGGGCAGTGCAATGGAGGAAACATGGTCCTCTTTCTGAACTGATTGCTTTTGCTCTCAGTGCATGTCTTCACATAGCCAAATGTGACTGTTTACATGGTGACACCATTATTCCCAGGCAGAATATACCAAGTTTGCTGCTTTGGGCTCCTTTGGGATGAAAGGTGGGATATAAATTGAAATAACAGTACTACTATCAATAATGGGTCTGAAGTAGGGGAGTTCATTTCAAAATGTGATTAGCTTCCATTTGAAATGAATTGTGAAAACTGAAACAAACATGAAAAACTAATGTGGTTGCATTTGTTTTATTTTCTCGTATTTGTTTCTGATCGGAGGCATTCCATGGCAAATGGATATATTCCTGACGCTCTGTTCAAATCTCAGGTGGAGATAGGGACCAAGAGAGTTGTGAAACTGACAAGATGTACCAACATCTGACACAAAGAAATATTAATCCAAGACCCTTAAAACACCTGTAATAATCTGAGAGGGTCTCTCTGTCTACTTATTTTCACCATCACACCATCCCACAGAGGCTAAGGGGAAGGCTTCTTTCTGAAATTGTCAGTCAGTCTTTCCTCTCCAATCCCACTTTTGCATATTTCTGTAGCAGTAGCAGTTATGCTGCTGTGTTTGTGTGCCCTTTCTTAATTGCCTATAAAATGGAGATCACTTGTCCAATCTGTCTTATACTTGGCAAGTCTGATCCCTTTGAGGGATAGTAGAAAGTGTGAAAAAATTCATGTCACTTAAATATAAAATGTCAAGAGTTACAAGCTGAAGAATACAGAAGGATGGATCACCATTGGAAGCCCTGCTTATATAGGACGTCACCCTGTCTTTAATTGCATATAAATTGGATATGCAATCCAATTCTCCTGCAATTGCATATCTAGAGCCCTTAGGTGCCTTAGAGGTAATACATTGCTTTATGAGGATGGGAAGCACCCGAGTTGTAAGCAGTGAGATACATGCTTTTTTAAATGGAAATGAAAGTGAAACAAAACAGGGAAGTGACCTGCAACTAGTATGAAAGTACTGTAGTGTGAAAATAAACTGAATGTTGCAAACCTGGCTGCCCATGAAGGTCTTCCTTGGTGACTCCATGCAGAACCACCCCCACCACTCTGAGTTTTCTTTTTCTAATTAAGTTTGTAGTCCTCTGAGAAAGAAAGTTATGAAGCAAACTGTGCAGGTACACTTCTAGTCAATTTCTGTTAAATGAGCCACACTGGCTGCTCCCACCTGTCAGTGCTTTTAACCAATGAGTGAAGTCAGAGCTGTGATTGAAAAGTCAGTTGTCTGGACACCAGGCAATAAGAATCCCTGGAGTCCTATGAGCTGCTGTTTCCTCCTCCCCTTTAGTGCTTCTGTTTTATATTCTAGTCCTTGGAATCTCTGTCATTTGAACTACCAAACAGGGATTCTTCTGATATCAGTAGGTTCCTCTGAGATTAGCAAGTACCTAGAAGTTATTTTCTGCAAATGCCACTAGGCCAGGGGTCAGTAAACTTTTTCAGCAGGAGGCCGGTCTACTGTCCCTCAGACCTTGTGGGGAGCTGGACTATATTTTGAAAAAAAATATGAACGAATTCCTATGCCCCACAAATAATCCAGAGATGCACTTTAAATAAAAGGACACATTCTACTCATGCAAAAACACCAGGCAGGCCCCACAAATAACCCAGAGATGCATTTTAAATAAAAGGACACATTCTACTAATGTAAAAACATGCTGATTCCTGGACCATCCAGGGGCCGGATTGAGAAGGCGATTGGGCCGCATCCGGCCCCCAGGCCTTAGTTTGGGGACTCCTGCACTAGGCAATAAGTGTGGGTGGGTGCTAAAGAATCTACCTCTCCACTCCCAAAGGCAAATGCAAGAACTTTGTAAACAGGCTTAGGTGTGTCTCCTGCTGCACAGGAATTAAAGTTTCGGTGCTCATTAAGGATTCACTGTATGGTTTACTTACAGTGCAAGTTTACCATATATCCACACAAAAGCAAGGGTTGAAAGCAAACTCCACTGCAAATTTTAATCAGTGAAAGAAAGAGATTCTTTGTCAAAATGCCCAACTTTTTAAAAATATAGATTTTATCCATTTTTTATGAAGTATGTGCATAGAAAAATATATGGGAGCATAGAATGTGCATAGAAAAAAAATACTGAGAGCATGTTATAAGCATGGTGCAGCAAGTCTTGGGTTTGGCCTACAATTGTCTGTAGAATCCAGTGGTCAGCCTTGTCAACAGCTTGGATAGTAAGCTGTGTTGTCTGTACCCTGATTGATAATAAAGATGGATGCTACCTTCAGCAGTTTGAGTCTTAGACAGCATTGCATACAAACAGGACATTGCATATCCTATTTGGCAAGATATCTGCCAATAAAGAAGCTTAAATTAAGCTGCTCAGGGGTCAAAAAATCTTCCAGATTTGGATCACGTCAGCATTAGACAATGATGTGTGTCAGCAGCAGTTTAAATATAGTCTTTTCAGAGGACACCTTTAAGGTTAACATACAGATCTAGTTATTTTGCTGCACAGACAATACTGGGAACTCTTTGTATTATAGATGGATTCTGTGTGCTTCCAAAAATATCCCCGTGTGATCAGCTCTCAGCACATCAGTGTTCTTGTGCTGAGTAGTGCCTGACTGGCTTTTCAATACCCTCACAAATAAATCCACAATAACTGAGTACAGCTGATGAATCATCTCCTTGAGTTAGATGCCAAAATAGCCTATTGTTTTGTTCTTAAAGGATCATATTTCTATTTTAAATCTGGCTAACTTTAAAGAGTTTTTCTTTTCAAGTAAAGTCTGAGAGGTAGATGTTGCGTAGTCATAAACTGTGCATGCATCATACACATGCCTTCTTTGAGTCTTCCTTGGTGGGTTGTGTTCTCTCCCTAGGACAAGGCAGACATTTATTCTATCGAAGACTGTGCTCCTAAGAGGCAGGTCACAGCCTCGTTATTCGACCTGTCTACCTACCATTGGAAAGTAGGGTTCCCCAGAATTTGTATCTGGAAACCTCAGAATAAGGGTGAGAGAGAAATATAAAGTCACTAGCAGGAAAAAAAAGGATATATTTCTCTCACACCTTTTTCTGAGAGGTTTCCAGGTTGTACTCTGAGGAAGGCCAAATGTCAAAGTCTTCTACAGCAGATCCCTGAATTTCTGATGTTATACCTGAAGGTAAGTGGTGCCCAATACAGGCCTCATAAGGACTGCTGCTGTTGCTGCCCGGGAAGTCTCCCCTGCTGAGTGCCTGAGTTCCTGCCTCTTTCCACCTGGCCCAGGGCAGGGCCTGACTGGGCTCATAAGGACTGCTGCTGTGGCCGCTGCCCAGCAAGGACTGGGGTATTTCGGGGGAAGTGTTGTTGGGAGTTTTTGCTGTTGTTACTGATATTAACTTTTTGTATCTTTATTTCTTTGACTACTTTGCTACCGGTAGATTTGTAACTATGTGAATCGTTTCATATTGTAAGCCGCCTCGAGCATTGTTTTAACTGTGGAAAGGCGCCATACAAATAAAATGATGAGTGAATGCCCAAGGGATCAAACAAATGTTACCATATTATACATATTCAATAAGCACAGTTCATTGCCTCCATGCTCCAGAATGATGACCCAAGAAGGTGTATGTATGGATTTTAAAAACTCCACAACTTACTTTCAGGAACATGAAAGAAGCATGATGGTCTCTCCACTGGGTAACCGTGTGAGCTTCTTAATACCTTGAAGACTGTCAGCTTTCTACCTTAAATAGGGAAACACCCTCCTGCCTCTAAATGCTTGATCAGTCCACATTCCTATGCAAAATCCGGAGGTGTGTGTAATTCGATCAGGAGCTGCAAGACCACTGAATTAGGATGATCCACTGTGAAATCCCCCCCACCATTCCTAGTGGTTCATGCCCTTTCTATACCATCCTGGATGAATAATGAAAGGCCATTTAAAATATATTTCAACAAATACAGTAGCAAAATGCTGCTGAGAGGTAGCATTTAAAGACACTTGGCCCGCACGATCAGCACTGCCAGAAGATATACAATGTACATGAGATGCCCATGTTCTCCTGCTTCTTCCATCATGTTGTGGAAGAACTGGTTGCAGGTTCCAAAAAAAAGCCTGAGTGGAGACTCCCACATCTGTGGGAAGATCCGAAGTTGCCAAAGGAAAGTGAAAAGGGCTTAATAGGGAATGATAAAATATTTCACTTCTGTGCCAAATTGAGAGCACTTCCAAACTGTAGCTATTTTCAAGTGGGATTCAACCACATTCCAGCAAATCTAGGTTCCACCGTTATAGCGTGATGGAAATATGCAGTGGAAAGTGTCAGGTAACATTTTCTTTTATAGAATGTCATCTACCCTCTCCACAAACAAATCAGAGTGTATGCTGCTTGAGTTACCAATGACAACTAATCTCCCTGCAAAACAAATTGGGGTGTTTGTTCAATAATCAGGTCACACGGAAGCACCCTCAGCATTTGGTTATGGTTTGTTGAAAATTATTGGCATTTTATTACAAAATAATCCAGTTTATCCAATTAAATACACCCGAGTCTAAGTTTTTAAGATGTGCGGTTAATATAGTGAATTGGTTCAATAGTGATTTGCCTGATAGTGCGTTGGCTTGATTTGCTGCTGTTGCCTATAGAACAGTAATTTTAGAAGTTATATTTTTGCTAACTATACCACTGAATATGGAATCTTTTAGACTCTTAAATCTGCATTAATATGTTCCACTTTGGTCAGGCCCAGAAATAATCTGAATTCCCTGGATTATTTCCACATGGAAGACAAAATAATCTACAGGGTCCAAAACATTTCTGGGCTGGAATTGAGGAAGTTTACTTATTCCTATGTATGTGATATGAAACAGGCCCTAGCCTTGCCTATCTATGGGGCTAGTCCCATGAGGCACAAAAGAAGAATACCTGACTGATCAATGGCATTTGACATTGCTTCCTTGTTGACTTTCATTTCCCCCTGCTATATGTCAAATTGCAACTTCTGCCCTTCAACATCATTTTTTAATTCCACAGGTTGTTGACAGTTCAAAAGTAATTTAATTGGAAGCAGACTGTACACGTGCTGTGCATCTGGTTTGCTTGGTGGAAACAAGGCTAATCTGGCACAATTTATTCTTAACAAAACCATATTGATTCCTAGCAATCTAATCACTCCATTTTCTTTTAGGTTCTTACAAAATGTGGCCTTGATATAGAAAAGAAGTATATTTATCCACCGTCCCCTTGTCCTTACTATTTTCCTGACCCATACAAATAAAATCACTGCATGCAACCTTATGTTCACTTACCTGGAACTGAGCCCCATTGAACTCAATGGGCCTTACCTCTGAATAGACATGTATAGAATGGCATTGTGAATTTAGCCTTTTGCAGGATTTTAGAAACAGTCTGCTTTTCAGTGGCAACAAGGATTCTACACCATTAGGATTCTCTGGCGACAGTCAGTCTAGATGTTGCATTTACTATGGATATTGCTCCCCCCCCCAGTGAGGTTTTCTCCCCACTCATCTACTGACACTGCTATATCCTTTAATGCAAATTACTATGTGAGACAAGGTCTTCACACCATGAGTTTCCTCACCTACCCTAGCCCACGCCACTGATGGACATTGTGGGTGGGAAGTGCTATGCCATGATGGTTCTGATTCACATAAAGCTATACCAAACAGCATCATTTCCCGTGGCAAATGTAACATGTGTATGAGCTCTGAACAGCATCAGCCATGCTGACTTGAATATTCATTTTGCCTAAATATTATTTCCTTGCTTTGTGAACTTTGCACTTCTAAGTTAGGCATGTCCTATCAGGGAAGAGGTTTTGTCCTAGAATTCTCTCTTGTTGTCTCTGACTTTCTGTACAAAATTGAAGTTGGCAAAATTGAAGTGTTGGTAATATACCGGCTCCAGAGGGTGACAAAATTGGGTATATATGCCTGAGCCCAAAGACCAGCAAAGGGCTCACTGCTTTGCAAAGTGCAAACTTCAGTTTTGTACGGAAAGTCAGAGACAACATGAGAGAATTCTAAGACAAAATCTCTTCCATGATAGGACACTTCTGTCCCCCCCCCCCCAAAAAAATCATGCACTTTGCACTCAGCTACTGGTCCATGAGTAGATTCACTATATAATGGTGGCATAATACTGTGTGGGCTAGGAAAATGGGCTTGTTGGCCTGGGCAGCTGCCTTAAACACATGAGCAAATTCTTTTTTCAGCTTGACCTTTTTAGATTTAAGAAACGTGACCCGGAGAAATTGCTTGGAGATTTATAAAATTATGCGCATGGTGTGGAGAAAGTGAAGAGAGATAACCCCACCCTACCCTACCCCTGCTCAAAAAACTAGAACTTTAGAAGACTTTAAAAGGGAAAGCAAACCAATTCATGGAAGAAAAGTTTATCAGTTATTACTAGTAACGGAACCTTCAGAGCCTGTGTCCCTCTCTCTGCATACCTGTTGCTGGGAATGGCAGTGGGCAGAGTGTTGCGCTCATGTCCAGCTTGCAGGCTTCCTGCAGGCACCTGGTTGGCCACTGTGAGAACAGGATGCTGGACTAGATGGACCACTGGCCTGATCCAGCAGGTCCTAAGCAGTATAGAAGTGGGAACAACATCAGAAGCGAGTTCCATCATCCTTTCATGCATTGGTCCCACCTACTCAGTGTGTATTGGCCCTGGCCACCTTCCTGTTTTGAGTGAGGAAATCTGCAGCTTTGACTCATATTCATTTGTACACCAGTAGAACCCTCCATGTGATTAGGGGCCTTGATAAAGCCCTCATGGTCAGGCTACAGACCTTTCCTGTCCAACACAGGGCGGCTTCTGAGTCCCCATTGCCAAGACATAGAAACAGGCAATGGCTGCTACCTTCACGTTTTGCTGGTGGGCTTCCCAGATGACCACTGTAGGAAACAGGATTCCAAACTTGATCAATCTATGTTGTGATCCAGCAGAGCTCTTCTTATAATGCTGACATTTATTTTCATCTCTTTTGTCTGTGCTACAGTCTCAAGAAATTTTGGGATTTTGGTCCCATCCCATTAATGAGCCACATCAGCACCATCTGAATGTCTGGAACTTGGTTTTCTTCTGTTATGGCTCCCTTCTCCCATCCACTAGCTTAACTTGCATCCCTGATGTCACACTATATTTTTATCAATGCCATTTAAGCATGCTACTGTTAAGCAGGTAGGATGATTGCTCTAATAAAAATTGGTAAGTAGGCAGGTAATCCTTCCTAATTTATTGCCATGGCAACAGACAGTAGATGTGGCTTGTTGCTGAAGAACAGAATGCTAATAATCAAATGTGTCTTACCCAAATGAATCTATAACACAGCTTGCTAATACAGTATCTTCACTGTATACATTACTGAAAAGTCATTCCCATTAATTCCCCATCTAAATTACTTGATGGATTTGCTCAGAAGAAGAGAGAGAAAATGGGGGGGGGATTGCAATGGATATATCAAAATGCTGCTCATTAAAGTACTGTCATTTAAGTAGTGTGCATAGTCTCAACCCTCAATACGTTATGTTTGTTTCAGTAGGTCACTTATATGTGGATGAAATCAGGAATTGCATTGTGATTGTGACACGGGATAAAGAAACACAGAAAATGCACATCAATTAAGTAATAATCATTTGGCAGAAATGGTCATTACTTGCAGTAATGGTTGGTTTGTTACCTAATAGCCCAAGGCAAGGCTGGGGGCAGTTAAAGTTATAGCAAGCAGGTTGTGAAATGCATCAATCAGGGATTTAGAGGGATTTTTGCTTGTTGTCTGTTATGTGCTAGGTCTAATGGTTTATTTGCTTTTTTAAGCAAGTGATTGTATCAGAGAACATTACTGAAAACATCAATTGTTCTTAGGAAAGAGACAATTGATGTTCTGCTGGAAACTAAAGAATATATTGTGTTAAATAAATAGCTCTAGGCTGATTCCCCTCTTGTATACTTTCATACATCTTTCAACACTATGGCAAGAGATGGCATGAACCATAGTAAATCTGTCTGAGGCACTTCACTCGTATATATCTTCATCAGGAAATGGTTTTGTCCAAAGCTTGATATGGGCATATAAGTCTCTGCGTTTATCCCAGAGAGGCAATATCACCTCTCTCATTTTTATCACAATATTTGTTTGGCAGATTTTAGCATCCATTTCCCACTCACTGCATGCTCTTCCTTATAATTGCCAGGTCTATTGGTTTGATAACTGGATCCATTGCAAGGTTACCATTAAAACAAGTTGCAAGCTGTCTTGGTGGATCAGAACCCAGTTTTATTTATTTCCTCACCTTGGTTGCAATCTAGCAAACTGTAGGCATCGTTAACAAAAAGGTTTCCACGAGGATCGTGGCTGTTTGCCCCCTGCATTGGGCAATCAGTAAGCTTTGACCATTTAGAAGACATCTGAAGGCAGCCCTGTTTAGGGAAGCTTTTAATGTTTAGCAGACCATTGTATTTTAATATTTTGTTAGAAGCCGCCCAGAGTGGCTGGGTATAAATAATATATTATTATTATTATTCATGTTTTGTTCCTAGTGATATGAAATGCAAGTGTTGCATAATCATAAGAACATATAAGCAGTCTGCTGGATTAGGCCAAAGGCATCGTTTCCTCAGAGAAGCCAACCAGAAGCCCATTGGAAGTCCACAAGCAAAGCCTGAGTGCAACAGCACTCTCTTTCTCACTTGTGATTGTGACATGACAAAAAGAAACACAGAAGATGCATATCAATTAAGTAAAAATTATTTCGCATCTTTTTTTTTTTAAAGCCACCTGTTCTATTTGGTACCATAGTATCTTGAGGCAAATTAATTGGATGTGCAAAATAAATTCTATAGGCTGCATGCAAGCTGGTCAAAGGCTCGTGCCTGGTGCTTCCTGGTTGCTCAAGCCGCTTGTAAGATCTACTGTTCCTTTTTTTGCTTTCACTATTCCAGGATCTGCTGCTTTTCTTTCTGGGTTGGCCTGTTCCCACTTTTGCTTCCACCATATCCAGCTTCACCATCTGCATTATAGCTCACCCCTGAAGAATGGACTAATCAGAGGCAGTTTTAGGGTAGTGTGACGGGTGCAATCACACTGGGTGCCACACTCTGGGGACACCACAACGATGCTGTAGAGAATGGAACTTGAGAGGCAGAGGGGACAAAATTTAGGGTCACACAGGGCGCCACTGAAACTTGGGAGCCTAAAATCTGCCACTGGACTAATTTGTCAATTTATTTTATCTCTTTTTCTTATTCTATCAGTCTTAAGTTCAGTAAACCCCAATTTCACAACAGTTTATTTATTTCAAAAGTCTGTGTAATTTTGTTTGTTCATTTTTGTGCACATTTCCCCTCCATTCACGTATGCAATATTGCCTAATATACAAAAAAATGCCAACAGCTTCCCCTTATGCAATGTATTTCATTTGTTGTTGTTGTTGTTTAGTCGTTTAGTCGTGTCCGACTCTTTGTGACCCCATGGACCAGAGCACGCCAGGCACTCCTGTCTTCCACTGTCTCCCGCAGTTTTTTAGTTTTCATAAACATGGACATTTTGGGGGTGCAGTCCCACATAAAATATGTATTGTTATACATCACAAAATTCAGGCAAGTACTCTAGGTGGCACTGGATGGAAGTGAGGCCAAGAGCCGCCAAGAGCTCCAGGAGAAGGACAGGTTCACTCAGAGCTCAGCAAAGGTCTATAGCTCAGTAGTAGCTCAATCACAGAGCGTCTGACTTGCACACAGAGGGTCACAGGTGAAATCCCTAGCATATCCAGGTGGGACAGAGAACGAGCCCTGTCTGTAACACTGCCGGTTGGTATAGACAATACTGAGCTAGATGGACTAATGATCTGACTTGGTATAAGATAGTTTCCTATGTTTCTAATACAATAAGTCATTCTTTATCTGGTGCCTCAGCCCAGCATGTTCCCTGCACAGAATGGTTATTGGTTCCAGATTCTCATTCTTAATAGTTTTGGCCCTGTATTAACCCAACATTATGTTTCTAGGCTCTTATTGTGGATATAGATGTAACCTTCTTTTTCTTTTTTTAAAGTGCATCTTCAATAGATACAGTAAAATCTCGGTTGTCGAACGTAATCCATTCTGGAAGCCCGTTTGGCTTCCGAAATGTTCAGCAACTGAGGCGTGGCTTCTGATTGGCTGCAGGAGCTTCCTGCACTCAAGCGGAAGCCGTGTCAGATATTTGGCTTCTGAAAAACATTCAAAAACTGGAACACACACTTCCTGGTTTTCGGCGTTTGGGAGCCAAAACATTCCAAAACGGAGGCATTTGGGAACCGAGGTTTGACTGTACTTGATTTCCTTATTTTGGTTTATCTCCAGCCTCGTACAACCTGCAGCTACTTTGCTCTTCTGCTGATGTCTCACAGTTCCTGCCCGCTTTTTGCCAGTAGACACAATCTTAGAAAAAGAAATAGGCCAAAAAATAAAGTAAAATTCAGACTACTACTGTTAAGAAGATGAAGAAGGTCGTGTTTATGGGAAATTCTCAGAGATCTACTTTGAAAGACAGGAGAGAGGAAGCACCCACCTACAATGACATGTTATTCCTGACATATCATTGTCTGTAGCCTGATTTATCTGGATTGTGTCATGTGATTTCTCGGTTGCATTCGATAGGTAGCAGAGACTTGAATGTTGAAAAGGAACTGAGAGCTTTTGGAACTCTCTGTTCTCCAGAGCTTCTATGTTAAATTCTATGGTAAAACCAGTGAATCTTTATTAACATTAGTTGAATTAGATAAGGAACATTAGGGGATTTGATTACTGAGATAATGTAGGAGCAGCACTGTGAACACTTGAAATGCTATATATGAATGCTTAGCATTCTGATGATTATTATTAGAGAGATTTAGGGCCTGTGTTAATGTGTACCATCAAAAGCAAAGGCACCCGTGAATGTTCAGCATCTCTGGGAATCAAGACCTTAATATTTGCAAAGTGCTTTCCTGACAGAAAGTGCTGCCTGCATGTTAAGCACTATTAGTGTCATGTGTACATTATGCTGCCTCAATTGATTCCAATCGTGCCTAATCAGGATTTTTCAAATAATTCCCCTCTGTGTCTGGAGAGGAAATTAAATAAGAAAGTCTTGTGCATGAGGGTTTTATGTGAGGGCTTGTGAGAAGAGAAAGGCTGTTAAAATGACGGAAGAAAGGGCACTGGGGGGAGGAAGAGAACTGATATTTATCGGGGTGGGTGGGTGGGACCAGTAGCCCTAGGTGATGAACTGTTGCTTCAAATTGCACAGGGAAAGGGTGAGAAGCCAACAGATAAAACAGGAGATAAATAAGGCAGCAGTACAGCTTCAAGAAGGTTCTCGAAAAAGCTGTTGCCAGAAAGCTTCACAAGCTCAGGCAGCTTTCAATCTGGCAGAGGGCACACCAGGGGCCCTTTATCATTTCTCAATGGTAGAATTGACCAGTGGTAGAAGCAGCAGCAACATGAATAAATCACAAGGGATGTCACACTCCTTCAAACATGCTTCCATTGGGAAATGGGAGGCCACCCTAGAAGAAGCCCCTGCTACCATTACAGGGGCCTTTGGAAGACTGTCTGTTAATAATAATAATAATAATAATAATAATAATAATAATAATAATAATATAGTTATTATTATTTATATCCCACCCATCAGACTGGGTTGCCCCAGCCACTCTGGGTAGCATCTAACAAAATAGAAAACCACAACTAAACAACAAGCATAAAAACCTTCTTAATACAAGGCTGCTTTCATATGTCTTCTAAAAGTCAGAGAGTTGTTTATCAACTTGACATCTGAGAGGAGGGAACCGCTACTGAGATGGTCCTCTGCCTGGTTCCCTATAACCTCTCACAGTGAGGGAACTGCCAGAAGGCCTTTGGAGCCGGATCTCAGTGTCTGGGCTGGACAATGGAGGTGGAGATGTTCCTTCAGGTATACAGGGCTGAGGCCATTGAGGGCTGTAAAGATCAGCACTCTCACTTTCATGGTGAGAGGAACTCTGAGGTGTGGTTTATTATTATTATCATTATCATTATCATTATCATTATCATTATCATTATCATTATCATTATAGATTTGTATGCCACTTCAGTAAAAATGTGCACACATGTTTAAGCAGTTTTCATAAAAATATATCACATATTTGTGAGACTAAACAGACTAAAACCAAATAGACATTAAAAGTTATCAAGCTATAGATACAATTAACAGGTTTTTTTTTTTTAAAAAAAAAAAACACTCTCACACAACAAATTTGCATAATAAAGTTACATGTTTGGGTAGTCTTGTTTAAACAAAAAAAGTAATATTAATAACTTTTTCTCTTTCACTCCTTGGGCTCCTTGGAATAGGATGGAGGCCCTGCTCCTGGAAAATGGAAGGTTGCCCCAGAGGCCAGTTGAATGATGATTCATTTCTTACTTTGAGGGACACCTGGACTGAGTGGAGCTCACGAGAGTCTCTTCTCCAAGTATCCCCACCAAGGGGAAATTGGAACTTTCCACCAGAGAACTTTGCAATGGTAGAAACATTTTCTGCATAGAGGAATGGGGCATCACCTCTTTCGTGAGCTTTTTAATTTCTGTCATCTGCTTGCACACACAACAGGGGTAGGAAATCACTGATATGGGAGCTAAATGTCGTCGTCCCCCATTCTCTATCCAGCCCTCAGGACTCTCCCCATGCCACATCAACTCCCCAGCCACCCCCCCTCCCCAGGCCATGCCTATCACCAGCCCTGCTCTGCATCTTCCTTGAGTATTTTTGTCTGGTTGAGGTGTGTCCTTGAACTTAGATCATGTCTGTTGCTTGCCTGAATAAAGGAGAGAGAGGGCTGTGTGAATGTGTGTAGGCATGGGCCTACTGTGCATAGCAAACCTTTGCATTTGCTTCTCCATCCACCAGTGGCCCCTAGAAGGTTACCCAGAAAGGGATGAAGCCCTCACCTGAAAAGCCCTCACCCAGTGTTTGAAACTTCCATTGTTCTAGGCGCATTTTGTGAAAGGAAATTTAATTAGTGTGAGCAGTTTCTGTGCTCTGGGCGCAGTATTGCGTCTAAGATTTCAGATTAGGACTGCTGAGTGGAAGGAAAGGAGGACCTTTTTCTGCCTCCCCACTTCCAGCTACTCTCTGAAGACTGGAGAAGAGACCCTCTTAAGAATATTGGGGGGGGTGAGCAGGGGAAGGACTAGACCATGTGAAAAATGAATATAAGGTTTTAGCTGCAGTTCACTCATTTTCAGCTTTGTATTCTTGTTATAAGAAAGCATGCCTAGGCATTTGATTGTTGCGCCCATAACCTGGGTTTAAGATATCATTTAGCTCCTAGTTTTCATATCTCAGTTTCTAACACTGCCCGCCCCTGATCCATAGCATCTTACCCAAGACAAGCTGTTTATGCATATATCTAATCCATCACAGGAATTTGGACTTTGTTATGATTTCTTGAGATGCAAATCCATTCAGCATTCTCTAATTGGTGAGGAGCAGGGAACAAGGGAGGCAAAACTGACTCGAAGAGTAAAGCTTGATGTAGGTCAGGCACACATTCTGGTATTTATTTATTTGCAAGGGTTTCTTGTGTGAAAATCAAAACAAATGGGGAAATGCTCTCACAGCTTAATAAGTCCTAATTAGCAGATGTATACAAAACAGGTCGTTTATAATCTGGCCTCATAGCCAAAGAAGGGGGTAATAGTTCTCTGCTATTGAACCTGACATCTTATTTATAAATTGAGCAACAAACTGCCCTCTGGATTGAAATAGCTTTCAAGTCAAACAGTGTTTCTTTTTCACTTTGTGGAGCACTCCCTTCAGATAGGTTCCCTTAACAACTAGAATATCCAGTCACCATTAATCTAACCTGTGAATGAATTTCCACCATAGTGTGGTTGCATAGTTCTATTTAACACATGAGAAAGCTTTCACTAATTATGTAGCACACAAAACAACACTTCATTTTTTCACCTAAGGACTTCAGAAATCTTATTCAACAAGCTTTTTTTTTTCTTATAGCCAAGCTTTTCTCATAAACTTAGGATGTCGAGGACTTCTGTTTTAGTCAAGTGAGACTCTTGCCTTAACCAAGATGCCAAATAAGTTTCTTTTCATTGACGAAGGGAGTGGGGAGATGGTGGGGCATAGCTGCCAAGTTATCCCTTTTTTTAAGGGATTTTCCATTATGCTGAATAGGCTTCCTCGCGAGAAAAGGGAAAACTTGGCAGCTATGTGGTGGGGCAACACGAGAAAACTGATCCTCATAGTAAGGAATGGTAAGGAAAGAACCCGGCCTACATCTGTCTCTAAACTATTATGTTCTCTTAGCTTTTATGTCATCTGTGTACCCAGCTCAGGATGCTTCATGTTAATCTAAGACAGCACTGTGTACTAACTGATGAATTAGAATCAAAAGGATAATAGTACTGCAATTTTTTATATATATGCAGTTTTCATTGCGTTCAATGGGACTTACTCCCAGGCAAGTGACTTTAGTATTAAAGTTATTTTCACAATGGGAGTTCCTTTTTCCTCTGCTGTGTCTATGGGAAATAGTTTGGAGCAAGTGACAATCCCTCTGAAAAAGCTTGCAGCCAGGGTGGCAAGTGAAGGGTTCATGAGGTTAGGCTACTCTAATGCTTAAGTAGCAGGGTGCCCTTTCAGATAAAAATCACAGAAAGATGTAAGTCACCTTCACAAAAGAAGTAGTGGCTGGTTGGATTAAAAGCACAAAGGAAATGGTTTGAAAAGCCCACATCTTTCATTTACAAAAGTCGCATTGAGGGTTGGAAAGTTATTGTGACACGAATCTTTAGGACCGCATAGCGGTTTGCTGTAAAAATTTTCAGTCACCTTGGCCTCAGTGCCATCACACACACATGAGCGGCAGTAGATATTGTTGGTACTATTCTGAACCCTATGAGGGGACCTCATATTCCTGAAACTCTTTGTCATAATACTCACCTGCCAGCGTTTTCCTTGTAGACATGATGAATGGAGACCAATTCAGGGACCTTCCAAATTGTTATACTTGGCCTTTTGGCCACATGTTCTTATCTGTTGGCAACAAGTTAGGGCATCAGATTAGGCATAACACCTACTAAAGGAGTACAATATTACAACCCAGGATGGGCACCAGCAAAGTATGTTGTAAATCAGAGCTGGCCCTGGACAAAATCATGACCCAGATAAGGATTATATTCAATCCCTTTTCTTTGTTTAGTGTATGTGTGTGTTTTCAATATTTTATATAGCTTCCATATTTGCCCTTGCACCATGCCAACCTGTTGCTTTGCCCCACTCTCTTCTGGTAAACATCAAGTGACACCTGCTGCTTAGAAGCTATCACTGCAGCCACACTTAGCAAACTGCCATATATATTTTGGGTGTGATTATTTCACTGTCTTATTAGAATATACCATTATTATTATTATTATTATTGAATAAAACAATGGTTGCTATTAGCCAGGGCTATATTGATCAACTAATTGTGGTCCATTAAGGTAAAAGTGCAATTATTTTGGGGGTGGTTAACCTTTTCCCCCTGATGGTTGCTATGTTTTCTTTTTTAAAAATCATAAAAGGTAATATCTTGTGGATCTTATAGCCTTCAAGTGATACCCAAATCAGTTTATTCCTTCTTTTTTTCATATGTAATTTGCATTATAGTCTTTGGTTGAAGCCCTTGATCTATGCATAACCCACACAAATCTACATTCAGATAACGTTGTATGACGTTAGAGTTGTTTTGGATCAAGTGCAGGAGAAATTCCATAGTATCTGTTTTTTAAAAAAGGTTTTTTGTTTCCTTTTCAATAGAAGTCTCTTAAGACTGTTGACAGAAAAGAGGCAAGTGTATCACATTGGGAACAATATGTTGTTCTTTCTTTGTAACGGTACATATTGTTTTGCTTCCTCTTTGGGCTGTTTATTTGAAGGATGAATAGGTCACTCTTAGCAGGAGAGCTCAACACATGAGCACAGATACAGAAGACAGATGAGTCAGTTCCACACAGACTACAAATTACGTATGCTGGATAAATCTATATCCACATTTGCATTTGACCTAAGCTTCAACTTAAAAACAAAACAAAACAAAGAAACAGGTTAAAAGAAATTAGACTGAATTTCAGACACTGTTTGCAGGAAGCACTTCAATATAAACTACATGATTGGAAACAAGGAAGTCTCTTTGGCAGACATTAAAAATGAAATACTCTGTGTCATTCTGAATGAGTTTGAACACACATAGCCAGGGATACATTTTACAAGGAGGAAACTTCCACAATGTATTTCACAGAGTCAAATGAGCTGATTGGAAAAGTTTGTAGCTTGAATGCTTGACAGCCATGAGTGGCCATTATATGATCTGCCTTGGTTAAGGCAAGAGTGGGGAGCCTGTGGTTCTTCAGGACTCCAACATCCATCAGTTCCAGCCAGCATGGCCAATGGTCAAGGATGATGGGAAGTGTAGTACCACACACCTGGAATGCCACAGGCTCCCCATCCCTAGATTAAGGGATTGTGACCCACTGTAACATAGATTTTATATCTGTGTGCTGAGGTCAAACATTGGTTTGTTCTCAAGCCCTGCTTGTGGACTTCCTAGATGGCTACAGTTAGAATCCAAATGCTGCCTTTGACAGATCCTTGGATAGCTCAGTCAACAGAGCATGAGACTCTTAATCTCAGGGTAATGGGTTCGAATCCCATGTTGGGCAAAATATTCCTGCATTGCAGGGGGTTGGACTAGAAGACCCTTATGGTCCCTTCTATGATTCTGTGATCCAGCAGAACTCTTCATATGCTCTTATCATATGCTTCTCAATTCACAGTTATGTGCTTGTTCCAAAATGAATGATGCAGCAATATTCTCAATTCAGTTCAATGGAGAGGTCAGTGCTTTAAGCTTATGCACAAAGCTGGTCCTCTTGCAGGTTGGAGAGCAATGTGTGTTGGCCACAAAAACACTCAAAGCTAGCACACATCTCCCGAGCTTAGAGCTATTTGTCTGACCTTCGGCAGCTCACTTTTCTCATCTGACACATTTCTTTCATAGCGTAGATTTTCACCATTTCCCAAATGTTAGCAAGAGTTCAGAACATTCTAAAACAATATTCTTCTCACTTTCTCATAAACACACACACACACACGTAGAACAGCTTTCTCTTCACCTGCACATCAGGGTTTAGTGATTGTGCAATGTAATGATGCTCTTTCTGATAGACCCACAGTAACTTATGCTGACTACTGTACATTTTCTGTCTTTTCCAATGTGTATAAATGGATGTGAGGTGGGAAAGTCACACAGCTTCTTCCAGGAACTGCAGTGATGTCTAAAAAAAGAAAGCTGCAGTGAGCAAGAACACAATGCAGAATGCTGGGCTCATCTTTGTATTCTCTTTTCACTCTCTTAGGAAATCGGAGTTGCAGGGCGTATGACCCAAAATGTCTCTATTGAGTACTGCTGCTCTATTACCATAAAGGCATCACATTATTTTTAGTGCACTTGGATTTCAAAGCACAGAAGATAATAGATACTGCTGAAGAAAAAAGATTATGAAAATAACATAGATATGTTAATAGCAGCAAAGACTGCCGGGGGATTTTAATTTGCATTTATTATCCAATTAGAATTTAGCTACACATACCAGTAATGTCAGTGAAAAGACCAGAGATTTCATTGGGGGGGGGGGGGAAACGACCGTGTGAAGTGGAAATATATATATATACATTTCTGATGAAATTATGAAAATAGAGTAAACATAGTAGTTTGCTTGACAATTTGAATTACTGTATCTAGAGGTGTACTTAACAAATTATGCCACTAGTCATAATAATTTTTTGTGTGTGGCAGCATACCCTGATTTTTGATCGGGAACACAGTACAGTTAAGAACTACTGGTGTGGTTGGCAAGCCCAAGTGCCAGCCATGAGCCATATATAATAATGCACAATAAACAAGTTCTAACATCACCAAGAGATAGCCAGCTACTTCACTCTGCCTTGTATAGCAGCTACAGCCATGATTCTGGTCTTCACCATCATTTTTAAGGCTAGAGAAGAAATCCATCCTCTTCTGAGGAATTACAAATCAGAGAAAGTTGGATTCTGCCAGATTATGAGAGCCATCTGAGAAGCACATCCTCTCTAAGGTTGTATTATGGAACTTGTGGCACTTCATATGTTGCTAGACCTCTGCTACCATCAATCCCTGCCAGCATGGCCAATAGTTAGGAATGGTGGCAATTAGAATCCACCAAAGGATCACAGATTCCCCATCCCTGCTCTAAGTCTCTCAACTACCGTGTTTCCCCTTTTTTAAGACACCGTCTTATAACTTTTTTCCCTCAAAAAAACACACAGTGGCTTATTTTCGGGGGGTGTCTTTTTTTTTTTAAAAAAAGTGCTTGTACAACTGGGACCCACTGGCTCAGGACGCTCAGTGCTCTCTTCTGCGCGCTGCTGGGTGCGTTGTTGGCGCTGCCAGTTCCGAGCGCCTGCAGGGTGGGGTGGGGGTGGCAGTGCTTTAAACCCCCAACCCTGTAGAAAGCAATGGAAGTTATGGACCGTAACAATCCTTAAGAGGCGCAGGTCTTAAAAAAACCCTGGTATCACCCTTGAAGCACAGCCTTCCAACGTCAGGGGGGAAGAGGTCTGTTTAGACAAAGGAAAGGATCGGGGGTGATTCTGCACCCTGGGACCCACAGAACTACTTTAAAAATCCCAACCTGGGGGGGGGGGTCAAATAGTGAAGCCCCATAGCCCTGTAGCAACAGAAGGCACATTCTGAAGCACCCGAGCTGTTCGGTTCCATAAAAATCCAGGAATTGTAAAATTAACAACAATAATGGAGGGGGCACTCTATCCAAAGAGTTAAGAAGGAATGGGAAAGTGTTGAGTTATATATGGAAAAATATGGAAAGGAAAGTTAGTTAAAGATAAAAAATAAATAATTATCGCAAGGAAAAAAATAACATCATAAAGGGTAATAATATTAAATATAAAATAGACAACACAACAGAAAAAGCAAGTATATCACTAAATGAGATCGCACAGGAGTGAGGGAAGTGGGGAGAGAGGGAGGGGGGTAAGGAATGGAAGGAGGCAATGGTTGGAGGAGGGTATAGGGGGATGAATTAAAGGAAAATTAAGACTGAGAAGCGCATGGTTTTTGTTTTTTAAAGATGCAAAGGCTTGCAATCAGCCAAAGTATAGAGCCCAACTTCCAGGAGACTGCGATCTACTTGCGGATTTATAAACTGGAGGTGATCTACCCCCGTTATATTGGTGTTCAGGTCAGAGTTGTTTTTAGAGAGAGGAAATATCCCATTTTTGAGGTTTAAGTAAAAGTTCCTGACCTTTTTTTTATAATGAGGAAATGCTGCTAAAACTCCGTTCTTCATTCCACGAAGGGGAGAGGGGGCGGGGGCGGGTGCTCAAAGACAAAAGAAATGGAAAAGGAGATAGCGATCAACTGCAGCCTCCTGGGGATCGACCAGCCTCGCATTCATGCAGCCGCCGGGAGAGGCAGGGGCTGCAGCCGAGTGCTGCTTCGCAAACAAACGGGGGAAAGTGCTTAGAACCCAGAGAATCCAGCTGAAAAACACGAAGCAGCAACAGCAATTGCACACACACCATCCCAAGCCAGCACAGTAACCAAGTCCCAAAAGCAAGAAAGGACTCAGCAAACACTGCTGCGGCCGGCGTTGCTGCTGCTGACTCGGGGAGCTCAGTGCTCTCTTCCGCACAGCGCCTATCACTATGGCTTATTTTCGGGGTACGGTTTATATTTCTCAAATGCTTAGAAATGCTGCTATGGCTTATTTTATGACTACGCCTTAAAAAGGGGGAAACACGGTATGTACAAAGAGAGACTTCAGTGGGAGTACTCTTGGGGTAGGGGGTTTTCTTGGGGGCAGGTGTCATTACTGTTATTAATATTAATTTGTTTCTTTATTATGATCTATGTGGAAATTGTTCAATTTTATGTTTTATGTTTATGAATGTTTTGCTATGTTTTGAAGTATGTATGTATTTATTTATTTTAAAAAATGTAAGCCGCCTTGAGCATGGCTTTAAATACAGAAAGATGGCATACAAAGAAAATTGTATGTGCATTATCAATGTCGGAGAGCCAAAAAAAAAAGCTAGGAGAATTGTGAAACCCATCCCAACTAGTTCCTTACTTCTGATTTACGTAAGAACATTAGAATCACCCCACTGTCTCAGGAAACCAATGGCCTATGTAGTCCAGCATCCTGGTCTCACAGACACCAAGAGGTGTGCAAGAGCAGTCTCCCTACCTGAAATTCTGGTGTTCAGAGGTGTCCTGCCTTTGACAATGGAAGCAGAACATAGCCTTTTGTGGCTAATAGATTTTGATAGGCTTATCGTCCTTTTAATCTCCCCTGCTTGTTATTTTAAAGAATTGAAGGAAGTATGATGGACCATCCCATTATTTGTACTTTGACCTGGTCAGGAATCACCGACCAGTTCTGCATCAGGACGTGCTGGTTGTGACATGCCACTGTGAGATAGTAGAGAAAACTGTCCCCAGCAGAGGGTGTTGTAAGTGCTTCTAGGAAGAATTGGTGGAGATTTACCCCAACATTTATTTATTTTTCTTGGAACAGGCCAGTGATAGGGTGGGATTTGATTCTGTGCCTGAAATTCATTTTCCATATTTCTAGGTACCTAGCAACACTGCCTTTTCTCCTTATATCACATTCAAGAAATGTGTGGTTCTTTATCAAACTGTACCCTGATTAGAATGAAGAATGGGTGGTAAACAAGACCACTTTCTAAAACAGTCCCGGGGACCCCCGGGCCTCCTGGTGCCCTTCTCCAGATCATCCTCATCCTGCCACTCAACAACACTATCTATCTATCTATCTATCTATCTATCTATCTATCTAAATAGATGAAACAGCCTTTCTCCGTAACTGCAGAACTGTAATGTAACAAATTTGGCCACAACGTTCCATGCCCATTAGGGAGGGATATGGCATAATTTCCCCCCAAAAAACCCCACACCTTTCACACCTAAAATAATGATTAAACACAAAAAATTAGACGTCACCACCAGAAGCTCTGAAGACTCCAGCAGCTGTGCTGCCATATGACATCACAAAATTCCACAGCAACCAACTGAAAACAGTCCTTTTGCAGCAACAAGTCCCATCTTTTTCAATAGGCCGCAGCATTGCCAAGCAGGGAAAAACAAACAGAATAGGGCCTTTCACAACGGGGGGGGGCACAGGGAAGAGGCACAACAAAGGGAGAGGGAAAACACTTAGCCATTGGGGGGGGGGAACCCTGAGTCAGCCAAAGCAGTGGGGTGGGTGGGGTGGGACAGGGAAAACTGAGTAGGCCAACTGCCAAAATGGCCATTCCACCTCCAATGCCCAAGCCCAAAGCCTCTCCCAGCGGCTGCATTAATAAATGCCTGGCAATATTAGGCAGTCGTTCATCATTCCCCCTAACACACACTTAGGGGCACAGCAAGGGATTTTGGCTTTTTAATTTAGTGTGTGTTGTGTCACATGCAAGGCTATGGTGGCCATTTTAAGTAAAGGCAGTCGTGCCCCTTTTAACCTAGGCTTTATACTATGACTGATTGCCAGCCTCTGCGTCTTTAAAAAAACCCAACAACCATGCACTTTCTCTCCCCAGTTTAAGTCCTCAAACCAACACCATATCCTACATTCAAAACACCTACCGTACTCCAAAATTAGAACATCCAAATAACCAAAACAAACAAACCACAAAACACACAACAACACCCAAATCATACAATACCCACCAAAATAAATGACAACCCCAAAAATAAAATTAAACAATAGTAACTTCTGCTTCTCATGTTCTTATTTTTTTTTAAAAAATAATCTATATATATATATAAATGTTCACGATGCGTGCGCAGTAGCCAATGTATGGAGAAACAGGGGGAGGGGCCAACACTCCCTGGAGACAACAGAAGGCTCAGGCGGGGGGTGGGGGAGGAGGGGGCTTGATAGTTCATGAGTCAGGACAGGGTGGGGCCAGTCACAGGGATGTGCTGGAGGGGTGGGGGGAGGAGAGGGCTTGATAGCTCATGAGTCAGGACAGGGTGGGGCCATTCACAGGAATGTGCTGGAGGGGTGGGGGAGAAGGGGACTCGATAGCTCATGGGTCGGGACAGAGTGGGGCAGTCACATGGATGTGCCACGGGGGTGGGGGGAGGGGGGGCTCAATAGCTCATGGGTCGGGACAGGGTGGGGGCAGTCACAGGGATGAACCAGGGGGTGGGGGAGGAGGGGGCAGGATAAGTCATGTGTTCGGACAGAGTGGGAGGAATCATAGGAAAGAACCACAGCAATGCGTAGCTGGGCCAGCTAGTTTTAGATGAACACACCACATACAGTGGTACCTTGGTTGTTGAACTTAATCCATTCTGGGAGTCCGTTAGACTCCTGTAACCGTTCGAAAACCAAGGTACAGCTTCCGATTGGCTGCAGGAGCTTCCTGCACTCAATCGGAAGCCACGTTGGATGTTGGTTTCCCAAAAACGTTCACAAACTGGAACACTCACTTCCAGGTTTACTGCGTTCGGGAGCCGATTTGTTCGGGAGCGAAGCCATTTGAGGACCAAGGTACCACTGTAATGGTCTTTTTGTCCTAGTCATTTCCCTTTGAGGAAGCAAAGAAGGGTCTCTGTAGGGGCTTCCATCACATGTCCCAACTGCTGGGTTACCAGAAAGTAGATTATTCAACAGTTCACCCCAGGATTATCTTTTAATTGAATGAGGTGGTAACTCTGTGCACACTTTCATGGGAGTAAGTCCCATCAAAGCAAGTGTGACTTAAAACCAAGTAAATGTGTAAAAGATTGCATTGGGAATAAAACGGAGCAAATATTTTCTTTCAAAAAAATCTATCACTAAGAATTGCTCTTACAATTTACTTCAGAAAAACTCCCCGATGAGTCATGTCTAGAAATATTTGCTTCTTTCTTGTAAATTCACTTTCTAAATATCCTTTTAATACACAAATGGACCCTCCTTGTATCTGAAAGGCAGGCATGCCTTCAAGTGCTGTTCTTGAGCTAGCTTTCTATTATAGCCCATGAAAAATAAATGGGACCAACTCCAAAACAATCAGATTGTGTTACTGGTCTGCTGAAGAGTGAGGATTTTATTTTGTGTTCTAATTTTAAGCACATATGGGACTGACAGCTTTTTAATGAAAATCGCAGTGCCTCAATACACGTTTCTGACACTTTCATACAACGTCCCATAGAGAAGAAATAGACCACAACATATGTTTTGAGATGTGCAATGTGAAAGCTTGGAATTATTTCCTTTCCCACCATCATAAACATCTTGTTGCTATCTAATAAGCAGATTACCTTTCCTTTCCACCCCTCTGCTTGGTGCTGATTTGGCAAAGTAGAAATGACAGTACTAATTCAAGCAGGCTATGGATGCCACGTTGGTCCCCAAAGACAAGAAATGGAGAAAGGAAAGGATATCTCAACAAAATGCTACAGTTTTTACATTTCTGCACCAAGTTGATCAAACAAAAATTCTGTTCCTGCCTTTGGCGGGAGGGGAATTTGCCTCACTTTCCCCTGCCTCCACTGGGGAAAGAGACTCAAAGTGCTCTCTTCATCTGGGAGGCGGCTTTTAGTGGGATTGTGTGTCCAATTGGAGGAAGGGGACTAACCTGCTACTTAGGTTTGCTCCACCCTCTTCTCCTTCCAGTTCCCTTTTGCAGATCCTCTCTAGTCTGGAGTTTGGCAAATGTTCAAGGTGCACCAGAAAACAATGGCCTCTTATATTCATTTCACGGGTGACCCACTGTTTCAATTCCAAACTGTTGATCTTCCGTTTGCTCTTTTTGGAGTCTACTTCAGCTTGTTTATCTCCTCCTAACAATATGGTGACTAAAACCGTAAACACAATTCCAGCAGAGTCCTGATTAGCATCAAGTAGGCTGGCATTATCACCCCCTGTGTCTTGTATACTCTGGCCCTGTTAATAGAGCCAAAAACAGCATTAACCTTTTTGCAGCAGCATCATGATGCTGATTAGTATATAGACCATGATCCAATATGACATGTGAGTGCTTGCCAGAACTAGATGTTAGCTTGTTTCCACACTATTTTGTACATCTATATTTCCCAATAAAAGTATATGTCACAGGTACAGAACCACTTTTGGCCAGAGCGTCACACACAAAAAAACATTTCTTCAATACAGGCAGCAAGACAGCATTCTCCACCACACCCGAGGGCAGCCACCCCAATCTGAAGTAGCTACCTCATTCTGCCTAGTAGTAGGGCTGGTCAAGTCCCCAGAAGTCTACACCCACCTGCAGGTCTAAATGCAAGGTCAGGCAGGCAGGCAGGCAAATGGGCAAGAGGCCTAGGCTCCAGACAAGCTCTTCTCTGGTGAAGTCAAGTTGCTCAGAGTAAAAAAATAAAATAAAATTGGTGGTCTGGCCCTTAGGCTCAGCAGACATAACACTACATGACAGGGCCAGGACTGCAGCTTGGATGGCATCTTTGAAGCACAGAGCTCTGTCTGCTAGGGGTGAAGCAAAGGTAGTAGACTGTGACTAGCAGCTGAGAGCCCTCTCCAATGTCCACTGTCCTTAGGCAAGCTACTGTTCTCTTATCCTCAGCCCTGCATCTTCAGCAGGCGGACAATACTTCTGGTCTATCTTTCCGAGATACAAATTTATTCTCCAAACACTTTTATTTTTCAGGGCTCTGGGAAAGGGAGGGGCTTGCTGGCCCCCACCTACTCCTGGCACCACACAAATGTCTAAAGCAGTTCTATTTCCTGCCAGGCATTCTTGGGGGAATTCGTTTTATAATGCAAAATTGCGTTGGGTGAAATTGAGCAAAGGTTTCATTTGCTACAATGAGATTTTGCTTATTAAAAATAATTAAATCCATAAGGCTCATACTAAAGTTCTACCCTTAAGCCTCAGCTCTGCAACCTCCTATGTTCTTGTGGTTTGTGCCAAGTCCCAACCCCATTAAAGTCAATGGACTATATCTTGAAGGTTAATCCTACACGCACTTCCAAGGCAGAAGGTGCTGAGTGGGGCTTTAAGATAATAAGCAAATGTTATAAGACACTCAAACAAAATGAAGATGCTTTTTTTTAAACCAAAGATGCATCACAAGAACCCATGCACTAATCAATCACATTTATTATGTGGAAATTTTGTGTTCCCCCCTTTTCTTTGTCTTATTCTTGTTCTCTCCTGGTTAACCCATCATTTTTCCAGGTTAGCTACTTGGTTGGAAGCCTACATATCAGAAACAGCTCATGGGGAACAGAGCAGGCAAGGGGGGGGATCAGTGGGTTTGAGGATGAGGGTTGTGGCATGATAACATTGGTAATATGGCTATTTACTGAATTTCTGGAAAGTTCCAAAAATATATGCAGAGACTGCTTGCCAGATGAGGTGAAAGCACTCCGCTAGCTTTCCGGCAGGTGGGTTTCTGTTGCTTACCGGTAAGGAGAGGGGGAGAGATGAGGCAGTGGAGAGGTCAGTGGTGCACAAGAACACTAGCAAAGATAACCTGTCCATCCTGTTGGTGCATATGCCTTGCGCTAGCATCCCTGCCAGGTGAGAGATACAGCTGCCAGGATGCTGATGCTGCAGCTTCGCCAGGTAGTCCTGGCAAGTTCTGGATAAATGGGATGTCTATGTATGGGGGTGGGGTGGGGGTGACTAGGAATTGTGTGTGTACAATTTTTTAACAGATAAATAAAATGTGAGTAGGAAAAAAGAAATGGAATTTAACGTTAACTTTCCTGAGCATTAAAACAGCTGAGAAGATGAATACAGGATAAGAAAGGTTTTGTAAACAAATTATGATTAAATGGTATTCTGCTGAGAAGTCCCATTGATTTCAACAGGATTTATTTCCAAGGAACTCTGCTTAGAGTTTAAGTCAGGAAAAGATTAGCACCTAAAGCTTCTTAAGCAGAGTTAGCATGTGCATTTTTATGCTAGGAACTATAGAAGTGCACTTTAAAATGCTTCATTTTCCTTTACTTTTTGTTTCATTTTTGGCAGTCACATCCATTTCATTTCCCATTTGTTACTGTTTCATTTGTTTCATTTCTCTTTCATTACTGTTTCATTATGGTTTTTTCCTTCTCATTCAATTTTTATTTCTACATTGCTATCTAACTTAAAGTCTACTCAGAGTAGACTCGGTGAAATCAGTAGTCTTAGTTGGTTCTAGGATTAAAATAATGTTCATTTATTTCAATGAGTCTGTTACTTAGATATAATCCAATACCTATAATGTCTTCCATACAAATACCATGGAATTTCACATTTTGTACTATTCAATGAAGTCATTATACTTACAGACAGAGTGGGTGCAGGTTATAAGCCATAAACAGGGAGCACCACCCTTTAAATTTGTAAGTAAAAATATCACTTAGTTATATATTTTGTTAATTTCAGAGCATGCCAAAGTCACACACAGAGAAAATCCCTTGGATGTATCAGTTAGCTATACAATGCAATGTCTTTTGTATGTGTGCAGACATTGAGCTAATGTTCTGATGCTCAGATTAGACATTTTCATGTTATCATTTTCAGTGGTCATCAAGATCACCCCTTTCTACAGAATGTTCTAGGATGTAGCAATTTGTTGAGCAACACAGTGCCTCTTTGTCTGTTTCCAGAACACCTTCTATGAAAATAAAAGAAACACAACTGCTTTATACTGAGTCATACCATTGGTTCATCTATCTGAGGATTGATTACACCACAGTGTGTAGTGTAGTGGTTAAGAGCAGTACACTCGTAATCTGGTGAACCGAGTTCACGTTTCCGCTCTTCCACATGCAGCTGCTGGGTCACCTTGGGCTAGTCACACTTCTCTGAAGTCTCTCAGCCCCACCAACCTCACAGAGTGTTTGTTGTGGGGGAGGAAGGGAAAGGAGAATGTTAGCCGCTTTGAGACTCCTTCGGGTAGTGATAAAGCGGGATATATATCAAATCCAAACTCCTCCTCCTCCTCCACAGCCGCTCTACAAGATTCCAGGAAGGGGTCTCTCCAAGTCCCAGCGTTACCTTGAGATGCCGGAAATTGAACCTGGACATTCTCCATGTATGGAAGATGCTATACTACTGAGCTGTGACCTTTCCCCAAGATTTTCCCAATTCTTTTCAACATTTTCATTCATTTCTCATGTGAAGGGCTGCCTTTTGCAGTGCAGGCCTATTCAAGTACTGAGATCTTTTAGAGAAGACCTTATCTCAGTCTCGCCATTATCTGGGGCCTTTTTGGACAGGAACACAAGAGAAGACCTTTTCAGTGGCAGTGCTCCAGCTTTGTAACTGCCTTCCTATAACCAGAGCTGTAGATAGGTGCTCTTGCGCCCCTGGCAGAACCGTCCAGATTGTGCCCCCTAGCCACAGACAAATTAGCTCTTCTT
This sequence comes from Zootoca vivipara, assembly GCF_965207765.1. Taxonomy (NCBI): domain Eukaryota; kingdom Metazoa; phylum Chordata; class Lepidosauria; order Squamata; family Lacertidae; genus Zootoca; species Zootoca vivipara. Next base: position 59,929,376 of record NC_142586.1, read on the forward strand.
TCCACCTCTCCTCCAACCCCCCTCCACCCATTCAATTCACCCTCTATTGAAAACCTTTTCTTATGAAGCAGTAATCGATATTTTTATTTATAGACATATTTATAGACATATTTTAAGCCAATTTTGCACACCCCCTCGCCTTCACCCCGGCGGGGGCCCATTTCACCACCCCCTAGCTACAGCCCTGCTCACCATAACCACCTTTTTTGCAGCAAAGCAAATATTATTAAATATTATTATTATTCACATGCATTTTGCTTGCCAAGTTAAACTATTTCTTTTTCTGATCATAATGTTCTAATTGTCTGCTGACTTGTGTTTACAGTTTTCTACAGTTCTGTTCTTTTTTATTATTACTGTGCATTTTCTATGCTTTCCGCCCTGTTTTCATTACATTTAGCCTCTTTGAGTGTCTTGGATCAAAAGGAGGGGTGTAAATTGAAATAAATAATAAATACATTATTCTGTTCCCTCCTCATTGTTCCTTCAACATCCAATGGCAAGACATTTAGCAGTGCGGATTATTCTTTTCCTTGTGCACACACGGATATTTTGCACTAAAACACATGATCTCTCTCTTAACCTTTCGGAATTACACGTTTTTGCTATTGCTGTGGCATGCGAATTTATTATTTCGTGATGCTCTCTTTATTCTGAAAGGCATGACAGATGCAGGCACAATGGTAACAACTACAGGCTTATTTTAGTTGGGGTTTTAGGATGTGACCCACTTTAAGCTGACTACATTTGTATGGGTTGAATTGTTTTCGGGGGGAGGGAGGGGCGGAAACGACAAAGTTGCCAAGAATATGCCTCTTTCCAGCAGGCAGAAAATTAGTCTTCAGCTTAAATGACACGAAGGCGAAATGCTACTACTCTGCAATATATTTGATACTGAAAATCTGCTGTTTCATGTTTTCATAAAAGAGGGAAAGAAAGAAAAAATTACAAGCCTCCTTATTGGTTTTTTTGGGGGGGGGGGAACCTTGAACATTCTTGTATTGTCTTCACCAGTTACACAAATCCATGTTGCTTTTGTAAGGAATAGACCACAACATGGTTCAAATTATTTCTAAATGCTGTATTGAAGAATTTCTGCTATTTGAGTAGAATACACATCTGATACGCATGCATTTCGCTTTCTTCTGAATCATCCTCTCCTGGATTCTGTGGAAATCTTTCTGTTGATTTCATGGACATTATGTCAGGTTCATTATTCCAGTGAAGAGTAATTGTGCAGTTTATAGAGTTTTTTATTTGACTAATCATTTTGGCTGCAGGTTGTGCTGTGGAAAGAAACAGCACCTATAAACCCTCCATTGAAAATATCGATGTGGGTAGCATTTGTTCTAAACAGAAGCTGTTTAACAGTCAATAAAATACACTGTTGGCAGACACTCAATTTGAAATGATTAAAGAATTCCTACATTTCCAATAATACTAGCGTAGTCAAAAGTAGTGTTAGGGAAAACTCTAGATGCTCTTTGGCTGAGAACACCTTGTAGCAATACAATTATGGCTCAACAAAGACTCAGTCAGGGACCCAGGTGACGCTGTGGGTTAAACCACAGAGTCTAGGGCTTGCTGATCAGAAGGTCGGCGGTTCGAATCCCTGCAACAGGGTGAGCTCCCGTTGCTCGGTCCTGGCTCCTGCCCACCTAGCAGTTTGAAAGCACGTCAAGGTGCAAGTAGATAAATAGGGACCACTACAGCGGGAAGGTAAACGGCGTTTCCGTGCGCTGCTCTGGTTCGCCAGAAGCAGCTTTGTCATGCTGGCCATGCTGTGCTTAACCTGAGGTACCAATTTAGCTAATGGGGTCTCCTGCTGCCGTGGCGTGATTTCTGTTCTCATCCTGAAGCAAAATTCTTAACCCAAGGTACTATTTTTGGGTTAGCAGAGTCTGTAACCTGAAGTGTCTGTAACCTGAATCATCTGTAACCTGAGGTACCCCTGTAGTAAGAATGACCTTGAAAGAAAGAGTTCACAGAACTAGTCTGTTCAGCTTCTCTGAAAAGAATAACCCAAACATCAGGAACCTTCAGCTTGTTTCCAGGCGAAAGAGAAGCTTGCTTGTTAGCTAGAAACTTCCAGCTTGCACTATCTTGTATCACACAGAGAAGCTTCCAGAAGCTTATTGAATTAATAGAATATGAAAGATCTCTACACTTTTAAGCCAATACTTTCTGTACCCAAAAAATGCAAAACTGACAAAATTAACTACTTTTTTAGATTTATGTTTTAGTGTTATACTGTTTACTATATATTGTTATTGTACTACTACTATTGCACTACCAATTTCATGGAGTGATTTCTTCCTGGAAAAGTGCTTTTCCGGAGCTGCAGTCTCGTGCAGTGCCCCCAAGCACATGTTTTGGGGTGCTGTGCCTGAAAAAAACACTTTTTAAGGGGAGAACTGTGGCCTGAAATCGTGTGAGATCATGGCAACCAAAATGGCTACTGTGCTTTCATGATGAAAAAATAGGAAGATGGTGTCCAGGAAGATGGTGCCCCAGATTTTGGCTTCCAAGTATGCAGCAGTGCCCCAGAAGAGCTGAGCTGCACTCCTCTGTGTCCAGCTGCCTAATGACTGGACCACCTTTACTCCAAGCAGACCCTTCTGGTGATGCTGAAGTTTGAGTCATTTTAAGTCTGTCCAATCACTAAACGAGCTCTAGGCCCATCTCAAATTCATGAGGAGCATATTTCCTCATCTAGGAGCATATTTCCTCATCTAGGATCTAGGAGTCTTGGTAGACCACAAACTTGACATGAGTCAACAGTGTGATACAGCAGCTAAAAAAGCCAATGCAATTTTGGGCTGCATCAATAGGAGTATAGTATCTAGATCAAAGGAAGTAATGTACCACTGTATTCTGCTCTGGTCAGACCTCACCTGGAGTACTGGGCAGCACAGTTCAAGAAGGATACTGACAAGCTGGAACGTGTCCAGAAGAGGGCAACCAAAATGGTCAAACGCCTGGAAACGATGCCTTATGAGGAACGGCTTAGGGAGCTGGATATGTTTAGCCTGGAGAAGAGAAGGTTAAGGGGTGATATGATAGCCATGTTCAAATATATAAAAGGATGTCATACAGAAGAGGGAGGAAGGTTGTTTTCTGCTGCTCCAGAGAAGCGGACACGGAGCAATGGATTCAAACTACAAGAAAGAAGATTCCACCTAAACATTAGGAAGAACTTCCTGACAGTAAGAGCTGTTCGGCAGTGGAATTTGCTACCAAGGAGTGTGGTGGAGTCTTTAAGCAGAGGCTTGACAGGCATATGTCAAGAATGCTTTGATTGTGTTTCCTGCTTGGCAGGGGGTTGGACTGGATGGCCCTTGTGGTCTCTTCCAACTCTATAATTCTATGATTCTATATTTCCACCCAGGCTATCTTCATCTGTGCGAGAAGAATTTTCATGTTTCTCTGATTACTCACCAGCTTGCTGATGACTTCAGGCCCTGAAATCTTTACAAGGGCATTCTTTAACCAGTGAATCACCAGAAAGTGTGGGAAGCAGGTAGGGATGGGTGAATATGTCAGGTTCTGTTTCTTTCAGTTTCTCTCCATTTTTCCCCACTCTTAAATTCAGATTGCCGCAGTAACTTCATGAAATTTATCAGCATTTTAGTGATTGATTTTTCATAGTAGACACATTTTTGTATGCAATTTGGACGAATATAGAGGTTTCTGGAAGCAACCTTCTATCATATACATTTTTCACATGCATTTTTATATACAACCCCCCCCCCCCCAATATAGGAATATTTATACATACTGCTTGGTTGGAGCAAAATGTTTGGAAAGTCCATTTCAAAGGCTAGCTGGGCTTCAGTTCACATATTGGTCAAAGAGGTACAAAATAGATAGCCTCTGATTAAAATGCAAACAGAAGGGAATTTCTTCCCCACCTCTAGACCACCACCACAATTCTCCCCCAACCTCTCCTGCTGTGCAGTGGGTATGAGGAGCGATATTAAATCATTTTTAAAGCCCCCAAACAATATGTCCATCTCTCAAATTCATTATGAAACCGGAATATATGACTTGGAGAAATTTGCAGGGCGTAGGCTGGGTGGTGCGGGGGTGCCAGGGCGCTGGGCCGGCAGGGGGGCGCCTCGCGGCAAAGCCGCGTGGAAGCCGTGCTGCGTGCTGCGCCCGCCCACGATCTCCGCACCACGGCGCCAGGGCACCTGACCTGCTTGAGACGGCCCTGGAAATTTGTATGGACACCTTTATGTTATACAAATAGTAGCGCTTTATTTTGATAAGCCTAATAACTGGATTAACACAACCTTCCTTCATCTAGTGCACTCCAGTTGTTGTCGAACTACAGCTCCCATCATTCCTAACTTTGGGCTGAAAACATCTGGAGAGCACCAGATTGGGGGAGGCTGCAATAACAGATCAGCATTTTTAAAAACTGAAACATCATCTCCATTTAAGGAGTCATCTGAATTCCCTGTAGTATAATAGTATTAAGCTATTTAGGGTTTGATGGTAGTATCTGATTCCAGTGGTGATATTATCCAGCTTTGATCTTTCATAAAATTCTCTGCATATTTATCCAGCAGGTTTCCACTATTTGAAGGATTAAGAAAGAAAACATTATACTGTTTTCTCATGGCACAATTGCACCAATTTTTTAAACTCTTAATCTAACAATATCATTGTTTTGCATCACCACAACATGTTTCAAATTTCTTATGTCTGTTCACAAATTCCCTTCCCTTCCATTTTGAGTCAGAAGAAGAGGTATGACTACAAAATCTATGATGCAATGCAACCCTGAGCCAAACATGTTTGCACAACAACATTGAACTGAACAAATTTTGGGGTAGGGTGATTTCTGGCAGTTCAAATGAAACTGACTTTGAAATATCCAGTGGATTTCTGTCAAAACTGTCTACAGTTTAGATATAGGAAAATAAAATTGACAGTAGTATTCCTCTTAGAGTCCCCCCACCTTTTTGATGCAGATTATAATAGGAGCAACATCTGGGTGAGGGAAGTTGTGGTGGATTTTTTTTTTTTAAAAAAATTGCATCATCCCTACCTGTCTGCAGTTACTGAAGCACCTACTGTGATACATGGAAGTATGGAGTGAGATCTACCTGTATGATATTTTTATCACAGCCCTCTAAGTAACCTGTCTTTTTTATGCCTTGGCCTTGGCTCATTAACTTTTCACCTGGGGAATGCAGTAAACAGAGAAAAATCAATTTTGACTCAGTCCAGCTCTCTAAACTTTCTAGAGTTCTTGTTCAACACTGAAACCATGACCCCAGAGACTCCTCTTTCATAGAGAATATATATTAACTTTGTCAGTAAGTCTGATTAAATCTCTCTCTCCTTCTCACATTTCTCCAAGGCTCCTTTTTGCCCCTCTTTATGCTAGCTCTTATTGAAATGAGATATAACAGAACCACACCGGGTTTACCCTAAGGAGGTAACTGCAGACATTACTTGATTGATGGCTGCTCTGTTATCCTGCTGAAATAATTTTCATTCCCTTTTCCCATCTTTTTCCTCATCTCTGCCTGAGATTTCCAAATAGGCAGGTGGAGAACAGAGTGTGGATGTCTTTCAAGCTTTAATATGGTCTATTCTGCAGTGACAGTAAAACCATGATGTATGCTATTCCAAAAAGGAAAAGTCTCTATCTCTCCAGCTTCCTGGGGCAACCAAGCTTGTGGTTTTATGTGCTATCACATTAAGATATTTGCCAGATCATCAAGATCATCAAGAGGAATTCATAAAAAATTGAAATCAAAGGAATTCCCCTCTTCTTCCTTCATACTGTTTAGTTTGTCAAAGTTTGCAATAATTACACATGGGACCAGTTCACCTGGCCAAGGACTATCATTCTGTCATCTAGCAAGTAGCAGGTAGACATGCATGGTCCTCTAAAGCATATGTATAATGTATCTAGAGACTCCATGGATAGGGTCACAGGCACAGAGACACAGTTTGTGAGCTCCTTCTCCTAAATCAAGGATGAATGTTCAAAGTTATATGTGTCCCAAGTCTAGGAATGGAATCTCTAACTCACATAATATATTATTTTGCACAGTGGAGAGAACTCAATGTGCTTGATCCACCTAGCACAGAATGATGGTCCTTGACAAGGTGTGTGCCCGAACCCTTAATATTTATATAGCAGACTTTCTAATATATCAAAGAGCTTCATCATTACAACTCTATGAAGTTGGCCACTTTTATTAAACCTTAGCATGACCTTTTGAATGAGGGACTTCTTGGGTCCCATCTCAATCATTTAACCACTGTGGCTGCCCCACTGTTACTGATGGATGAATCTGTTTCTAGTCCATGTCACTTCCACTTGTGTCCAGGTCACTCATAAATCTGTTTAACCTGCAACTATTTTTGGGGGGGGGGGGGTTAAGACACCACAAAATTGCATAGAACAATATAGTTAAATACTTTCAAATGACATTTCTCTCCAAATATACATTTTCCCCGTTTTTTATATATATTAGGTTTTATAAACAAGAATAATGTTATACAGACAAGTATACCAAGTTTTCTCATGTCACTTGTATAACACAAAAATAGCATAATAAATGTGGGAAAGTATCTACAACATGTTTCATTATTAGGGCTCAATGTATAAGTTCTTGGTTTACGAATTGGTTTAAACAATTAGGAAGAAGAAGAGAAGAAAAAACTAAAAGAGAGAGAGAGAGAGAGAAAAAGGGGGGGAGTGGAGGGGGGAATGCCGGGTGGGGTGGGGTGGGGTGGTTATGCTACTATTATTCTACTTAGTGTGTGTGAAGGGTTGTGTCAGTGTTACTTGTATGGGCTCTCTTACTATTGTTTTGTTGTATTTTCTTGGTGGTGGGAGACGTTGGGTGTGGCTTAGGGTGTGGTTGGTTGTCTTTGGTTGGCTGTAGTGAGAACTGTTTTTGTTTGTGAGCGGGGTGTGAGTGTGTATTTTTTAATCAGGTTAGCCAGATTGATTTGTATGCTGTTAGCGGATTCTTGTCGTTGTCTTGTTGGACTGTGCATGCGATAAAAGGGGAACCAAACTGGTGTGACACCGTCTTCTTCTACTTGTCCCCGTGTGAGTTTCAGTCTATTGCTTAGTTTTTCTAATAAGGCTGTTTCCCATCCTACCGGTATTTGATACCATTGGTCTCCAAATATACATTTTAAATACATTTCAATACTATTCTTTCAGCCAAGAACTGATTTGGAACATTTGGGAAGCACAAAAGCTTGCTGACAGCTAAGCTCTGATTTGTGGCTCCAGTGAGCTCACATGTGAGTTCACAAAATTCAAATTCTTCAAGCATCCAAAGCTATGAGTTTCTTTTTAAAAAAGCAACAACAACTAACTTATACCCCGCAGGTGCGTTATAAGCTTCCAGTTATGTGGCTGGCTTCATCTCCATAGTTACAAACATTTGTTATTTCCAGGAATTATCTACTCACCAGGTTGATCTGCCTGGGAATGATAGCATAGCCATAGCTCTTCATCATTATCTAACACCCTGCTGCTAATGGGGCTTTTTCTTTTCATTTGCAATTTACAGTGGTTGAGTGCTGAACAAGAATTTATAAAGCTATTCATTTATGTCTGATTAAAACTGTACTGATATTGAACTCGGGGTTAAATCTCTGATAAAATCCTAATGATTTCAGTGGGATGTAAGAGTGCTCTGAGGTTGAATCTTTCAGCTAATATTTTGATGGCGAAAAGCCAAGTGATGCATTCAAACCCTGATCTGTGCTCAGTTTCCAAACGAGCATCTGAACTCAGGTCAACATTTGGGATGAGTATATTCCAGGGATGAGGGACCTTTTAGGGACCAAAGAGTGCATTACCCCACACCTGGCTTGTTTGGGGTGCATTCCAAAAGTGGGTGAACCAGTCATGCACATATTGCAGACAGCACACAGATCAACACAGCCTTAAATAAACACTTTTTAGTGTGCACACAGAATCACACAGACACACCTAACATGTGCATAATAGCACAGGCACACTTCATATAAATGCACAACACACGCCAAGATGCACACGCTTAATGCACAGAGGATATACACACATACACACAGACACATACTTGACACAGACAGCTTAACACACACACCACACACAGAGAGGCACAAATTTAACTGAAACACAAAAATGTTGTCCTGCTCCCATCAAAAACACAACAAAAGAGGGTTTTACTTGTGAGTAATAAAGAGATCTTTATTCAAGCTAGTAACCATTATCTCAAGTTCATCTGCTAGCAAGATAGTTCCTCTTGTGCACTTCCATGGTCTATGTCAGAGTATACTTGGGAGGGTTATTTATTTAAAATATTTATAACCCTCCTTTCCATCTTTCAGGAGCCTGCAATTAAAAATAGAACAAAACAAAAGCTTCCTAAAAACAGCAGCAGTTCAGGAACACAGATATAGCCAGACAGGGCATAGGGACAGCAAAATAACTAGTGTTCAAAATGCCGCTGAAGCAGCAAAACCATGAGTCGTGAGAGCTCTGGGTGTTGCCACAAATGCTTCCTGCAGAATCCTGGGTCTTAAATTAAAGTGCACTACTAAAAAAATAAAAAAGTGTTCTCTCCATGGTCTAACAAGAGGACCAGGGTGACAATTATATTGGGTTGGATCAAGACTTGACCTTCAGTGAACACAAGAGATTTTCCTGTTCACAAAAGGAATCGAGATCCAGAGGGAAATTATTTAATTGCACACTGAAATGGAGAATGCCTTAATGTATATTACTAAAGGTTTAACTGGAAATTATTTGGATGTATTGTTGATTGTTTTTCTATATGTTTTTTGGAGAAGTTCCAGATAGTAAAGCTTTAAACGATACTTCTGGACAATGTTTTATCTCAAGAGAAGTCAGTTTTTATGCATCCAATTGCTTCAAGTTGCACAATATTAATACAGTCATACTTCGGGTTAAGTATGCTTCAGATTAAGTACTCCCTGGACCCGGAAGTGTTTACTTCCGGGTTCTGGTGTGCGTGCATGCGCAGAAGCGTTATGCACGCTTCGTGCGTGTGCAGAAGCATTATGCACACTTCGTGCTTGTGCAGAAGTGCTCTACCTGCACTTCGCACACACACGCTAACACCGCTCGTGTTAAGTGCTTTTCGGGGTGCGAATGGCACCCCGGAACCAATTAAGTACTTAACCCGAGGTACCACTGTAAATGTTATTTTTTTCATCTACAATACTGTCTTATTTATTTTATAGTACAGTGCATTGATTATTGCCATCATTTTATGGATCAATGGTCTCATTAGACAGTAAAATTCGTGTTAAATTGCTGTTTTAGGGGGTGCTTTTCATCATCTGGAATGGATAAATCCACTTTCCATTACTTTCAATGGGAAAGTTCGCTTCAGGTTAAGTACAGACTTCTGGAACCAATTAAGTACTTAACCTGAGGTACCACTTTGGTGAGTGAGACTTTCCAGAGAGCTCTCCCTGCTCTCCTGCCTGGCGCCCCCCCCCCATTTGCCGCCAGGTGCTGGGCATCCCTTGCACTCCCGGGTAAAGACGGCCCTGGACAGGAGCTCCAATGTGCACACAATCTTCTCTTTCCTTTCAGCTTTGTGGCCCTGTATGAAGGTTATTTTTTTCCTGCTAATTACAGTATTAGCTAGTCTTCACTACTATCAAAACAGATTTTTTTTGTGGGACGTTGGAGAGGGTTAAAAATAGAGCAAAGAGACAAACAATAAAAGTAGGCCTTAAAGTATAGTCATTAGGAGGTGAAAATGTAATATCTGTGAAGTGGAATTCCTTCCAATATTGCTTTCATTTGCTGGCCTGTCATAGGTGTAAACTAATGAGGAGATTGGTTGCCAAGATGTTTGCATGATGAATATCAAGGTCATTTTTCTTACTGAGGTAGATATTGCCTATATCTTCTTACTGTTAAATAATGCAAATCGCCTGTGAAAATGTACTGCTTGCTGAGAAACACTTGCCATTTATTTCTGCCTTTTTATCAATGGTCTTAAATACTTCCTATAATTATTGTCCATTTGAAAAAGATTTAATCTCTGTGACTTGGAGTGCATGCAATAATTTAAGGTTTAGATAGTGCATGACAGAACAGGAAGTAAACATGCATCTGGTATTGTATTTAAAAATAATCTCCAGCAGACATGTGGAACCTATCCAAATTCATGTTGATTTGTTCTTTTTTCTTTTGTATTCTCTGGAGTAAAGCGACATTTACAATATAGTGATTTACTCTGCATATAATGATACACCAAGCCACTATTCCTTGAAGATAATTTGAAGTTTCAAGATGTGAGAGTAAGAAAATAACTACCAGAGCTGGTCAAAATGTTATTTTCATTGAGAACTACATTTCAAGGGAAAAAAAGGAGTTGTTTGTTGTTGTTTTCGCCCCATCATAAATGTAAGAAATATATGATTAATACAGTACATTCTTATCCATGTTCTGGCAGATTTTCTTGAAATGCTGTTATTTTTCAAAGGGTCAAAAATACCAAGTAATAATGACAATTAAATGCATCCGTGTCCTATCCCTAGATACCGTAGCTACTTATCCCACTAGTGAACTTATTGATCAAATGCTTTGAAGTTGTATCACTGGCTATGCCAGTTTCAGCTAAAATAGGGAAAACAGCAAATTAGGGGATTTGCCTGTGAAGCCAAACAGGATGAGCTAAGGAACATTTTGCACCCCCAACATTTTACATACTAAAGCTTATACGGAAACAAATTATGAGTATGTATGTATATACCAGGTGTATTTACCATTTGCACTGTTCTTTACACATTGTGGAGGTTTTTTTTTAATGGAGCCACCAGAACAGATGACAATGGCATACTTCCAAAAGACATCATTTCTCATCAGAATGAGACATCTGAATAAATATGTTAGTTCATTCATGCCCATTTGATAGCCACAATATTTGGTTGGAATTCAGATTTGGCACTTTGGAACAGAGCAAGATTTGGTCCAATGTGTTTTAGAAGCTTATTCAACTCAGGATCTGAATCCAAATCTGTTTTGGATTAAATTAAACTTCACTCACTATTATGGTGAAAATCAAAATAGCTGAAACTTTTTCTTTTTCTTTTGACAGAATTAAGCCATATTACAGGCAAATAGATCATGGTTTTTTATTCTTATTTACATGATATGATTCAAGGTTATTTTTAAAGACATTATTATAATTTTTTTTAAGTTCTGTAGAATTATGGTTGCAGTTGGGGAGGGGGAGGGGGAGAGGGAATAAAAGGAATCGACTTTCCTCCCTGCTAAGTTAATTTTACATTTTAGATTCCAAACTGAGGAATTATTAATGTTGCCAACATCATTATTTGGCAGTATTGATTTGAGTTTGGTTTATAAAACACATAACTCTTTGTGATAGATATGCTCAATTTATGTGACACACTTCTTTGTTAATGGTACCAAAGATCTGACAACTTTCTCAACATATATATCCATTGCTAAGATTGCAAAATTCTTCTCTCTTTTGCATGGAGAGTACCTTCAGACATATCTTGTTGACATTTAATAGGGCACTCAAGTGTATCTGCACCAAGAAAGCTTCCTTCTATTGTATTGTACGTCCAACATTAAATCCCTCATGGATCTTCAGACTTGCAAAAAGTCACTTTAGCCTGGCTGCTGTTGAAGCAGCAGTGGCCAGGTGGTGCCCCCATGTGATCCACACTGAGATTTTTTATAGTGTTGTTGTTTCATCTGAGAAACTAAAAAAATATATCATTTCACTGCTTGAGCCTATAGTTCAGTCTATTCAGAAATGGGAAAGAATGAGTTATTGAACATTAAGAGATACATTTTCAAGAACACCAAACAAGGACCACTTATAAAACCAGGAGGAGGAGGAGGGGGAGGAGGAGGAGGAGGAGGAGGAGGAGGAGGAGGAGGAGGAGGAGGAGGAGGAGGAGGAGGAGGAGGAGGAGGAACAGTCAAAATAATGTCATGGGAAAGTCAAGTATACGCTCTTCCATGTACTGCTGCTGTTGAGCATCTTGGCATGAACTTTCTGATAAGCAATTTGGTTCAGCTTATAGCTTGGTCGTGAATGTTCTGAAGCTTAAATTATTCCAAGCAATATAGTCATTGATGCTGAGTGGGCAGTGAGATGATGGTAGAGGCAGAGAAAAGTCATGTCAGTGCTGTGAATTCACAGAGATGCCAACTGTCAGAAGCACTCCAGTGCAGGCTGGGCATACCATCGTATTTGCCTATGGAAGATGCTGCTGTTCTGTCACTTTGATAGTGCTGAGCCAGATCTCCAACATCTGATGCTGTGTCATGAGACCCATTGATGAGTCTGTAGAGCAGAGTGGGGTACCTCCAGCTCATGGGCTTATCTTGGCCAACAAGACCACTTTCTCTAAACCATGCTACTTACTTGCCCATGTGTTTAATCCTGCATTGGCTATACCAGTCTATTCCCACCAGGGGACAGGATTGCACAAAATGGGAGCAGGATTTAATCCCTGCTCATCAGCTGTCAAATTTTGCCCATGAAGCCGATCCCGATAAGGATCTGGACTGTGAAGCCATAAAGGTTCCTCTCCCCTGGTGTAGGGTCTCCCATCCTGTCAATTAAACAAAAAAACAAAATCACTGCTCAGCAGCCAAAGCCTCAAGGAGAAGCTCTCAGTGAACCACCATTGAAGATTGAAAGAATGGATGGGGGGAAATACAATAAAATCATCAGGGTCATTTCCCCTTTTGCCACATGATCTGATTGGGTTACTTAGCTTCCCTTTGATAAGATGTAGTGTATATGTACCTCTTTCACCTCAAGCTTCAACTCATACAGTGCACATTCATTTCAAAGAGCCCTCTGCTTTAGAGCCCTCTGCACTGGAGATTAGAGTATGGTATTTGGGGATATGGCAGTCATTGGTTCCTTAATCCCATGATGGCATTAGATTCTAGTCAGCTTTCTTCTTCACATTCTTTCTTGCCTTAAAGGGAATTTCTGACAGGCAGCTGTCCTTTAGGAGCTGCTGGGTACAGCGATGGGTAGTTAAGTTTAGAAAAGTGATACAGCTTTGAGGAAGGGATTGGGCCATGCTTCTCCTTGATATGCCACCCAACGTACAGCCCAGGTTCCATCTCAGTTGAATAATAATAATAATAATAATGAATTTTTATTTATACCCCGCCCTCCCCAGTCAAAACTAGGCTCAGGGCGGCTAACACCAATACAATTACAATAAGACATAAAAGGAAAGAAAACAATTAATTAAAATACAGATTAAAATACAATATTAAAATTTAAAATGCAGCCTCATTTTAAGTAGTTCATAAATCCAAACCATGAGGGAGGAAAACACAGGGGTCAGACTGAATCCAACCCAAAGGCCAGGCGGAACAGCTCTGTCTTGCAGGCCCTGCAGAAAGATGACAAATCCCTCAGGGCCCTGGTCTCCTGTGAAAGAGCGTTCCACCAAGTTGGGGCCAATACTGAAAAGGCCCTGGGCCTAGTTGAGGCCAATCTAGCCATCTTATGGCTCAGGATCTCCAGAATATTGTTGTTTGTGGACCTCAAGGTCCTCCGTGGGGCATACCAGGAGAGGCGGTCCTGTAGGTATGAGGGTTCCAAGCCGCATGTTTGATCTGGAAGTAGTTTAAATGAAATAAACAACTTATAAAGCTGAAATGAGCCAGATGAACACCGACCCATACCATTTCAATTTTTAGTGCATTTTGGATGAACATTGGTTGATTTCACAACTGTAAAATATGCACAGATGTAAGTACTCCCAGACAACTTTCATTCTGAAGTTTTACATTATTTATTTCATATCATATACTCCAATTGGGGACTGACAGCATTGTAGGAAACACATAACAACTATTTGCTTGATGAACCAATCTTGCCATCTATTTATACTTCTATAGTCTGATTCAGACTCACCATAAGTTATTGATGTGCTGCTGTCCGTTTTGTATTGAACTTGATTCTAATTTTATTTATATCATAGAATCATAGAACTGTAGAGTTGGAAAGGGCCACAAGAGTCATTTAGTCCAACCTCCTGCAATCTTTTGTCCAAATTGGGGCTTGAACCAATGACCCTGAGATTAAGAGTCATGTGCTCTACTGATTGAGCTATCTCTTCCTAGTGTGTGTATAAAATCATACTTGTGTCACAGGACCAAATGACTGCTTTATTACTACAGCTTTAACCATGGATAACAAATAGTTACATTTGAGACATTAAGCTGTAATATGTAAGTAGTTATGTGTGCATGAAGTGATTGACTTTAATGGGATCAAGCATCTTTAATTGGGGCTTGACTGTGACCTTCTGCTTCATTGCTTTCAATGGCAGTTATGCAGGAATATCTGCATTGGATCCATTGACTTTGGTGGGATTAAGCAGATGCAGTTTCTAGCAACAGCAGAGCGGGGGTGGGGGGCATGTAGTGCATTTGCAGTGCTCCATCTGCTGTAGCCAACAATGGAAAGCCATGCCCAGAGCTCTCCCTAGGTAGCAGCAACATATGATAATACAGAAGACTGATTCGTATGGTACAAATAGAGAAGTGATCTGCAAAGCACTTCAGCCCTCTGTCCCAACAAATAGGAAGTGCTTTAAAGAGCAGCTTTGAAAATGAAATCCAATTAGACTTTAGTGAATGGAAATACGACATTTGAAGTTATTGATGGCTCACGTTTAATATATGCCCCTGTCGTTGGCAGGCTGCCAGTTCTTCCAACAAAGTTGATTGCTCGTTCCTAAATATAAATGTGTCCCTGAGGCTAAGATTTTCTTGATAAACCCTGTCAAATTTCAAGTTCAGATCAGCTTGGAATACAGATCTTCTCTTGCCCTATCTGTACTCATCAGCTAATTAATTAACCTCCCAGGTAAACTCTGTATTTCTTTAACACTTTGAAGGATCTCATAGTGCAACAGAATTTCAATTCATAATTATGGCAAGATCAAACAGTCCTGGTCAGGGCCGTCTTAAGCTTAAATGGCGCTGTGGTGCAGGGACCCTTGGGCGCTCCCCACCCCCACCCTTTGCACTGCCGTGTTCCCTTCCTGAGCGCTGTGTGTGCCTTCCTCGCCTTCCACCCCGTTTAATGAGGGAGGAGGATCCGAACTTCCTTCCGAGGAAGCCTGGTTTGGATGGGGCTGTTCGGTGCGATGGCAGGGGGAAGCCCTACCGGGGAGGCTGGCAACGAGGCCTCTCGTGCCCCTCCCATACACCAGCCCTTCTTCGCCCTGCTCCCGGGGGCCCTTTGTCCCTTTGCACTACCGTGTTCCCTCCCTGCGGCCTGCACACATTTGCTCAGTACTGTGTGCGCCTTCCTTGCCTGCCGCCCCGTTTAATGAGGGAGGCCGTTGCTCCGCGGCTATTAGCCTCCTCCTCCACTGCCTGACGACAGCCCGCTGATTCCTTGCAGCCAAGGGAGAGGAGGAGGCAGAGGAGGAGGAGGAGCCATAGGGCTTAGTGGCTGGTTGCGGGGACCCCGAGCCCCTGAGAGACCGGCGCCCTGGCGCAATGACCCACTAGGCCCTATGGGAAAGACGCCTCTGGTCCTGGTGTTTTTAAGGTTTGAAAGTTTTCTTCCTTACATTATGTAAGGGTTCAGGCCTATAAGAATTAGCCTGCCTGCCGACACCAAAAGACACAGGTTCTAGCAGGTTCAACAGCCATCCCCATTGTTACTGCTTCTGTTTGCCCCATATGAGAATTGTGAGTGAAAGACCTTATGGGTGAAAGACAGAGGGCCTAAACCTCACCTTCCAGGTTGAAAGGCTGGAGGTCTTGAAGGGTAATGGAGTGGGGAGCAATTTAGTAGCGTATTTAGTAGCATCTTGCATTTGTCTTGGATCATATATATAATCATATATAATCTGCTATCCAGCAAGATCCAAGTTGTCCAATGGACTCTGTTCAGCCTGGTGCTACTGCTGTTGGACATCAGGTCTCTCCATAGTAAAACAGCAACAAAGTATGTTTTGACTGTGGATGACCAGGCCAAGCTGATGTTCATTACAGAGGGCTGGGTGGATAAACTGGGAGGAACTGATCTGACCAAGTGTTTCCACTTGGGTTTTCTGTGCAGCAGCACCAACATACAGTTGGATGTTGAAACTAATCAAGGAGTATTCATAAATGACCTGACTTAAAGAAGTTGACAATACCGGATAGAGGAAGGTCTCACACCTTTATGGTATAGTACAGAGTTTTTTGCCAAATATATTGCTGTTTACCAATCTAGTGGCACCTCATAGTTTCCAGGAATTATATAGGATTGCACTGTCTTTATTGGAAGCACCATTTTAAATTTGTTGGGTACTTGGGGATGGGGTAGGAAGGAGGGTTTCATTTGCTATTCCCTCTTACATTGTATCTGTTGCTTGAAAGAGGTAAGCACAGCAAAACCATTAATAACATTTATGATATCCTCTCCGTGGAATGAATATTATTGATAGAGACAGCCTGACAGTTGACTGAATCTGTGAACCTGTGAGTTGTTCCTTGAGATCACATACAAATCTTCACTCAGGCATGAAGTATTTCAAACAGCTTGCAAGAAATTCAAAGGAAATTGTTTTATGAATTTCGCTTCTCATTAATATTTTATTCAGGCACTTTTGAAGCGTGGGATGAGGAATCTTTGAAAATATTATATGTATACGAGGAGCAATTGCAGGGTAGTTTGAAGATGCAAAACTGTGAGGAAATGAATTTGTAAAAAAAATAAAAAATAAAAACCCCACAAAAACCCCTAACCCTTTTCCCTTGGTTCAGGTGGTTTGATGCATCACCCTCTCCTAATTACAGTGGTGGTTTCTTGGCCACTTAATAACCTGAAAAGGAGACATGGGCAGGGCAAGTAGCTGAGGGTTATAAAAGAAACCAATGAGATTTTTAGAATACTGTTAGTAAACATCACAACACAGTCATTCTGTACTTGCTGTTGAGATATTTTGTATACATGAGGAGAGAGATGAATCTTGAGCAGGACAAAGGGATCGTGATGATGATGTTTAAGCAAACATTCATAGTACAGTGGTACCTCTACTTACGAATAACTCTACTTACGAATGTTTCTACTTACGAGTGGAGCTCCGTCCGCCATCTTGGATGCGGTTTAGATAGGATTTTTTCTACTTACGAATTTTTAGATAGGATTTTTTTCTACTTACGAATTTTTTCTCCCAATGCATTCCTATGGGATTCGACTTACAAATTTTTTCTACTTACAAATGTGTGTTTGGAACGCATTAAATTCGTAAGTAGAGGTACCACTGTATATAAAATAAGGTAACACAGAAAGGTGCTTTTAAAAAATGTCAGAAAGGCAATCAACAGATATAGTTTTGTTGATCTGGAGTTCCCCTTACTTTTCTTCATTACATTGCATAAGAGCATTGGAAGTGCTATTGTCATAGCTGCCAAGTTATCCCTTTTTAAAAGGGAAATTCCATTATGCTGAATAGGCTTCCTCGCGAGAAAAGGGAAAACTTGGCAGCTATGGCTATTGTGCAACTTCCAGTCATTTCATTGGGGTTTGCAGTTGAGATTTTCCCAGCAATTTGAGTCCATATGGTTTGGTGGACCAAAGTTCCACCTTATCCAGGGTCTTCCCTCCAATCCAGAGTCACGCATCACCCAGATGTCTACCAGATTAGCTTGTGCCATTCCATTCAGGCAGTGTGTCAGAAACAGAGGACTGAGCTTTTGGTGAATGCTTACAGAGAAATCTTGTAAATACTGAGAAGATTCCAAATTAAGTCAAGGCTTGCTATCTCATCATTAGCCCCAATCAGAGAACCAGTGCATTGGAAAAAAGTACTGCCATGACAAGAAAGAAAGAAAGAAAGAAAGAAAGAAAGAAAGAAAGAAGGGAAGGGAAACGAAACTGGGAAATACAAGCAAGTGAGATGTCATATACTCCTGGAGAAAAGTAATTACTGTTAATCTTTGACGTGTCTTCATTTTCCTGCTTGTCGCTACATTTTCTGTGAATCCTTTAGTATTTCTCACAATAGTTTTTGTTATGTACACACATATGCAATCTAAAATTAAGTACTGTAGTTAATTGTATGTATTTATAGGAAGATAATGTATGTTGTTTATATGAGAATGATGTTCACTTGCTTGAATGTTGGAGGTGTAAGTAGCATTTGAGGGCATCTGAAATGTTCTATCTCTCGCCACTCCAAGTCCCTAATTTGAATATTTTTTTTCATGGTTGTTTGATATCACCGTGAGAGAATGAAACTAAAAACTCAAGGCAACCCTTCCTGGACTTGTTCCATAGGCAACCCAGCCAATCAGTTCCTCAGTTTCTCACACTTTAACTTAGTTCCATGGCTGAACACTTAGTGTCCTTTTGACGCGATCCCAGAATAATTTTCAAAAAGGGAGTGCTTTTCACCGCCGCTGAAAACATTCGCCCCCAAACCCTATGCCCCCAATAGCAACACCTCCATCTCAACTCAATGCTAAATGTTATCATTTCTGCTGCTGAGAAGAAAAGAACTGTATGTCGCTGTGTGGACTGCTGACAAGTCAAGAACCCCTTGCCATTGCACTTCCAGTTGCACCCTGTCGAAAGTTGTTGGCACTTCGCAAGCTTCCATTTTGGCTCAGATGACAGGCAGAACTCATTTGAGTCACAACAAAACATTTCCCCGACTGGCGGGCTTCACTGGGGCAGGTGACAGGAAATAATTAACACTCTCTCATTCTCTAACACATATACACACGCTCTCTCCCCCCTCCCCTCTTCCCCTTTCCCAGCCCCACGCCTCATGCTTTAATTAATTAATATTGCTTCTTAAAATAAGAAGTTGTTTACTTCAGCAAGCTGATTGCTGCTCACAAAAAACATCTGAGACACGGCTGTGCCCAAGGGATTGCATTAACTTCATTGTTTATTATAACAACAAACAAAGAGCTGCAAAAGCTCATCTTGCCATCAGGCATCCTGACAATCTGCCAGTTTAGTCACCAATAATAATGAGACTGGCACAAGCAATAAGCTCAGCACTAATCTAATGAGGGCCTGTTTCAATTGCCCATTGATATTACTGCAGCTGCTAAGCACCCGGTGCTCAGGACATGCAAACAAGAGGCATGTCTCCAATCAGCCGGGAGATAATTATCTTCCCAATATGTCCTTCCTCATGCACCGAAGCGGGGCTGCCTTTATTCCCTCATCCTCAGAGAGTTCATGCCGGCAGAGCCCCTCTAGTCAACCATGTACAACTGATGGGATCATCTCCTCCATGATGAGCCTGAGAAGTTTCAATTAGGGTCTTCAAGCAAGCACCCATGCAGATGGGCACATACGTGTGATTTACAGACCCACGCTTACCGAGATCATGTGATATTACTTCCTTCACTTTGTTCCCGCAGTGAATACAATTAGGAACCGATGGGCAAATGACATGATTCCACTGCTAATGAACTTCCCTACTGAGGACAAGTACAGTGCATTACCCTTTTGTACTTCAGATTCTTAATTGTCACTTTTTTACCCTCAGCATGATTATTATACATGCAAACTTTTAAACTTTTTTTTTTTTTAGGAACTAAGCTATCATGTGTAGAATTAACTGTTTCTGCTCAAAAGAATACAGTAAGTTATTGAGAAGGCAATGCAAGTGCAATCTGATTTCCAAGAAAAAGGCAAAAGTATGTTTGCAATTACAGTTCTCAAAGTCTCTGCTTCTGTTATCCTCTTTTTGCAACCATACCTGTAGCTGCACAGAAGCAACTTATAGGAAAGCTTGTGTGTGTGTGTGTGTGTGTGCGTGCGTGCTGTGTGTGTGCTGTGGTTATGCACAAGTGTGAGAAAATGCACATGCGATGAATTAAGTAAGCTTCCTGAGAAGCTCGGTTCCCCCCTAAAAAAGAAAGAAATCACCCAAGAGCATCACTGAGATTAAGTAAGTAGGCAGTGTCTGTTGGTATCTCAGAAGCTTGAAGAGATTGCTAAATCAATTTCTAGCATTCAGAAGGTAGGACACCAATACGATTGACCTTTATGGTAGCTAACAGAGCACCCTCCAAATGTTGTTGGAAGACATCTCCTATCATTTCCTTGTCATTGGCTATTCCCCATGGGGCTAATGAGAGTCCAACAGCCCTTGGAGGGCACCATGTCAGCTACTCCTGCACTATGGTATCAATTAGCACATGATGGCCACTTGCAATCTGTGAGGTGCCATCTTTCCCCTTCAATTGCCAATCGCATTATAATTTGTTGTTTATATAGTGCCAACAATGTACAGAGCACTCTACACAGAAAAGGCTTCACGGGTCCCTATTTCAAGGATCTCAGAATCTAAAATAGACATGCAAAAAGAAGAAAGGAGAGAATGGAAGCAGGGATAAACAGAGGAATAATTTTAATTACACACACTTTGGCTTAGTTCCAGTGTGGTATTGGGAGAAACTGGAGAGATTTCCATTGCATTCCCAAGAATGGCTGGAATAAGGTAAGGTAATATCTAATATGCTGCCCTCAAACATTTTAGCTTAGCACCACAACCCAAAGTGAAAATGTCTCAGTTAAATACATTGATAGATGTATCCTTAAAGATTTGCTGTTAGTAGCCCAAATTGTTCTGGTAAAGTAAATCCCACAGAGTCCTTCCAACCTCCAGTATATAGACTGGCTAAGGAAATCCTGCCTACTTTAATTCATACGAGTGTAGGAAGCTCTAGAGCTAATGCTTTTATAGCAAATCGGTGTCTTATGTATTGATTTGCAAAACCTGTGGTGTAAAAAGATGGCAATAAATTACCATTCATGAATTTTATCTTCTGTATATAAAACCTAAAACAGCATTTCCTTTAAAATGATTGGAAAACACCGTAAATGCTTAGAATTGAGGGCAATTTACAAGACAGAACAAGTGGGGTCTGCAACAACATAATGCAGTATGGAATGCAGTATAAAATTCCAACTAGCTCTGTGCACTTTTCCAGGAAAGTCTACAGGAAGTCTATTTCATTCCCCTGCTACCCAGTTTTCCTCCCTTCCCCCCACAACAGCCATGCCCATTGAGCATGTTCAGTCCTTATTGAGGTTTTTTTTGTATTTCCCCTCTTAGTAGTATTTTAATTTTTCTCTCGCCCCACCCTCCCCCACCCTCTGCTAAACAACTGGAAGAACTTTCTGACAGTAAAAGCCAGGCATCCCCAAACTTCGGCCCTCCAGATGTTTTGGCCTACAATTCCCATCATCCCTGACCACTGGTCCTGTTAGCTAGGGATCATGGGAGTTGTAGGCCCAAACATCTGGAGGGCCGCAGTTTGGGGGTGCCTGGTAAAAGCTGTTCAACAGTGGAATGGACTCGATAGTGAGGTGGTAGACTCTCCTTCATTGAAGTTTTTTTAAAACGGAGGTTGGAGGGCCATCAGTCATCAGTCACCCAGCTGAGATTCATGCTGTTGGAGTAGATGACTCCCGGGGTCCCTTTCAACTCTACAATTCTATGATTCTATGAAGGCACATGCAAATCAGCTATCCTGGCTCCCATTTGATGAAGAACTTGAACTCAGGTTGGGGTTTCTACCAAAAATTTAAACGCACAGATCAGTTTGACACATAGGCAAAATGCAGTTCAAAAGCACAACTACAGTTCCCCTCAAAGTTCAGGCGCTTAACTCCCTTTGGCTTTAATCTAAGGATCTAAGCCACCAAACTGTGTGCAAGTTGGTGGCATGTTGAGCTATCTTTACTGTGCCCCCTAGCCGATGTTCTGATTGCTAATTGCTACAGAAATAGTGGGATAAAGGAATACACTTTCAACAGGTTCAAAATGCTGCTGATGTTTTATGAGGCCAAAAATAAAAGTCTTTTATAGGCAATCAAGAAAGGTCTATTTTTTTCTCGACACGAGAATTTCTTCAATTAAAAAGGGCCAGGTGGGACCAGGAAGCAGACTTGAAATTAGATGAATTCAGGGAGAATAATAATCTCTACCATCTTGGCACTCGGCCAAGATAGTGAACATATTAAGATTCATGTTGAAATTGTCCCCAAATCTCCTAAAAACTGATTAAGCTGTCACTCCTGTGGAAAACCCCGGTAGTGGTCAGGGCTTCCAGCAAGACATAATTGTGAAAGAATTGGGGTGGGCTGTACATGTTACTTTATTCATACCTTTAAGCGTGCTTGAAAAAGCCACTTTGAAACTGAATTAATAGCAGCCTTGATCCAGAGTGTGCTCCCAATATAGATTTGCATCAGTTCCCTGTTGAATCACTCTCTCCCCTGCCCCACAACTATTTATCCGTATAGTAGTTGCCCGCATTTTAAAAAGAAAAAGCATCTTCAAGAACAAACAGTTGTGTATGTGTGCTGTTTGTTTGTTTGTTTGTTTGTTTGAAAACTGACATGAGACTCCTGCTTTGGATTGTATCTAGGTACAGGCCGCATGGCCACTTTTTATTCAAAACAAAGGTGTACAATTTAAGTGTCCAAGGAAGGAAGGAAGGAAGGAAGGAAGGAAGGAAGGAAGGAAGGAAGGAAGGAAGGAAGGAAGGAAGGAAGGAAGGAAGGAAGGAATACTGTGATATGCACTTTGGCCCTTGCAGGATGGAAGGTTAGGTATGTTGCCAGCTGAGCTGTTTGTTTGTTTGTTTGTTTGTTTGTTTGTTTGCTGTTGTGTGTGCTTTGTCATATTGTTCACATGTGCAATAATGCATCACACACATGAGAAGTTTTCATCTGGCTGTAGTGAATTCATTAGGTTACTTTTATCAGGAGCAAATCCCTCATTTGCCTTCTTTTGTATCTCAGTGTACAGAAATTATTCAGTCAGATCTGGGTAATGCTTCACAAAACAGATCTTTTGCAGAACTGCTACTGGCAGTATTGCAGCCTTAGTTCTAATCTGCATGTTGAAAAGAGCATAATTCAACATACACCCCAAAGTGTGTGCTCAGTTTGGGGATGGGCAACTCTGTAAATATTTATGCGCACTTCAGTTTACACAGTTTTGTACCCATTACTTGGCTGGAGAAATGCATTACAAAATTCAGGTACGTGTAAATCCCAAAGGATGGCTGTGTTTTGGTTTGCAAAAGTGTGAGTTAGGTGGGTTCACCTTAAAATGTGAACTGAATCAAATTTCTCCCCATTCCTACCACAGGTATATTTTAAAGGCACCCTTAGATATTTACGGTTTATCAACCGCTTCTTCTCAGATGGAAAATGCTCCCTGTGAATTCTCAGAAGTACCTTTTTATCAGATGCCACACTCAGTGCCACTCAGCAGGGCAGGGATGGATGGAACTGTATAGAGCAATACAATGTATGGAGTACTCAGATGTACAGAAGAAAGCCCAGAGGCAGCCATGCTTTGTGTGTGTGTGTGTGTGTGTGTGTGTGTGTGTGTGTTGGCCAGCTGACTGACTGCCGAGCAACTGAGCAACCAAGCAGCTTTTTAATGTGACTTACAGCTCAGACTAAAGTGCACCAGCAGGCCCTGGGGTTTAGAAAGGAGGATGTGAGAAAAGATTGATTCCTCCTGTTCAGCTGCTTCTTTGGATAGAAGGCATCTGCCGGTGGGTTTCTGCTTGCTGAATTGAACCCCTGTCTCTTTAAGCATCTGTCCTGGTGGCATGGTGAATAAGGAGCTGGCGCCTGACTCCTATAACTCACAGTCCAAACCCTGTGGTGCTTGATGTTGGATCCCTTTTTTAAAAAGTAAATATGCTTCCTTTTTGGTCAGGAAATGTACCTTGGTTTTTGAACAGAATGCATTCCAGAAGTCTGTTTGACTTCCGAAACGTTTGGAAACCAAGGCATGGCTTCCGATTGGCTGCAGGAGTGTCCTGCAGCCAATCAGAAGCTGCAGAAGCCACGCGGATGTTCAGCTTCCGAGGCAAAGTTCGCAAACCAGAACACCTACTTCCAGGTTTGCAGCGTTCGAGTTCCAAGTTGTTCATGTACTAAGCTGTTTGAAAACCAAGGAATGACTGTACTCTGCCTATGAACAAACTTGACACCATAGATATGATATGAATTATGGTGAGCACAATGTGAAACTTGATCCCCCTCCAACACACACCAAGCAATTAGCAGGTGCAGGAGAATGGATTTTGACTGTGACTGTGGAGGATATAATTACCCCCTCTCCAGGAACCCAATCTGGATCTATTCCCCCCACAAACACTTACAATTCAATGTTAAAAAGTCATTCCCAAAATTGTGGATTACATTGCATCTACCAGTAGTTTGGCAGTCAGTTGTCTAGTTAAGGCAAACAGAGTTATTTCACATTTCTCAAATGCAGTGTAGAAATGCTTGTGGCAACAACTCTATATTGAATTATCTTTGTTTTTTCAGTCCAGCAGCAAAAGACCAGCTGAGCCATTGCTGTACAGGCACTACGTAGGCAGCATGATTCAGGTGGACATAGTTAATAAATTGTGAGTAGAGGGTGAAAGAGAGAGAATTGTGAGTTTAGATCCAGGTTAACTACTCTGGGATTGTTGTTGCTGGTTTTTTTTTAAACCATTCTAAGTTATACATAAACTTTTCAGTCTGTAGCTTTCCCACCCTGTCATAATTTTATCATACCATTTGAAATCATGATGTCTGCCATCTGTGCTGGGGATGGCTTAGCAATGAGCTTTGCAAACCTGTTAGCTCCCTAGATAACAAGAGCAGCTCTTGCCAAAGGTCTCACTTCCCAAAAAAAATTCCCCTTTCCCATGCCTGTCATCAGCTGCCCTCTTGGTATCTCAGCTCCATCTAGGAACTCCCTTTAGAACTGTCATCCGTCCTGCTCCATCAGCTGAGTGACAGGGCCTTCTGCCCACCAATGCCCAAGATTCCACCTCCTCTTCCCCTCTTGAGTCCAAAGTGTGACACCTGCAGAGCACAGTTGAGCCCTCCTCTCATCAGTCCTCAGAACATGTCCCCAATGTGTCACCAGAAATCTCCCTCTCCCCCCCCCAACACAAACACATGCACATAGGGTATGAAAAAGTATGACTTTTAAAAGTTTGCTGTAGTTCCTACTGTTTTTCTTAACTGGTTAGCATTGCTTCTGTTTAAAAGAAGTAATCATTTCAGGATCGTGATCCTAATAAAACCCAAGAGTAACCTCTGAAAAAGGAACATTCATCTTGCCAAAATGGTCATTTTCAGAGATGTGCAGTTTTAATATACTTATTTCCTAGGAGGGCCTCTGAAAGTCTCTCCACCCAGAGTATCACCTCAGATTTGGGAGTTCAGAATTTCCTGGATTGTTTCTGAAGTGAAGCCAGTGCATTAGAAAATCTCTCTTGTGCCATTTTTATTTTAGAATTTCTTACAGTACTTATGCAATACGCTGATGTGTTTGGCTAGTTCAGTTCACACCTCTCGTACCACTACATCAATGATGTGCACAGACACATTGATACTAGTACAAAAAAAAGTGGAATACACATATTACCTCATACAATTTCAGGAGGTGCTGGGGGACGTGAAGGGCATGTGGGTGAGGCTGGCCAAAATTGGCCTTTGCAGCTCAAATGGGAAAGCCTAGGGGGCCAAGACTTGCCTACAGCACAGAGGTTCCCCACTCCTGAATTCGACTCTGGGCATGAGTGAAATCCAGTCATCCATGGATCAAAAACTGTTTTTGAGTCCCAAAATCTTTCTGTTCATAGAGAAATTGGTTTTTAAGTTAGTACAGGTGATTGGGAACAAAGATGATAAGTCAACATGCAATCATGCCACTTGCCACTCATGGTAGAATGGTTTTAGCTGGCATGCCAAATTGTGATCTGACTTACGATGCGTGGTTGCACAGTTTGTAATAAGCTAAGTTACAGCATTCACAAACAATGGGGTGGAGTGTAAATTGGTCCAGAATGTCGGCTAGTGATAGCTTCACCTCAACTCAGGTTGTAGGCTTTCAAAATTCATTCACGCTTGTCTCCAAATGTATCCAAGTGGCTGATATTGACATTAAAGCTCTTTGTAAACTAATCTTGCAGTAGTGAAGTGACAGGCTTAGGGAAATGCCAGGTAGATGAGAATTCATTCTGATTTCTCATATTTTGCTTCATGAAGAAGTAGGAATTTAACCATGTCCAACTGTAAATAATTTACTGCCCAATGAAATTCCCCCTGTAAAACTGATGGCATTTGATATTGCAGCATTGTGGATTATGCTTTTATCCTATTCCATCTTTGTGATATAAGATGCAAATCCTATTTTCTGAGTATTGAAATGCCCATTGTTTGAAAGCATATAGCAAATTGCTCATGAAGAGAGAAATCATTCTCAACATTGTAGATTATTTTATTCTCTTAATACCATGCCCGGTAAACAAAATACTCATTTTCATATAAGACAAAGATGGGGAAAGGGATATATAATTTGACAGTCAGCACCTTAGATTTAGTCTAAATGAAGATATGAAGTACTTTCCAGGAACAATGTCTACCAGAGAAATCATTAAACAAAATGTGACCTTCAGGAAAGCATTTACTGTACCAGTGGAGTGCTCCTGTTCATGATTTCTGGCAGCCAGCCCTTCCCTTTTTTGAAATGTGCCATTCCATCCCTGCCCCCATAAAGTCACACAGCTCTAAGTGGCTGCTGATCATTCTTAGTGCTTATTGGGCTCTTTATAGGTCCCCTCCCCTTGAGGATTGTCCCCTATACATTTTTGTATACTTCTGCAGACATGGGAGATCACAGCTCTCCTGGCTTCCCAATACAGCAGCACCCTGGCACTTACCAAGAGTGAAAGTGAGGGTTGAGGCATGAGATGCTTGGTGCACATGGCAGTGGAGCCAATCCAATGATCCTGCCACCACACGCCACACTACACCAAGCTTCACATACCTTCCCCCTACCAGTAAGCACCAGTGTTGGGAAGCCAAGGGGGCACTACGGGCTCACCCTACTCCCTCACCAGGCACTACCAGGCACTACCGGGCAACACTTGGGTGACTCTGGATTTAAAGGTATGTCCACAATCAAAACATGGTGGTCTTGTCAGTGCTGTAGCTTGGAATCAAAGCTGCCCTTGTGTAAATGGAAGGAAGGCTTCATTGGTTGTTCACACTAGAAGAGGGTCATTAGAAGGAGGAGGGAGGAAAGTTTCTCTCCTCCATCAGTGATTGGCTCCATGAGTTCCATCTTCCAATTACACGATCTCTGAGTCCAACTTAATGTAATATTTGTTATTATTATTATTATTGTTATTATCAGGGGGAAGTGCTCTAGGAAAAAAAATCATTTATTTTCAGAGTTGGTCTATTTCAGAATGATAGATAAGAAAACTCTGGGTCATGTTATCACTTTTCACAGTCACTTCATATGATCTCTGTGTTGTGTGTGTATTCTGTGCTCCTCTTTAGAACATGATGAAGGAGCCACCTGCATGTGGGGTCAGATTCAGCATTTTGGATTGAGTTCATATAAATTTATGTTGCTGCTGTTATTACTTCAAAGTTTATTAGCAGTTTATCAGCACTCAACATTCTGTGCATTCTAAATGGCTAATAATTCTCCATAAGTGTCAAGTGAGGCAGAGAGTGGGCTACACAACAGATTTGATTTTTTTTTAATCCCCTGTAGGTGATGCAGAAAAAGAGGTTCTTGGTTAAAACATTTACAGTGTTTTCAAAAGAGAGGAGAAAAGATGGTACGAATGTATCGGCATAATGAAGGGCTCACCCATCACATCATGTTGTTGTTTAGTCGTTTAGTCATGTCCGACTCTTCGTGACCCCATGGACCATAGCACGCCAGGCACTCCTGTCTTGCACTGCCTCCCGCAGTTTGGTCAAACTCATGTTCGTAGCTTCGAGAACACTGTCCAACCATCTTGTCCTCTGTCGTCCCCTTCTCCTAGTGCCCTCAATCTTTCCCAACATCAGGGTCTTTTCCAAGGATTCTTCTCTTCTCATGAGGTGGCCAAAGTATTGGAGCCTCAGCTTCACGATCTGTCCTTCCAGGGAGCACTCAGGGCTGATTTCCTTCAGAATGGATAGGTTTGATCTTCTAGCAGTCCATGGGACTCTCAAGAGTCTCCTCCAGCACCATAATTCAAAAGCATCAATTCTTCGGCGATCAGCCTTCTTTATGGTCCAGCTCTCACTTCCATACATCACTACTGGGAAAACCATAGCTTTAACTATACGGACCTTTGTCGGCAAGGTGATGTCTCTGCTTTTTAAGATGCTGTCTAGGTTTGTCATTGCTTTTCTCCCAAGAAGCAGGCGTCTTTTAATTTCGTGACTGCTGTCACCATCTGCAGTGATCAAGGAGCCCAAGAAAGTAAAATCTCTCACTGCCTCCATTTCTTCCCCTTCTATTTGCCAGGAGGTGATGGGACCAGTGGCCATGATCTTGGTTTTTTTGATGTTGAGCTTCAGACCATATTTTGTGTTCTCCTCTTTCACCCTCATTAAAAGGTTCTTTAATTCCTCCTCACTTTCTGCCATCAAGGTTGTGTCATCTGCATATCTGAGGTTGTTGATATTTCTTCCGGCAATCTTAATTCCGGCTTGGGATTCATCTAGTCCAGCCTTTCGCATGATGAATTCTGCATATAAGTTAAATAAGCAGGGAGACAATATACAACCTTGTCGTACTCCTTTCCCAATTTTGAACCAATCAGTTGTTCCATATCCAGTTCTAACTGTAGCTTCTTGTCCCACATAGAGATTTCTCAGGAGACAGATGAGGTGATCAGGCACTCCCATTTCTTTAAGAACTTGCCATAGTTTGCTGTGGTCGACACAGTCAAAGGCTTTTGCATAGTCAATGAAGCAGAAGTAGACGTTTTTCTGGAACTCTCTAGCTTTCTCCATAATCCAGCACGTTTGCTATTTGGTCTCTGGTTCCTCTGCCCTTTCGAAATCCAGCTTGCACTTCTGGGAGTTCTCGATCCACATACTGCCTAAGCCTGCCTTGTAGAATTTTAAGCATAACCTTGCTAGCGTGTGAAATGAGCGCAATTGTGCGGTAGTTGGAGCATTCTTTGGCACTGCCCTTCTTTGGAATTGGGATGTAGACTGATCTTCTCCAATCCTCTGGCCATTGCTGAGTTTTCCAAACTTGCTGGCATATCATTTCCATCACATCATTTCCCTCCCCAAATACATCATTTCCCTCCCCAAATACAAGATGGAAAGTCTCCACAGATATGTCTATGAAACACATATTTTCTTGGTAAAAATAAAATAAAATGCCACATAAGTGACTTTTACACCGCCACTTCTCCCTCCCCACCGCCTCGCACAGAGCAGGCATAGGACGGGGGTTCGGATAGTTGCAGCGCAGCGCTTCTCCGAACCCCTGGCCCTGTGCCTTTCTCCGCTGCCCGCCCGCCTCACTCGAATATAAGCCGAGGGCATCTTTTCCAGCAAATTTTTGGTGCTGAAAAAGTAGGCTTATACTCGAGTATATATATTCCCACATGACATCTGCTGTGGCCCTTTGCGACTGCAGCAATCCTCTACAAAAAGAAAAAAAAGAAATACGTATATTGGAAAGTGCTTTCCATGTAAGCTGCCCTCCCCTACAAAACTGATTTTAACCTCACCGATTGGCAAAAATAATTTTACCTAGACAGCCCCCAGTTAATGTGATTTCACATCAGTTGGCAGCCTGCTCCATTAAGCATTGCAGTTCTTCTTATGAAGATGTTCTCTTTTCTTTTCACATAAATATAATATACTGGGCTGTAGCTTAGTATAAACCTATTAATTTCTCTCACTGGGAACAGAACAAGAATAATTGGTCCCTGTCCTTCTCAAGGTCCCTCAGCATCTTTTGTTATGAATTATATCTCCCCATAGCATTGCTTCTCTCCAAATTATTTCTTATGTGCCTTGTTTTCTAAATGTTTAATCATTCTTATACTCTGAACTTCCCCCAGTTTGTATGTCTTTTTTTTAAAAAAAAAGTTCGGGCCCCAGTCAGAATATCAGCGTCCAGCCAACATTTAAGAAGCATGCAGCCTTAAGAAGAATAGTTAGCTTACTTGTTTTAGATTTATTGCTCTTAACACAATATAATACATCAAGGCATTCACATTTTTCATGGTGAAAGTGCCACAAGCATGACTTAAACGCAATACATCATCTATAGAATTCTCAGCCCTTTATCAATCTGTGATTTATTCAAAATGTTTCCTGTTATCTCCTACTATGTGTTGTATTACTGTTTCCCACGTGAATCAAAACAAAGCTGTGAATTAAATTAAATGTTGTTCCATTTCTTTCATCCTGCTTAGTCATTTTAAATATGACTTCCCCAGATTCCTTTTGGCTGTGTGAATCAGGCTGTGCGATGAGTCAAGCCCCCACTTTTGTCCCGAAGATCAATTGTGCAAGGAACATCCAGTTCTTACATAACATAATTCACCTATCACATGTAAGTGTATTTCAATCAGGAAATAAATATTATGGATTCTTTTTTCACAAAAAGAACAACCCTTATCTCTTCAGCTTGAAACTGGTATATTTCCATCACCGAACGCTGCTGGCACCATTCTTCTCTCAACTGCCATAGCAAAGTCAGATTTATTGTTCATCAGAAAAAGTGTTTTGCTTCCCTTCTAGTTCTGAAACAAACACTGGTTTTGGACAATGACAGCTCCCTTTCTCAAGCTCTGGGAGGAAGACCTTTCATTGCCTACAGACAGCCACCCAATCTTAAACAACTTCTCACCCACAATAATACAACCACCAGACTTAACATGGACACTGGTACCAGAGCCTGCAATAAACCCAGATGCCAACTTTGCTGCCACATACACCTGGACAACATCATTACTGGCCCCAACAACATCCAACATACCATCTCAGGATTATTTAATTGCTCATCTTCTAACATTGTGTATGCCATCAAATGCCAACAGTGCCCTTCAGCTCTCTATATTGGACAAACAGGCCAAACCCTACGCCAAAGGATAAATGGACATAAATCTGACATCAGGAACCAGAAGACAGAAAAACCAGTAGGAGAACACTTCAATCTCCCAGGACATTCTATACAAGATCTCAAAGTAGCTGTCTTACTACAAAAGAATTTCAGAAATAGACTGGAAAGAGAAGTTGCTGAATTACAACTTATCACCAAGCTCAAAACCATGGAGGGACCTGGTTTGAACAGAGATATCAGTTTCTTATCTCATTATACATGATAAGCGATCTTCAGCCATCTCAACCCTTGCTTTTTCATGCAAAACCATTTGCAGTCGTTTTCGGTCATCAACAGCTATCAGTCAGTCAATCACCCACTTCCACCACCCTTCTGAGTGATCCCCCCTCCCCTCCCCATCCCCACCCCCTCCCCACCCCTTCTCTACATAAGTGCCTGGGGACTCCTATTTCACTGTATCTGAAGAAGTGTGCATGCACACGAAAGCTCATACCAAAATAAAAACTTAGTTGGTCTTTAAGGTGCTACTGAAGGAATTTTTTTATTAAACACTGGTTTGTTTGTTTGTTTGTTTTTGTTTGTTTGTTTGTTTTTTAAAAGAGTTTCTCAACTGCTCAACTGCAGAGTTATTTTCTGAAATGTACACATTGTGGCTAAGAGGAAGCAATCACTTCAATCTACTTGACCTCAGGGTGGAGAGCAGTTCCTTGCAAGGGTGTTGACTTGGGTCTTTGCCAATCAGGGCTATGACTTGCTATCAGCGGACCTAATTTACACATTTAATGCATTCAGCGCCTATCTTCCCTGGTGTGGCATGTAAAGGACAATCCTGGCCTTAATGGCTGGTAGCCCTCAGGCTACTCCCATTAATAGTGTGTATTAGGTTTGTGCATTATCCCCCCCCCCCCGTATCTGCATCTGCAATTCAAAAGTTCCCATTGGTTTCTGAGTCGCTCTGTGCCCCCTCTGATCTGATCTGTGTTTTGGGTTCTAAGCAGTTCCCCATTCACTATAACAGGGAATTTAAAACAGCTCTAACTTTCTCTGCTTTTGGCCAAAGTGGATGATATTTATGACTACAGTACTACTAAAATTTACATTCCACCCTTCTTCCCAGGATGACAAACACATATACAAAAATTAGTGTGTGTGTTTTTTTGTGTGTGTGTGTGTGTAATTGAAACATATTTCAAATATTAAAAATTTAAACAATAAAAGGGTTCACTTTTTTATAATCTTTTATAAGGAGGAAGAATGTTGTTCCTTTCTTATTTTACAATACAGTCATACCTCAGTTTAAGTATGCCTCGGAATGAGTATTTTCAGTTTAAGTACTCCGCAGACCCGTCTGGAATGGATTAATCCACTTTCCATTACTTTCAAGGGGAAAGTTTGCTTCAGGTTAAGTACAGACTTCTGGAACCAACCATACCTTGTAAACCGAGAGATGGCTGAGTGGTGTCTCTTCTTGCTTATATATTTATTTTAAAAATGCAGGTTCACACTGGCCTTTCTTTCTTCCGATTGTTTTTGTTCCCTGGTACGGCTTGCAGGCATTTACAAAACACTGCTTGTGGAGTTTTTAAGGGCTATGAAACTGTTGCTTTTCTCTCTCTCTCTCTCTCTCTCTCTCTCTCTCTCTCTCTCTCTCTCTCTCTCTCTCTCTCTCTCTCATCCTCCAGCACTGTGCTTTAACAAAGAAATAAGAACAAAGAATTCTTCAGTGGTGTGCAGGCAACTTTTAGGACAGCCTCGCTTCTTGAAAAGTCCACAGACCTAGCAAAACATAGATATATAGGCAAATATATATAGATATATAGGTAGTGAATAGAACAGAAAAAAGTGACAGAGCAACATGAAGCTTTGGTGGGGCAATGCAACTCAGGGGTTACTGACATTGTGCTTTCACTTGGGAGTGGGGAGATCTCTGGATGGCTCTGGAAAAATAAATATATTTATTGAGCACTCCTTTTGATTTGTTTGCATTCATCTCGATTCCCTTTTTGGGTGTTTACACATCTTCTTGTTAATCATTCTTCATCCCACTCTTTTCAATGCATTTCTCCATCACTTTCCCAGCTACGAAAGTTCCTTTTTTTTTAAAAAAGTAAGAGGAAGGTCTTCTAAACAGATTTTTTTTAAAAAAAGAAGAAAAGAAAACAGAGGGGCATGATTGCCACTTGTGTCAAATCCTTCCCAAATAACCATCTGGAAGAAAATTGTGTTTGTTAAAATGTGAAAGAGGTGTGATGGCATTTTCAATGCAGGTATTATAGTTTCACCAGGGCTGGTATCTCATGTGAGTGACAGAGAGGGGCTTCTCCCCCTTTATTGTGATGAGCAAAATGCCTTGGACATATTAAAACTGTAAAATTCAATTTCCCCTAGATGGCTAGCAATTTGGAAGCTCTGAGCTGTTTAGCTCCCAAATAAGGACAGTTGTGTGCTCTAATGTAAAACAGGAAGTTGAGATAAACATTTTCAAAATAGTCTAGGGAATATGAGGAGCTTCCTTATACAGTCAGGCCACTAGCTGTTCTAGCTCAGTATTACAGTATTTATGTTGATCGGCACTGGCTCTCCACATTACCCAAGAGGAGATAGCCCAGCCCTGCCTGCATTCAATTTTCAGCATTCAAAGTGCTCTACCACTGAGCAAATGCCCTTCCCCAGTAAAATGCAAATAAAACTTGATTGCGCCATCATACCTGACAAATGAGGGGCGTGAGTGGTGCTGTGGTCTAAACCACAGAGCCTAGGGCTTGCCGATCAGAAGGTTGGCGGTTCAGATCCCCACGATGGAGTGAGCTCCCATTGTTCGGTCCCAGCTCTTGCCAACCTAGCAGTTCGAAAGCACGTCAAAGTGCAAGTAGATAAATAGGTACCACGCCAGCGGGAAGGTAAACAGCCTTTCCGTCTGCTGCTCTGGTTTGCCAGAAGCGGCTTAGTCATGCTGGCCACATGACCCGGAAGCTGTATGCCAGCTCCCTCGGCCAGTAAAGCGAGATGAGCGCCGCAACCCCAGAGTCGTCTGTGACTGGACCTAACAATCAGGGGTCCCTTTACCCTTTACCTTTACCTGACAAATGACCTCTTCAAGGCAGGGATGAGGAAGTTGTTGTTGTTGCTGCTGCTGCTGCTTTTTTAAATTTGTATACTGCCCTTCATCCAAAGATCACAGGGTGCTTCACAACATAAAAATACAAAATGAAAATACAAGAAGTATCTGTCATGGATGGTTTGGTTGAGTTGCCTGCATTGCATGGAGTTATGATCCCCAGGATCCCTTCCAACTCTGCGATTCTCTGATTCTAAGTTGTTGGATTCTAGGGCGCATCACTTCCAGTCAGCATGGCTGATAGTTGGGGCTGGTTGGGAGTTGCAGTTCAGCAACATCTGGAGAGCAACAGCTTCCCCAACCCATCTTAAAGCTTTCAGTATATTTCTTCACATGTAGATTGAACAATGCAGAAAGTTTCATATGTTGAACTATTTCCTTTCATGCAACAGGTGAAGACATAAAAACACTTGCAAGAGACATTGCACATACCTTTGTAAATCCAGAAAATCTTTAATAAAAATACATTTAAAAAAATAAAATAATAAAAATAAAAATAAAAACAGTTGCAAAAGAGATGCAATGCTCCCACAGCATCAAGAGGTGTGCCAGCCACTTGCTCGTGGGTGGTTTATACCAGGGCTACCCAAAGGTTATAGACTACAATTCCTATGATATCTTCAGTATTGGCCATACTTGCTGGGTCTGATGGAAGTTGTAATCTAAAGCATATGGAGGGCGCATATTTGGCTATTCTAGGATTGGTATCTACTGGATTTCACCCTACATTTGGAGAGTATCAAGACAAATTGAGTTAGAGAAAAACCAGCATGAGAAGTGCAAATGCAAAAAAGAGCAAAAAAAAAAAGCCAAGTTATTTCTAATTTTGTGTTCCCACCCCAAAAGGTAAGCACCAAGCTTAACGGGAAAGGAGAAATATTACAAGGATTTACAAATCAGGGAGTATTTGGAAAGTATAACCTTGAGAAAGAACTTATCTGTAAGCAGGAGATGAAGATGTTGCAAAAGCCAGTTTTCATTTGTCTTAGCTGTGGAAAAAAGAGATAATCGCTGAAGATCATTCATGAATCCCAATATACTGGTACTTAATTCACCCTACAGACATTTTCTCAGTGTTCCACCTATTTTCTAGTTCTGTCATGTTACTCTTGGTAATCCATTGAGATTCCTGCTTAGACAGTTTGCTATTTCCTACTCTTTCATTCATTTTTCATCACTTTGCTGCTCAGATGTAGAATTCCTAAACTGTGATCATGGTTAAATGTATAGTAGAAGACTTGCAGACAATTTCAATAATAGAGCCATTGGTTTGGTGCAAAACAAGCTGTCAGTCTGTCAAAAAATAAAATAAAAAATGCTTACAACAAAGCGCAGAATAGCCTCTGGTCCTGCACCATACTAAAAGAACTTCAATTCTCTGGCATACCACCTCTGCACACTGCACAGGGCAACATCTCTCTTTAGAAAACTTTTGCCAGGATTTGGGCGACATTCCCACCATACATTAATAGCACTCTGATTCCACCATCATGGCTTCCCCCCCCCCCAAGAATTCTGGGAGCTGTAGTTTTTCAATGGTGCTGAGAAGACCCCTGCAGCCCTCATGGAGATACAATTCTCAGAGTTCCCTGTGAAGAGGGATTGGCTGTTAAACCACTCTGGGAATTGTAGCTGTTTGAGGGGAAGGAGGATCTCCTAACAACTCTAGGCATTCTTAACAAAGGACAGTTCCCATAATTCTTTGGGAGAAGCTGTGACTGTTTAAAGTGGTCTCATAGTGAATTATATGCATGGCACAAATTCCAAGATGCACCCTGGCATTTGGAACTAAGTCATTGTGGGGTGTGTGAATGAAACATCAAGCATGAAAATATGTGTTTTGTGCAAGTAGGAATTGCTAGCTTCTTGCATTTAGGGGGCTGTAAAGGTTTTTCCGTGGTTGAATTGTCTTTAAAATCATTGACATTCTTTCTCTTTAAAAATATAAGAAGCCTATGCTCTTTTGCTAAAAATCATTTTTCTTGATAGATTTTAATTTATACACTATGAATGTCATTGCTGAAAGTTATTCTAAGTGGATATAGACTTTGATAGCACCCAGCATTATTAAGCTTCTTTTTGTCTAACTGAAAGCTTGACTAGTCTTGCACCAGCAGAAGTCGATCCAATATATCATCTTTCTATTTTGCCTCTCCTATTCCATCTCATCAACACACCAACAACTGTCTCCATTAAACCAGACCTGGAACATAATCCACATATTTAAATAAGTAAACAACAAAAAACAGTAAATCAAGGACAGTAATAAAAATGAAATGTTTGAAAGAAAACCATCTTATGGGAATTATTATTATTATTATTATTATTATTATTATTATTATTATTATTTTCTGTAAGCCACCCTAGTTGTCAATGGACTGGAGGACGGAAAGGTGTTGGGTTTTTTTAAAATGAATGAATAAGTACATTTGTCTGGCAAAGTTATTGAGTTTCATCATGCTTCTTCATGAAGACGTGCTATTTGCGGTTACCTACCACACTTGTTATCCTTCCTGTAGAACAGGGCCCTTCAGATGCTGTTGGACTGCAATCCCATCAGCCCCAGCCAGCATGGCCATTGCTCAGGGATGGTGTGAGTTGTAGTCTGGCAACATCTGGAGAGCCGCAATGCCCTCATCCCTGTTTAAAATTCCACAGCAATATTTATTCTTCTAATGTACGCATCCTTTTACACACACACACACACACACACACACACACACACACACACACACACCTCCTTTTAAGATTTCATTTGTTTTGTTACCATAGAAACACCCATGATTATTTCATAATACCATTTGTGAAAGGAATTATAAGAGTAGATCGGGGATGGGCAACTTCTCTTTTCTCAGGGGCAATCTATTTTCCCAACAGAAGTTAGTTTATTCTGGTTTGTTAAATGTAAAAATGCTGCTAGGGCTGGGTGAAGACATTTGGCTTCCTCAGGTGGAGCAGAAAATTGTGTCCCTCCCCACACCCATAAAAGTGTACATTATGCAAAGTTGGCCAAGTTATTTTGGTAATGTGAGGCTGAAAATCCCAAAAGTGTGTCTCCCTGGGAGTGAAAATACAGTGGGAATCAATAACAATTTGCTGCCCTTTCATGACACTCAAAATTACCCTCCACCCTGAGGTCACGATCTTCCTCTGTCTAATAGTAGGGCTGGCCCTACCTATCCCATATAGGTGGTGTAGCTCAATAATTTGGCATGATTGAATTTTGAGGGTTTCACAGTTATGGAACATGTCTTCTTCTTCTTTAGTGATGACTCGTAGCCAAGTAAGATTGTCTTCCATAAACATGGTTTTAACAATGAGTCTGTAAGTGACTGTGGAGGCCAATTCTGGATCCCCACATCCTTCCACAGTGGGGACATAGATTTCCAGGCGGGAGCTGATCACAGTGAGGGTTTGCCAAGTGTGCCTTCCTCTTAGCACGTTTATCCCTTGCGTCCTGAGTTCGAGTGTCTTCAAAGTCCATGACACCTTTAGTAAAAGCTGTTCTCCAGTTGGAGTCCTTGCAGGCAAGTGTTTCCCAATTGTTGGTGTTTATACTGGGGTTTTTTTAGATTTGCCTTGAGTCAGTCCTAAACCTCTTTTGTTGACCACCAGCATTACGCTTTCCATTTTAAAGTTCGGAATTGAGTAGTTGCTTTGGAAGACGATAATCAGACATCCACACAACATGACCAGTCCAACAAAGTTGATGTTGAAGAATCATTGCTTCAACACTGGTGCTCTTTACTTCTTCCAGTACACTAGTATTAGTTCGCCTGTCTTCCCAAGTGATGTGTAAAATATTTTGAAGACACTGTTGATAGAATCTTTCGAAGAGTTGGAGATGGAGTTTATAAGTGGTCCATCTTTCACAAGCATACAGCAAGGCTGGTAGTACAGTAAGGTTGGTTGTGGAACATGTACACACAGACGGCACCAGGGCACTACGTTTAATACAATCCCCCAAAAGAAAAATGGAACAAGTGCAGAATCTCTTGACAGACAGACAGACAGACAGACAGACACACACACACACACACACACACACACACTTCACCATACCTTGAATAAAATTTGGTAAGGCTTCCAGGTATCTCATATAGACTTGCTCTGGGTAATAGCTGCCAGCTCCTGCAGTAGACAATATCAGTTTTGGCATACAGATTGAACAATTAAGAGATATGAAACAAAATTAACTGGGAGAGGGGTGAAGCAAGGAAAGAAATAGTGAATTAAAGTATTAAAGATAAGTTACTATTCATGTGAAGGCTAAAGGGTACAAAAGTGTTGTTGATAATGAGAAAAAAAAATTTAGGCACGCTGACAAAATTTTACAAGTATAAGTACTGTGAATATGAATGTCAGCACCTCTCCCTCTGTGAAATTTCTCCATGCTTGTTATCATAACAGAAATGTTCCATGTTTCATTCTGACAAAAGGGAAATTGGTAGTTAATCTTTTTCAGAATCTATTTAATGCTTTAAATGCATCGCAGTAAAACTTATTTTAACTGCCCTGCCCCAAGTCACACAATTCCAGATTTACATCTTAATTACCACTGTGAGATGTTCCGATGGAATTAGTTCATGCTAAAAGGAAAAGAAAAGGAAAAGGAACCAAGCAGACATCAGGCAGAAACAATGATGGTAGGAAATCAATCACAACACATTCAGTAGCATATTCTCTGTGTGGTCATAAACAAATTCCTATAGGGACAACGTTGATTGCATCTGGGGGTAATTACTGGGCCATTGTAGAGTAGATTTGCATGTCAGTTTTGGCATTAAGAAACCCAGTAAAGAACACTGTAATAATAATAATAATAATAATAATAATAATAATAATAATAATAATAATAATATGAGCTTTTATGGGCTAGAGTTCACTTTATCAGCCATGTTAAATGTTAGGAATCTGCACTGGATCTCTGCATCCCAAACGACAAGGCAAATCAGGGTGTTTCAGGTCATGCCCTCAACTTCCTTAGTCAAACACTCAGTTAACAAGGCATCTGAAAGTGGATCAGGGATTTTCTACATTAAACAGAAACATAATTTTTCTTTTCCCATTCTAAAATGGTAGAATCATGATATGTGGGAGATCCACTTCACCTGTTTTTCTGGAATTTGGCATGATTTATTTCCACACCTGATGCGGGTAGCGCTGTGGGTTAAACCACAGAGCCTAGGGCTTGCCGATCAGAAGGTTGGCGGTTCAAATCCCCGCGATGGGGTGAGCTCCCATTGTTCGGTCCCAGCTCCTGCCAAACTAGCAGTTTGAAAGCACGTCAAAGTACAAGTAGATAAATAGGTACCACTCCAGCGGGAAGGTAAACAGCCTTTCTGTCCGCTGCTCTGGTTCGCCAGAAGCGGCTTTGTCATGCTGGCCACATGACCCAGAAGCTGTACGCCGGCTCCCTCGGCCAATAAAGCAAGATGAGTGCCACAACACCAGAGTGGTCCGCGACTGGACCTAATGGTCAGGGGTCCCTTTACCTTTACCTTTATTCCCACACCAGGCCTGCAGATTTCATCCAGTTCAGGCAGAAAATAAAAAAAGTTAGAGACTTCTTTTTTTTAAGGTTCCCTGCATTAAAACTCCTAGATTGGTC
The DNA here is from genome assembly GCF_965207765.1 of Zootoca vivipara. NCBI lineage: Eukaryota > Metazoa > Chordata > Lepidosauria > Squamata > Lacertidae > Zootoca > Zootoca vivipara. Next base: position 59,969,014 of record NC_142586.1, read on the forward strand.
CTGCTGTCTACTTACCGGTATGTGAAAGTGTCAAGAAAACACACACCATTTTTAGATTCACCATTATAGTAAATGTGGATGGAACAGAGTTTCAGGTTTCAGCTGATCAGGTTTGGACTTGAATAACAATCAGAACTGGAATAACACAATGTGGATTTGAAACAAACTGGGCTGCTTCCAAATGCTAGAGAAATAAATCCAAGGAAAATCTTGTGGTCACTGCACACTGTTTGTAATTGTTACAATAATGCCATCATGAGTTCATATATATTTGCATAGTGCTGGTCATGTGGATGCTCTGACATTTTTATAGGATTTGCTAGATTGCAGCTCACTACCTCCTGAACAATAAATAACATAGAAATGTCACTTGCCAGCATTAAGCTTGCTCCCAAATTCCACCCAAAGCAAAACTAATACAGATTATTAAATGTCTGCTGTGGAAGCATGCAAGTTTTATCTCACTTCTGTTGGATTCTGTTTTGTAGACAATGCATTCCCATAATCCACGGTATTCTGATTACCGATACCTTCTCTTTAGGGACCAGGCGATTGACAAAGTCATGGAAGAACCACTGAAGACATTCTTGGATGAGACTGACTGCCAGGATCCATCTCAATTTAGATTCAGGGCTGGGTTCATGTCTGAATCAGCTCTGGTCACCCTGATGACTTTTGCAGAAAGGACTAGGAAACCCTACTCCTTCTCAGTCTCCCAGTGGCTGAGATACCACTGATGTTGTGAGGGACAGGGGATATCGCGAAGTCCCTCCCCTCCTGAGTTCAAGCCCGTCCCCGAGCAAAGGGGAAAGCAGGGAGAGTTCCGATTCCAGTGGGGAAGCAGGAAGTCGTGTCCGAGGCTCAGGCAAGGTAGAGGAGCCAGGGTCCCAGGTGGGACAGGAAGGGGCAAGCAAGGGGGGAAGACCCATCCCCCCAACTCCAGAATTACGCAGGAAGAGGAGGGGCAAGAGGATGGGTCTGCCAAAGCTTTTGTGTTGGAGAAAGACGCGCCAAAAGCCATTAGGAGGTTCTGAAACCGACTGACCACATCACTCCGTGTAAATAGCAATGACTTGAGCACTGTAAATACGCAGCACCAATAAAAGAATAAAATGCAGAGCTGCGTGGCGTCGTTACTCTGAAGTAGTCCACTCCGGCCACCGTGACAGCAACCTCCTAATCATTTTTGGGCTACTTTGGAGTTGCCGGGATGAGCGTGTCAGAGGCGGAGAAGTGGCGGCAGATCGCGGAGCAAGCCCAGCTAGAACTGCAGCAGCTGTCGCTGCAGGCGCAGGGAGAATTGAAGGCAGCTAAAGAGGAGACTAAGAAGGTCCAGGACGACCGGCTACAACTTGCGGAACAGGTGAGAGAGCTTCAGGAAAAAGAGCAGCAATTAAGGGCGGTGGCGGTAGACCTCCAAAACAAGCTGGATGCAGAGAAAAACAAGGCGGGAGGGGCACCCCAAGTCCAAGTGCTGCCAGGAAGGAGAGCTGGGACCCTAGTTAGCAAGTTCAATGGAGACCCGAAGGAATTTCAAGGCTTTGAGACTGAGATTGTGTATGCTCTTGAGCTGCACCACGATGAGTTCCCTGATGATGAGCACAGAGTAGCGTTTATTGTGGAGCACCTTACCGGGGCAGCCAGGGAGTGGCTAAGACCGTTAATTGCAACAAGGAATCCTTGCATGAAGAATGTCAAACTATTTCTAGAAGGTTTGAAAACGATGTATTCGTCCGATAGTCATATGGACCAGACTAAGGAGGAACTTCATAATTTACGCCAAGGAAATATGACAGTTCGCGCGTATTGGGCGAAATTCACCATGCTGGTGCACAGATTGGGGTGGGAACTGGGGTCCCCCCCAATGCAAGCGGCGTTCTACTTGGGGTTGCATGAGGAGGTGAAGGATGAGCTCTCGAGAGGTCCAAAGCCCAGTGATATGGATCAGCTGAGCAAAGCGGCTCTGGCGGTGGGGGTGAGACAGGAATCCCGGTGGAGCGACAAACAAGCAACGCGCGCAAAGCGGGCTTGGTTCCCACGGTCGCAGGAGAAACCACTCCCCCAACAACCCTTTCAAGCCACGCCTGGGGCCAGCCAGGACCAGGAACCCATGCAGATTGATAGCGCGCGCGCGCGGGCTTTTCAAACCCCAGCGGCGCCAAGACGCAAGGAGGGAAAGGGCGGGAATTGCTTTCTCTGCAACTCCCCCCAGCATCTCGTCAGAGACTGCCCACATCGCAGGGAGTGGCAAGGAAGGGCGGGAACGGTGGTGCCCTCCCCCACTGACGCAGCACCACAGCAGGGAAACGGGAAAGCCTGGCTGCAGGAGACAAGGGGCAGCAGCCAGGCACAGTCAGCAGACAACAGCCCCAGCCCACCCACCCGCACAGAGAGGAGCAGAGCCAGCCCACCCCTCCCAGAGCAGGAGTGGTTCTAGAAGTCACGCTAACGCTCCCTAATGGCTATCCCCTGACAGTCCTTGCCTTAATTGACAGTGGTGCCTCAGCGAACTTCTTCTCGAGAAACTTTGCAGAAGAGCACCAGATCCAGCTTCTGCAGCTGGATTTTCCCCTTCACGTGGCAACCATTGACGGCAGAGAGCTGCTGGGGGGGGCCATCACTCATCAAACCCCCCCCCCATGAGAATGACGGTGGGAAGGCACTCAGAGACACTGGCATTCAACGTCACCACCATCTCAGACCCCCCCATCGTCTTGGGCATGAGCTGGCTGGCGCGCCACGACCCCTCCATCAGTTGGCACCAGAGATGCATCACTTTTGGATCGGACTTTTGCCTGGAACATTGCATGCAGCACCAACCAGGGGAGGGGCCTCCGATAGCCACGGTGGCCACCATGCACGTCAAAGGGGGTGAGGCGATACCCAAGCCGTACTGGGACCTGCAGGAGGTCTTCAGCGAAGCGGAGTCCGACCACCTACCCCCACACAGGCCTTTTGACTGCCAGATCAACCTGGTGCCAGGGGCAACTATACCCCCAGCCAAGCTGTACGCCATGTCAGACCAGGAACTGGAGGATCTGCGCGCTTTCATCGACAAGAACCTCAAGCGGGGGTTCATCAGAGAAAGCAAGGCAGCAGGGGGCAGCCCGGTCTTCTGGGTGGACAAGAAAGACACGCAACAGCGCCGCCTGGTGGTGGATTTTAGACGGCTGAATTCGGTGACAGAGCCAGTGGCTTTCCCCATGCCCAGAGTGGATGATCTCCTGACAGCAGCACGCAGGGGCAAGATTTTCACCAAGCTAGACCTGAGGGGGGCGTACAACTTGATCAGGATCCGGGAAGGCGATGAGTGGAAGACCACGATGTTCACGCCTCTCGGCTCTTTTGAATATCTGGTGATGCCCTTCGGTTTGCAAGGGGGCTCAGCATGCTTCCAGGCCCTCATGCACCACGTCCTGGGGTCCCTCCTCTTCAAGAACTGCCTGGTCTTTCTGGATGACATCCTTATCTATTCCAATGACCCAGTGCAGCATGTGAAAGATGTCAGGGAAGTGTTGCAGCGCCTGAAGGAGAACCACCTGTATGTGAAGCTGGAGAAGTGCAAGTTTCACACCAAGGAGGTGGACTTCCTGGGCTACAAGCTGTCAGACAAGGGGCTGGCGATGGACAAGGACAAGGTGCAGGCCATCCTGGACTGGCACAGCCCCAGGACGCGCAAAGATGCCCAACGCCTACTAGGCTTCGCCAACTTCTACAGGAAGTTCATCAAGAACTTCTCTCGCGTTACGGCTCCCATCACTGACTGCCTGAGAGGCAAGCAGAAGTTCAGGTGGACACCAGAGGCGCAAGCAGCGTTCGAAAGCCTCAAGAGGGTGTTCGCCTCGGACCAGAACCTGTTCCACGTGGTCCAGGACGCGCCCCTACGCATTGAGACAGATGCTTCTGAGAAAGCTGTGGGCGCCATTTTGTTGCAACTGGACACCAACAGGGAGTGGAGACCCTGTGCCTTCTTCTCCAGGAAGTTGACACAGCCCGAGCGCAACTACACCGTGTTTGACAAAGAACTTCTTGCGATCCACGCTGCGTTCAAACATTGGAGACACTTCCTGGTGGGCGCCAAGCACCCCATCCAGGTGTGCACAGACCACAAGAACCTGGAGTTCTGGAGAACTGCCAGGGTGCTCAACCAGCGGCAGATACGGTGGGCAGAGTTCTTCTCGAACTTCAACTTCTCCATACACTACATCCCGGGAGAGCAGAACGTCAGGGCGGATGCCCTCTCCCGCAAGCCAGAGTACATGGAGGAGGAGGAGCCACCAGCCCCAAGGCACATTTTCCCCCCGTCGGCATGGTCCTGCGGAGCAGCAGTGGTGAGCGAGGCAGAACTCACAGCACTGACGGCAGCGGATGACTTTGCCAACCGCATCTTCAGAGAACTGAGAGGGGGGAGGGAGCAGGCAAAAGACTTTGCAGAACGCAGAGGGCTGCTTTTCTACAAGGGGGCACTGTACCTGCCCACCACCCAGCTCAGACGTACGGTCCTCAAACAGATGCACGACAACCCAACGGCGGGGCATTTTGGAAGGGACAAGACCACTCACCTAGTCATGAGACACTTCTGGTGGCCAGGGGTGAGGGAAGATGTTCGAGACTATGTACGGGGCTGTGACACCTGCCAGCGGGCAAAGGTGGTCAGAGCAGCGCCACCAGGGTTGCTGGAGCCCTTAGCCACGCCACACAGGCCGTGGGAAGTGCTGTCCATGGACTTCATCACAGATCTGCCTTCTTCCCGGGGTAAGACCGCAGTGTTGGTGGTGGTGGACCTCATGTCCAAAATGTGCCACTTTATACCGTGTGCCAGGGCAGTCTCTGCAGAAGAGACAGCCAAACTGTTTGTTGATCACGTTTTCAGACTGCATGGATTACCTTTAAGGGTTATTTCGGATCGTGGCCGCCAATTTGTTTCCAGGTTCTGGCGGCGGCTCATGAACCTCCTGCAGGTGGAGGTCAGCTTGTCGACGGCTAGACACCCGCAGACCAACGGACAAGCGGAGAGGGTCAACGCCATTCTGCAGCAGTACCTGAGATGCTACGTCAGCCAGAGGCAAACGGACTGGGTGGATCGCCTGCCACTAGCAGAATTTGCCTACAACAATGCAGTGCACGTCTCCACAGGGGTGTCGCCCTTTAAGGCCAATTACGGGCGCGACCTCAGATCTTTCCCAGAGAGGGAGGGGGAGGAGGAGGAGGAGGGCCCACAGGCTGAGGATTGGGCAGAGGAACTGGAGACGGTGCACCAGCAGCTCAGAGAACACTTGGAGAGGGCCAAGGAAGCGTACAAAAAGGGGGCAGATCGCCACAGGCGACTAGGGGAGGTCATCAGGGTGGGGGACAAGGTGTGGTTGTCCTCGGAGGGCCTTCCCACCAGAGGGAGGTGCAAAAAGCTGGCACCCAAAAGGCTGGGCCCCTTCACGGTCACGCAACAGGTCAACCCGGTGGCATACAGGCTGGCACTGCCAGAGGACATGAGGGTGCATCCAGTGTTTCATAGATCGCTGCTGTCGCCGTACAGGGAAAGCAGCAGGCTCCGAGACAGCGAACAAACCCCCGAGGGAGGGGGGGAGAGGGAAGGCAGGGAGCAACTCAATGAGGCCACGGCCATCCTGGATTCAAGGTGGGGGGTGGGGGGACTGGAGTACCTCATGGCATGGGAGGATGCTCCACCGTCCCAGAATGAATGGGTCCCAGCCACTCAGATACAGGAGGAATTCTTGGTGGAAGAATTTCACGCCCTCTTTCCCCACAGACCCAAGCCCTGGCACATGGAAAGGGAGGGGGAGGAGGAGGAGGCACGGGAGAGCAGCTCACCATGGCGCTGGGAAGCGGAGTTTGAGGAACCAGAGGATGAGGTATGGGTGTCACCGAGATCCACCCAGTCAGAGGAAGGAGCAGATTGGCAGAACGTTTTTACCCCCACCAGCTCTGACGCCACGGACTTTTTGGGATTCCCGTCCGCCCAGGCGGAAGGGGGGGGCTCGCAGGACTGGGGGGAGGTATTCACACCAACGGGCTCGGAGAGCACTGAGTTCTTAGGCTTCCAGTCGTCACCGACACATGGGGGGGGCCTGGGGAGGGGTGAAGGAGAGCTTGGGAGGGGGGTGGATGTGAGGGACAGGGGATATCGCGAAGTCCCTCCCCTCCTGAGTTCAAGCCCGTCCCCGAGCAAAGGGGAAAGCAGGGAGAGTTCCGATTCCAGTGGGGAAGCAGGAAGTCGTGTCCGAGGCTCAGGCAAGGTAGAGGAGCCAGGGTCCCAGGTGGGACAGGAAGGGGCAAGCAAGGGGGGAAGACCCATCCCCCCAACTCCAGAATTACGCAGGAAGAGGAGGGGCAAGAGGATGGGTCTGCCAAAGCTTTTGTGTTGGAGAAAGACGCGCCAAAAGCCATTAGGAGGTTCTGAAACCGACTGACCACATCACTCCGTGTAAATAGCAATGACTTGAGCACTGTAAATACGCAGCACCAATAAAAGAATAAAATGCAGAGCTGCGTGGCGTCGTTACTCTGAAGTAGTCCACTCCGGCCACCGTGACAGATGTCATGATTGAGCCAGCTCCCAAAGGAAGTTTGCAGCCAGCTCCCAGTTTGCAGCTTGCTCCCAGGGAAGGAAGGCGCCAGGACGAGAGAGGGTGAACAGCAAGACAGGATGATTATAGCTGAGAGCCCACTCCCCATCCTCCCTTAGAAATGTCAACTGATAACACAGGAAGAGAGAGTCAGCCAGCAGCTTGCCAGCTTGTGAGTGAAGAACTAAATGCAGAGGCTAGAAATGAAACCAGCTCAGTGAGCAGGAAAGATCACAGAAGTACTCTCAGAGAATGAGAAGGGGGGGGGGTCTCCAAGACAAGAGGAAGTTCGGCTGTTTCTGGCCTCGCCGGAAACACCCACCTTAGAAGGGACATCTTTGAATTGTGGACAGACAGCTGTGATCGCAGCTCCAGTAAACTCTGATGGTTTTTGCAGTAAATCTTCCTTTTAAGGTAACAATGCTCGTTTGTTATCAAGACTCACCTGACAACTGACTATGGCATCCTCACTCTGTGGGATGGGCAGGACTTTTTTCAGGGGGAACTCACCAGAGCTCAGTTCCGGCACCTCTCAGGCGGGTGCCATTGCCATTCTAATAGAAAGTGGGAGGTGTTCATGGCGAGTTCTGATAGCGTTTTTCTAGAAAAATAGCACTGGGGATGGGCATTGGTAGCTCTGCGTTACAGTCGTTCAGTTCCTACTTGCAAGGTCATGTCCAGAGAGTAGCATTGGAAGAATATTCTTCACTCCCCTAGGGCTTACTCTACAAAGTGACACAGGGTGCCATTTTATCCCTAATGCTTTCCACATGTGTCATGAGGAGTTTTGGACCAGAGTGCCATTTGTGTGCCTGATGGAATGATTTGCTTAGTGTTATATTGAATATGACTCTTTAGGTTTGTAGGAATTATCATGAGCTATGTTCTGAATTGTCTCAAAAGGCTTAGAAAACAGCCTCCGTTAGACAGGGCAAACAAATGCATAGACATTTCATGTGAAACTGAGTAAGGAGACACAGCTTAGTTGAAGAATTACATGACTAAGGCTATACAGTAGCTAACGGGGATAACACCAGAATAATAATTGAGGAGGTGCCAAGCAAGAAATGCCACAGTGCCATGGTAATTTATTAACATATGAGAGAGAATTTGTCTGCACTATTAAGTTCCAGGAGCAGTAAATTCCAAGGGCAGTGAATTCTCAATTAATTTTCCATTGAGGCATCCCTCTTTCTGGGGCCCCTGCCACCACTCGTTGAAGCAGTTTTCTGACTTCTATGGTGTTTAAATGGGGAGGCAGGGAGCGCTGTGGGCATCATTGGCTACTGACATAAACTGTCCAGTCTGCCTCCATGGTTTTCACATAGCAAACTGCCTCACCAGCCCCCACTGCTGCCCTCCTGAAAAGATTCGCTTGGCTCCTTTCTTATATAACTTTTATTGCCAGTTATAAATGTTTTTTGTTTTCAAAGGCATTGCTCGTGTCCTCTCCACTCAATGGTTTGCCTTTGGATTGGGATTGCTGCTCTATTGGTTTGTTAACTTTGGTTTGTTTTTCAGTGTGATTTCAAATTGGACTGGATGGCCCTTGGTGTCTCTTCCAACTCTGATTCTATGAAATTGTTGTAGATGTTACAGTGCACATTCCTTTTCTGGGGAGTTTGGAAAATGGAGGTCTAGAAAAGACACAATTGTAAAGCATTCCAGTTTATTGAATAGGATGGCATCCGGTCAAACAAACAAACAAACAAACAAATGGATACCTATTTAAATAATTTGGCCTATACTGCCTAGGCATGTTTCCCCTTTGAAGTAGAGAACCACTGCATATTTTCCTCACTTCAGCATCAATAGTGGGGCACTTTTGATTGTTTAAGCAAAGCTACAACTGAGTTATCAGTTAGTGGCTATAGTGTTATCTCAATAACACAGCAGAACTGGCGGAGTAAGAGAAACAGAGGTAAAGCTAAGGAATTATGGTTTATTTGGCAGATGACTCATTGTTAAAGCTGTGTAAGTGCAGATTTTCCATACAAGAATGAGGAAATTACATGTTCATTTGAAATAGCGGAAACAGCCTAACTCTTAGAATTTCCCATGTGAATTCTTGGATTACAATTTCAAAACCCACTCTCTGACAGTTACTTAGCATGAGCAGTTTTTCTGTGGATATTCTTTCCATAATATTTCCACCCTAAGTGCTCATGAAATGCAAAAATACCCACAAAAGCCCAGGAAGACAACCCTCAGGACAAAGAGAACATAATATAATAGCAGCAAGTTATGGGGACACTTCCCTTTGTCCTTGAGATCTATCTATCTACCTAACTATCTTGCACCAAATCTTGTTAATGGAAACAGCTGCAGTGTTTTGTAGCTCTCTCCTTGTTAGAACAAATAAAGTGGGTCATATTTTTTGTTGTTTAAAGCATTTCCCCTCTTTGATAGAAAAAGTCTTTGCATAGCAGAAGGCTGATGAAAATAGATGATTGCCATATTTGCCTTCTTTCACAAATAAAACAACCACCCATGATTTTGTCTCTACAATCTTCTAGTTACTGGAACATTATTTTTCCCCGCAGTCATGCCAAACTGGGGGAGTTCATTTTCAACCTCACATCCCAGTTCTGAAATTAGCCATCATTACTAATCCACCTTTCCTCCTCAGTCCATCCCTGTATTTCCAGCTGTCTGTCTGATGGACGTTTCTACATAGCATCTCCTCACCATTTCGATTGGTGCAGTAGGTTGAGTCTATTCCAAACATCACCCCCCACAAATGGAAGGGCTCTCATGGAAGGCTTCTGTTGCAACAGAGGAATTCCACTGGCAGAATGGGAGAGGATGCAGTTTTCTTGATTCCCATATCTTCATGCAGCTCCCTATGCCTGTAAAAGTCTGCTCCAGAGTGTTGGTGCACTGTAGAAGGCAGAGGGGGGGGGGAGGAAAAAAACTACCCTCCTCCTTTCCACTTGCAGGAGTGTCCTGAATGCAGCTCAGCTCAGGGAAAGGTACTGCTTGTGGAAGCATTCTCTAGATCCAACCCAAGAAGTCTATGACTGAACTGCTTATCTTTCTCCCCTAAGCCTCATCTCCTTGACTGTCTTCCATATCTATTGTCAGTATCACAATCTACCCTGAGCAGCCATGAATTCTTGACTTTGATCTGTGATACCCACCTCACACATTCAGTCTGTGAGCATAGGATGACTATTTCCTACAGATATTAATGGAATGGTGTGAGATCCTGCCTTGTATGGATTCCTTGTGCTCATTTTTAACTTTAAAGAATCATCAGACCTGATTCGCCTGTTTCCAATTCAAACACCTGATTCAGTAAATTAGACAATGAGGGTGAGTAGGGAGACCTAAGGCAGGAGCTACTTTTCTCTTGCCCTAAGCCATCTCTGAATTATTGCCACAAAGGTGAGACAGGTCCCCATATTGGATGGATATCTTAGAATTATCACTCATGATGACAGGTCCTCTGGCTGTATATTATCCCTGACATTATGAGAGCTCAGGCAATTATTGAAAAACCTTTGTTCCATATTATGTTAAACTCAACCCAATAGTGTAAGACACCATTTTCAGGTTCAGTTGTTTCCCACTAAATGTTGATCTCATTTAAGATTCATCCTACTTTCTTGATTACATAGCACAAGTGGGTTGCTGTTATATGTATCGGTTGTCTAACTACTTTTAGTCCTGCAGATATGGTCCACAAACCAGTTCCCATTTTTTCTTAATATACAGCCACACTCTTTTCAACTGAAGTGACAACAATTTAAAACATCTCCCAATCACACTGTAGCATTGTGTGTGCTTCATTCCCACTCCCACAAAAATACAATGCAGTAACAAGGACATAGATACAATAGTATGTGTACGTAATTGAGCAAGTCAAATTCTCCTTCAAGTATTTTAAAATGTAAAAGGCAACTATCTTTGTGTTAATGAAATTACTGCTATGGCCATAATGAATTAATACAGCGAGGAGCACAAACAATCAATAATAAAACATATGCTCTCCAAAACTACTTCAAAGAAAATGATGTAGACAATACAACAACCGCCCTCCTTTGGGACACAATGAAAGTGGTCACCAGAGGAGTTTGCATAAAAGAGAAAGCATCCCTTAAAAAACAAGCCTCCTCAAAAATTAGCAAAATACAGTAGAACAAAACATCACAGCCCCTCTCATCACGTTACAAACAGGAGCTAAAAGACTCCTTAAACTTATAGAACAAAAAATGAGGGAACTAGACTCACTAGAAACCAACCAAAAATGATCAACACTCAAGACAGTGCTTCTATGAGTATGGTAGGAAATACTCGAGACTATTAGCAAACACGTGCAGTGGTACCTTGGTTTAAGTACACAATTGGTTCCGGAAGTCTGTACTTAACCTGAAGCGTACTTAATGCGAAGCGAACTTTCCCATTGAAAGTAATGGAAAGTAGATTAATCCGTTCCAGATGGTCCGTGAAGTACTTAAGCTGAAGCGTACTTAACCTGAAGCGAACTTTCCCATTGAAAGTAATGGAAAGTGTATTAATCCTTTCCAGACGGGTCCGCAGAGTACTTAAACTGAAAGTACTCAAACCGAAGCGTACTTAAACTGAGGTATGACTGTATAGGGGAAAAAATCACTCAAAACAAGAATACACTGCGTCACCAAAGAAGACGGCAATATAACATTCTCCTCCAAAGAAATAACTGCAGAATTTGCAGGACCCGTGGTCTACTCAGTGTAAAAGTTAGTTTAATACAAAACCTCCAGCTCTAGCGTTCAGTTTATTTTGCAGAGACAAGGGCAGAGTAACAAAGTTCCTCTAGGTCAACAGATGATCTTATATGAAATAAGGGTGGGTGGTGTTTTGTAGCTGCTGCTGTGGGTCTACAAACACATTGGATGTGGATTGTATTCACAGCTGAACTAATTGAAAAGTTGCCAGATGTGATCACAAGGAATTTGTGTTTCATTGCCTTCAAACTATTATCTAAGGCTATAGGTATGAGAGCGAATGTGGACCACTGTGCACTGCAGTGAGCTCTTTGGTTTGAATGTGAATGACCCACATTGTAACCCATGCACTCTGCTGCTTCACATTTGGGTAGGCTGAAAATGACTAACTGGCTCAGAGGTGAATATAGCAACTGAAAGGAAAATCATTCAGAGAAAGGGAGAAAGAGAGAAAGAGAACATTTTCCGCTTGTTCTTCAAGCCATTTTCATATGTGGCAATGGCCTGTAATTATTGAAATGCTGCAATTATTGAAATGCTGCTCCTTCATATTATGGTATGCCATATAGTGTGGGATTAATTTCAGATTCAGTTGTACTGCTAACGATAATCATTGTAGCAGTAGCTGGGAAAGGCTATAGGTCAGTGGTAAGCATCTTCCTTGGATGCAGAAGGTTCTAGGTTCAATCCCTGGAAACTCCAGGTAGGGGAAGGAATGTCCCCTATCCAAAACACTGGAGAACCACTATCAGTCAGTGTAGACAATATTGGGCGGGCTACACCAATGGTGTACAACAGTTTCCTATATTCAGCCATCTTCAAATATTTGAAGGGCTGTCATATAGAAGATGGAGAAATTTTGTTCTCTGCTGCTGCTGTGCATAAGATCCAAAATACAGTAGAAGAAAAAGGATTTAGATGAAAAAGTAGGAATGATGGTCAATGGCAGAACAGATTCTCTTTCATTGGAAGTTTCACAGCAGAGACTGAATGGTACCCTATTATGGATTTTCTGCACTGGAAGGGGGTTGGATGAGATGGCTTTTGAGGACCCTTCCTCCTCTACAACTCAGGGCAGGAATTTGAGGCAGAACCCAGGACCCCCCTCAGCGGGTTGAGCAGGAGGGCCCACAGCAGGGCCAGCTTACCACATTTTGCAGCAAAGTTGCTCCAATCTAAAGGGCCAATCTAAAGTTGGTGTCTGTATTGGATATGAATTATATATACATTGGTACCTCGGTTTTTGAACAGCTTAATTCACGAACAACTTGGAACCCGAATGCTTGAAAACCGGAAGTAGGGGTTCCGATTTTCAAACTTTTTTTTGGAATCCAGAAGCTCCATTTTGAGGCCAGAGCTTCCATTTTGTTGCGCTGCTAATTTGCGTCCCCCCCCCCTTTGTAATTCAAGCCTTCCGTTTCTGACTGCAGTGTTCTGAGGTGATATTTGGAGCTTATATTTGGTGCTTTTGTTTTTGGTATTTATTTTGCTTTTTTTTTTGGTGCTTTTTTGGTTAATCTGTTTTTGTGACCATGTGGAACCCAGTTCAGCTACTTACTGATTGATTGATTGATTGTGTGACTGCAGAAATGGATAAAAGCTCCCCATCCAAACAATGACTATCATCAGTGCAGGTAAGAAGAATTTTTTTGAATTTTTTAAATCATCTACAATACTGTTTTATTTATTTTATAGTTCAGTACATTGATTATTGCTTTCATTTTATGGGTCAATGGTCTCGTTAGATAGTAAAATTCATGTTAAATTGCTGTTTTAGGGGTTGTTTTTAAAAGTCTGGAATGGATTAATCCATTTTGTATTACTTTCTATGGGAAAGCGTGCCTTGGTTTTGGAACGCTTTGGTTTTGGAACAGACTTCCGAAGCAAGGTACCACTGTAATGAATGATTTTATATAGGGGTGGTTGTAGTATAAGCTTTATAACTGTTTTTATATACCGTGTTTCTCCTTTTTTAAGACGTAGGCATAATATAAGACATAGCAGGATTTCTAAGCAATTGTGCGATATAAGCCATAACCCGAAAATAAGACATAGTGATAGACCCTTCCCCCCTCCCGCCAGCAAACTCCCCCCCCTAAAAATCTCTCCCCATTTTGCTGTCGCTCCAAAGACACGTATTTCTTTTAAAAGCTTGTAAAAATGCACCGAAGAGCCATAGCTGCTGGTTGCTGCAGACTCGTGATTTCCCCTCCCGTTCGATTTTTTTTTTTTTTAGCTAGGCTGTGTGAGTGAAGAGGAGAAAAGTGGCATTTGCGGTGGGGAGGAGATGAAACAGGAGGAAGAAAAGAGGGGCGATTGAAGACGCTGCCTTCCCCTTTAGGGAGAGACTCTGTGTGCGCGTCTCTCTCTCTCTCTCTCTCCCCTGCGTGTCTCTCTCTCTCTCTCTCTCTCTCACACACACACACACACACACACACACACAGAGCCCACCTCTCGCTTCCCCCCACCTTCCCCCCTTTTAAAAACCTTTTAAAAAGTGAGGATTCTTTTTCTTTCTATTGCTTGTCTGTAGAGCTGCCCCTTTAAGGATTTTTACTGGTACCGGGATCGCTGCCGGTGGCTTCTCGCTGTTTAGGAGCTGCTAAAAGTTAACATTTTGTGGGTAAGAGAAGCAGTTAGGACCAGCAGATTATCTCACCCCGCTTTCCTGCTGGCTCAATTGCTACAATTGCTACCATTTACCATTTTAATTGCTGCTCAACTGCCTTGTTTTCTACAGTATCTCTTATCAGCCGGTAGCCTCTTTGCTATCAGTGCTACAAAGTGCTACATTGTTGGAACTTTCGCTCTTAAGTCTTGGGCTGGCTGGTAGAGATCCTTATTTGCTATACGTACTGCATCACACAGATAGATTCCATTATACTGTACTGGTTTAAATTTAAGAAGCTCCAGTGTAGCAGATTGCTATTAAGTGAGTCCCCACCTGGGAGGAGAGAGAGAGAGAGAGCAGCCCTTCGGAGGAGCTCCCTCCCTCCCTCCCTCACGAACATCCCAGGGCCGGGGAGAGAGGGCTGGGCCAGGGACGCACACACTTCCCTTCCCTCAGACTCCCTCTCACGGAGTTTGGTGGTGGCTGTTGCCCGTCCTTTTCTTTCAGTCAAGAATCCTGCCCCGCAGGGAGCCAGGGAGCAAGAGGGGCACTGCTCCTGACGTAATAAAAACAAGACATTCCCTGAAAATAAGCCACCCAGTGTTTTTTTGAGGGAAAAAAGTTATAAGACGGTGTCTTAAAATGTGAGAAACACGGTATGCAGATGGGTTTTTTAAACTGGATTTATATATGCAATTGTTCTGTGTATGTTTCTATCCTATTGTAAATCACTCTGAGATGTCTCGTGCAATGTAATTAATAAAATTATTATTAGTGTTATTGATATTATTTTTCAATTATATAGTACTGCTAATTTACTTGGCTTTTTACATGAATGTGGGTTCCTTTCCAAGTGGCTCACAACCAAAGACGATGTGGAGTTCCAGAAAGCCCAGACAGGGCCCTTTTCTTATGTGATGCTCTGCCTGTGCTGTGGAAGCAGCTTCTCCATGCTGAGATTCCACGCTGCTGTGGTAACGAACTGTATACTGGAACAACATGGGCAGGGCTACTTAGATGGATCTTGCAGTCACCACCTGAGCTATGCAATTGGCACTGGCTCGCGTGGTTTCAGTATACAGATGGTTGCCACAGCAGCATGGAATCCTGTCACAATGAGATACTGTGAGAAACAGCCCTGAGACAAAAACCTGCCCATGTATACAATCGTTCTTCCATCAAAGAACAATGAGTTGTTGTGCTTCAGATTCAGCCAAATGGATGAGCGGAAGAGTCAGGGGAAAACATACTTAAGTGAACTAAAAAATCTGCGGCAAGAGAGATGACATTAAGAATTAGATATGCCTTTTGCTTCAAGGTGCTGACTCAGCTGTAGAGCTTTCCACAAGAGCTCTAGTAGGAATAAAAGGGGGAGTGGAAGTTTAATTTGGCAGGCATTTTAATAAGGCAAGGCTGTAGAAGTTTCATATTCTTTAGACATACATGCTGTTACTTTGTTTCAGATTTCGAGATTGCTTTCAGATATAAAACGCAGGAACCTGAGGCACTTTTACAAATTATGTGCATGAATGCTGGGCCCCCTCCAGATGACAGTTTAATTGTGTATTCCTTATGATTGGTGCTCATGATGGTATCAGGGCAGTTATACATGATCTCAGCTTCAATACCATTGAATGCACCCGCAAAAGATTCAGGGGAGACATACTCCTTTGTTTACAGTTACTGCTTATTCTGTAGCTCCTGGCTTAAATTCTTCAACTTTTCATGCCACAAATGTTTTGGGTTGTTTGGGAGATTTCTGCCCACATTTGTTGTGTTACACTAGAAGAATGGCCCTCCAGTTGGTAATAATGCAGTAACACTGTGGACGCAGCACAGAACACTTAATGAAGTGGAATGGTGTGTGGGAAATCCAGGATAAATACACAGTTATTGCACTGTTATTGTGTAAATGACATGATGCATAAAACACCCACAAAAAGCACCAGTTTGGGTCCCCACCCCCAAAGGAGGCAGGTCCATTACAGCAAATGGGACACTGCCTCATCAAGTAACCAGACTGTGCTCAACCAGCTCCCATCTATTCACAACCAGACCAGAGGGCGACACTGATTACAAGATTCTTACTCCATATTCTCAGTGTTGCCCTTGTAGAACTCAGCATGGAGGAGGAGGAGGAGGCTGGGAGCTAACCAAGTATTGGTTGGCTCCAGTTATCGTTGGCTCTGGCTCCACCACTGCACTAACAGTTCAAATGGGCAGCAGCCCACACAGGCACATATTTAGTGCCCATCTAGTTACTATAGGACATTTAGGGGTGAAGTAGATGTGACATGAATTGTGTGGCTGCAAATCATGTGTCTAGTTTTTTAAAAAATAAATATTTAAATAGCAGCCCCCACCGCAAATTAGGATTAGGATCGCAACATGCAGGAGTAAGTTAGTCCCTCCCCCAGCAGTTCCAATAAAATTCACACACAGAGAGAGTGGCTATTTCCCATGGTGGTGGGAGCTTCCATTGGTCCCCAGTGTGGTCCTAAACCAATCTGGGAACTCAGTGGCTCTCTCTTTCCTTTTTTAAAGAGATGAATGATTGAGTTGCAGAACACTAGGCCTTCTCTAGATTGATCATTTACGGAAGCCTTTGCTATACTTGTAGCTATGCCAAGTGCTACAGTTTTGTACTAGTCTGATTGTACTAGCGACTCTGTCACTTGAGTGTCTTGTTCTGATCAAAGCAAAAACCCCGGTTGTGTGCAGGGAAGGGGGTCTGACTCAAGGCCAAAGTTCATGTTTGGTCCCAGCAAGGCAAAGTAGGGCAAGGTTTACAGTGGGACCCAGGACCAGTGGAGGCAGAGACCAAAAGGAATCCATGTTCACAACTACCAAACTGGTAAATGTGTGCAAAAATGCACCGACAACTCCCAACTCCAAAAAAGAAAAGAAATCCACACCAATTTCTGACACCATGTGGTGCCTGATTATCAAAGGTTCTGTAAATCAAGGTCAACAATGTGCAGGCCTCCAAAAAGACAAACAGGTTCATTCATTAGTCAAAACACAAGCAAGTGTAAACAGACACCTAGAGAAGGAACAATAGACCTAAGCACTTGACTGAGTAAATATTTTTTTACGTATTCTGATGAAGCAATTCATAAATATTAAAGGGACATTACACTAGGAAAGAAACAAGTGTACAGATCAGAATCAAACAAGTCAATGCAGCAAGAAGATACCATTTATACTCTGTCTTTCTATGTATTCAAAGCACACAGGAAACTTACAGTATTAAGCTTAAAAGTAGGATTTGTAATGTCAACCTCCTTGGTTGTTCATTGAGGTGCTACCCAATACTCATAAAATCCTGCCTGATATACCACCAAGATTGATCACAACTCCCTAATGAGTGCGCACTCAGAGGCGATCTGAGATTTGCTGTTGCAGAATGTGCGAATCAGCCCTGACTATAGTACCAATTAGAGGAGGAAATGTTTGGACAATATATGAAGCAATTAAAACTGTTGAAACAGTCAGATCCAGGGCTAAATTTTCCTACATCATTATCCCATTTCACTCATACAGAGCTTGAATCTATGGAACGATTCCACACATTTCTAGAAATGGAAATAAACAAACAGCGTTTGAACTAGATACCAGCTCTTCTACATAAGAATAAATAGAGCATATTCATCATCATTGAATGTGTTAAACCTCTAAGTATCACAACTCTGTAAATAAAAGACACTGAAGCTTTATGAAGATTAACTGTGCAATGTGGGTTGAGAAACAAATGTAGTACCAAAATTAATAATAGGAGCTTTGCAAGTGCAACCATTTAGCCATGAGGGCAGGAAAAATATTTAAAGTGATTTTGCAGTGCTGGCAGTGACAAATATATATTTCCCCTTTTCTGGGTGCATATCTTAAAATAAATCCTAATCCTAGCTAGCTCGCTAGCTCTACAGACACTTCTGTCACTTCTTTTATAGAGGAAGAGCCAGCACACCTGGCATACATGTTAATGCATAGGAGGTGGTGAGCAGTGGGAAGGATAGAAAATTGGATTTATTCTGGGCAGGGGAAGGAGGAGAGAATAAAGAACTTTCCAATTCTTCATTAAGTGAGCAGTTGCTTTCTTATATTCGGCGCTGGGAAGTTTATCTTACACCTACAAAGATGAAAATGTTACAGGACGAAAAAAGGAAACTAGCAGAACCAACTCTCATTACTCATGTATGGGGACAATAAGTAGCCAAGTGAAATCAAGAATAGGGCTCCTGCGCTTTTCATTGTTGTCTAGTTTGGTCACATCCCGCAGTGATGATGGGAGCTAAAAGGGCAACAGTCAGCCCCCCCACCATGTTGTATCTCTATTCATACTAATGAGAGATGTTTTAAAGTCATTGGACTAAATCCTCAAAACTGAGGGAACTTTGGAAGGGGGGGGAATATATGATGCAGAAAATAACAGCGTGCACATTTTAAAAAATAGATTTGTTTGGTAAAGTTTTGTTCTCCTGGGAGGTTGGTGGCCTCCTGTTTCCCTGAGCATTCAGTCAATCTTTGCCAATCCCTACATTTCCTGCGGCTGATGAAGTCAAGCAAGCATAAAATGGGACTTCAGGTTAGAGGTAATTCCACTTTACTGCATGTGTTCTGGATGGTAATAAGGTTTCAAATGTGCTAAGGCTGGAATAACTCATGTTGCATACTCAACTGTCAGTGGCTTGCTGAAAAGCAAGTCGTATAAGGGAAATACTTGAGAATCTGATGCCCCAAATGGACCACTTTGAAACACAGATATGGGTAACAAAAGAAGCTGCCAAGAAAGTCTTTACATAGAAAAAAAATGCCTCAGAGTGATTGTGTGAGTTGCTGGTTCTGATAGCTGCTACAGTCACCAATGGAGACCACTGCCTTAGCACTGCCAGCTGATTTATGAGTAGCCAGGGATGAAGGAATAGTGGGAGGTGAAAGGAAATGTAGGAAATTCCCTACTCCTCCCTATTTTCCAGTGACAGAGGAAGTTCTATGACCATGGGTTTGGGGATGAGGGACAGCAGGGTGGGATGACCCGGCAGCAGGGGCAGGGAGGAAATCAGGATTAAGGGCACCTGCAGCACTGGAAATTATGGTATTTTTCTTTCAGCCACTCCCCTCTACCCTCAAATACTTTTCCTCCCAACATAATCTGTAAAATCAAGTACACTTGTGCTAAGAACATAAAAATAGCCTGCTGCATCAGGCCAATGGCTCATCTAGTCCAGCATACCGTATTCACAGTGGCCAGCCACTGGGAAGCCTGTAAACTCGACTATATCATCCACATGCTGCTTTAGCTATCAAAGACATTTTCAAGAGCAGCTGATCCATAACAACCATACAACTTTCTATCCTTTGGAGATTTTCCAATGCTGGATTGTTCAGATATTTTTGGGACGTTGTAAAATCTTTCTGTTGGGTTAGCTTTTGAAGGCCAGAATAAAGCGAAGCAAAGCCAATGAGGGATTTAACAACCATTTTATTTTTTAGCTGCTTAATTGGATTTAGAATAAAATTCAAAGGAATATTTTACATGTGCTTTTAGATTTGTTTCCCTTTTTTGTTTTGAAAGGAAATAATGTATTCATCTAAACAGCTGGAGAACTTCTATTTATTCTGTGAGCAAATCTGTTTTTTTTTAAAAAAAATGTTAAAAGGTTACAAGTGGTACAAACTGGAAAGATCTGCAGTAGCTGAAATTGCAGATCTGGTGCAAATCTCTCACTGTTCAGAAAATCATGAGCATTTTTCTTTATTTTTAGAACATTAAAAAAGTGTGTACTTTTGCCTTATGTTAAGTGTAGGAGTTTCTTTGAAACTCATCCACATGGGAACAACGAGCATGCAGTGAACCAGCGGGATAAAGTTCACTTCAGATATTTGCCAATATTTCACAAAGGGTGAAATGAAAGTCATCTAACTGTTTTAAAGATAACCCTCTAAAAGTATTTAACCCTCCATTGATACAACAATTGATGAACCATAACCGAACTGGCATCAGGGTCAAAAGTACCACAAGGAAGTAATACTAAAATAAGGAAGTGATAAAAGTTATTAAGGATTTGCAAGGGGCGGGGGAATATCGTGGGCATATTATGGGGAGTAAAAATGCTAGAGAGGAACCCAACTTTGGTGAGTGTGACTTTGTGAATGACTACCGGTACCTACCAGGCTGCATCAATGTGCAAATGTGATGTGCCTATCTGCCTGTCTCAATATCTCCCATTCTGCTCTGTATTTGTGTGTTCCATGCATATGTGTGTGCAACTGCTATATGTTTTTGTGTGTTCATGTGCCTTGGCCATACCCACTATCGCCATGAGCATGCAACCCATGGTTAGTCTCTTCAAAGGTATCTTCTTACTGTATTCACTTGGATCTTTCATGGGGCAAAACCTTAGCACTGTACAATTGTGAAATGGATATACATGTTAATAGTCGCTGGAAGGGGTCCCTTTAAGCCTCATGTAGGAATTGTTAGTTTTACTTTCTCTATTCTTGATGATGAATCCAATTTGATGCTAGTCTTCTTCAGCCTCCCATTGGAAACCATTCCCCGATTATCAAATTGTCTATGATAAGCAAACCATATACTTCTTTAATATCTATCCTTAAATGGCAAATTTCTTGATATGGTGTTATCACAGAGGGAAAGCTCAATGACATTTCATACAACTGAGCTTCCATATGAGGAGATAAAATGCAATTTGAAATTTGCCACTTTTCTTTGTGAAAGCCTTTATAAAGGTAGCTTTTAATAGACACGGGAGTGGATTTGACTATAGTATTGTACAACAAATCTGAAGGAAAATCAGTTTATTTTTATTATGTGCAATCCAATCCTGTTCATGTTACTCAGGCGTGAGACCCATTATATTCAATTGTACATCCTCATAGATAATTATGTATAAAACTATTGCTGGAAACTCAGCAGCAGGAATTTACAATTAGTTGATTTTTGTGCTCTAAGAGTTGTGAACAATCTTTAGAACCAGATCAGGATAGAGTGATTTGTTTTAGGCAGCGTCATAGGGGTGTACAAATGAAGACAGGAACTGGTATGTGAATGCTTGTTGATGTTGTTGTATTTATATCCTGCTTTTCCAATGCAAATAAGCTTACTACATTTGGAGGACAAAGGAGAGGTGCCAGGTGAGAGCTGGGAGGGGCTACTACCTTCTGTGGGTGGTAAAGGCTAAGAATTACCTTTAAGAGACGACTTTGTATGCTACTTACTTTATTTGTATTTTTGTAGCTGTTATCTTATTGTATTATGAAATTTTTTAATAAAAATATTATTTAATGGCAAATCCGCTTACTACATAGCCAAGCTAATATAATGTAAACAAAGAATCTTAAAAAACATTTTAAAATATAAACCACATTTTAAATAAAAACATTAAATAAGATGAAAGCATAACCAAATCTTTATCCAGACCAGCAACGATAACACAGTACAATACCAATTTTCCAATCTTTGGACTGACATCAGTAATTTAAAGTATGCTGAAATAAAAAAGGCCCAATTGAAAGTGAGTCAAGACGAGATCATCATCATCATCATCATCACTTTTAATTTGTATACCGCCTTTCTACCGTCTTTCCCCTTTTTTAAGACACCGTCTTATAACTTTTTTTCCTCAAAAAAACACAGGGTGGCTTACTTTCGGTGGGATGTCTTATTTTTTTTATTACCGGTACAGTTTTTACAGCTCAGGGCGCTGGCTCAGGGCGCTGCTCGGTTCTCTTGAGTGCTCGGCGCTGCAGCAGCCACTGGTTCCGGGTGGCGGGGCAGCAGGCATCCTAGGCCGGGCCAGGCAGAGGCCGCTGGCTCAGGCGCTCCGCCTGCCGCTGCAGGGCGCTCCAAGCTCCTTGGCCAGGCCAGGCAAGGAAGAAGCAGTGAGCCCAGCGGTGGCGACAAGCACAGAAGCGGCAGGGCGGTGATGGACGAGAAGGCGGAGCGCGGGGATGCAGCCAGCAAGGCGGGAGCGCGATCAGCTGTTAAGCGGAGCTCTTGGAGCGCCACTTCAGAGCTGATCGCGCTCCTGCAGTGCCAGCTGCATGGAGTGACTCTGTGAGTGGAGGTGCCTGTGGGGGTTGGTTTCCGCGGAGCGGAAGTATGGCTTATTTTGGGGGTAT
This sequence comes from Zootoca vivipara, assembly GCF_965207765.1. NCBI lineage: Eukaryota > Metazoa > Chordata > Lepidosauria > Squamata > Lacertidae > Zootoca > Zootoca vivipara. The sequence continues at coordinate 59,991,060 of NC_142586.1, forward strand.
GTCTTATATTTCTCAAATGCTTAAAAACCCTGCCATGGCTTACTTTCTGACTACGTATTAAAAAAGGGGAAACAGGGTATCTTAAGTGGGACCCAGGTGGCGCTGTGGTTAAACCACTGAGCCTAGGACTTGCTGATCAGAAGGTCGGCGGTTCAAATCCCTGTGACGGGGTGAGCTCCCGTTGCTTGGTCCCAGCTCCTGCCAACCTAGCAGTTCGAAAGCACGTCAAAATGCAAGTAGATAAATAGGAACCGCTACAGCGGGAAGGTAAACGGTGTTTCCATGTGCTGCTCTGGTTTGCCAGAAGCAGCTTTGTCATGCTGGCCACATGACCTGGAAGCTATACGCCGGCTCCCTCGGCCAATAATGCGAGATGAGCGCGCAACCCCAGAGTCGGTCACGACTGGATCTAATGGTCAGGGGTCCTTTACCTTTACCTTTCTATCTTAAAATACTCAAGGTGGTTTACAAGCTGAAGAAACAAAGAATGTACACCTTACAATACAAAAATGTGTTAATAAAACATAGCTTTAAAATAAACAACCTACATCAAATAAAGTATCATTCAGCAATCATTAGAATAGTATAGAATAATAAATCAGCATATAAAAATTAAACAGAATTCCACTCTTAACAATTACAATAAATTATTTCTAAACTACAATCAATAAAACAGACGGCAAGCCACAGTGCATAAAATAATACTATACAAATTAAAAAGTAGGGACTGGAGGGTGGGGCAAGGCAGGCGAAAGAAGGCCTTGCCTGATGGAGTCTCTCCCCTCACTCAACTGAACATCCCACGGGAAGGAGTCCCATAGTGACAAGGCAAGCACTTGGGAGGTATTAAACCTCATGATCTTCTGATCAGTCCATCAGTGCAAGTGTTTCTGCTTGCCAGACAAAGCAATCATCCTTCTCCTGACTCTTCAGGGTAGATCTGGAGGAGAAAGGGAAACAATGGGGGAGAGGGGAGAAGCCTTGTTACACTAGCAGGAGTCCTTCCATTGGCTTCTGTTAGTGTTCTCAGTTTGCTGAATCTAGGCCCCTGTCTCTTCTTCCTGCCAGTCTAGTTGCCCTGGATGGTGGGCCTGTGGATCCTTAGCAGGTTTTTACTAGGGTTGTGCTGTAAAACTGAGGTATAGTTCTAGTTTCTCAAGAAGAACAAAACACATACAATAAAACCCATGTATCCCTCAGGTGGAGTGTCTCTATAGTAGTTCGTGGATATTTCCACCATCCAAGTTCATTCACCAAATGACATCCTGCCTCACTGAGCTCAATGCACAATAGACCACAACCTCCTCCTGGCACCTGCTTGAGGATGTATAAAATGTTTGGCAAGCACAGCTGACTGCAAGTGGTCTTAGAGCTTAAATTATCTACTGTCAAATGACACTTCAAGTGAGAATGGAGCTGCAAATGGGAGTCAATTAAAGTTTCACATTTCTCCACTGAAATACAATGGATTAGAGAGCATCTCATACTCTGATTGCTGGATGAAATTAAATCACCTTTCTCTTATGGTAATAGCGCTCATTGTCACCAGTCAAAGAAACCGCCCTCATCTTCTTTGTAATCAAGTCAGTTGCAATGCAATGGCACCATGCAGAATGACTGATGGCCCTGGATTCATAAAAGATTGATAACCTCATCTCAGAGCAACCAGGTTGGGGCTGAAATGACAGCCTCGTGGGTTTGCCATGTGCCTTCTTTCACAGCAACAATGAGTAGGCTATCATTTCACAATATTAATCAAATCTGATATTAACTTTCTCAAGAGATTCCGAAGCTATGTGTTAGAATCTGCTTAACTTGCAGGGGCAGCATATGTACTGCATATGAATATCCTTCGTGTCCTGGTTCCCTCTCCAAGAATGGGCAAGCAGAGGTCCTTACTTGTGAGCAAGAAAAATAGCTTTATTCAGGCAACTAGCAGGAGATACAGGGATTCAGGCTCTGCAGCAGACACAGGGCCCAAGAGTCATGGTCCAGAAACTCAAGAGCAGGGCAGAAGCCCAGAACTGGATAAAAATGATGAAGATATCCCTACAAGTTCCACACTTCACCTGCCAAGCTTTTTAAATGGCACTCTCACTCATGAGACTCACTCACCTCATGGGCATGCTGGGATTGAAAACACACTGGCAGGGTCAGAGGGTCTGCCCCAATCTCTGAAGGCAGTTCCTGGTTCTAGGTGACAAGACTGGACCCTCCAGTTCCGGCTCCTATTCAGTTGCTGCTGCCTCCTGTTCCACCTCCCTCCTCAGCTGCCAATCTAAGCCTGATCTAACAGTCCAGCAGGGCTAGTGACACTCTCAAAGTAAGCATGAGTAATAAAGTAGGGATCAGTGGCATCCTCATGACCAAATCAGGCTCCTTCAGGAATGCCGGCTTACCCTACGATCTAGAGGTGAAAGAGGAGTGTGCCGGAAGTGGTAGTTGCAGGGGTTTGCCAGAGAAGATGTTGGCTCACCAAGCTCCACTCTGACAACAAGTTGTTGATGAGGAATGAAGGACAAAAGGTACTTCATATTTCATTGCATTATATCTCAGTTCTGGAAAGCCAGGTTAGCTATATCCAAGGCCAGACCTACCCTTAGACAAAATGAGATCATTGCTTCAGGCAGAGGGACGTCACAAAAATCTTTCAAGAATAGAAATGGGAGTGGAAATTGCCTGTTTGCTCACTTGTCCCATGTCTGGAATGGAAATCAATCCATAATACAACTGGCGTTCAACATTGTTGTGTTTTTTTTAAAAAAAGATTTTTATTGAAGTACGAGAATTTTTACATGCATTATATTCTCTCCTTCCACTTTTTAATTTCCCCTACCATTTTTCCTTTCCCTTCCCACCCCCTCCCCCACCCATAATCCATTGGAAGGGTTCAAACAGTTGTCCTCAGCCACGGGCACAATGTCTTTAATTTCCACTGAATGTCTTCTGGTCCAGTAGTTGTTATCCATTGAAGATAGGGGTTCCATCTGGTCCTTATCACAGTAGACTTGGCCTTCCATGTTATTTCCTGTGACGTTACTGCCACGATGTCTGACTGAATAAATTCAAACAAATAATTAGTCCAGACCTCTACTGTCCATTTTTCTCTATCTTTCCAACCTAAAGCTATTGTTGCCTTTCCTGCTAGTATCATTGCTTTGAAGGTGTGCTGGTCACCTTTCTCTATGTGGCGTTCAACATTGTATTGTATTGGCATTGTATTGAGTGGACAGGCGGAGTCCCCCCAACCCTAGGCGACCCCTGAGTGAAATAATGACTCAAGACAATGTGCTATGGGATTAAAATTGGCCACAACTTTATTAAGTTTCAGATGTAGGGAGACTTTGGCTCAGGCATTGGGCATTTATCCTTCCCAGTCCCCATCCAGGGATCTGGGAGACTTCAGGGTTATCCAGAATGTGTGGGGATTGGGCTAGCTCTGGAGAACATATGTTCAAGCAGAGAGCCCACCCCCCGTTTCACCGCCTTTGGAGGGGAGAGCAATGACAACCTCTTGGCGTATGGCCAATGCCTCCCCTCAAGACCCCTTTAACGGGGAACCCTGGTATCACCGCCGCAAGGGGGTGTGGGTCTCTGCTTCACACACCCCCTTTAGGAAGATAGACTAAAGGATTCCGCCCAAGGCCTGAAACCACCCAAGTTGTGATGTTTTGCTACGGGAAAGGCAAAGTCTGCCAATGCAGGAAAATTCCTTCCTGGCCCTTCAACAGCGACCTTAACGTAGCAGCGCCTGCGTACCTGTGGAGAAGAGGTTAACCTACAAAAGAAGACTTAACTGAGGGAGGGGAGGTTGGGAGAAGCTCTGGAGCCGACTGCTGCTTCACAGGTAAGATTCACCTTCTGTTGTGTGGGCAGGACGGTCCCTCCCCTTACCTGGCCAATCCCATGGCAACGCCACCCCAGGCAGGATTGGACGATTGGCTGAGGTAGGCGGAGACCTCCAGGTATCCAGCCTGGGGAGGATGAGGCCAGCCAAACTACCAGCAGTCACATTGGGATCCGGGGGGGGGGGGGCTGCATGTGACCACGCAAAAGGCATCCCCCATTTGATGTGGGGAACGGGCATTGCTTACAGCGTGCAAATCAAATGTAATTGATCACACACACCATTTGTTTTGCATTTCTTTTGGCTTGAAATGAACAGTGTGGAATAATTGATTAGTTAAATTATGTGAGTTATCCCCTTTCACCACAGCAGACAGCAAGACAAATACAGGAATTTTTGGCAGAAAGATGATCTGCAACTGAAAGGAAACAGTGCTGCATGTGACAAATATATGGTAGGATAGAAAGTGATGTATTGCTAAGCCCTGCATTGCTTCAGTCAGCCTATTGCCCTTGGGTTCAGTGGAGGATGCTATCCTATCACCTATGTTCAGGGCAGAGTGTCTACTAACAGTCTGATTAGGTTCTAGTAATAGAATAGGAAGGGCACCATCCTGTTTTGGGTTGTATATGGCTATCAGGGCTGTCAGGAGTATGGGCAGGAGTCAGGCTCTGGGGCCTGTAGTGCCTTGCAGGACTGGGGCCTGCCTCAGCTTGTGCTGGGGAAGCAAGGTGTGGCCACACAGGTGAAGCCCTCAGCTTGTGCTGGAGAGGCAAGGAGTAGTCACCCAGTTGAGGCCACTTGAGATCTCACAGCACCTGGTGGCAGGAGCTGGGAGGGATAAAAGCCCAGCCTTTCCCTTCAGCTCTTTGCCACAGCAACGCTATCCATGCCTGGTTGCATCTGGCCTCCTGATCCTTGCTCCGTGGACCCTTGCCTTGCCGACGCCTTGATCCTGCTCCTTGGACCCTCGCCTTGTCGACGCCTGAATCCTCAACCCTTGGACCTTCGCCTTGCTTCTTGTTCCTTGATCCTTCACCTTGCTCCTTGTTCCTTGGACCCTTGCTTTGCCTTTGCCTTGCTTCTTGTTCCTTGATCCTTCGCCTTGCTCCTGGCTCCTGAGACCCTTGCTTTGCCTTTGCCTTGCTCCTCGACCCTTGGACCTTTGCCTTGCTTCTTGTTCCTTGGACCTTTGCCTTGCTTCTTGTTCCTTGGACCTTTGCCTTGCTTCTTGTTCCTTGGACCTTCGCCTTGCTTCTTGTTCCTTGGACCTTCGCCTTGCTTCTTGTTCCTTGGACCTTCGCCTTGCTTCTTGTTCCTTGGACCTTCGCCTTGCTTCTTGTTCCTTGAGCCTTCGTCTCTGCCTTGCTCCTTGACCCTGCAACTGCCTGCTGCTGGACCCTCAGCCCTGCACCTGTTCCTGCTTCTTCACCACCATCTTGCCTCTGGTCCTGACGCCCGCCGACCGGACCGTGACAAGGGCTATTGCTTTTCTGGATATCCTTCCGTAATACTCCTATTCTAGCATTAAATACTAAAATCAGTGGGAAACCTTTGGGCTGAAAGATGACTGATATACTCAAATAGCTTTGGCAGCATTGAAAATCACCTCTCTTTTCACTTTTTTTCCAGGAGGTGGGGAGATTGCATGGAAAGGATGCCAAAGTCTGCCTACACAGAGCAAGAACAAACAATTATCTGACTGGCTGAGATCACCCCATGACTCATGGAAGCATTTCCCCCATTCTGTTTTATCCGTGATATTGTCACATAGCCACAGCTAATTGGCAATGTAGCCCAGGGATTCCTCCATCAGATTAAAAAAACAGGAAGATCAGAATACAATAATTTGCAGAACATGTAGTGAAACGGCAGCAGAGAGTGTGGGGCAGTTCCAGTGAACAGCAGCAAGCACTTAAAAGAGCAGGGGGGCTTGACTATCCAAAAGGGTGAATATTTGGTGCAGCCCGGATTTCGTTCCTCAAACCAAAACAACACAATAACTGACACAGCTTTCTGTATTGTATAAGAGGTAAGTCATAACAGCCAGGAGTGCCAACTTTTTTACTGGCTGCTGGTTTTGTGTCTCTAATAGCAGCTTGATTTTCAAATGTCAACAGACAATCAGGCTTATATCCATGTCATGAAAAGCTAGATGACTGCATAGTTCAGGCATCCCCAAACTTTGGCCCTCCAGATGTTTTGGACTACAAGTCCCATCATCCCTGACCATTGGTCCTGTTAGCTAGGGATCATGGGAGTTGTAGGCCAAAACATCTGGAGGGCCACAGTTTGGGGATGCCTGGCATAGATGCTACCAATAGTACAGAAGCAGACTAATATGTTTTTGTTTTCTGGTCAGTTAGCAACCCTAATTACAATGCATCTAAAGCTGAGTCATTTATTTAGATAGGATTGGATCCAGACCTAGTCACACATAGAGTAGACCCACTGAAATCAATGGGGCTTCAGCTTGTCATCATTTTTGACACCCTTTCTGAAATATGCAGAACCCACTGCACACATTTATTTCTGATACTGCTTCTGCTACTTCTGTCATTTGACAAAGTTATGCCACAAAGGGAACAAGAGTGGGAGAGCTACCTCTTGGGGAGGGCTGTAGCTCCCTGATAGAGAACATTATTTTCATTAAAAAAGTACCAGTTCCAATCCCTGCCATCTCCAAGTAGTGCTGGGATGGGGCCCTGTCTGAAATCCTGTAGAGCTGCTGCCATTACTGAGCATGATGGACCAATAGGCAGCGTCTTTGTTTTTCCTGGTCTCTTCTTGATCCCCATATACAGTAACACCTTGGTACTCAAACAACTTGGAATCTAAACACTGCAAACCCAGAAGTAAGTGTTCTGGTTTGCGAGCTCTTTTCGGAAGCCGAACGTGCTCCATTTAAAGTGTTACACTTCCGATTTGAGTGCCACACTTCCTTTTTGAGTACCCCACTTCCGTTTTGAGTGTTACGCTGAGGTCTGTCTGTTTTTGCTATTTATTTTACGTTTTTGTAGCTCTTTTTTTGTGATTGTGTGGAACCCAGTTCAGCTACTGATTGATTGACTGATTGTGTGTCTGCAGTACATTATTGCTCTCATTTTATGGATCAATGGTCTTGTTAGATAGTAAAATTCATGTTAAATTGCGGTTGTAGGGGTTGTTTTTAAAAGTCTGGAATTGATTAATCCATTTTGCATTATGTACTGTCTATGGGAAAGCGTGTCTTGGTTTTGGAACACTTTGGTTTGGGAACAGACTTCTGGAATGGATTAAGTTTGAGAACCAAGGTACCACTGTACCTGCTAAATAAGGTATATCACCAGAAATTTGGGGGCAGGTTGTAGGGTTCCAAAGAATCAGAAGGGTGACTCTCAAGCACAGCAGGACTGGCTCAGCACATTTTGAGCTTAAGTGAACTAAGTGAGTGAAGTAATGCACATTGCCATCAAAAGAGCCCCCTCCTTCCCCTACTCCCAAGTTATCCATTTAGATGAGAATCTAAAATGATCGAACTGCTCCACTGGATATCCATGGTTTAGGCGATTTCTGAGAAGTAAATATATACTAGAAGGTTGTTAATTGTAATGCATGAAAACTAGCCTATGTATTATATCACAGAGAAATAAGCTCTGCAATGAAGGCCACTATGTTGAAAGAGGGAACCTGATTTCAATTTAATGTTCATAATTGCGTTCTTTGTAAACAACATGTTAAGAATGCTTACATGATCCTGCCCCTTGTTTCTTTAAAAACAGATAGGGGTGTTTTAAGGGGCAAATGAAAGAGAAGATAATGTGAAGCAGCAACGATTATTGTAATGTTAACATACTGACCCTGCAGAAAAATCTACTGTGTCAGCAAGAAAATTTTACTGCACCACAGTACCAAGGAAAAAGAAGAAGAAAATCCTGCATTCCTTTGAATGTGAGTTATTGAGGGAGGGCAAGCAGTTGGACAGAATCCAAGAGAGTAAATCTGAAAAAAAACCACATTCTGTTAGACCTCCCATTGCACTTGAATCTTATTAAAAGAAATAAGTTAATCATCTTCCCATTGATAAGAATCTGGTCACTCTTTGTGGGGTGAATTGCTCTATGGGGGTGAATGGAACTGGAAGAGCTTTTCCCCAAAGAAATTACAAGAGCTAGGTGGGCCACTTTCCCAATTTCATTTTGAAGTTACTTATCCCTCAAACAATTTTATTATTGTTATTCCAGTAATACTAGACTGGTAAGGTTTCCTGCCAAATTTTGACTTTATGGTCACCCAGAATAGTAGGTCCTAAGATACATGGTCAGGACTGGTGGTCTGGAGGCAAGCAGGGAAAGGGGGCAGCTTAGCCTCAGCCTGAACAATCAGTAGTTCAGATGCAAAATGTGGCTGGGCCAAACAGGCTTTTTAGCATGAGGCAGAAAACTATTGGCCCATTATGTCACCAGATAACTGCTGAGTTGGTAGCTGTAATGCTGGACAATTGCAGAGGTGCTACAGCAGAGCAGAATGCAGGCCAACAACTCTCCCTTGAGGCCGCAACCTATACAAACTTGCATGGGAGGAAGCCTCATTGAACTCAAAAAGACTTATTTCTGAGTAGACCTGCATAGGAATATGCCGACAGTCCAGCTGTTAGAATCCCTGATTCCTTCCTTGTTCCTGTTGACACAAATGTGGGTCATAACCCATATGATCCAGCTAATGTAAATACTCATCTGCTGTGTGACCCAGGGGACTTTGGGGTAGCAACTTGCCACAAAGGGAATGTACAAATTGCACAAGTGGACTGTAGCTCATGCAGTGGAGCTTTCTCTTGCCTCCCACTTCTGCTCTAGAGCACCCCCAGTCCTCTGGACCAGCTTTTGGGAGTGGACAGGTGGTTGCAGATGGGAGCCCCATTTCACAATTGGAAGTCTGTTCTTCTCATTCACAGAAACTGAGTGCCCACTTATGCATCTCCTCCCCAAAACAGAGAAAGAAAATTCATCAACCAAAAAGAGGCAAAAGAGGACACAGACATGCATGTTGTTGGCATAGCTAATCCATATGTCTGTACAGATGGAGAAAGAGAAAAATTACTGTAATTTAAGCAGAAATCCAATAAATCTCACCACTGTGTGACCAGGTGACATATGGGTATCATCCGATTATCTACTGTCCAATGTTTCTTTGTTTTTCTGCCATTTTTGGACTATTTTTATGGAAATTCAGCACTGCTGTCATGGGCTGCCATACATCCGGAGGTTCCCAAACATGTGACCAATTCTTACCCAGGCACTGCTGCCAAATGCAGTATTCCGTATATGTCTGTGAAATTCCGGACATATGGCAACCCTGCTTCAAGGCCCCTGCTTTCCCTTCTTATGGTTTGTTTATGTTCTAAACCAGCCTGGGACTGAACAACCCCTCAGAGGATGCCTCTGAAGAGGGTCCTCCCCAGACCACTGGTGGAGGAAGGTGGGTGTGGCGGGGGGCGCACCACTCCGAGTGTCACCCCTGAGCGGGGGTGACATTTGGTGCTCCACCTGCCCACGGCTCGGACTCCCACGCCTACCCCGAGCCACTTGCCTGCCTGCCTGCTTCCTCCAGCCGGGAGCGCGCTGCAGTAGCTCCTCCCTTTCCCTGATGGCTAGTGGTAGGCATGGGAGTCAGATGGGCGGGAAGTGCACCATTGCCCCATGCTCTCAGCTGGAGGAGGCAGGCAGCCAGGGGAGAGGACGGGAAGGAGGCAGGTGAGCGGGAAGGGGAGAGTAAGGAATCTGTGGGTGGACATGCGGCTATCCCACGCCTGGGAGGGCACCCTCCACGCCCCTCGGGAATGTGCCCACCCTGAGCAGCGCAGGCATATCCTCCTCCACTGCCCCTGACAGCCCTTCAAATATAAATCTGTCCTCTAAGACACATGGCCATGCTAAATAAATATCAAGTCAAGATGACACTCTGCTAGAAATTGCTGAGCACATTCCTGGTTGGGTGCTGTCACTCATCACCTCTGAGAACACAGGGCATAAAATATAAGATACCGGAACCAAGAGGGCCAATCAGTGCCTCGCCAACTTGTAAAAGCCATTCATTTACAGTCTGTTGAATGTGTACTATGCAGCATTTTTATATACTGAAACAACCTAACAATAGTATAGCAAGGAGCTAAGGAGTCCATATGTTCATTAACAAATGCCAATTTGCGAGAGACTACAGTTCTGCTGAGTGCCTGTATCAAATGATTTGAAGATGCCAAAATCTCAAAGCCATTTGCTTTGGTTTCCCTTCTTCTCGAAATAACGTATACCAGAGCAAAATAAAATAACATATTTTGTTATACAGAAAAAAGTAGCATGTTGCTATATCAAACTGAAGCTTTCTTGAAACAGCTGGGAGCTCTTTGCAAAATCTTGCTGTTGGTAGGGAAGAGTCAAAGGTACTGAATTGTCTCCCCCTTCAGCACAGTTAGCAAATCTGTACCTGAGGAAGAACATTGGCACTTTGCTCCAAGTCTTGGCAGTGACTTGGAGCAAATGGCAGATCATTATAGACTGGTCTAGGTATTCATTAATGAGAGGCCCTATGCCCCAAATGCTGCATCTGGCCAGTTGAAGGGCGGATGCCTTCCTTTGCAGCCATTGGCTTCTTCTTGGCACTGGGGTTTCAAGATGTGAAGCTGTCTTCCCAAGGGGATCCTTCAAGGAGACTGTGAACTGCTTGTCAGAGTTTGATGGCGTTCAGGAGAAACATGGCACTGATGACCAGAACTCTAAATGAGATGCTGCAGGGAGTGGCACTGTCTCCTCCTAGGAGATGCCATTTTTTCCAGGATCTGTAAATCTGTGGTATACTGGTTCTGAACTGGGAAGTTCCTTTCCCAATCATAACAACTCAAAGTTAATTGTCCTGCCCTCTGTGAATTTGTCTATTCCTATTAGAAAGCCATTTGTGCTTGTGCCAATGAATCCTACTAATTGTATCACATAAAGAAATACTGCTTTTTGTTTGTTCTGAACCTACTGCCAATCAATCTTACTCAAGACATGAAGAGTCCAAGCTTAGACATAATTTAATTTGTCATCAGAATAATAGATGCCTACTTAGGATGCAAATGTTGGGAAGTAACTTCATACATTACAAAAATAAAGTATATTTTATACAAATCAGCAACTATCACACACAAAAAGAAGAGGCCTTCACTTTTCAAACCATTAATGCTCTTTCTGCAGAGTAAAAACCATCAGGCAGAATTGGATCATATAATTATGCCCATATCGAAGGAGGGAGAATATGCTAGTTGTCATTACTGACAGCATCACTGTATTCATACTTCTTGTCTTCCGAGCTGCAGACAAATGAGGCATTTTATTATTTTTCTAAATAAAAAGTGTCACTCCGGCACATTATTCATTACTGATGACAGATGCCTGTATTGCAAATGAGAAATGCTAACAGAAAATTATATATTTAAAAGTAAAAACTGGAAAAATAGGGATTTTAGTTTTGAGTAATAGTAATATTTTCATGTATTCCTGAACCTACTGAGCCTCTTTCAGAATTTCTTTTTACCTAAAATTATCTGATTCACTTTTAGAAGTTTTATGATAGATTGTGATTTGACACTGCAAGACATGGACATATTAGAGTGTCACACCAGATTTATAGTTCAGTTGCTTGGTCACTTCCAGAATTTTGTCCATTTTTCTCAATAGATGTTCATGAGAATTTGGTTTAGAATGCTCACAAGCATGGGAAGCCTTATCTAAATTCAGATAATTCTTCTGATCATTCCATGAGCACAAACATTTATCCTTACCAAAGTGAATGATTCCCTTTTCCATGAGCACAAACATTTATCCTTACCAAAGTGAATGATTCCCCTTTCTCCTCCCCGCACCCACACCATTCTGGGGTTCTCTCAACCCTTCAGAGTGGATTTGAAGGGTTGTGGAGGTCTATGGGGAGAGGAGACAGGGGAATGCCACTCCCAACTGAATGGCGGCATCTTAGCCACATCCTGGGCTCCCGTAAAAAAGAAGACTTGGTGATATTGCCCAGAGGAGGAACGGGCAATGGTAGACAGGACCTAATGAGCCAATCCTGAGGGACAGTTAGCAGTACTTTATCAAGCGGCTCCTCCCTAGAGTGCCTCACTTTGCTCCAATTTTCACACCCACCCTAAGCAGCATGGTTGCCCATTTCTGGGAGCTGAGTAGGAATTTTGGGGTAGACCCAAACTGGCCCAGGGGCTCATTTTTCCCCCCTACTCTGGGAATTTTTGTAGTACAGTGGTGCCTCGACTTATGAATTTAATCCGTTCCGAAGGCACCTTTGTAGGTCGAAAAATTCGTGAGTCGAAAAGTTCCATTGGAAACGCGATTTCCCATAGGAATGCATTGGAAACGGAAAAATTCATAAGTCGAAGCAACCCCATTCGGAAAAACCCTATCTTAAAACCGCCGCGGTTTCCATTCGGATGTAAAGAAATTCGTAAGCGTGTGGCCATTTGCCCCATTCGTAAGTCAAAAAATTTGGTTGTCGAGTCGTTCGTAAGTCAAGGTACCACTGTAGTAGTAATAGTAGTTGTTGTTCTAGAGTGGTTTATTTTCTAATTGGTTTAAATAGCTTTTAGTCTGAGCAGAAAGTGTTTCACAGGGTTTTTGGGGGGGTATCTGTGGCATTCTTGGTTTGGGGCATTCTTGGGTCACCCATTGCCAGCTTGGCTTTGGGGCCCTGGGTTGGCCCTTAAGCTTGGCCTGCACATCTGGCAGAACTCTGGTGCGCTGCTCAACTTTCATTCCCAAGGATCTCATTACAAGGAGGAATTATTCCTTCCAATCCTTTGTTGTAGGACCACAGGATGAGCCTGTGTATTTGCCAGTGTTCTGATACTTTCTTCGATCTATCCACACACAAAAGAACATGTCAACTCCATTTTACACACAAGCATGAGCTCAGTGGCTGCTACTCATGAGCATAGATACAAAAATAAGATAGAAGTAAATGAAGTGCATATGTAAAAGCTAGGAAGTTAGCATCCAAGTACTGAACAACCTCTGCCCCAGTTCTTGCTTCATCAGGTACCAACTACATTTTGATGAAGTCGGGGGCAAATCAACTATTCAATCACAAGAGGTGTGGATTGCCTCCATGATATACAATGCCCCCAATGCTTTGCTTGCTATAAAGTGGTTCTTTCCTCTCAACGCCTATAAGCATTTTCTTATTTTTCATATTTTAAAGTGTGTATGCATCAGCAGTGATTCCTGCATTGCTTTGAGAAATATAGAGGCATGACAAACCTCTGATTTATTAAACCATTCCCTGAAGGCCCACATAGGCGATGGAGCAGTTTTCAATATTAGGTTATAGTGGAGTTTTGCCCAGTGAGGAAGCTATAAAGCTATTTGAGGATGTGCTTAGCTGGCTGGAGTCCCTTTTTACCTTTTCGATCATAGTGAAATACTAATTTGAGGCAGTGCCAGGAGCGTCCTCCTCCTTTCGGGTACCGATTATTCCAACAGTATTTGTCTGGCTGTTGCTGTGGTTTCATATTAAAGGCTGTAGTGCGAACAGTGATGGTCGAGGCTCCCGGTAACCTGTAATTCATCAAAGGATTGACAAGAATCCCCTACCATAACTGTATATCAAACTGCAAAAGGGCAGCAAAGAAATCTAACTTCCTAGCCCTGGAAATTCACATATTTGCACTGTTCAGGGTGGCTCATTTTCAATGAATGCATATGCCAATGATATACGGCAGTGAATAGACGCATTAAGTTTTTATCGGTTTGATCTCATAGCCATCATTCATGAGTTATGTAAGACTTCTCAAACACATATCAGTAACTTTTTATAAACAGAAGAAAAATATTGTTTATGCTACATAATATTATGTCTGTCTCTCTGTGAAAAGGAGATTACATCACAATCTGCTTTCCACCCCTTGCTGGGAATATTTTCATCGCTATGGAAACAGTACATAACAGGATATTGATGGAGGTGGGGCTTTGAGTAATTAGTTTCTGATTTAGCGTGTTTGCTTAAAGCAATACAAAAACATACTTTACGTAGTGCCGGGGAAATTATTTATTGAGCACTTGTTAATGTAATGGAAGCTCATTGCCTTAGAGATCAGTGCTTAGTGTAAAGTTAACAAGGTGTTTTTGTTTGTTTGTTTGTTTACTTTCTTTTAAGAATAGATACTAACTTTTCAGCAATACTTTCAAAATAATTACTATATGCTATTGTACAATCCATTTTTTTAATAAAAAAGGGAATGCAGAATCTTTGCTTTTTAATACTTGGAAATAATTAATATGGGTTCAAAATGACATTTTAGGCTCATAAATAGATATTTGTGTAAATGAAACATATCCTCTTAATAAACATAATTTTCGCAAACTCTTAATTCATTAAATCAAATTCCACAGAGGTTTTAGTAATCGTCAACTTTTTCTGGGAAATTCATTTATGAACCATTTGAAGTTGCTGCCTTTTAATGGTTTTTAAATGTAAAAAATAGCACCCCAAAGTGCAAAGAATCATTGATGTTAATGAAGTGTAGGATGACAGAACCACATGGCTGGGGCATATCGCACCCACTGCTATAATGGCTTCCCAGGGAAGTGTATGAGAGTTCTACCCATAATACCACAGGTTAGTCTTGATCCGATTATTGGTTACTTTTTTGTGAACTGCATTTGAACATGTGAGCAAGAATTACTTGGGTTATATAACATTAAGGTAAGAAACAGGAGGGCGGGATCTTTGAGGGGTGCAGCAGTTTGCCAAGGAGCACTTCAAAGATTTGTCCGTGGGTGGATGTGTTTGCATGCATGTGTGCACGTATGAGAGAGATCTGCAAGGAAGTAACCACAATTTTCTAAGTCCTGTCAGCTCATACTGGCCATAAAAAACCCTCTCCTTACTTCTAATGGGAATGAATTAACTATGTTAGGAACTAACAAAGAATTCCAGCTCTGGGGGGCTTTTTGGGTGGAGGCAGGGAGGTGAATGTCAGGGGCATGAAGTAGCCTTGGATCCTATGGATTCTTGTCAAACTAGCATGCCCCCACACTGAGTCGGACTGAGTCTGGAAGCATAGGGTAGATGGTGATTTAAGTTAGGAATAAATCTAGAAGATGAGATCTCCGATTTTGGAAATCCCTGTATGAAAAGATTGTTGGAGAAGTTTCATGTCCATTCTCTCATCTGTACAATCTGTAAAAGTGTTTATCTTGGTCCGCGTCCTATTAGTATCATGAGTTAAGGTTTGAAGGCCCCCCCCCCAAGTAAAGTATTCAATGTGAGACTGTGACAGTATTGCATTTCTGGCACTGGGAGGTATATAAGAGATTAAACAAATTGATCACACAAAAAATTTCCTTCAAAATTCTGCTCTGCATATTTTCATGGCGAGCAATCTCTGCTCATTATTTTCTGAGTTGCTTTTGCATATTTGGCAAATTATTGGCAGATACCCGATATTTAACACCAGCATTTTGCATTCAATGTTATTAGGATCTGTCATGGAGCAGCTTTCCATATTTGATCCTGTCTGACAGCTGACATGCTTAAACAACCAGTATTTGACTGACTGGTAACCTGCATTGTGCATGCACCCGAAAGCTCATACCACTGACAAACTTAGTTGGTCTCTAAGGAAGGATTTTTGTTTGTTTGTTTTGACTATGACATACCAACATGGCTACCTACCTGTAACTAGAATGTACATGTTATAGTAGCTTCATATATTCATTCTGACCAGCCAAAATAGGCCAATTTTCAGACTTCAATGTTGAAATTTGATTCCAAAATCCAAATGTTGAACTTTGAGGTCAAATTCTGAATTCTGAAAACTGTTGATACTTGTAGGACATCTTTAAAATGTATGAAGGACTGCTTACCAGCTTCTGTTGGCGAGTGGCGATTGCAGCCAGGGAAAGACTTCCAGTTCCTGCACAGCCAGGAGATGTTGCATCCTCTGAGGGCAGTTCAGGTGGTTCACCTGTGAAAGAGCCAATCGTGAGCAGGCAAAGTGGGTGTGGCCTGGATGTGGCCTGCCTCCACCTGACTTCACTCAGGTCTGCTTCCAACAGATTTAAGTGGGCTGTGCCAGCACCTAGCAACAAATTGGTGGTGGGCCTCCCACCCTAAGCATCATGGTATGGCCCTG
Organism: Zootoca vivipara; assembly: GCF_965207765.1. NCBI lineage: Eukaryota > Metazoa > Chordata > Lepidosauria > Squamata > Lacertidae > Zootoca > Zootoca vivipara. Next base: position 60,007,067 of record NC_142586.1, read on the forward strand.
CCTGAAGGTGAGTGCACAGGACAGGGCATGTTTAGAATCTTACTATGGAATTATTTGGTCACCATATTGGGGGGCAGGGAGGAATTTGTCTGCAGATGAATTGGGCCTCTCTGGAGGTTTTGCCTACCTCATAGCAACTGTCACAACTTGCTGGTGGATAAGGCATTGGTTTGGATCATTAGTCCCTATTTCATGGAATTGGGGTGCCCCATGAAAGGGGTTTGGAGAGTGTTTCTGTTCATAGGCTGAGACGGAGACTGATGGGCCAGAGAACCTCTTTTCAAATGGTGTTCCTGGAGGGAGGGCCCTGATTTGATGTACTTCATAGGGTGAGCCTTAACTCAGGACCGACCCTGAAAATAATCAGCCAGAAGATAGGATGATTGAATCAGGATCCACATCCAGTGCCTATGCCAAAGCCTACTAACATCTGTAATCGATAAAGTTTATTGCCCTGTGTTTATTACTTCTTCCCATGCCCCCCCCCACAACTGTAGGCTCACTGCGCCTGAGCCTGCTGTCCAGATTGTTTTGTGATTGTCAAAAGCATTTACACTGGAGACTTGGATAAGGCTCCTGAGACTTATTGGTGTGAGTGAGAGAATGTGGCTGTGCCAAATGATGGTGGCACCTGCCATCATTGTCACAGGTTTAAGAAGCAGCAGTGGAGAGGGAGAACAAAGGCCGGTTATGCAAATCTACATCTTGCATTGTAAGGTTTGAAAGTGTTGGAGTCTAAGCTTAGTTTTTATCTTCAGATCTTCTTGGGATAATGTAATGCAATGTTATGAATTGTAATTATGCCTTCATTTTACATCTACCCATGATGAAAAGCAAGAGAAACAAGTTCTATACAAAGGAAAGAATCTAAGATATAACAAAAATGTATCTACCATTTCAGCATCTAAATGTGTACTGTTATAAGACATATCCTTAGGCTCTAGTATTGATTCTCATTTCTCCTATAGAGTGTTGCCCATTTAAGCACATTATCAGATACTTAAAGAATAATTTATAAAGGCTTGAAGAGCATTTACTTTGTGCAGAGAGGCTAATAACATCATTAAGATGGGGAAATGTGTCAGAATGTAATAAATGCAAGTGCACAATGCAAGTCTTAATGCCTATTAGAATGAAAGCCAAACAGATTTCTACAACAATTTGACTCCCCCCCTCCCTGCAAGGATAAAGCTCAACCAGTGCTTAATTAGCATTCCCGATTGCAGCTATGGTGAATCAATTAGGCAATTAAGCTCAGAGCTATCTCTAATATCACTCACATTTATATTAACAATAAAAATCCTATGTGTTGATGGAAGAAGACAGAAATAAATGGCTAGCTGACTAATAGCAAATGAAAGGGAGCAAAATACATACTAAAGGAAAGGCATGATAATTAAGTGTCCTCAGGTGTCAACGTCTTTATTATTTATGGATTTATCTAGGATACTTTAGAGTTCTCTCACTTCTTACTTATTTGATTTTTTCTTTCTGCTTTGGGTATAAAATCCACCAATTTACATATTTTTGATATTATTAGACTGGACCAGACTGTTTCTTCTGTTTGATATTTTTATTGTCATTACGGTATTATTCTTATACACTTTCCTCATGGATGTTGACTTACAGAAAAACTAAGACACTAAAACCAAGTATAACAAAGAACCAATAAAAACCTAAGAGCACAATTGTGCAGATAAAAGACAGGTCTTACAGTTCCTGCCCCACTGAAAGAGGCCACAGATACCAGAAAAACTTCAATACCGTAAATGCCCAGATAGATTTGCCCAGGCATCTAAAATGGATAATGATGGTACCAGGCATGCATCCTTGGGAAGAGCATTCCATAAGAGGGGAGTCACCAGTGAAAAGGCCTGTTCTCATGTTGCCATCCTCCAGACTTCCCATGGAGGAGGCACAACAGAAAAGAACCTCAGGTGATGATCTCAGGGTTCAGGTTCGTTCCTGTGGTGAGAGGTTGTCCTTGAAGTATTGGAGTCCTGAGCCATACAAGGCTTTGTAAGTCGAAACCAGCACTTTTTAATTGAGAAACGTATCGGTAGTCAGTGCAGTAATGCCAGAATTGGTGTTTCATGTTAGGGCCTAGTCCAGGCACCCCCAAACTGTGGCCTTCCAGATGTTTTGGCCTACAGCTCCCATGATCCCTAGCTAAGAGGACCAGTGGTCAGGGATTATGGGAATTGTAGTCCAAAACATCTGGAGGGCCGAAGTTTGGGGGTGCCTGGCCTAGTCAGTGCTATATGCCCTGGTCAACAATCTGGCTTCTAAATTCTGCACCAGCTGCAGTCTCCTAATTATCTTCAAAGGTAGCCCCACCTATAATGCATTGCATTTAAAATTTAGCAATCTCCTCATCACACAAGTATGTAACCAACTGCCTCCTGATACCACTCTTCAGACATCCATACTTACAATGAAGGATGAGCACCATATATTTCTCTTTTAAACCTGGTAGAAGCCAGCAGGGATGTGCATTTCCCTCTAACTCGCATTTGCTTTGCAGTTTTGCTCGAGACTCAAGTCAGGGGCAGCCCAAAGGCCAGATATTACTCCTAAACATGCACTAAAGCCAGGACTCTATCATTGCTTTCAACCAATTCTTCACATGTTGTTACCAGGCAGAACTGAATTAGCAAAAGCAATTCAGCATTTGCTACCAGCATAGCTGCCAAGTTTTCCCTTTTCTCGCGAGGAAGCCTATTCAGCATAAGGGAAAATCCCTTAAAAAAAGGGATAACTTGGCAGCTATGGCTACCAGTGGCAAAGTGGAACAAGGCACTTTGAAGCAACATCTGTCACCAAAAGAACATAAGAGATCAGGTCAAGAACTCATCACTGGGAGTGCAGATGAGGAAAAGCTTTGCCCTCCTCAGCAAAACCCACAGTAATAGAGATATGTGGTGTAGATAACGAGGCAGAAAGGCCATGGTGGAAAATTATGTCCATGCACAGCTTTCCAAAACAGTGCTTCAGATGGTCATCACAAAAGGTCTAGCACTAGGATCCAGAGTTTTAATGGCAGTAGAACAAGATTGCTCAGGAAGCTAAGAGGCAGCTTGTGCAGCTACTACTTCCCCTCCCAAAAACTGCCAGATTTGCAGCCACATGTGAAGTGCATTATGATAGTTGATCTCAGATATTACAAAATCATGAACCAAGTCTTGGAAGATCTTCCCTATCCAAGTGTATATTACATAATGTGCAAGCATAAATGAATGCAGAATTCCTTCCTAATGCGCTATTGTTGAGGGAGAGCTACAAAAATAAATACAAATGAAATACTGTTGTTTGAGTAAGCTCAAAGCAAGGAATTCTGTCACTGCCATAAGATTTCCTTGACTATAAAGTATCTGTCCAACAAGTGACAAAACATTTCTCCTGGGCCATTATGACCATTGGGAAAACAGTAGGTTTATGACTGAAATAATTAAAGGAACATTAATCCTGCAACAGGGACACAGTTCTAAGACAAGGGAAAGAGGGGACCGAGGATGATCCATCATAGAAAAAGCCAGATTGGAACACTGTGATTTTCTTAAACTTCACTATTTTATGGACAATAAAGTCATAAGAACTTTAGCAGAGTATATTTCATATTTAATCTCTGGTCTTCAAATGCTGGCAAATTCCTTGCAATATAACTGATTTGCCAATATTCACTGGCGATTGAACATGGAGACTTGCTGACTGTTCCATGAATCAATTAAAGCATGCAGAGGAAACCATTGATTCAAGGCTTGCATTGATTTAATACTTCAGTTCAAAACCTACAGAATAGCCACTGAGAGAAAACCAATATAATGAAGAATTTTACAAGCCAGCAGGAGATCATGAGGTAATTCATTATTCAATTCATTGTTGAAAACAGCCCATTATAAGGACACTGACTTAAGGTATGCACTTACCACCCTGAAACCTACATTTTTTTGGGTGGGAGGGTGTTTCTCCTAGGAATGGGTGATTATCTGAAAATTAAGTGAGTCCCTCAAGCACTGTCTATAAATTGCGCAAGCCCCCTTAAAAAGATTTTTGAAGCATTCAGCTGTATTTCCCAGAAATGCAATGGCTGTCCAGACCTCCTTGCCTCTCCCTTTTTCCACTTTCCAAAGGAGAGGAATAGGACCTTACCTTGGGAAAGGAGATATGCAGGTGCCAATCTACTGTGGCAAAAGATGAGAGAGGCCCATCGACCTGTAACTGGTGGACTGAGTGTCTTTTCCCACAGGAGACCATGGCACTGGACATCATCATTCCCGATAGAAAAAGGGCCCTCAGAATATCATTTCTTGATGGAGGACAAGACCACTGAGTCTCTCCTGTCTTAAGGAAAACACAGAGCCCATTGGTGAGTACCTTGAGGTATCAAAGTAGTGAAGTAATATCCATATCAACCTCTGATTTACCCAAGGGCCCTCTGATCCCAAAGACTCACCAGGTAGGTGACTGATGGTGCTGGCAGAACCTCTTCTGCACACCTTTCAGGTGTGTGAGTGGTGAGAAGCAAAGACCAGTTATAGCACTGGTGTAATGTTTGGATCAGGATACTGCAAGTCACCAACTGGGAGGAATGGTGGTTCCTAATAGTCTTCAATTTGATAGCAAGTATAGTCACGCTGAGCTTTCTGAGGAGCACTTAAACTAATTATGAATGTTGCTGGTCAGACATTACCATCACTGAAACTGTGATCCACAGTTCTGCCCTTTTGCTGTCATGTGTCCTTAGTGCGGGGTTATAGCAACCATGAGCAGTACATAATGTGGTCCAATGAAATTTGCTGTAACTTGCAGTTGTTGGCCTGGAGGACATCAAGAAGGTGATGGCATCCCATATTTGAATAGAAGATTCAGCCAGAGCATCATTTGCCTTTTTATTATTTTATTTTATTCGATATTCACTGCAAAAGATGTTCCAACTGCTGGGAAGAAAAGTTGTGGCATAATTTTAAAAGAAAAATCTCTCTGAACACTTTCATTGTTCTAACTAGGTCAGTCTGACAGTTTGTGGCAGGACATAGAAGCTGAGATGATGTCTAAAGTGGCCCCATCTTCAGAGGTCAAGATGATGGTGACAGGGGAGAAAGACTTGTCCATGGTGCTAATATGGAATACCACCTTGGTGAGGTTTGCTTCTAGGTGCTAAGTTAAAACTATTCACCCAAGCATTAGCTACCCAATGCTTATTGTGTTCTAATAGTTTTTACTTTTGTTTATTGTAGTCAACACCTGGTTGTTTATATTGATTTATTGCAAATCTGTTTTTCCCCCAATAAAGGAAAGCCACCTAGAAGAATTTTAGCAGAAAGCTGTGATACACATGTTTTCAATAAATAGGTAGGTAAATCAGGCATTATGTAGACCTCTGCCCCATTTAGGGCACAGCTGGCTACCCTCTTTGAGGCAAGATTTGTGTAGAGGAACATTTCGTAGAATCTAGGGCACTTCGTGAATCAACTGGAGAAAGGCTTATAGAATTCTTGCTAAAGACACTGAAGGAAAACAACATTGACGTAAAGGACTGCTGCAGCCAAGTCTATGATTATGTTGCCTACCTGAATGGACCAAAAGAAAAACAAAAAAGGCACCTAACATTGAACTGACAAACTGCATTCATACCCTGTGGCAGGTCTTTGCCATGAAGCACAGTGCCTAGCAGACCAGCTGATGGACTTCAGGTTCTTGAAATCAGTCATAGTGTGGTAGGACATCCTCTTCCATGTGAATATTGTAAGCAAGGCATATAGCAGGCATTGTGACTGCTACTTCAGGCATGGAGGAATGTGCAGTTTATCACATTGTATAGGGAAAGTGGTTTTCACAGCAAAAGATCTTGCAGAAGCCCTTGGTGCTGATGTCACTTTCAAGGACCCCACACCTAAGTGCTGCAAGAAGAAGCAGTTGAATATGAAGGTCAGGTAGGAATTCCTCTCTTTTGGCAAGCATCCTTTATTTTATAACATCCATTAAACTTATCTTTAAAAAAGAATATAGAAAAAAATATGAATTAAAAAAAAAGCATCCAGCTGACGTCTTACAGCTTACAACTTTATTTTATTACAATGGACCCTCGGGTTATGTTACCTTCGGGTAATGTAACTTTCAGGTTACGAATGTATACTTCCGGGTTTCGCCACATGCACATGCGCAGAAGCACTCTGTATGCCATGGGCATGCGCAGAACTGGCTCCTCATGTTGCAGACGTTTTGGGGTACATAAGGACCCCCGGGATGAATTAAGTTCATATCTGGAGGCTCCAGTGTATAATGTATGTTCTGCTTAATGTGTTTAGAATGTCTGAAGTGCTAGATGCTCGGCAACATTGGCCCAAAGCAAGGCTATGTTCCACTGATTACGTTCCACTGATTTTTACCTGACATCAAAGTGAAAAATGAAAAAAAAGAAACAGACTTCAAAACTAATTTCAGTTTGATCGTTTTGTAAATTAGTACCTATATAAACTGTAGAACCTTGGGAAAAATGTTTACAGACTCTTGCTTTTTGTCACTCTAGCTTACTGTGGACAGGTACCTTTAAAAAAACGTCAATGAGCTGAGTTTGGTGCCTCCTTCAGCCTGGCACCCTGGACAACCATCCAGCTCAAACATTTAATAAATAATAAATAATATATCCATCCAGCTCAACAAATTAATTAATTAAATAAATAAATAGCAAAATTTATCAGTAGGGTTTCCCCATACGTCTATATTTCATGTTAGAAAACATACAGGGTCATGTTATCACCCCTGTTGGGAGAGTATAGGACTCAGACCGTGGAAGACCAGATGATCAAAACTTGGGAAATAGGAAATAAGATAAAATTAATGACTCTCATCCGAGTATAGTAACAGAGGCAACCTTATCATTGTTTTGTGGGAAAGTGGGGCATGTTTATAATGCATTGGTGGAACAGACTACAGGGGAATGCAAGGTTCTATGCATACTTTTAGGGATGTTGAAAGTCACCGTTCCTACTATCTCTGCTCTTTGTTCCACTGTTTTCCCAGCTGTGAATAAATAGGCAACATTAAAGAGAGAGAGGGAACCCTGAAAAAAGAAAAAGAAAAAGATGAGAGAGCACCTGCCTAGCTGTGCACAACTTTCCTGATATGTCTGTGGGTTAAATCAACCTTCCCTTCCTTCTTTAAAGAAAAAAGTTTGGAATGTCTGTTCAATCCATCCATACCCCTCTTCTCTCTTGGAAAAAAAATTCTAAGAAGCTCACAGCTCAATCCTATCAATAACCAATTGTACTAAGTCCTATTGGTTTCAAGGGGGATCACTTCAGTTCAGGAGTGCAGCTTATCATAGAGGACTATCTTAGAAGAGCCCCGTTTATTCCCACAATTGTTGAAGACGAAAGAAGAGGCGGGTGCCAAGAAAAAGAAAAAATGGAAAAAGGCATGGGTAGCCAAGGGGGGCAGGGAGGGGCAGCTGCCCCCCATCAATAAAAACCAATAAAAATACATAGCTGACTGAGATTCTGTACCCCCACCAACATATGGCATGCCCTGCCCCTAGCAAAAAATCCTGGCTTCGCCCATGGAAAGAGGTATGCTTGTGACATAACACTTGGAGAGGGGATCATTGGTCTGCAGAGGATAGAGAATGCTCTTTGCTCAAGGGGGACAGTGGAGCATCAGGTGGACTTAAGGGGAAAGGATCAGGGAGAAGCCCAGAGAGACAAGCTGAGTGCATTTGTGCAGGAACAAGCTGCCAGACGATGCAAGGTAGGTTTCTTCCATCCCCAGACCAGGGGAGCAGGGGAGTGAAGCTCTTCTGAAAGTGTGCAGCTCCTTCATTAAGGCTGGGGCAGTTCACTGATGGTAAAAGTACCCCAGTTCAGCTCCAAAGGCTGACACGCAGAGACACAGCACAGAGACACAATGGAATCTTGCCATAAACTGAAACTGACACGGGGACAAATAGAAGAGTCCTTCACCCAGTTATGGCTCCCCTTTATCGAATACATAGTCCAACAAGACAACAACAAGAATCCGCCAGCAGCATACGAATCAATATGGCTAATTTGATTCAACAAAGTTCACCACAGCCAATCGCAAACAAGCAACCGCACCCTAGGCCAACCCCAATTTCTCTCACCACCAAAGGAACATAAGCAAATAGCAAAGGGAACAATGCTGACAAAAAAACCCCACACATACATTAAGCAAAATAGAAACATCGCGTCAAAGCCTCGGAAACTAAAGGGATCCCCAGGAGGGGATGGAGCCTAGATAAATATTGCGGATTGGTAAGTTTGACCAATTGGTGCCCCGCCTTTCCACCCAAAGGTGACTCTGACATCACAGGGGCACCTGTGAGATCACAGCTGGTAAAGAGAATATTGAAGTAGTCACCTTCATCAAGCATAGCAGTCCCAAAGTTCTTATGTTCTGACAGGCATCAGTTATTGCACGTTAGTATGACAAAAATGTAATGTCAACTTGATCTGTTTCTCTCCACGGCACTCGATAAAGCTCACAGCCACTACCATCATCCTTGACATAGCAGAAGAAGTCATATAATCCATGCTTTGGATGTTCCTCACGTTCCTTTTTTGAGAATGCTAATCACTCCACGCTGATTAACATCAGAAACACTTCCCACTCCGAAAAACAGAATACATCCTGTGCAGATTGAAATAGGCAATTGAAACAGTCAATTGACGATAAGGCAGTGTTAATTCAAGCCTCATTGCCCGAGTTATGTCATCATTGTCTACAGTTTTTGAACTATTTGATGTGCCTTCTGTTTAATCAATACCTGATGGAAAACCATAGTAAGTGTTTATGAAGATTTCTTGGCTAAACTCCCATAAATCAGGGTAGATTAAATCTGAGGTTGCTTATGTCTGAGGTATTTATGAAACTTCACTGCTTGATCATGTGTGATTCTTTTTCCACATAATTTCAAGCCATCTGTAAACTGTCGACACTTCCTTAGTTTTCCCATGCCAGCCCTTTGAAATTTTAATCAAGGTGTGGTAAAAAAAGAAATGCACATGATTTCATGCTTAAGAAAAATAAATCTAGAATCACACCCACACCATACATGTAAAGCACATTCAGTGAACATGGCTTTACCCAAAGAATCCTGGGAATTGTAGTTTGTCAAGTGCACAGGGGAATTGTAGCTCCATGAAGGATAAACTATGGTTCTGGGTTGGAGACTACATGAAAGACTGTTTATGCTGCATTGAGTACCATGGTGGAATAAAATGGAACAGGTCATCTCTTCCTTACATTTTCATTTCCAAGGCATTCAAGGTGGTATACATGGTTCTCTCTCCTCCCCATTTTCTTTCCACAACAACCTGTGAGGCAGGCTAGGCTGAGCAACAGTGACTGGTGAGCTTCTTGTCTGAGTGGGAATTTAAACTTTGGTCTCCCAGGTCCTAGTCCTACAATCACTACACCACATCAACTGAATGTACTCAAGTTACATGGGGAAAACTTTGGAGAGAGGATTTAAAATTTGCAGTGTGTTATACGTGGCGAGAGGGTCGGGGGTGGTGAGAGGGACACGGGTGGCACTGTGGGTTAAACCAGTGAGCCTAGGGCTTGCCGATCAGAAGGTTGCCGGTTCGAATCCCTGCGATGGGGTGAGCTCCCGTTGCTCGGTCCCAGCTCCTGCCAACCTAGCAGTTCGAAAGCACGAAGTGCAAGTAGATAAATAGGTACCGCTCCAGCGGGAAGGTAAACGGCGTTTTCGTGTGCTGCTTTGGTTCACCAGAAGCGGCTTTGTCGTGCTGGCCACATGACCTGGAAGCTGTACGCCGGCTCCCTTGACCAATAGAGTGAGATGAGCGCTGCAAATCCAGAGTCGGTCACGACTGGACCTAATGGTCAGGGGTCCCTTTACCTTTAAAACTATCAGAAGATGATGTACCGTTGGTATTTAACTCCCAGTAAGTTAGCGAAAATATACAGGACTAGTTCAAATGTCTGTTGGAAATGTAAGGTAAAAGAGGGTACCTTTGATCATATGTGGTGGAATGGAAAAAGATAAAGGAAATCTGGGAAATGATTATATAATGATTTTTTTAAAAAAAAATGTTTAAAGTATCTTTTGTTAAAAGACCAGAAGCCTTTCTCTTAGGAATTGTAGGTGCAGATATACTGAAGGAATTGAAAAGACTGTTCATGTACACTACTACAGCTGCAAGAATGCTGCTTGCCCAGAATTGGAAAGATAAGATACCTACGAAGGCGGACCGGCAGATGAAATTGCCAGACTATGCAGAGATTGACTGGGAAAATCAGAAATTAGGAAGTTCAAAACTTCAATAGAGAACGGGACAAATATAGATTGTATCTAAAAGGACATTGTAAGCCAGCCATACGCAAACCTGGCCCTCCAGATATTTTCGGACTGCAGTTCCGATTATCCCTGACCACTGGTCCTGTTAGCTAGGGATCATGGGAGTTGTAGTCCCAAAACATCTGGAGGACCGAGTTTGCCTATGCCTGCTGTAAGCACTTGAACTGTTTGGCAGGCGTTCAATAACTTCTGCAATGTTAAAGACTTTGGATACAATGGAGGACTGTAATTTGGATAATTTATAATATGCAGTTGACAAAGGTATTTAAAAAAACCATGGAGGGGAGGAGGGGAGTCCCAAGATTCGGAAGAATCTTGTTTTAATTCTAATATTTTCAAGAATGTTAATTGTGTGATTGATTTTGTAAAACTAAAAAAATATATATTATTTATTTATTTTAAAAAAGAACATACTCAATGTACTAATCCAGACTACATAGTCTGTGGTTGGAAAGCCTCCTTCCATTCATTGAGGAGACTGGGGTCCAGAAAAGCTCTTTGGTGAAAAAAGTGGCGGGGAGCCTTCAACACCTTTTCATCATCCCACTTTAAATGTAGATGTACCATTGTGTTCCCCTTTTAAATAACAGCCTAAATAGCCTTCCTTCCAGGTCCTCTGTGTTCCAATAGGGGCCTCGGAGGGAGGTTTACAGAGGTTTCAAAAGAGGTTTACAGAGGTTTCAAAAGTGGCTTGCTGCCAATAGTTCTGCCTGGACGTCATATAAATCTGGAATATCATCCAAGGGCAAGAAGCAGAAACTGTTGCGTGTATCCATTTCTCGTCCATTCGAAGAAAAGAGCAGGAGAGGGTACGTGTGCCAGGGGCAGGGCTCAGTGGCAAAGCTTTCCATGGACCTCTAGTTTAAATGGTGTGTGTGTGTGTATCCGTATCCCTTTAGGGTTTACTTAAAAGCTATCAGTCCTGCTTAAAAGTCATCAAAGATACTGTAGTCCTTGTTTGCTCTTGCTTCTCCAATGTAGTGAGAATCAGAATGTGACTTTGAAATAAAACTGCTTGTCTACATTTCTGACAGTAGTCACCTAGGCCATTGAAGCTAAACATTGTTTCAAGGAAAAGTAACAGAAACTTGGTGTTTCTGACATTCTGAGCACAATAGTAGGGATGAGGGCATCAACATAGTTAAGGCAGATGGTTGAAACTCTTTTCTATCTTACTCTCATTTTGGACAGTCAAAATATTGCCTCTGGGCCAAAGTGATAACAGCCAAAGTGCAATGAAAAGCAAACTAGTTTGAGATCTTAAGAATGGGATGGGAAGTGCAGCATAGAGAGCTTGGCTAAAAGACACAACACTGCTGCTCCTTGAACACCGTTTGCCCCTTCAAACAAGTAGCGCTCTTATAGCTTATAACACAGAGAATGAGTGTTCACAAGTTACATTCAATGAGTCTGCAATCTGTGTACCTATGGACCCCAGTAATTGAATTGTGCACTCGTACAGCTGTTCACATGCAACAGTCAACAAGTGTACAGTCTGTGTACCTGTGCGTGCAACAGTTGAGCTGTACTAATCAACAAGTGCACATTACTTCACACAAGCACTTGAACATGGCTAGAAGCAGCTTATAGCTGTGTTCTGTATATGGTGTGAATAAGCCTAAAGGAATTGGATTAGCCCAGTTTCATCAAGCTTCCTCAACTCCCCCACTGGTTTATTCTAGAAAATAAGGTAGCCAGGGGTCTGCCCTGAATTTTAACATTACCTGCTGCATTGTAATTTGAAGCATCCTCTCTTCTTTTACCTAATCCGGCCTCAGTCCAGCAAATGGTACCAAAAATCAATAAATACTTCCTGGTCTTGGGCACATCTGGAATCCTACTTGTTGCAGCAGGTGGGAGAAGAGACTGGTGGCAGAAGAAGGCACATAGAGAAAGCAAGAGGGTCAGAGAAAGTGTGTAACCTTGTTTCTCAGTTTTCAGGGGATTTAAAATATGGAAGAGAACTTCAAGCTGGCTCTGTCACCCCGATAGGAAAAAACACCACCAGCCTTATTTAAAGTAAAGTGTCCTCTTTTGCCAGAAGAGTTAATGTGAGCCATGCCTGCCGCTTCCCCTTTCCGAAATCAAGCTGAAGCCTAGCTGCTGGGTCTCAGCTCAGCCCTTTGCCATCTCAGCAAGCTCATCCTGTGTAAATACGGTGATCTCAGTAAATAAATGCTGAAGCACAGCTGGCATTGGCAAGATATCACAGCTAGGTTGCTGCAGGTCTCCTTTTGCCAGTGGGCGTTGCTAATTATTCTCAGAACAGAGGTACAGGCATATGCATGAAGAGAATGCTGGGGGAAGTCATCAGAGATTGTGTTCTTAAACAAAAAAACCTGTTTACTTGTATTCGGGCAAGGGCATCTGAAGCATGAAAGCAGCAGCTTCATGCAGTTCAGGAATGTCCTTACCAAAAAGGACATAACAAATCTCTGATTATAATTTACATGGCTTTATTTGCAGGTGCAAGGGGACCCAATGCAGTGAGTCTCTGAGAAACATTAGGCAGGTGTGTTTGACTAAATACATATAAGCTAGAGAAATGCTTCCTTCCTTCTTTCCTTCCTTCCTTCCTTCCTTCCTTCCTTCCTTCCTTCCTTCCTTCCTTCCTTCCTTCCTTCCTCTCTCTTTCCCTCTCACACTCCTTTTTTCTGATGGCTAACTGAAGCAAATGCCTTTATACATAAGAACTTATTTCATTTGACTGCCATGTCCTGCTGAAAGCAGGCACTTTGCTGAGGTACTGTCAAACAAAACGAGAAGGTGCATTGGAAGTGACACCACTCTGGCTGAGAACAGTTATTTTTTTAATTGCTAGAAGCGGGGTGGATTTGATGACCACAGCATTTTGTGTCATTGGCATTTGTGCCTGTTCATCACATTGTTACACTCAAAAGAATTCAAAATAGCTGCAGAACTCTGCATCAGTCCAGATCTATCCTAAGCATGTCTATGGAAGAGCCTAACTTTGAGTGGTGATTTTGCCAAAGCTCATGGTTGTTTAGCTCAGGATATGAACTTTGATGACTCTTAATACATGCCTTTTAAAGGGTGTGTTATCTATCTCTGCTTCCACTATGAGTTGGTGAGGAATTCCTCCGTTCTCCAATTTCCACCCATCTAGCTCATTGATATGGCAAGGCAATTCTCTCATCTTTTTATGGTCTGCAGAAATTTCTGTGATAATACCAGTTTCCCTTTCACATTGGTTAATCTGTAGAGCAGCCTAGGTTTGGTGTAACTCACACGAGTGTCTGAGAGAGTGTGAGAACGGAAGTCTATCTTATCTCTTCTGCCTAAGTGTTGTTATTCTATGTTAGTTTCACTTCTGTCGTGTCGCAGTTCTGTACTGTTGTTCAGAGAACACAGACGTGATTATGAAGACTCTGTATATAAACTGTTAATAAAGTAGTTTAGAACTACAGATGAGTCATTCTTCTTGCTGGATCATACTGGAAGACTTGTGTGCTGTTTTCATGAGTTAAGGGTCGCATATTACTGGCGCTCTGGACTGAAGGGACATGCCAGCCAGAGAGGGCCAAAAGAAAGACACTCCGGAGTCTTGGGGAGTATGCGATCTCCCCAGAGTGTTTTTCTTACAGCAGGTTGGCCACCCAGGAGGGTTGTCCTCGCTGTAGGATGAAAATATATTTGGAAAAGTAAACAACCGTGAAACTAATAAATAACAACATAAACTATAAGGTTGATTGAGCAAATCAACAGAGTTGTGTGGTCTAAATTAACAGGTTGTTTTTTTCTTTGTAGCTTCCCATATCCCGTTGTTGAAAACCACAGTCCTCCGGTCTCCATCACCCCTGTGATTGTTACAAATGAAGTGTTAACTAACAAAGGCTGTGCTATTGAGAGTAGGAAAGAAATCCCACGGGCTGTGGATGTGTATGGAGCAGTTCATTAGTGCCTGTTCTTCGCAGATAAATCACAAACTACAGTTTTGGTTCCTGTGCTTCTTTGCGACTCTCAAATTAGACAAGTAGTGATGGCACTGTGCTTTTCAGATTCCAGCTGGGACAGGGGCATCATTATTTGCTCACACACTGTCCCCTTGAACAAGGTCACAAACTAGCAGGGGAGTTGGCAAGCAAATTTAGTGTGCATGGCACGAGACAGTAAAAATAGTTTAAATTAGGAGCAACAAGGAAGTATCAGGAGAGTCTTTAATTAGAAGAATGAAAGTATCCTTTAGGAAAAAAATGCAAAATTGGAAAGATAAGATAGATCATGGGATGAGAACAAAAATCTCCCCAACAACAACTGGAAATACTCCTTCACTGCACGTCCAAGGATGTGTTGATATGCAATACTATTTTTGTTGTAAGAATAAAACAAGGGCTGTGCTGAATGTTCACTGCATGATTTTTCAGGTCAAAACACTGCTTTTGCCCCTGAAATTCTCTCTTTTTCTTTTATCTTTCTTGTGGCTGTTTACAACCATTGCATCCTCTCTCTGAGCTGTTGCTTTACCACCATCATAGCCCGCCCCCTCATTTTCCTGGTGTCATCCTACTCAATCAGGGATCATGTATTGAACATGATAATGCCATGGAACTATGTGGTGACATAGTTATTTATAAGAATGGCAGAGTAATCCCAATAAGAGGCTGGGAAGGTGAGAGCAGCAGATCCTCTGCCACATTCCATGCCTTGTTGGCTCCTCCTGGCCAGGGCAGAAAGTGCCTCTGGTTGGTCTGTCTGTCTGTAGCTCCCGCCTCTCTCCTATTTTGGCCACACCAGTTCCATGCTGGCATAGCTGAAGGCCTGAGGATCAACCACTTTGGAGAATCCACAGGGCTTGGATTCAGCAGATCTAAAACTACTCACACTCCATTCAAAATGCCCTGTGTTGGGCCTTTTCCATTGGCTAATGGCTTCTTCAGCCACTTGGATGGAGCTGGGGCCTACAGTACAACATTCCCCAACAGCAGGACTCCTCTGTGACAAGGGAGGCTGATAGAATGAAAATTGGCACCCTCAACGCTGCAGGACAGGACTGTTCCGTAAGTCACTTGAGAGAAAAAAGCCAGTTGAGACTGAGGGCAACACTTTCTACATTACATATTCCTCACTCCAAATAGGCAAACACTTTCCCCTCTCTTAATATAATCCCTGAAAAACTGTCCCAAAAGGGGGTGTTCTTCAACAGTGCTGAACATTTTCAAGAACAGCACCCATTTTGACTCAGCCCTAAGTCATATTGCACATATTATTATTATTATTATTAAAGTTTAAAAGTATATACTTAAAAAATGACCAGATCAGATCATAACAGCTGGTTTCCTTCTTGAGTGGTAGGAAGATTCAGGGCAGCCTTTTCACAGTTTTCTTGTATCGATAGAATACAGAGGACTTGCAAGTTATCCTTATGCATGTTTTATTTGGATAAGAAATCCACTGAGTTCAGGATTGCTCTTTTATTGTGTTGCTTCTGTTTAATTTAGAAATGTGCAAGTTGCAAGTACGCAATCCATGCATCATCAGCCCCCAGAAACACCAGTTCCCTCATTGCTTCCCCAGGCTGCTTTGTATCATATATGAATCATGACCCATCTGTTCTTACCTTCCCTTTAGCCCATCAATCTTGAAAGACACTTTGGGCTAATGACATTTGATGTACTTATGCCATACTGTTTGCTGAACATGATCATCTTCTCCTTCACACCCTACATCTCTCATGAACCTGAATTTGGGCACTGGATTCTTGCAGAATTCCCCCTTTCTGAGTCTGATTCTGTTCATTAGACCGTATCAGCGGCATCCTCACTGAACTACTGCAGAAAAATTGACAGGAGCAGGATATTTTTAACAGCACTTTGGTAAGTGAAAACATTCTTGATACAATGGGTCACTTCACTTTTCCCACTTGATGTATGCAATTTCTACAGCATCAAAGCACTATATGCACTTGCATGGCAGTAGGAAACAGTGCTATAGTTGGGGTGGTAAGCATACTATTGACCACAGCACTAATGAAAATACTAGCAAAGGGCCAGGGCAATTTTGGTGAAGCTGTTATAGTGTCTGACCTATCAGATTAAGTGTTTCACTGAGACATCTAAGGTATGTTTCATATCATCAAATGTACTAGCAGACAAATGATTACCTGTAGCTTCATCTACTGATCTTAAGCTTATGTCTGTATGGGTATAATGCTAAATCAAAGGAAGACCAGTTTAGGAGTGGTTGTAACATAAATCTCATAATATTCCCTACTTTGCTTACCAAAATTCTACAGTTGAATGACCCAATTAACTATACTGAAACTGTAGTTTCATTCTGATTTCAACATAATTAGCTATTTCCTCACTCCTGTCATCTCTGCATGTAGTAAATTTGTGAGCCAGCTGCCTCCAGATCTCTTCTGCTTCGTTTAATTGTGGGTGAGATACCATAAACCTCCTGCAGATGTTCAAAATTCTGAAGCACATCAGGTGGTGTTAAAATGAGATGTACCAAGATGTTGAATTTCTCATAATGTGTTATAGACATTGCTCAATTAGGAGACAGGCAAGACTTTCCCCAAACTGTCTTTTGAAGGGAAGACACATAGCAGAAGATGACAGATCAGAAGAACAGGGTTTGAGTTCCAAAGAGTTGAATGGATTGTTTTGTAGCAATGCTAAGGTTCACTGGGAGCCAGTCTTGCTGATAACCAACAAATATTGCAATCCAAACTTCCTTTGTTCCAGGCTGGATTTGCTGGAGGCTTAGCTCTGCTGTACTCTGGCAGCTTCCAACATAGAGCTCTGTATTCCACCCACTTAAAATGCAGGTGGATAGAAATACTACCTGCAGGATCCTTGGGGGGCAGCAGCTCACAAAACCTCCAAAATAGGACATTCTGAAGGGGAGAGGAACCCATCAGATTCTGAACTGCCCCCTGATGAAATCAGTCTGGAGTAGTCCACACTTGCATGTATTTGAATTTGTACATGAGGAGCAAATTTGGTCCCTTTTGTTCATGCTGCTGAGCATCTCATGAATGCAAAATGTCAGACATAGCAAAGGGGTGGGGAGAGAGAATGGAAGTGTAGCTCTGTGATGGATAGCCCCAGCTTCCAGAGAATAACTCTATCAGGGCTCTTCTTTCACTCCCAGTCACAGCACTTTGGGGAGTGATACAAAGAAACATATTTCCCTGCCTTCAGTGTTCTTTGCTAGTCAGCCTTCTTAGCAGCAGCAGCAACACAGCTGTGCACTCCTGTCTTCTGTTCCTTGACCCTTCCTTATTTCATATTTTTCATTTCCTAAAATTCACTCTAATCCCGTGCATCCTAATTTTTTTCCCCTCTATTCACCCAATTGTTTGTGTCTGCTTTCAGTTTGTTGTGTGCAGGTCCTGCCTCTGCTGCCTATGCATTAGAGCACTACATTGTTGTTTTTAATCCATATTTTCCTTACCTCTGTATAAAATGTTGCAGTCGGTAAGGGACGCAGGTGGCGCTGTGGTGTAAACCACTGAGCCTTGGGCTTGCTGATCAGAAGGTCAGCGGTTTGAATCCCTGTGATGGGGGTTCAAAAGCAGTTCAAAAGCACGTCAAAGTGCAAGTAGATAAATAGATACCACTCCAGCAGGAAGGTAAACAGCATTTCCGTGTGCTGCTCTGGTTCGCCAGAAGCGGCTTAGTCATGCTGGCCACATGACCCGGAAAAACTGTCTGCAGACAAACGTCGGCTCCCTTGGCCAGTAAAGCGATAGGAGTGCCACAACCCCAGAGTCGTCTGCGACTGGACCTAATGGTCCGGGGTCCCTTTACCCGTTACGTTTATCAGTATCCCAGTGGCATTAAACTCCCAAACAACTCAGTAATTTCATCTCTCTCTCTCTCTCTCTCTCTCTCTCTCTCTCTCTCTCTCTCTCTCTCACACACACACACACACACACACACACAAAATCTTATGCCACATGCCACCACATAGAGGAATGTTTTGAATCCATCAACAAATTAAGTCTTCTGCTTTTGTTTATTATAGGCCCCTGTCTCTCTTAACTGTATGGGTTTTATGGAGCATGAGAAGTGGCATCATTGTATGGAATCGCCAATCTATAAAAACAGGCTTAGGCTTTAAATCTCTTCCAGTTTATTTCTGTCTGTAGGACCTGGCTGCTTGCCCCCCTCAAAAGAAATGCCTCAGAAATCATGACAACATGAATTGTGTTGGATTTAATGAAAAAACGTGGTAGAAAAATCATTGGCCGAGGTTGGTTTTACAAATCAATGGAAATGAATAGGGTGTAAAACAATCTCTTAAACAGCATTGCAGGGTGGCAGAGCACTTAACTTAGAGTGCAAAGTGGTTTAACTTAATCTGACAATACAGTTTCACAGAAGAATAAATGTAGAATTGGGTTAAAGGGTCAAACACAGTCACTTGATACAGTTTTACAATGTAATTAATTCAGAATAAGATGTATGGGTGAAAGTGTGAGCCAGTTCTCCTCAATGTATATGTGTGGTGCTCAGTTTAACTCTAGGTGATAACAGGCTAAGCTTGAGTAATGCCCGTAAACATCAGAATGGTTCAGTCTTCAATACAAGAGATAAATCCAAGCAAAGTTTACTTTTTTCCTGAAATAATTGCAGGTGGAGAGAAGGGGAGATTGTGCAGTAATGAATGGATTGGGTCAGTAATACGGTAGGTGCTGACAGCCTCAAAGGCAGGCTAGGAGGGCAGCAGTGTAACCAAGGACATGATCCAGCCATATCTGTAATTTTGCTTGCCTGTGATTACCTTCACTGCATTGGGGCAGTTGGGAGTTTTGCAAGTGAGTGAATCTGTACAGGGAAGTGGTAGTTTGAACTGAATTGACAGACATTAATGAATAATGGTCAATCAGCCAGGTTGTGGTGGCACACATTGTATTTTAATCAATTCTGAAGTCTGGCACAGGATGATCATGGCTGTGTAACATATTGAGAACATTTTTCAATGTAATAAAATAACAAATGGAAGCATTTGTAGCAGAGTGAGTGCTTTCCCAACCCTCCTCATTGGATTTCCCCCACAGATGTCACTATTGTAAATGATGAGTTTGGTCTTTCCCAGCCATCAAATGAATGTCAAAATGCATTTTTATCATCAGTACCATGTTCTGTGCTGGAAGGGAGTATGCCTGCCTATCGGACTTTTGACTCAAAGCACTGTTTGTGATAGGATGCTTTAACATGCCTTTGACTGAAGTCTATTTTGTCCTAGCCCTCTAGTGACTTAGCTCTCCCAGCGAGATCCTGACAAGCCAACTTACACACACACACACACACACACACACACACACACACCAGCTTGATAAAAATGGATTTAGCCTTGCCACATTTACAACAAAACACCATTTTGTTTCCCTTGCTGGGCTTAATTACTTTACAGAGATCATGATAAGTTTGCTCCACTGGTTGCTTCAGGGAAGTGGAACTGTAAAGAAACCCTCACACATTTGTTTTTCAATAAACCTTTAATCATACACTTAAGGCTATACAATCAGTTACTGCTTTGCCAAGGTGTGTGTGTTTTCATGTTGTGTGTGTGTGTGGCCATCAGCCTAAGGCATCAAGGCTGGAATTTCAGTGATAGTGAGTAGAAATTGAGAGGGATGGAGCCCTGTTGAAGGGAAGCAATGCTGTAATTAGGAATTCTCACAGATTCTGCAAAGAAAAGCATGTGTTTCTGACATTTATTTAGGCTGCATCCATAACCCCATATCCCTGAGAGTTAGCAGTGCATTCAATAGGAATTCCTTCTGACAAGGCATAGTAATATTGCACTGCTAGATATTTTAATATGTATTTTAAATGATAGGACTCTTTCAATTCTATTCCCAAGTTGGGTGAAATCTGAACTGACCCTATCATTAGGCTAGTGATGCAACCCACATGACAGATTTTGGGTTAGCAAACTTCTAAATAGTCAGTTTAATGTAATATCTTCCCTGCCATGCCAGCAGGACATCATTTTTATTTTTGAGTGCCATTCCAGATAACAGGCAACCATTTACCACATGATAATTTATCACAGCATGCATATTGCTACTTGATAAGCCATCTGCATCTCTCTTCAGAAATCTGGGGAAGTAACAGAGTGGTGAAATTCTCCTCACCACTCTGCAGTATGATATAGACAACCAGCTTCTTCACTGGTTAAAAGCAAACCATTGTGAGTTGCCAATTGTGAAGTAGCCATCTGTAACTTTCCCCTTCCTTTACTTTTCACTCATGGAGGTTTGTTAGGTTATAACTGTGGTCCTTCTAGCCTGCCAGTATTTTGCAGGTGGGATTCAAGTGCATGCTGGGAAATTCAGGTTTGCAAGTTAAAGTGGATTAAAATGTTCTGCCACCATAGCACAACAAACCACTTTTCAAAAGAAGCGAACTTTCTGCAGTTAGGATAGTGATGGGGAACAGAATTGAAAAGTGTAGAATGACTCAATGGTGAATGAGAAGACATATAAACATACCGCAAGCAAATCTGGATGACTCCAGCATGAATGCTCATTGCCGGTTTTTCTCCCTACAACCAAATCATAATGAATGCTGAATAAAGTCTGGATATTATATAACATCCACATAATTTGTGCAAGCAAATCAAGATGAATGCTCAATAAACAGAAATTCTGGAGGAGCCCTCCTTTTGTAGACAAACAGCTTTTTCATTTTGTCATACAATATGAGATAAATTATTTTGGGCTGCAGGTTATTTATTTATTTAAAATGTATTTTCTTACCTTTTTCTTACCTTTAATTCATTATGGAACCCAAGGTGGCATACATATTGTTATAGGTTCTGGGTGCCAGAGTTTGTGTGTGCAAGTCACCCCTAATTCTTGGATTTAGTAAAAGTTAGAATTAATCAAGGTTTGACTAAACTGTGCCAAACACAGAAAGAGGGCAGATTTCTCTGTCTTTAAACCCATGCCTGCTGTGTCTATGGGAAAAGTAAGGGATTCTCCACATGGGGTTTGATGCTGAGATTATCCTCCAACCAGACTCAGGTTGTATATATGTGTAAATAAACCCTATATCATAAAAACACCACAGTCTCCTCTATGCCTCATTATCCAAAAGGAAACACATAACCTGGGTAAGTGCCTGGAACACCCTGGAATCTTACACAGCTTGTGGAGATTGGGGTGGTGTGTAACAATATGCTTCTAAGGTAGTCGCCCGTCTAAGAACAAACCAGAGCTACACCTGCTTAGCTTCTGCAAGGTGTTAGCCTCATCTGCCTTCAGACCATACCCTGGGATTAATGATATGAATCACTTCCTTTTTCATTGGGCTTCATAGAAAATGTACAAAGTCTGCCTCATTTAAAAGCAGAAATGGCATTCAGAACTCTCAGCCCAAATCCTAGGATAGAATAGTTTATTCAAAGCAATATATACCATGCTGACATTCATAACACTGGATAGTCTCTGTCACAAATGATTAATCAAGTAATCCACATAAACCCAGTGAATTAGAAATGCTTTTCTTCAGGTCAACCAAGCCACAGTCTCAAATAAATAGACTGGCAAGAACGTTGATTAAAGACTTATTACAAATATCAAAAGTACAACAGAAAATGACTTGTTTCTGATTTTGTTTGCTAGTAAATGGTTGAATTTGTTTTCCAGCTAAGGCTATCACCTTACAGCATTTGCTTTATGTATTAAGAAGAATGCAATAATATACAGGCTTTGGTGAAAGCACCATATTTCCTTTATGTTTGTAATCAAATTGCCACGTAGAAATGCAAGTATGAATCAGTCATGCTACTTGCAAAATTCAGGATTGTTTTGGAAGCTCCTGCTCAGGTAAAACATCTTAGGATGAAGGAAAAGAAGTCCAAAAACTTCTGAGAAGATGATTCTTCCTCTGGAATGTATATCAAATGAAGTTAAACGTGCGATGTAAAGCAGAAGAACAGATCCATCTTGAACTGAATGCATATTTTAGCCAATGTAGAGTTTAGCATTTGAATTAGCTGTAAGAAATGCAAGAAGAAATCTGAATGTGACTTGTGAAAAATGGCCTAATATGTGTGGGAATAGTTTGAATGGTTTTGCATTAAAATGATGCACCAAAAGAATGATATCATCCTGTTCACATAAAAGGGAGGCAAGTGGAAATGACTCATGCTTATAGCAGTGCCTAAACAAAAGGGACATGGATTTGAGTTCAACTACGTATGCAGTGCATCAGTTTCCATTGTACTGACTGATGCACAGTGAGTCCCAAATAGAAATGATGCAAATCATGGGATTTCCATCTAAACTAGCAATTTTGTTTTAAATTTCCATTCCACTGACCATAATGCATACAGTCTGGAATTTGTGTGATGTGATGTTACCGTAGTGTGCATTTTCCCTTGCTTCAGCCAATGTTAATGAAATGAAGCAAGTGTGAGTACTATGCATTGTGTGACCAGGCGGCGACAGCCCCAGCCCCCAGGAATCACAAGGAAGGAATAAAGACTCTGACAACGTTATATGGAATTAAAATTAGGCCACAACTTTATTAAACTTCAGAATGTAGGAAGACCTTGGCGTGTATCCCTCCCAGCCCCCCCCCCAGCCGGGGGCAACTGCGGCTCATCAGGGTAAATGGGATATGGGGGTGCTCTGCGAGATGTAAGTGTAGCAGGCAGCCAAGCCCATATCCCCACACACAGGGTATTTCACAGACAACCTTTCAGTGTATGGCCAGTGACACCCATATATACAACCCCTTTAAGAGGGGGAACCCTAGAATCGCCGGCGCAGGGGGGGTGAGTCACCACTTCATGCCCCCCCCAATAGGGAAGAAAAGACTAAAATATTCCACTCAAGGCCATAACCACCAAAGTTGTGATGATTTGCTACAGGGAAGACAAAACCTGCCAAATGCAGGGAAATTTCTTCCCGGTCCTTCAACAGCAACCAGTCAAAGACCACAGCAGCGCCTGCTAAACAGGAAGAAAAAGTTAACCTGCAAACAAGAAACATTAAACAAAGGGATGGTAGGGAGGGTGAATCTCCAGAGCTAACTGCCTGGCTATTGTCGGCTCCACCCCCTATTTATAAATGGGGCTGGTCCCACCTCCCAGCAAGAAACTTGATTATTGAGGCTGGGTGTGAACCTCCAAAAATTAACGCTGAGAGGCAAGCCAGCCCCTGCTTGCCAGTAAGCTCCATGGGAACTGTAGCACCACACACGATCTCGCAAAGGGCACCCACAATGTAAAGTGTGAGTGCTCATTGTCTTAAGTACATGTTATAGGAGGAGGAGGAGAATTCACAGAGCATGGTGGTGGTGGTGGTGGTGGTGATTACATTTATTCCCCAGCCACTCTGGGTGGCTTAATGGGATGATCAACACCATATCTAATTCTGAATTAAGCAGAATTGGAGGATATTGGCCCTGTGAAATCTTTCAGCTGGACGTTCTCACTGGGTCCACACCATTTTCATGTAGGAGAGGGCTACCAAGGGCTACTAGCCATGATGGCTATGTTTTGCCTCCACAGTTGGAGGCAGCAATGCTTCTGGATACCAGTTGCTGGAAACCACAGGAGGGGACAGTGCTTGTGTGATCAAATTTGCTCACTGGTTTCCCATAGTCAACCACTATGAGAAAAGAATGCTGGACATGATAGCCATTGACCTGATCCACCATGCTCTCCCTTGAGCTGTCTACTTTGACCCCAAGGTCTCTTTCCCTGGTCAGTCACTACCATTTCAGAAACCATTGGTGTATAAGTGAATTTATGGGGTTTTGTTTGCTTCGTTTGCTCCATTGTGCATCACTTCACACTTGCTTACATTGAATCAGTCAGATGGGTGGGGTACAAATAAAATAAAATAAAAGCATCATCAACATCATCAACATCACATTTGCTCTTCTAATTCAACTAGTTTGGAGGAACAGAGACATCTAACATAGAAAGCTGCCTTATATGGAATTGGACCAGTGGCTCAGGGGTCAGCAAACTTTTTCAGAAGGGGGCCAGTCCACTCTCCCTCAGACCATGTAAGGTTACCAGACATCTCCGTTTCCCAGAGACAGTCACCGGATTTACAAATCAGTCCCCATACAAAATCCATTGAAGTTGAAAAGTGTCCCCGGATTCATTGAAAAAAAAATCTGGTAACCTTATTGTGGGGGGCTGGACTATATATATATGAACACATTCCTTTCCTACAATGCCGCTTGGATTATTATTTCACAATTACAGTATTTCTTCTTGAAAAGCTCATTTTGAGAGAGGTTAAATTACATATAAGATTTTATTTTATTTTTAAAGCAAGATGTAAGGCACAAAAATAAGAGCAAGGTTGTTACAGAAGAGCCAATTTCTAAAGAAATCTCCAGAGGCACATACTTACCATGAAATAGCAGGAGCTGAATCAGCAGAACCATTTCCTGGAATCTTTAGGGGAGGAGATTCGAACAGAAAAGAGAAGGATACATGAAAATACACAGCAGGCAACACCTTACTTTCAAAATGTTATATTAAAATGTTTGTTAATCATGGTTATTCAACTAGATTTTAATTATAATTTTATTGTATGAAATTAACATAACTGAATGGGACAAGAGGGATAATCTCACTCCCATAAAAGATGCCAACATGATGATGATTTGCAGTACTCACCTTGCCAATGAAATATTTAGTGATCTATTGAAGTGCCTGTTAACAGTAAAGGCTGTGAAGTTCATCTGAAGTCTGTTTAAGGAAAGAGAAAGTAAAATTTAAAGATGTCACTCAAGAAAATTCAAAGAAATGGGCACTATTCTTCCTTCTTAAGTGAGGATTTTTCAGTAAAAGCTCCCTGAAAATGAGAAACCTTGAAATGCACTTCCTCTCTGGTTGGCTTATTTCTTGAAACACAGTTGAAGAGGCCAGAAAATTTATATTGGATAACATACAATTCATGTTTTAGGGAGGAGTGCAGATAGTGGATACAGGGACTGTCAGGAGAAAAACAGACTGTTGAGAACAAGCAGCTGTGTCACTTCACAACTGCCAGGAGGAAGGCTGCACTACTTAGAAATATTGCCAAAGAGAAGCTCTAGCCAAAACTACTGAGAATGAAATTGCCCACAAGTACTGATGTATATTCCCACACAGCTGCTAAGTCCACTTCTTCTCCAGTCCTTCGGACAGCATTAATATATTCATGCACACATGGATTTCCAGCTGTGAGTGAGAAATCAGATCTCACTTCTGCCATGAACTTGCTAAGTAGCCTTTGGAAGCCATTATCACTCAGTTTCCAACCTGTCTAGAATAGGGGGGTAACAATACCAACCAACCTTACAGAGGTGGTGTCAGGATCAGAGATCAGGTCTGTGAAGCCCTGAAATACTGATGAATTGTCATGAGGACTTCTTTTAAAAAATAGCAAACTTGTGCAGAAATTTGTAGAACTGAACTGAGCTAGCAAACAAACAAACAAACAAACAAAGAGAAAACCAAGACAGATTCATCTATCCTTAATCTTGATACACAAGAGTGTTGTCAGGAACTTGTAGTGGACTGGGCCTTCCCACCATGATACAAGAGGGAGACCTTATTGAGCACCTGATCTTCTGTGAGTTGTGCTAGAAATGCGGAAGCTGATTGTGCTATTGTGAATGAAAACATAGTTAGTCCTCCCTTCCCTCTGACATCCACATTTAGTGTCACTCATCCAGCCAGTGAAGCAACTAGTCCTACCCCGTGCTGGTATCTCTGCTTCATCCTTATATAGCCTCATACCTGCTACTTAATGAAACCAAACCGCAGAGAGAGCAAATCACTTTAAAGGGATAGCAGTGTGGGAAGAAAACTCTATTACTGACCTGCCTCAGTGCATTTATTGCTCATAACATGTAACAGTAATTCAAACCTTATCAAATCTCCTGTGTCTTTTCCTTAAACTGGTTTTCACTTCACCAGGATTATTCCATTTCTCCCTCCTAACACTATAGTCATCCCATCTGTTCTCAGGCATTCAACAAGCCCTATGTTTTTACTGCTAGGCTAAGACATCCTTTTTCCCGCAGAGAACCTGTCAGGTTTACAACAAGAGTCTATAATTCATTGGGCATGCATAAAGAACACCAACCCATTATTTTCAGAAGAGAAAGTAAACATATTCTTTGGTTTAAAATAAAGGTTACTTTAAGTTTCCTCTTAAGCTCTAGAAACTAACCTCTATTTTTTTTTAAAAAAAACCTAACAATGGATGGGGTTTGGGCTATGATAAGCTTGATGTTCTTCAAACTTTTTCAGGCAATCTTTTCTATTCCCCATGTTATTGCAATGGAGAAAGAAGTTTTGTTCTTGTTCAAAAATATAATATTCAAAACATTGATCTATCAGTACTAAATCCTATCTAAGTATTTCATTAGGATATGCTTAGATAAAATTGAACATGGTCATTTGAAATAGATTCTGTATCACAACACTGTTTTACGATCAAAGTGGTATGGAACCAATAAACTTAAACTGCTCTGTATGGATTTTTATAAGTGATGAACATTTGTGCCAAATATAGAACCACCATCATCTGAAGACATTTAAATTTATCCATGTATTTTAAATGAAGTGCTTCAAGGCAGAGGTGCTAGTTTGCAAGGGTGATGGGGGGCATTGCATGTGTGACATCACAATGTAATGCACAAGATGTCAGGATGTTGGGAGGAGCCAGGAAGCAGCCAGGAGTGGAGCCAAATGCAGCGGCTCTGTGGCTCCAATGACCAGCGGCTCCTCCTCCTCCTAGTGCTACCACTGGCAGAAGGCTGCTTTGACCCTCCTTCCCCTCTGTGGAAGGAAGAGGAAGAGGAGGAGCTGGACACTGGAGCCATGCCATGGTTGGCTCCTTGCTTCACCTCCACACTTTTTGGACATTGGGGGGCAACCCAAAAGTTGCTCGGTCCTCAGAAGCTGGCACCCCTGTTTCCATATGGAGCCACTCCTAACTAGTTACAACAATAAAAGCAGAAGTATAAAACTCAGTATTGCAAAAAACAAAAATCAAGCAGATTCGCAAAGATGAAACAGATTCAGAACTTCAATAAAATGATAA
Organism: Zootoca vivipara; assembly: GCF_965207765.1. Lineage (NCBI taxonomy): Eukaryota > Metazoa > Chordata > Lepidosauria > Squamata > Lacertidae > Zootoca > Zootoca vivipara. The sequence goes on from NC_142586.1 coordinate 60,034,450, forward strand.
TATTCCAGCCACCAGCCATGAAGTAGAACCAAAAAGAAAAGCTCAGAGAAAGCTCTCAAAACAAGAGAGTTTTCAATGTTTCACAAAAATCCTGAACAAAAATTTCCACTGCAGCCCTACTGGGAAGGAATTCCAAAGATGTAGTACCTCTACAGAAAAGACCATTTCTCTCTTGCTCTGCCATCTCGCAGATCTAGGAGGTGGTATCAGCAGATTTGGATTGACATTTTAAAGTGTGATCTTATGAGGGTACATGGAAAAACAGATTATACTGAATTAATCTCAGGGGAGAACTTCCCATCGTTAATGATGAAACTGTTTTTTGCAATATGAATACGAGAAATACAAAATAATAAGATTGAAGAGTTAAAATAAAGTCTAGCTTTTATACATTATTAGCCTTAGATGCAATTAGCTTAAGTAAGCTCACATTCTCTAGAGTACAAAAGACATATTACCAAACCACAGGGCCAAACAGGAGCAAGTTTCTGCTTGGATTGGGATCTCAAGAGATTGCAGTTTCAGCACCCTGGATAGTTCCTACAGTCTATATTTAAGGCTGAACTTTACTCTTATCCCAAGGTGCCTAAGGCCTCATTCACGCTTTGTGATAACCAAGTGGGAACTACTTACCCACTACAAGACCTTGTGTAAGCCTTTGAATGCAAGATCAATGAGGGTGTGGCCAATCACATAGTTTTTCTCATCGGACTGTAGCTTTCATGAGTGTCCCAACAGCTCATGCAAAGACTGTGTTAGATTTTTACTATCAATAAATAACTTTAGCACTTTTAGAAATAACCAGACTCTGTCTTTCCAATGCAGAAGATGAAGTAAAAATATAGGGAAGTAATTTTATTTCAGCAGCAATGTGATTCAACTTCAGTGAGACCAATGACGGTAGAAGCCATTCACACAAGCACCAGAACATTACAAAGAAACCTCTTCTTGATAAAGGATATTTGATTAGTCACAGTTAATCAGGACATATGAATCATTTAAAAGCCAACACTTCCTGCAGCTCTGCTTTTTCAGTGCCATGCTGGAACAATAGTTTCAATGATGACTCAGTGAAAAGAAAGGCTAACATACTTGTCTTATCAGCTTCATTGCTTGATTGTATTGAGTAATACTGGGGCATATTTTTGTTTTGTGCAGGAAATGATGCCACAATATTAAATAATTAATTTTGTTTTCCCCACAGAAAAGGGCTGCTTATTTCACACGGTTTTCATGAACTTCCAGCTTTGAGACTCTGGTGAGCAATACTGAAAGATCTACCTGGAGTATATTTGAGACCAAATAATGTAGAACTACTCATCTGAAATTTGTAAAATAATATGCCCTTTAGCTGGCTAAATGAGGTGAGCAGCAGCTTGGTCTAAATTGGCTACTCATGCAAAAGTTTGAACTGGAAAATACTTCTTATAATACTTCTCACCTATGAAGTAGTTGGACTCTATAAGTGATGTATAAGTGAGATGGGTTGAAATGGCCATTCCATCAGGCTGCAAAAGAGTGAGGAAAGGGAAGCATGACCACTGCATGGCCCTGCTATGGTCAGTCTTAATACCATTTTGAGCAACTCCCTAAGCACCTTGACTCAAAATCTCTATTTTGTCTGGGAAGGTAGGCTGAGGCATCCAGGACATTAGTTGTGGAAAGAGGCATGAGCATAACTCTGGAATATGCAGGTGCATTCTTCACTGCCTAGTTTGTAACACAATCAAACCATCCAGGGTGTGTCCACTGATAGGCAACCCCAGAGCCTTGGTGAAGGACCCTCCATACCTAAGGCACTGCAACCACTAGCAAACACATCAGCTTGTGTTAGCATCTATCACTGTTCTTACCAGTGCTTTTCTTCTAGAAAAAATGGTGCCGATACTGTGTATCCTTGAGTACCCCCCGTAAAAAAGCCAACACTGGTAAGAGCATTCCGCACAACATATCCAAGCAACATTCCTCTTTCACTCTATACACTTTGCACTCATCACCAATGGCAGGAAAACTTTGATCCTCCTAATTCTCTATCCCACTTGACACATTTATGAGACACTTAAAGGGGGGGAAGCTGCAGTTCAGTGTTGGTCTGTTTGGGCAAGGTCAATTCAGATATAGTCAGCTTTGTTCACCTTCCTATTCTGCCTATACCCCTTTCCTTTCCTGCTTCTATTTTATTAATTTGTAGTCAATTTAGGTAGGGCTCAAGGAGGTGCATATCCTCATATTTCCCCAATTTATAAGAAATCTCCAAAATGCATAAAACTAAAGGGAACTAAAGGAGTTTCCCTAGCTCCTAGTTCCCCCGTTGCAGGCTTGAAAGGATATTTTTTAAGAAATGCCAGTTGAGACAGTCATAATTCAACAACAAAATCTAAAGAGATACATTTTGACTGTGAAGACTGGTCATCCTACCCCTCTCAGGTCCACTTGTACTGTGTCCCACCAACTTTCCCTCTCCACTCAACGGCCCTATAAAATACCAGTTATAACAGCAAAGGTGGTGCGATTTTAATGGAATGACGCTTGCTATTGCTCCTGCCCAGGTCAACCACATCATATACTGAACCTTTTCCTTTCACACTGGGTTAAACATAGGCACCAGAAAATGCAGAAAATGTTAAAGTAGTTCCACATAGGCAACCAATTGGTGCAGGTTTAACATTGGCTACCACCAGTGAAACACAGAATGCAAAAAAGAAAGGAAACATTACTTTTCTTTAAGTGACTTGAGTCTGGTTGCTAATTGTTCTTTCAAGGGTACACTATATATTCACTTCATATGGCCAGCATCTTGCAGTAAAATGTCAAATTTCATAGCACCTGCAGATTCCTGCTAAGAGGCAGTATTTTTTATCATACATCTGAACAGGATCATTTTTGTCCTTTTTTAAAAACAACAACAACACAAATGCAACTAATTAAGAGTTAAGGAGTTGTGTGCAGCTAATATTATCCACATCAGTATGTTGACTCTAAAGTATATAGTTTAAAAATAAACTGGCCTTATTTCATTGTGGCCTCATTTCAAACTGTACTATCAAAAAGCTCCTGGGAATAAGATCATTTCCTGGAGAATTGGAAGGCTCAGGGCTACATTATGTTACACTGTTACTTTTTCCTGTTGCCAGTGGTATATATTATGTTATCTTCTGCTACACAGCAGCTTTCCCCAACCTGGTGCCCTCCAGAAGCTTTAGACTACAAGTTCTATCACCCCTGATCTTTGAGTAAGCTGGGTGGGGCTGATGGGATGGTCCATTGGTCCAACAATGCCTGGAGGTCACCAAGATGGAGAAAGTGGCTATATTGGATGCAACAGTGGGCGGGGAAAGGTGCAAATTCTACTTCTGTCAGGTTTAAGGTCAGAAACACCATTTTAGTGTGGTGTCAAAGTTTCTGGACCAATTATAGTAAGATCCAGACCCACTGAGAAAATAAACTAAGATATCTGGTGCAGAGCTAGGGACATGTTGTTGTTTTTTTTACTTGGGTTTCACTGGGGGGTTTGCTCAAAACTCATGCCATGAAGAGCTTGATCAGCATTACAAAACTTCTGTTCTTGGATGAAAAAGCTCCATATTCCACAATCTTTTGTCCTGGGATGGGGAGTGTCTCCCACACCCCAGGAGAAAAGATTGACCATGCAGTGGGGTGTCAGTAATACCCCAGTGCTCTACCAGAAGCAAATATCACTTCATTCATCGCAGTATAATTTCCTAGCTTTTGTTGACTCTTCTGTGTTTCCGCAAACACATGCTTGGCATACACATTAGATTCCTAAGACAGTTCAACCAACAAAGACAAAATGTGCTCAGGGGAGAACAAACCTGTTTTCCCAATCCTGTATTTACACACATTGGCTTCATAAACAGATCTCAGAAGTACCGAGCTTATTGTCCAATGTGTTGGGAAATACTACATGTGACAAACGGAAATTTATCAGTGAGTACAGTCATACCTCGGTTTAAGTACCCCTCAGTTTGAGTATTTTCAGTTTAACTACTCCGCGGACCTGTCTGGAACGGATTAATCCACTTTCCATTACTTTCAATGGGAAAGTTCGCTTCAGGTTAAGTACGCTTCAGGTTAAGTACAGACTTCCGGAACCAATTGTGTTTGTAAACCAAGGTACCACTGTACTGGGAACATTCCCCCACAAAATAGAACATGGATTCTGTCAGAACCAGGCCTATCAGTAGTCACCCCGAGTTCTGAGGGTGGTGGCTTAATGCAGATGTAACAAATGTGGTGTCCCCGGGATGTTTTGAAGTACAATGGCCACTAACCACAGCTGAGCAATGGTCAGAGATGATGGGAAATATAAGGCACGAATTCTGGAGGCTACTATGCTGCCTACCCATTCTTTGCTAGTGGTACCTCTGGTTAAGAACTTAATTCGTTCTGGAGGTCTGTTCTTAACCTGAAACCGTTCTTAACCTGAGGTACCACTTTAGCTAATGGGGCCTCCTGCTGCTGCCGCGCTGCCAGAGCACGATTTCTGTTCTTATCCTGAAGCAAAGTTCTTAACCCAAGGTACTATTTCTGGGTTAGCGGAGTCTGTAACCTGAAGCATCTGTAACCTGAAGCATCTGTAACCCGAGGTACCACTGTACTGTTGTTGCTGCTGCCATTTATTTCATTCATAAATCACTTCCCGGAGTGATTTACAATTGACGGTTGATCAGACAAAGGCTGGAGGGCAAGGTCCTTCTATTTCCTATTAGTTCCTTCTGATGTTGCTGTACTCCAACTTCCATTAGAATCAACCAGCATGGTCAATGGACCAGAATTCTGGGAGCTGTTACATTCCAGCAGTATTCAGAGAGTCCTGAGGCTTCATACTGTCACCAGTTGCAAACAGTATGTTGTACTACCTTCCTCCATTTTGTGCCTGAGAAAAGTTTTAACACAGAGAGAGCACCTGCCCCACTCCCAGGGGTCCATGCTTCAAGTCCTGGAATCCCTGGCTGCTGTCCTCATAACCCAGAGCTTTAGTGTCCTCATAACCCAGAGCTGTTTCCTTGTTCTGCTGGATCTCTCAGCGGCTTTTGACACCATCGACCATAACATCCTTCTGGACCGTCTAGAGGGCTTGGGAGCTGGGGGCACTGTCATGCAGTGGTTCCGCTCCTTCCTCCTGGGCCGTGTTCAGAAAGTGGTGGTGGGGGATGTGTGTTCAGACCCCTGGGCTCTCACTTGTGGGGTGCCTCAGGGTTCTGTCCTCTCCCCCATGCTTTTTAACATCTATATGCAGCCGCTGGGAGAGATCATCAGGGGGTTTGGGCTGGGTGTTCATCAGTATGCTGATGATACCCAGCTCTACCTCTCTTTTAAATCAGAACCAGTGAAGGCGGTGAAGGTCCTGTGTGAGTGCTTGGAGGCGGTTGGAGGATGGATGGCGGCTAACAGATTGAGATTGAATCCTGACAAGACAGAAGTACTGTTTGTGGGGGACAGGAGGCGGGCGAGTGTGGAGGACTCTCTGGTCCTGAATGGGGTAACTGTGCCCCTGAAAGACCAGGTGCGCAGCCTGGGAGTCATTTTAGACTCACAGCTGTCCATGGAGGCACAGGTCAATTCCGTGTCCAGGGCAGCTGTTTATCAGCTCCATCTGGTACGCAGGCTGAGTCCCTACCTGCCCACTGACTGTCTCTCCAGAGTGGTGCATGCTCTAGTTATCTCTCGCTTGGACTACTGCAATGCGCTCTACGTGGGGCTACCTTTGAAGGTGACCCGGAAACTACAACTAATCCAGAATGCGGCAGCTAGACTGGTGACTGGGAGCGGCCGCCGAGATCACATAACACCGGTCCTGAAAGACCTACATTGGCTCCCAGTACGTTTCCGAGCACAATTCAAAGTGTTGGTGTTGACCTTTAAAGCCCTAAACGGCCTCGGTCCGGTATACCTGAAGGAGCGTCTCCACCCCCATCGTTCTGCCCGGACACTGAGGTCGAGCTCCGAGGGCCTTCTGGCGGTTCCCTCATTACGAGAAGCCAAGTTACAGGGAACCAGGCAGAGGGCCTTCGCGGTAGTGGCACCCACCCTGTGGAATGCCCTCCCACTAGAGGTCAAAGAGAACAATTACCAGACCTTTAGAAGGCATCTCAAGGCAGCCCTGTTTAGGGAAGCTTTTAATGTTTGATGGATTTCTGTATTTTAGAATTTCTGTTTTTTTGGAAGCCGCCCAGAGTGGCTGGGGGAACCCGGCCAGATGGGCGGGGTATAAATAATATATTATTATTATTATTATTATTATTATTATTATTATTATTATTATTAGTGCATTACATACCTTTCGGTTTACTTATTAAATATTTGAACATGAACTAGGAAGTGCCACTATTAAATAGCAATCCAGAAATTAAGGGCTCGTGTGCCTCTTTTAAAATAAGTTTTTCTGTCAGATCTCCCCAATTGGTTCCTTATTAAAGCTTTGTCCCTCAGAAGATGTTATATATACTGGCAGGCATGATATTTTTCACCTCTAAGGCAGAAAACCATGATGTCTGCATTAATTAAAGAATATGCCATTGCAAGGGAAAAGCTCTCCAGAAGATTTTGGCACATAATATGATTATGTGTTTTTCACTGAATGAGATGTGCTCTGCTTAGTGATGTATGATAAGCAGTGTTTAACAAACATTTACAAGTTATTTGGGGGAAAGACAAAATGCAGAAATTGAATTTGATTCTTCAATAATTCATACAAGCAAATGAAGATACTGAATTATGTAACGGGGGTATATCTGTCTCTCTTGGCAATAAATTGGGAGGATCTGAAAATGGAAGCATGTTTTCCTTTTAAAATGGAGATCTTGGTTCATAAAAATGTGTGTCTTTGTGTGCTGGAAGGAGGTATGGACACTGTCCTATGGTGGGAAACTCCTGGTCAGTTGTACAACCCCAAGATAGGACCAGGGCCAGGCAGTAGAGTGGTGGGGCTGGATTGTCTCCCCAAACTCTCTTTTTCTAGAACATAACCACTAGGGTATGAAACAACCATACGATTCAATGTGTATCTATATCTGTAACTTTTGGAAGCAGCCCAATCTGTTTTAGATCCACTCTGTGTCATTCTGATTTGAGTTTTAATTTGGGTCAAAATCTAATCTATTATTGCCAAGCGTCTGTTTTATACTATAATCTTCTAGCAGTCCATGGGACTCTCAAGAGTCTCCTCCAGCACCATAATTCAAAAGCGCCGAAGAATTGATGCTTTTGAATTATGGTGCTGGAGGAGACTCTTGAGAGTCCCATGGACTGCTAGAAGATCAAACCTATCCATTCTTAAGGAAATCAGCCCTGAGTGCTCCCTGGAAGGACAGATCGTGAAGCTGAGGCTCCAATACTTTGGCCAACTCATGAGAAAAGAAGAATCCTTGGAAAAGACCTTGATGTTGGGAAAGATTGAGGGCACTAGGAGAAGGGGACGACAGAGGACAAGATGGTTGGACAGTGTTCTCGAAGCTACGAACATGAGTTTGACCAAACTGCGGGAGGCGGTGCAAGACAGGAGTGCCTGGCGTGCTATGGTCCATGGGGTCACGAAGAGTCGGACACGACTAAACGACTAAACAACAATCTATTATTGCCAAGCGTCTGTTTTATACTATAATGGGGCATCTAAAAACAGCTACAGCTTTTTTCCTTTCCCTATAAGTAGATAAATTCCTCCAAAGTGGATAGTTGCATTTTATTTTATTTTTGACACCTTGTGTTACTGGTCTATGAGACCCTTAATCTCAGATTTTTGGGTTTGAGACCCACATTGGGTAAAATAATAATAATCCTGCATTGCAGGGGATTAAACTAGATGACCCTCATGGTCCCTTCCAACTTTACAATTCTTTGGTTCTAAGTCCTACTCAGAGTAGACTCATTCAAATCAATGGCACTATAGTAATTTCCATTAATTTGCATGGATCTGCTCTGAGCTTTGAATACCATCCTTTGTCCACAAAATGCCATTTCCTTATAACCAATGAAGCTTCTAACAAAGCATTATCTGCATTTAGTTGTGAGATAAGAAGATCACTTTGTTTCTCAGTTTTAATTTATGTTTTTTCTGCCCCAGTAGGAGCACATTTTCAGTACTCTGCTGCAGGAAATAAAGCAATACTCTCAGATGCTTCCCATGCTTTCATTACCTACTCAAATCTATTTTTCAACAAGATTTCTACAGTAAGATGAAATCCAGCGGTTTAAATGTTATTTTCTCATCATAAGCTCTGTAGTCATCTTTTTAAATACCAAGCCACTATAACAAAGCAAATTTGCTAAAGCATGCCTGGCAAATTGACTTAGCAACACTTAATCTATATGAGACATTTATGATATCAGTCACCTTGGACTCTGGGTGATATCATACACATCTCTGGGAGTTCTGAATGTCATGTTGCTAAGCCTGCTAAAATATCTGGCATGTCATTCTCTATAACTTCATCAGTGCTTCTCCCTTTTCCTTAATATTAGTGGAAATGAAATTATTTTGTGTAAGAGAGACTGTCACCCAGCTGTCCAAAAAATGGCTTCTTTGCCTTAGGGCTACCAGAAAGACACCAGTTGTTGTCATATTAAAAAATCACCTACTATGAACAATATGCCATGCTGGTCATACAAAATAATCAAGAACTAGGTAGGCTTTCTGTCAATTGAGGATGGCCAACTCAAGACCCTCTTCATTATTGCACCACCTGGAAACTTTGCTAAAATGAGGAGAAATAAACTTGTTTTCCAACTATATCATACTCAGAGCAGACTCACTGAAAAATCAATGGACTTGTCTACTCTGAACATGGTTTAGTTGGATATCAGCTGGCCCAGCATATATATAGCATGAGTAGTTGTTCCATGAATCATTGAATCATAGAGTTGAAAGAGACCACAAGGGCCATCCAGTCCAACCCCCTGCCAAACAGGAAACACCATCAAAGCCTGTCAAGCCTCTGCTTAAAGACCTCCAAAGAAGGAGACTCCACCACACTCATTGGCAGCAAATTCCACTGCCAAACAGCTCTTACTGTCAGGAAGTTCTTCCTAATGTTTAGGTGGAATCTTCTTTCTTGTAGTTTGAATCCATTGTTCCATGTCCGCTTCTCAGGAGCAGCAGAAAACAACCTTTCTCCCTCCTCTATATGACATCCTTTTATATATGTGAACATGGCTATCATATCACCCCTTAACCTTCTCTTCTCCAGGCTACACATACCCAGCTCCCTAAGCTGTTCCTCATAAGGCATCGTTTCCAGGCCTTTGACCATTTTTGTTGTCCTCTTCTGGACACGTTCCAGCTTGTCTGTATCCTTCTATGAAACATAGCTCACCCCATTCCCTTTCCACCCTGGAGCAGAACGAGCTATTGCATATTCTCTAGTGAAGCACAGAAAGCTTTGGAGAATATGGGTTGACTAGAATTGCTGTGTGTCCAGAATTTCACTGGCAGGACAATTCAGAGGTCACCTGGGAGGGAAGGAAGTGGTGCAGTAGCTTATATGGCACAGCAAGCGCCATAGCTCTGTGGTAGAGCACACCAACTAGCTTCTTTCTTGTCTGGATAGAGGGCAGAGAGAGGTGTACAAGTGCATGTATAAACTAGCCCTACTGTACAAAAGGAAGACTTCCACTTGTTGCTCCACCCACTTTTCCCTTCAGTCCCATCCACCACTGTGGCCCTTGGAAGGCTGCTCAGAATAGAATGCGGCCCTCAGGCTGGAAAAGGTCTCCTAGCTCTGCAAGATAGGCTATTCTCTATGGAGTTTGATTTTAAGAAGAGAATACCTGCTGATTCTGGGCAGTTTCTTCTTTCTCTCTCAATGGTTGTCACTTTGGCTGGGAGGCCATCCTTCACCGTACAAGTAAGAGCTGTAGCCTTTACAATGGTTTTTTAAATTCCTCCCTCCCACATGTACAGAGTCATCTTCTTCTCTGAGAAATGAGCTGGCAGCTTGGAAGTGTAATAAAAAGTAAAATAAATGAACCTCACTCCAAAGACTTTAAGAGGCCTTTGGAAAGCTGCTGTTTTCAATAGAGGACTGGAATCATTTCTAGCATGAGCACTTTCAATCTTGCGCAAAGCCAATGGATGCTTCAGGAAACATTACTCAGCTATGCAGTCTTTGTTCCTAAGAAGTAGAGGTGCATTGACACAGAATAGCCTTGAAATCATGTGAGCCACATGACAGTTAGCCCAGAACTTCAAGGGGCATAAGTATAGTTTGCACTAAAAAAGAAAATGGCCTCAACAGGGAGGCTGTGAAATTGTTCAGACTTTACAGCCCTTGAACTTGCCTGAGGTTCATCATTGTCTGTCTAGACAACATTTCAAATTATAAGCAGTACCGCCTATGAAATCCTGCCTCCTGCTCATTTAAAGATGAAACCTTTTGGAGAAACCTTACTAGTCTTATAGCAACTGATTTGGCTTTGCTCAAATCCCTTAGATGTTTTGCTTCAGGGTGAACCAATTCAAATTTTGCTTTAACTGTGCAGAGATGTGCAGCACCCTTCTAAGGGGGGGGGATATAAAACTCCATCCCAGTGTCAGCAAATTCAGTGCTGTCTCCCAAAACAATAGCAAATTTGCCTCTGTACTCCAAAATCTACTATTAAATTGCCCACCTGTTCAGGGGGCTGAAATTACAATGCATTTGAAAGCTGAAAAGATTGCTACAGGCTACAGTAAGCTCTTAGTGTACCAATTGATTATCATCATTTCAGAGAATCACATGAGTGGAGAACCACGTGGCTAGGAAATAGGGTTCCATCCATGCATAGCTGCCAAGTTTTCCCTTTTCTCGCGAGCAAGCCTATTCAGCATAAGGGAAAATCCCTTTAAAAAAGGGATAACTTGACAGCTGTGCATCCATGTTTGTTATCCATCTCAGCTTCCTTCAGCATCTATTTCAGAAGGAAGGAGGCACTGGGACTTCTTCACCTCCCGTTTCACAAGGGTTTAGGGTCTCTGTCTTCTCCTTCTGTCCTCTTGAGCTTTAAAGAAGGCAACTTTTAAGGTACTCATAGTTCACAATCAGTTGGTTACTGTTGGCATGATAATCCATAGAGGTGGTGGAGGAGAGATGGATGTTAAGGCCTGCTGTGACAACAAGCAGCAGACATGAATCATGAAATGAGCAGCATGAGGATTTGCTTGAATGTGCTAATCAAGGGTCAATCAGAAATAGCCAATGTTCTTAGAGTACAACGCACCTAATCCCTGGCCATTGGCCATGCTGACTGGAGTTGGTGGGAATTGTAGTCCAAGGAGCTTTGGAGAGCACCATGTTGGCTACTCCCAGACTAGCTGGAACAAAAAGAATCATGGGTCATGAACCTACTGCTGCCAGTAGGCAGCAAGTGCTCTGCCTTGAAATTATGTTGTGTCGTCATGATTCCATTCTGAGCAAGAGAAATGCTGCTGGATCCCATTATGAGGGGATATTAGCGAAAGGAAGAGCAGCCCCTGAGAAATAAAGGGGGCATCATTGCTACTGCCTCAGAGACCATGAAGCATGTAGCAAAAAACGGTGAGCCAAGGAGCAGTTTGGAATTCAACAACTTGTGGCCTCAAGTCACCTAGATGCTTTCTTTCCCCTGGACTCCCCTACAGGATCATGCAGATTTGCTTGTGAGTTTGTGATCTATCCAGGATCACATGAAGAAGTGACCCTGGATACACCAGGTTATATAATAATAATAATAATAATAATAATAATAATAATAATAATAATTTATTATTTGTACCCCGCCCATCTGGCTGAGTCTCCCCAGCCACTCTGGGCGGCTTCCAACCGAATATTAAAAACAGTACAGCATCAAACATTAAAAACTTCCCTAAACAGGGCCGCCTTCAGTTGTCTTCTAAAAGTAAAATAGTTGCTTATTGTCGTTGTCGTTTGAGGGTCGCCATTAGCTGCCATGGAATCACGTGAGCTCAAAAAAGATGACTGCTCTTGGAGAAATCACAGTGGTTCCTTATGGACTTCCCCCACATGGAGATGCTGGCGCGTACAACCAGTGCCTCCTTGGGATCACAGTTAGATCACCAGTCTGCCAACAGCACTGATTATTTCTGCAGGCAGTGCAGGCTAGGAAACACATGGTTGGATCAAAGTCTAATTAAACTGGTTGTTGTATTTTGAGTTTGTATTGTTTAAGAGCTCCCTCTTTTTTTCCACATAGAATTTCATTAAAAAAAAAAAAGCACTGCCACCTCTACTTAGCTCATTTTTTGTGCTTCAAAATTCTACCATAGAAACTGATGTGTAGTCCTCCTACAGGCTTTCCCAAGGCTAGGAGAATGTTCCAGAAGTTATCGCAAAGCTCTACAGGCTCAAGAGCTGTTCTGTTTGGAAGTTGCTTTGGGGTATCAAGGGACAATAAAGAGTACTGGGAATCCATGATAAACCACAGATGTGTTTCTAATTGGAAGGGACTTTTTCTACCTAAGTAATGAGTTCCCTGAGGAAATCTTCTTCTCTAAAATGACAATGCCTCTTGCGTGCATTTTGAGGCTCGGTCGAGGACTACTCTGCACACAAAGCTTTTGTGAGTCTATCAATAGTTCCCCTTCTGTATTTAGCTGAACTATTTACCTCACTGTGTTAGATGACATATAAAAAATAAAGATCATAGCACACTGTCTCGTTAGCAGTTATCTCCTCAGCAGCCATAGAAAAATGGCAATCATTAATTGGTATACTAAGAGCTTAGCCTGTAGCAAATTCTTCAATTACTACAGGTTCCTTTCACAAATGCTTTGCAAGGAAGCATATATAAGAAAAATCCATCTCAGCTATTTAAAATTATTTATCTTGAGCACTAGCTCTGTCTTCTGAGGAACCTCAGGCTTTCCCTGGAACCTTAACAGGAGTTCCTCAGGGAGAAGACCAGGAATTGCAGGCAAATGTCCCTGGCTGGAACTGGCTTGGAACACTTGAAGCTTCCTTAGGAGGTCAGGTTATTTGTCCTTCTGACCCAGTCTTCTCTACTCTGTCTGGCAGTGGCTCTCCAGAGTCTCAGGCAAAGTGTTTCACTAACCTCCTACCTGATTAATTTGACTAGAGATCCCAGGTACTCAAGAACTCAGGTACAGACTCCCTCTGCTAAGACCCATTGTTCGCCACCACTGATCTTCCACAGTCACCTTCCCCAACTCGGTGCCCTCCATATGTTTTGGACAACAATTCCAATCACCCCCAGACAACATGGCCAATGGTCAGGGATGGTGGGGTTTGTCATCTACAGCCTCTGGAGAGCACCAGGTTGGGGAAGGATGGTCTACTGTATTGTGAAGGGAGTAAGGCTCATCAACCTTGCCTAGGCAGCCTTTGTGCCATCATGATCCTGATGGTCAGTGATCTCTTGGCAAAGATCCCCCAGCACCGGTACAAACTCTGAAGCATTTGCTTTTCCATCTCTTGGAAGTCATCAGAGCCCAAACCTGAGCACATTTTAGAGGTGATACCAGGAATTTACAGTTTGTGAATAACAGAAGGTTATGTTCATTTTTATTATTCACTAGCTGACCCGGCCACGCGTTGCTGTGGTTCTTTCGTGTGATCCCCCCCATCCTGACACGATCCATGACATATCCTGCCCCTCCTCCCTCCACCCCGGCTCATCCCTGTGTTTCTGTAGGATACCCTTCCCTCTGTTGTCCCTGGGGAGTGTTGGCCCCTCCCCCCTGTATCTCCATACCTTGGCCCTCACCCTTCGAAAAGGAACTGTTAGGTTCTGGGTTCTATTTCCCAGCATGCACTTTTGTCTGAACCCTCTGTTGTTCCTGGGAATCCAAAGCAGGCCTCGGTCAGCATATTCACAATCAGTAAAATGAAAAAAGTAACAAAAGGGTTAAAAACAGGGACACATTATCTTATCTACCTGGGCCGGGCCTCTGTCTCTGTACCTGAGTTGTTCAGTTCCATTAAAAAACCCAGGAAGTGGCAAGGAGAAGGTAGGGAATTGTAAATGGGGTGGGGGGTGTGCACTGCAAATATCTGAGGACTTAAACTGGGGAGAGAAAGTGAATGTTTTTTTTTTATATATATAATAATGAAAAAAAGACACAGAGGCTTACAATCAGTTGTTTCTCCTAAAATAAGACATACCCATAAAAGAAGTCATATTTATTTTTGTGTTGTGGATTTTTTTGGGGTAGTGGTGCTAAATTGTAAAGTAAAAACCCCTTGCAGTGTAGGGGCCTACATAAATCAAAGGCCGTGTTGCGGTCTGTGGCAACCCCCCCACCCAGGCAGGCCCCGACCTCCACTTGGCAATGTTGGTTCTTTGGTGGGGGTTTTTTTTGGGGGGGGGTAGTGGTGCTAGATGGTAAAGTAAAACCCCTTGCCGTGCCCCCAAGTGTGTTGCTGTGGGTTATCCCCCTCCCCGGGCCTAGTGAAGGCCTGTCAGCCTGTCAGGGGCCTAAAACAAAGGCCTAGATAAAATGGCTGCCTTGGTGTATTTCAGTTGCTTGGTTGATGATGATGTCATTTGGTTTGTGGGTGTGGCTTAGATTTCACAGGAAGGGAGGTGGTGGAGGAGGGTACTACGCCACTTGAGGGCGCTGTTTGACTTGGTGGAAAAGCAGGTCTGTACCTGGGCAGGTGTGCGATTTGAGGGATTTTTGCCCACAACAACGCTCTAGGAGTGGCCTGGATCGTTGTGTCAAAATTTCAGGACGATCGGTCAAGCGGTTACGGAGAAAAGTGTCAAACGGAATTTCACGATTTTTACATTTTTATATATATATATAGATTTATGCATGCTGTTTATTGATATTTTTAGCATATTCTACATTTTATATGATCTGTTTAACACCTTTATCCCAGAGATTAGCATAAGCTTACAGCAGCCCGAGCAGCCGCGTGCTGCTTGATGCTGTGGAAGTCTGTTTTTTAGAAAGAGGTAGGGGAGGCAACTTGGCCTCCCTCTTTCCCTGATAGCTATGTCCAACTGGACAGAGTTGTGCCTGGCTATGGCTGTTAAGGCCAAAATAAAAGAGAATAAAAGAAAAACAAACAAACCAAACAGTTCTATGTCTGCTGAACTATGCTGGTATTCCACAAAGTTCTGTCAAGTTCCCGCTGGTATTGTACGACAATTTCAAGTATTTTGTTGTGTTTTTCTTTCTTTTATGTCACGTTACTTTTAAAAATAATAATTAAAAAGTTTAATATTACATAAAATGCTGCATTTTAGTTACAATTGTTTTTAAGTTGCTGTAAAAATGTTTTAGGTACATAGCCAATATTTTCCCACAGGGCTGGTGTGCAAAGTTGGAACAAGCTAGGTCTTAAGACTTTGTCCCAAGTTAACTCTCAAGGCAGTGAAGAGAGGCTGTAACCTGAATACAGTGACCAATGTTTATATATGCAAATGAGGCTGCTTGCATCACACAGAGACTCAGATGCTGCACATAAGTCAGTTTTTGGGTGTTGGGCCAGCAAGCAGGAAGAGACAGAGGGAGAAACAGTATTTTGATGTTTGGTTGGAAAGGTACATTTTGGTTAAATATGTTTAAAGGCTCACACTGGGAGCAGTGTGAGAAAAGTTTGTAAGACTGAAGCCAATATTTCTTTTGCCATATTTGTAATGTCAAAAACCAAATTCTGCAAGTACTGTAAAGCTTTAAGAAACTTACTTCTTGTGTTAAAGACTTTTTCTGCACAAGGGACAGATCTTCCTTTGGCACTATATCTAACATTGAATTCCTCAGCAAAGTAGCAAAATGTGACAAATACTTAACCCCTCCCCCCCTAAAAAAATCAACAGTGGGAAACTTCCAACTCATGGGCCCAATTAGGCCTGCCAAGCCTCTCCATTTGGTCCACGAGGCTGCCCTAGGCAAACTGCACTTACCTGCCAAACCCCTGTTGTCATGCAATATTATATTTCCAATAGTAACTAAAAACAGCAATGCCCTGTTGGCCCTTGCCCTTGCAATGTCACAATGCCCGCTGACCTGCCAATCTACCTGGCCCATGACTGTGTCCTCTGTTCCACGCTCTGTGTGGCCAAGCTCAACAGGACCCTGGCAATGGCTGCTTTCATGGGCAAAGATGGAGAGGAGGAGGAGGAGGAGGAAGACGAGTAAAGTGGGGTGGGCAAAAGTGATGGAAGAGACCACCGAACTTTGGGACTCAGGGGGAAGCTTTGTTGGAATCTTGTGTCTGGGGTCTGGTTCAAAGACTGAGTGGTCCTATGTGCTTTCATTTTTTCTCTCCCAAAGTTGAAATTATAGGGACTTGGTTTTGATGAGACACTGTATCAGACACCATCCTCCATTTTTATTTATTGACTTTGTTATGTAAGTGTGCATGTGTGTTGCATGTGCCTGTCTGTCTGCGTGCTTCCCTGCCTACATGTGACAGTATATGCATGTGTGTGACTACCTGTCTGTGGGTGAGAGAGGGGGAGAGTGATGTATGCCTTATGTCTGGTGCATGTGGCCAAAAAAACCCATAAGAACCAGGGTATCTTTTCATGTGTTTGGGTACTATCACTGCTCCCCAAGACAGCTGAATTTAATGGATGGAACTAAAAAAGACTGAGCTGTCAAAATGGATTTTTCCGCATCTTCTGATTTATAGTTCAGATAAACGTAGATTTGTTTCATTGTATTTTTGAAGTAGTTTGTGTTGTATACAATGTGTACACTATGGTACCTTCCTTATATTATCGGGCTTGTTAGAGTTTATGCTTTGGCGTGTGCATTTGTGATGATGGAGGGTGGGATAAAGGTAAAATCTTTTCTTTTGTTTATTTCTTTTGCCTCACCCCCTTTTGCTCCTCCACCCACCATTGGAATACTGCTCCCAGAAGGTTGGCCAAGTTCCAGTCTGGCCTTCAAGCTGAAATAGATTCTCCACACCTGACACAGAAGTTTCCAGTTGATTTGTTTAAAAGAAGAAGTATTGAACAAGACTGGGGAGAGGAGACAGAAACTTCAGGAAAGGCTAATCAGTTCTTGGCTGATGAGCCTACCTCTTCAGTCCTCTCAGCCACTTGAATCCCAGTCCTCTTGTCTGTCTGCTGACCCTGTAATCGGGTGTTTTAAAATATAACTATTGCAGTTTGCTTCCTCCAGAGCACTAAGCTTCCAAATCTATTTTGATGGGTGTGTGGCTAGAACGTTGTGTTCCCCAAATGACATTCTATAGTGAAGTACAGCATGTTTATTTTCTGTGGAGTGCATTGTTAAAGAGATAAAGATTGTGAACCTGCATCAGATTATGAATACTTATGTCCGAAATACTCCAGCTGTGCAGAACTGTAGACAAAATAGGCAAGTAATTATATTGCATCTTTTAAGAAGAAGTCAACACTGGAAATTATTAGCATGTCATTAAGAGAATTGTTCACACAATTTTGGAACTGTTGCAAAACCATTCTCTTTCACCAGAATTTTGGCTACAGAAAGTCTTTTCTAGCTCTTGGAATGGGTAGTTGTTTTGTTTTTGATGTTATCTGTATTGTGTTTGGTGTTATATCTACCATTTTATGTTTGTTATGTTCCAAACTGTTTTGAACAACCTGGAAATGTGGTATACAGATATATTTTATGGTGCAATCCTATGAAGTGTGCATAGGATTGCAGCCTTCAAGAAGTAAAGTCATAGCTGCCAAGTTTTCCCTTTTCTCGCGAGGAAGCCTATTCAGCATAAGGGAAAATCCCTTTAAAAAAGGGATAACCTGGCAGCTATGAGTAAAGTATAAATTGCCTTAAACGGTGCCCCTGGGTATCCCCAAATACACTCTGGTGGCAATATAGAAAATAATCTGGAAGGCTGTTATAGAGTACAAACTCTAAAGCTCGTGCAAAATACTTTGAATTTCCAACACCACACAGCACCAGACTATATATCTTGCTTCATCAACTCTGCTTCCTTCACCTTCATTTTAAAAAAAAATTGAAAAATTTCTCAAGGGAAAACAGAGTTTCTTACACAGGCTTTCAAGGAGACTTCAGAATGCTGAGGCTTGCCTTTTAAATTGACTGTTTACCAATTTAGAGTTTACACTTAGAGCATTAACTATCAGAAAAGGTTATATTTCCTCAGGTCTCATGAAGGTTACCTCCTGCTGCACACTTGTGTACAGAGAGCATTTAGTTTCTCATATTACTGTGGCCAGAGATGTTTGTTTGTTTGTCTTAAATAGTGATCCACACAGAAACAGCTCCTTCCAACCCTGCTTTAATAAAGGAAAACCTTCTTAAAAACAATTCATTTCATGCAGGAGCAGATTTCAGTTCCTGTAACCAAAGGTTTCAGTAAATACCAATAATCAGAAATACCACTTTTCAGCCCACAACGCTGAAAGACGTTTCCTATTTCTGCAGAAATAAAGCTTTGTGCTCTTGAAGACAGAGGCATCTCTGTGACCAATGCTGCCTTTAAAAAGGAGGGGGGGGGAGTGTGAGAAATGCCTGTGGGATTTCTCAATGGGAGAAGCAAGCTGACTCCCAGGATCCCAAGTGAAGCAGGCGGGGGGGGGGGCAACACAAAGGCTCTAATTGTAACAGTAAACAGAGGTGCATGTCGCCACCAAATTTCAATGGGAATAATACCCTGCTTTGTTTGATCTGGCGTCCATCATATTCTTTAGGTTCTGTCATATGATAGCCAGCATGTTGGATGGGATAAACAGCTTTGGGGATGGATGGGCCAATTAATATCAGCTTTCAGGAAAAAAAGAGAGAGAAGGATAAGAGGGGGAGAATGCAGATAGGCAGCCAATATATAAATAGAGACTCAGCCATACACAATAAACAGAACACATCCTTAGGTTTGGGAACAGAGGAGCTTGTTAAATGTTGAATGTCAGTGGTGAATGGCTGAGCTCAGAAAACTATCTGTCTATCTATATATAAAAACAGCCATGTTTGCCACTTCACTTCTCTCTGCAGCCTCCATTGTATCCTTTTGTCTGCATCGCCAAAGTGACCTCTAAACCCTGCAAACAGCACAGAGATTCCCCCCCCTCCTTTCTCTATGTAGACTATTATCCTTTCATCTTGAAAGGTCATCTGGTATCAGTTGAGGAAATACACCACTTAGCTCTGAGCATTTGCTCTGTTTGAAGGGATTTGCCTGTTTGTTTTATAAATGGGAATGCTGCCCACAAACAAATTGAAAATTAGTTTGCCATGTCTTTCCACACATAGACCTACCCCCCAAAACACTCCATAGGAAGAAGAGTCTAATTCTGAAGCAGACTGAAAGATGTCCATCAAGATACAATATGAGCTTGGAGACTTGACACTCTTCTGAAGCAATTAAAGCCAGTTTGGGAAGAATCTGCAGCCTAAGTGGTGGGATGGGAGGGTGGACATCTTAATGCAATTGTGAGAATCCACAAATGGTTCCAAAAGACTAGACATGCAAAGCGTAGTTGCATCCATCATGAATCAGGTTGGGAAGATAAGGCACAGCAGCATTCAAAATATTGCTTCGTAGAGAGTCAGCATGCTGCAGTGGTTAGAATGTCAGCCTGGGACCTGGAAGAGACCAGTGTTCAAATCCCCACTCAGCCATGAAGTTCATTGGGTGACATTGGGTCAGTCACTGCCTCTCAGCCTAACCTACCTCACAGGGTTTGTAGAAGGGATTAAATGAGCAGAAAGGATCATGTACACCACCTTGAGCTCACTGGGGAAAGGGTGGGATATAAGTGCAATAAACAGGAACAACTATAGTCGTACCTTGGTTTTCAAACACCTTAGTTCTTGAACGTTTTGGCTCCCGAACGCCACAAACCTGGACATGACTGTTCCGGTTTGTGAACTATTTTTGGAAGCTGAACGCCTGACAGGGCTTCCGCAGCTTCCGATTGGCTGCAGGAACTTCCTGCAGCCAATCAGAAGCCACATTTTGGTTTCTGAACGTTTTGGAAGTCAAACAGACTTCTGGAATGAATTCCATTCGACTTCCAAGGTATGACTGTATTAACAAAGTTTCTTAGGGGAGCAGGAGAACCGGACTTCTGTAAGAAGGGAAGACCTCCTAAAACTTATGTAAGAGGGGGAAACCCTGCATTGTTGACTCCCAACAGTCAACAGTCCAGCCTGCAGATTTTGTGGGGGATCATATATGTGGAGGTGCTTTTGACATTTTCCCAAGCTAGACTTCAGGGGCTTGTTGAGCCAGCCTCAAGGGACTCTGGGAAAGGGCCCAGTCCCATTCACTGCACCATTTGGGGTGAAAACATACAAAACAATTCCAGGGAAGGTAGAGGTGGAAGAGAACTTCAATTCAGTTCAGAAAATCTATCAAACGTACTTTTAGCTACAACATGAGAACCAAAACACAGGCATCTTTCAAAATTCACAGTTGTTGAAATGTGCAATGCATTGCTCCAGCCAACCAATGTTTACAAAAATGCAGGCAAAAGTCCTTGCACAGGATTTTTGCAGATGGGACTCATTAGTTGAATTCCACCCAGGAGAGAGCTGGCCAGACATGTGCATTGGTTACTGATGCTCATTTCATTATTTTTACTTTTTACTTCTTCTTTTTTAGCACTGGGGCAGCAGAAGTTGCTATTGTTGTTGAATATGTTATTTCAATTTATTAATTGTTGCCACATAGGAGTCTCCAAGCAACTTACAGCATTTGAAGAGCATAAAGCATAATATAAAATCAGAAGAAGATCAATGCATTATAATAAAAGCCAGAGATTCATTCCCCCTGTTTGCATTCATGGGATTGTTGTCTATCACATGACAGTGTATGTTTACATTCCACAGTGGGATGTGACGGAAACAGGATGTTTGTGTTTCTGTGTTTCCTGAAGTGGGACTATTGTCCTTTGTTCATTCTCTTTGCTGTCTGATGCTAGAGAGAGAGGAAGCCATGTTGCAGTGCTCCGAGTGTATTATATGTAAATAAAGTAGATTAGCCAAGCCAGACTGCAGAGTTGCTGGGTTCTGTTATGCAATTGCACAAACTCTGTGGATCCATAAGTGTGCTGATGTCAGTTGGCATCAGTCGCTGTGATGTTCAGGCTAAAGAAAGCTTTTGAAGCTCCTGAACAATCGACCAGGAGGGAAGGAACATGCCAGTCGGGCATGTGTCTCTGCCAGGGTCCTACTTGCGAGTATGAGATCCTAACAAGAATAAGAGATAAAAAAAGCAGCACAAACTTCAGCAGAGTTGTAGTGCTTTGATTTAAGTGAGCTTTTTAATGTGAAATGACACATGCTCAGAGTATTTCCCATCTCCCTTAACATACCAGGAATATAGATGCAAGAATAAAGCATGGAGGGTGAGTGGGAGAAGAGAATTGCTTATTGCATGCTTTACAACTTAAGTAATACACATAGAATCATAGAATTGTAGTGTTGGAAGGGTCCATGAGGATCATCTAGTCCAACCCTCTGCAATGCAGGAATCTTTTGCCTAACATGGGGCTTGAACCCCAAACCCAACTGAGCTATCATGATTTCCAGTTAGCTCATAATGACAAGCGAGTGATCCTACTCACTAGTCAAAGTTAGCCCATGGAGGGAGGGAAGTTCTCCACCCCTGTTAGAGACATTTCTTTTGTTTTATAAAAAAGATGGGCTCTGGACAATTTCTCTATGATGTGATCACACTGCATCATGGATTCCGTATTCTTTAAACAGCATACACAATCTATCATCCCCTCTGCCTTTGTGTTTCAGCTGTAAATATGAATATAGTTTGTTGCAAAATGATCAAAATATCATAGAGATATAGATGGTTTGGATCTCATACATATGTATTTTCCTTAAAAAAAAACTTGCAGATGGTTTGGCAAAAAACGATTAAAATATTGGAAGATGCAGACACTGTGAGAATACATAATGCTGTTTTCCCATAATGACATGAATCATACACATACATTGCAAAATCATGGCAGATTTCAGAAAGGTTGCTAGAAATCTTGGAACAAGAGTTCACAAATGATAGGAATTGTATCCTACATCCTATCACATAGTGAGCTCATTCTCTGATTGTGGGTCTATATGTAGCTAAAACAGAACCAGCCCTGCACAAGAGGGAGATTTTCACATTGAAGTAAAAGTGTGAGAGGGAATCCAAAAGCAACTCACTGAGGACTGAGTAAACTAGTGCAAACTTACTAAGAGGGTGAAACTGGAAACCGGGGGAGGTGGCACTGCAAGAGGGTATCTTAGGAAAGGGTGTGGCTAGTACTTGGCTGGCTGGAACTCTGAGCAGGATCACCCCACATTTCAGCATTTTGTTGCAGGTTCCAAGTTTGTCGGGTTGGATGTTGTGAATGCTCTGTTTGAGTGTTCCTGACATGACCAAGCCAAATGAGCATGAGGCTAATTTCAATGATGATCTCTGTTAGCCCAAATAGACTGAGAGGATCAGCATGGACAGCGAAGTCAAAATGAACTGTCTTTACAGCAACATGCAAATACTATTCATATATACGTAGTGCCTTCCATATAAACACACCCACACACACAAACTTTTATTGCCTTTCATGCAACCCATAAATATTTAGTGCCTCTTTTTCAGGTTTCTATCCAAGAGATCTCTCCCAACTTGGAACTCTAATGTATTTATGGGACCCTGATAGTGCTACCTGCAACACATCATATCAAACTGTTTCCTGGGAGCAGTCGCCAGCATCAACAAGGCAGAGGGTTGCTTCGAAAGTTCACTGGTCCCTCCCTGCCAGATTGAACACACCCAAGGAAGAGATTGGATTTTAGGTCTGGAAGGGGAGCAGAAAGTACTTTCTCATGAACCCATCTAGAGGGGATGGTTACCAGACAAAAGGCTGTCTGGTTGGCTGATTTGGCCATGTAGTTAAAAGCAATCAATAACAATATCTTTTTTTTAATGATTCTTATTAAATTTTATAGAATAACAACAAACAAAACAAAACACACAAACAAAACATAAAAATATTCACAATTCATCACATTGTTACTTTCATTATGTTGGGACTTCTCTCAGTCCCCCCCCCCACTCTGAGCTACATTGTCCATTTATCACACTTAGCAGGTTCCTCTTCTAAAATCTTGAACTAAAATCTTCAACATCTTCATCAATGACTTGGATGATGGGCTTGAGGGAATCCACCTAAACATTAGGAAGAACTTCCTGACAGTAAGAGCTGTTTGGCAGTGGAAGTTGCTGCCAAGGAGTGTGATGGAGTCTCCTTCTTTGGAGGTCTTTAAGCAGAGGCTTGACAAGCATATGTCAAGAATGCTGTGATGGTGTTTCCTGCTTGGCAGCGGGTTGGACTGGATGGCCCTTGTGGTCTCTTCCAACTCTATGATTCTATGATTCTAAGTGGTATAATTTGTTGCTGGAGTGGCACTCAATCAATAACAATATCATCTAGGCTAAGCGGCTAACCTTACAAAATGCCTGCACCTACAAAGCAGCTTGTTCATGTAGTTTTGCAGCTCAATCTGCAAGAGTTTCATTGACAGTAAGGAGCTTACAGATGTTTTTGTATGTAAGCACTTCTAAAACAATGGTTCCACTCCTCAGAGGAGGTGAATTTGCCACACACTCCCATCTTTGAGGAAAATGTATGAATCAGTCTCTCCCAGAAGGAGGGGTATCTTGTCCCATGTAGACAGAGGCACCCAATTACAGGCAGACGTTTGGGCTTCTTTTCAGCCTTTGTCACATAGGAATTTTGAGGGAAGCCCTTGATTGTCCCGGGGGGGGGGGTGTCTTCTTTTTCACCTACTTCTCACTGTTGTTGTTTAGTTGTTTAGTCGTGTCTGACTCTTCGTGACCCCATGGACCATAGCACGCCAAGCACTCCTGTCCTCCACTGCCTCCCGCAGTTTGGTCAAACTCATGTTTGTAGCTTTGAGAACACTGTCCAACCATCTCATGCTCTGTCGTCCCCTTCTCCTTGTGCCCTCCATCTTTCCCAACATCAGGGTCTTTTCCAGGGAGTTTTCTCTTCTCATGAGGTGGCGAAAGTATTGGAGCCTCAGCTTCAGGGTCTGTCCTTCCAGTGAGCACTCAGGGCTGATTTCTTTCAGAATGGATAGGTTTGATCTTCTTGCAGTCCATGGGACCCTCAAGAGTCTCCTCCAGCACCATAATTCAAAAGCATCAATTCTTCGGCGATCAGCCTTCTTCACTGTAGGGCTGTTTTATTGTTGTTGTAATAATTTGGTCTTGTTTGACATTTGGTCTTGTTTGACATTCAGAGTGGAAGGGTAAGGAAATCTGAGACCTTAATTTACAGGTACCCTGAGGCAACATTAGGTTAAAGGCACTCTTGAGTCACCTTCCACAGACTTTCGCTTGAGTTTAAGAGTCCTTGAGGTTGCCCTTTATGCCTGGCATGCACATCTTGGTGAATGCTGAGCAGGGCCTGAGTGAGTTTGCTGTGTCCATGTACTTACCGAGGTTTACTTAGCAAGGAGAGAGAAAAATTCTCCCAGTCCTTCCCTATGGTGTCACAGCAAGCAGCTGTTAACATGCTCAGGAGATGAGGTTGGGTGCTTCCCTCATGGAATTTAATTCAACCCACCTGCCCATACTCCCACAACTTGACTACTGTTTGGCAGATCTTCTAGTGTTATACTTAAATAAAGATAACCTTTCCACCATTACTCTGCCTCGTGAGTCTTCTTCTGGGGGTGTGATGGCAAAGGAGCCTTCTCAGTCTGAAATCAGGTGGCATTTGTGCTTCTGTCATGGAAAAGGAATGCAGTTCAATTAATAAAACACCTGAGTTGGTTTTGTTTTGTTTTTCTAGTGCTCCAGCAGGTAGGACCTTAACCAACTGGTTCAAAATACAAGGAAGTGGCTTGATAATACAATTTGTTTGACAGTCCAACAGACTGCCTTGGAAGGTAGAAGGTTTGACGTGGAGGCTGTAAGGCTACCTATCAGATTTCCTGCACCAACAGATAGTTGAAATAGAAGACCTCTGAGCTGAGATCTCTTCCAGCTCTACGAGTCTATTTCAAAACAAATAATTACAAACTTTGGCAACATTATCTCTGCCAAGTTCCAGGCTGCCTAGAAAATTCTGAACAGGGAAGGCTTACATCCTTGTCACTAATTATTCCACAGCTGACAGGCTCTTAAGCAATTTTAATGGCATAGTCATGTTCTGAGTTGCTACAGTGCATCACCTCAACTGCAAAATGCCATTTACTGGAAGCTAAATCTATTCTTCAACATCTCTCTCTCTCTCTCTCTCTCTCTCTCTCTCTCTCTCTCTCTCTCTCTCTCTCTCTCTCTGTGTGTGTGTGTGTGTGTGTATGATAGTTACAAAATCCAAGAGGCTCAGCAGCAGCCATAATCATAAAAGGAAAATGAATAAACTGCATTGGCTTTACTCTTTGGTCAGCACCCCATAGTTCACAACACTGAAAATTAGCCACATCTAACTGTAGCAATAACAAATCCACGTTACAAGGAAAGATCACGCTCAGAAAAACACCCCTCCCGGGATTATAGAAAAAGTGTCTCCTGTGAGCTGATGCATTTAGGATATGTTGCTAGAGAATAAAGGATTTTGGATCAATTGAAGCGCGGCTTGGCTCATGGCTACAAAGAAAAGTGATGTATTTCTCCACAGACAAAGTTACCCTGTAGAATGAGAGACAAATGGGCAACGTTTCCAGTGGCAGCCTGTTTATAGTCAAGAAGAGTGATGACATCTCTATGAAGGAAGAACATTTTCCTCCCAGCAAAACATTTTTTTCTTAAACAGAAATGTAATGGGCAGTTGATTTTCACTCCTGCCATTTATAAGCGGTTGATTTACTACTCATTAATGTTGTTCACATCTGCTTCTCAAGTTTACCAAGATGTGGAAGATTTACCTGGTTATTTTCTTTTCAATTAAAAAAACCCAACCAACCTGTGTTTCAAGGAGCAATGGATTCTCTCCTCTTTTTTGTTTTGTTTTTTAGAACCCTGCATTCCATTTTTAGGGTTAGGTTATGCCAAAGCCTGGAGAACAGCTGCTAAATGTTTCATGATATATTAAGGCACACCTTGAATTGTGAGAAAGTGCTGTGGGTGCTAGTCACTGCTGTGGAGGCTTGGCATATCGGGTCCTCCCTGCAACAGAGGGCATGTGTTGTGGTGGGCCCAGCAACCAGGTCTAGGTGTTGGGGCGGGGACAATTGGAGCAGTCACAACACCCTATTGGTGGTTCATCTGACAGGGTTCAATTGGGCTGAGGGCATGCCAATCAAAGAGTCAGATGGACCACTATTTAAATGCTGCACATGTCCGTAGAGAGCCTTCTTCTCTGGCACAGTGCATCAGAACACCCGCCCATCGCTCCCTAATTTTAGGGCTTTTGCTTGACCTTGCTATGGTGTTGTGTGTCGTCTGCCATTGCTGCAGGGGCATGGCAGGAATTTTCCCCACTTGGCTGATTGGCTGTTGCCATTTGGGTTTCGCCTGCCGCGTAGCAATTTGTCACAACTTGTAAGGTTGGCAGATAAGCTCTGATTCATGCTGATAGGGGTGGAATGATCCCTTACCACCCTATCCACAGGTATTCCTCTTAAAGGAATCCATTGGACTTCTGGTTGGTATTCTGCCCTCTCCAGAGTTCTGGGCACACATGGGGGAATAAGGGCCTGGCAGTAGTCAGGTTCCCCATGCCAGGTGTGGAGCTGGTTGCTGACTCATGGTGCGCCCTGAGTCAGCGCTACCCTAGGTAGCTTTTGGAACCAGAGCCTATGCAACCACTCACTTGATTTGTAAACAATAAAGTTGTGGCCTAAATTCTGCCAAAAGCCAAACCAAAAATATGAGTCATGTCTGAATTTATTTCTAGGGTCTCCACACGCAAAATACAAAACGGCTGCCACATGTAACAAAACAGAAAAAGAGGCAGGGCCACAAAACAGTGCAGGCATGGTCCCTATCAGCTGCTCCAGCAACGGGGAAAAAGGCACCAACATCAGCCACTTCCACACTTGCTCATAGAAAGAATCTCTTTGCACCTTTCCTTTGTTCAGAATGGACAAGGAGGAGCAGCGAATGGGTGTCCAATCCTGGGATCCAATGAAATGTGGGCCCTTTCAAGGGTGTATGTTCAGTGTAGGAGAGGCTGGCCCAATGCAAACAGAAACTAAGCAGGGAGAGCAAACATCCTCTTGTGCATTGTGGGTTGTTAGGGGATATTTACTAAGATCTTTCTTACGTGCTATAGGAAGTACTGGCAGGCATACTGGCTCCCACAAGTGCTGCACTGGTGACTTATGGAATTGAAAACAATGGTAGCTGTCCATATTCATTTAAGGGTTTCCCATTTTCTTCTATGAGAGGGGAATAGTCTGAGTCAACACAGTCCTTCTTATGGCACTGGGCCGCTGAGACTGGTTGCAATACACCACACGGAAGATGCCGAAGAAACCAGCAGCAAAAGAAACAAATTCATAGCTGCTATGCAAGTTACATTTTCTTCCATGTGATTTTTGCCAGCTTTGGGGCAGCCCCGTTTCCGCCATAATGCCTTCAACTACACAGTAACCTGGGCATTCTGGGAAACTAAAATGGCAGCTACAAGGAGAGGGCTAGCAAGTTCAGCTCTGCTGCCACTTTGAGCCTAACTCTCTGTAAACAAATCTATTTCTTGCACCCCTTAGTTCTGTGATATGTAAATGCACATTTTGGGCTGTGTGTCTTGCTCTCAGAATGATACTGAAGGGAAAAGTTTTCCGAAATTGCAAAAAGAGACAATGCCAACAGATGGTGCCTGAGTAATTTA
Source organism: Zootoca vivipara (assembly GCF_965207765.1). Taxonomy (NCBI): domain Eukaryota; kingdom Metazoa; phylum Chordata; class Lepidosauria; order Squamata; family Lacertidae; genus Zootoca; species Zootoca vivipara. The sequence continues at coordinate 60,062,173 of NC_142586.1, forward strand.
GTGTGTCATATATTTGTAAACAAACAATGTAAATTTAAAAAGAAAAAATCCAAATTGATCTTTAAGGCATATGCTTTTAAAAGAAAAAATAAGCACAATAAACTCACACTAAATGGATGGATATTAAGACTTCTCCACTATGTATGGAGTTCTTCTTGTGGAATGGGTGCTCCTTACTTATGCAAGTTTTTTCTACCATGCATACAAAACTGTTGGCATCAAGATGTCAGCCCACATTTTCACTTCCAGATTTACCCTTTCCAGGGAAAATCAAATAAGTTTTTTTAAAAAAGTCACTTCCTACATCCTTCTGGGCTTGCATAATCCAGGGCAGAAAATGGAGACAGACTTTTCCTCTCAGCTTTTTATACTTGGCCTTCTTTGTTTATTTTCCCTTCAGGTCTGGTGTAGTTTTCAATCCCTGCCAGGTAAACAGACAGGCCTTCCCTAATCTGCAGCCAACACACCAATTTTCATTCACTGACAGTGGTGAAACAAAGTGGAAGAGAGTGGAGAGACACTTGGAGGATGGCAACATGATAACGGAGCCTTTTCAGTGGTGGTCTCTCTTGTGAAGTCTTGTCCCCAGAGAGGCCTCTCTTGGCATCATCATTACAGGCAAAAACATTTCTTTTCCACCATGCCTTTGGTTTTTAATTATCTGCAGCCTCCTTCAATGAGTGGGACATTTTAGTCCTGCCTTTTAAAAATAGATTTTTTTCTGTTTAAAGCTTTGTTGTAAGTCGCTTTGAGTTTCTTTTGTAACCAAAGTGACTAATAAGTTTAATTAATAATAATGCCAAAAGAAAGAAGGAGAAGGGGACAACAACCTTTCCCTCTTTGGTAAGGACAGTGGCAGAAAGATGGCACAAAGCAGGAAACCAGGAATGAGGCTGACAGTCATATTAGTATTCTTTTGTCCAGATTTTATTTCCTCTGTGATTTATTTTTCTTGAGTGAAGAAGGAAAGAAGGAAATGAGTGAAGGCGGCAGTAAGACCTGCAATCACTTTGAGATATGGATACTTGTTCTCCATGCAATCTTCTGTCTAGCCGGGCAACCCAAGAACACAACAGTTTGTTTCAGTCAGAACTGTTACATGCATCTGATGCTATTGACTGCTTATCTTCATTAGTTATATAATTTCCTTCAGGCTGTGCAACTAGTAGAAGGAAAATTAATGTGAGCTGAGGTTGAAGGGATTTACTGATGACTAACAAAGCAGGTGGCGCTGTGGGCTAAACCACTGAGCCTAGGGCTTGCTGATCAGAAGGTCGGCGGTTCGAATCCCTGTGATGGGGTGAGCTCCCGTTGCTTGGTCCCAGCTCCTGCCAACCTAGCAGTTCGAAAGCACATCAAAGTGCAAGTAGATAAATAGGTACCACTACAGCGGGAAGGTAAACGGCGTTTCCATGTGCTGCGCTGGTTCGCCAGAAGTGCCTTTGTCATGCTGGCCACATGACCCGGAAGCTGTACGTCGGCTCCCTCGGCCAATAATGCGAGATGAGCGCCGCAACCCCAGAGTCGGTCACGACTGGACCTAATGGTCAGCGGTCCCTTTACCTTTTTACAGGAAGGGAGTTTTCCGATTTTAATGCACACACTGAGAACAACTCTTAACTTGCAGTCTGAACATGGCACCAGGGATGCAACCAATAGCCATGATTCCCCACCTCTCCTGCAGTGAAAATCACATATTTGCATACACCAAGAAAAAAGTGCACTGAACAGGCAGCAAGGCTGCAAATACATTCTGAAGATCCATGGGGGGAAACAGCCGACTTGATTTGCAAGATGGTATGCAATTAGACCAAGGGTGATAAGCATTCAGTCTGTGCATTTGAATGGGGAACAATGCAGCAATTAAGGCAGGTCTTTAGAGTTGCAAATTTGCCCTCCACTCTCTCCAGGAGACTTGTTCTAATATCTCCAATTCTCATTAAAATGCAAAGGGGGCTTTGCTTCTATTTTTGTTTTCCCAATGGTGAAATCAGCAGGGCTTAGTTTTATGTTCAGGGAAGTAGGTGGAATGGGCGGGTTGCCCCACACAGTGTCTTAGCTGCTCAACCCAGAAGGCAAAATAACATATGGGGGAGTGCCTGCCAGTGCCAATATTGCTGTGATGTTGGGATGGAAGGAGTTAACCCTGATAGGAATCTAAGCCCTGCTGATCTTTTCCATTGGAAAGAAAAATGCAAATAGAACAATAAAGGCTGCTTTTTACAAGGTAATCAGATGGTAATTGATGGCACTTTTAAATGCAGAATGATGGGCAATTAACATCTTGGAAAATCCTACCATTGTGAACATTGCATATCTGCTTTTGCACTTGATTGTCCATGAAGGCAAGTCTGAAAATTTCCACAAAAATAATAAATGAGAAAGGTTTGCACAGAATATGTTGCATTGTTAAATCAGTAGATTTGTAGCAGCTTTGCATGTTACAAGAGGTATGTAAAAGCTGCAGCACAAGTGACATGCACACCTGCTTTTTCACTTCTGTACAAATTGTAGTTCTTTATGCAAACAGTTTCATTCTTCTTCTTTTTCCTAACCACCCCCCCCCCCCGTTTCAAAACTGCCACTGCAAATTAGCAGCTGCTGTGCTGACCCTCTGCCCACCATTTTGCATCTTCCATAATGCCTGCAGGATTTGGGGGGGGGGAGATGATGGCAACCCCAAAATTGTGGAAAAGATTAAGAGAAGGTGCCCTCTGTTGATAATAGAAGTTGTAAATGGGAATAGGTGAAAAAGAAACTTAACAATAATGTCAGGATTGCAAATGGTGTCCAAAACAAAAAAATAAGCTGGAGGAAATTCTGAAACAGTGGCGTATTTTTTTTAAATTCTTAATAATAATTGCCTTCTACACAATTATCCCAAGGTGATGTACAATTAAAGCACCAAAAACAGTCAAAATATTTAAAAAGCAGTCAATACATTTAAAGTAGTACAAAACAGGCACCCACAGCAAACACATATTTATCCAGCTGGAAATGCCAATTGGAACAAATATGTCTTCATCCAGTGCTTTTTTTCTGGGGATACGTAGGGGTATGCATACTCCTAAACATTTTGTGAATCTTTGTACTTTTGTGCATTTATTGTATTTGTTTTCCCCTATTTGAACTATAAAATGGTGATTTTCTTGAGTCAAAATTATTATTTTTTAGAAAAAAGCACTGTCTTCATTTGTTTTTGGAAAATGCAGATAGTGGGCTCTTGTCTTATTTTAACAGAAATGTTATTCCACAGAACAGGGGCAGCCAGGTAAAAACCCCTTTTCTGAGTTACTGCAGAGTGGGCTTCTGAGATCTTCGGAACTTGCAGGAAAATCTCTCCCTCGGACCACAGGGATCTACTGGGTATATAATGGATAAGGTGGAATACCAAGTAACCTGGTCATGAGATAAATAGGGCCATATATGTTAGCACCAACAGTTTGAACTTGGCCTGGTAGAAGATTGGCAGCCAATGGAAATCCCATGAGCAAAGTGTTATATGCTGGCAGTAGTTCACTCCCACAGCTGCAGATTCTGGATCAACCCCAAGGGTAGCCCCACACAGAGCACGTTGCTGTAATCCAATCACAAGGCTACCAGTGCATGGACAATTATGGCCAAGGTATCCTAGTCTTGAAATGACCATAGATGTCCCATCAACCAAAGTTGGTATTTATGCTCATGTTTGCTGAGCACACCTCTGGAGTGACAGTCTGAACTATCTAGGGCTACTTAAGATATATGACAAGTTGCTTCACCATGTGGTCAGCTTGAGTGACAGTTGCTGGGTAGGTTGCCATCCAATATCAAGGGTTATAGTCTTTTCAACAGATGGAGTTGGTGAAAAGGTGTAGACAACTGGTAGAGAACTTTCTTCCTCCACAGCCTTCACAACTGCAGTAGTTCAGTGTCTGGTAGCTTGTTGTATCCCTTCAGCAAGCAAAACAGAGAGATGTTAATGCACTTCTTCAGATGCTACCACAACAGCTTCTACATTTGATAATCCGGAATACGCTCCCCATGGATGAGAAGATGCTATCAGATGACAACTATTTAATTTAGGCTAGGGTGAAAGTTTAATTTGTCCAACTATAGATGATTAATTTGTCTGAGTATAGAGGAGGAAGTAGCTAAGGATGTATTTCCTGTAATAGAGAAAGCAGTTACGATCTGAAGAATGGGATTCTGCAGTCTGAGTTTATGCAGAGAAACAAGGAGAATGTGTAATGTGAAAGTCACCATCTTTGCAACTTCCTGCTCTGAAGGACCTGGACCCCAGGAATGCTTCAGCTGTCATTAATCTAGTTTGCTTAGTTTATAAATATTTATACTTAATAGACATTCCTGGAAGGAAAGGAACTGTCTGACTTTGAGCTGTTGCTTTATGTACTATTGCACTTCACACAAGCCTTGATTTTCCTGGGTCGAATTTATTTGGTATGCAGTTAACAATATGAACGAAAATAGAAAAAGACGTGTTTAGAATGTTTGAGTAAACTGCAAAATCAGCAATAAACACGCTGCATATATTTCAGGTCAAGAAACAATCTAGCAATGTGTTTAGAAAAGAGACAGCAACGGTCAAGACATACATTTCCAGATGTTAGATCATAGGGGAAGTATAAACTTTCAGGCATGACTGGAGAAGTGCATGACATACTATTTTGATGGTACGTGGTGTTCATTACGGAGGCAGTTGGATCAGAAATGCTCATCAAAGGGAAGCTCTCCCTACTATAATTCTTCATTATGTGACATGTGATGCAAGATCACACAGCTTTATTGTTTACTGAGAGATGCATGCTGTAAAAAGAAAGCATGAGTTCAAAAGGCATCTCATGCTGTGGAAAGATGGAAATGAGGAGCCAACTCACACTGCAGCAAAATTGCAAAGCCAGTTTCAGATATATTACTGTATTTAGCTTCTGTGAAGTCCACCTAGTGAGTGTCAAGACATTCAAAAATGCCCGTGCATCGGACTATTTTGGTAAAGTTTCATTTAAAAAATGTATGCGCTTTTTCGTGGCATAGTTGGCATCCCATGCATACTAGAATGGATTTGACCCTTGGGGTTCTCAAGTCCAAGTCCATCTTCTGCCATGAGCTTATTCTGAGATGTTGAACTAATCAATCTTTCTGCACCAGTCCCACGTCTGCAAAGTAGGAATAATCTACTTCACAGGACTGCTTAGCATAGTGATGGCCCTAAAACAGGGGTCAGCAAACTTTTCAGCAGGGGGCCAGCCCACTGTCCCTCAGACCTTGTGCGGGGCCGGACTATTTTTTTTGGGGGGGTGAACAAATCCCTATGCCCCACAAATAACCCAGTAATGCATTTTCACACATTCTACTCATGTAAAAACACGCTGATTCCCGGACCATCTGTGGGTTAGATTTAGAAGGCGATTCACCCATGCCCTAAGACTTAAAAATCCTTGTGTCTGGAGGACAAAGGAGCAGCTGCCTCCCATGACATTTCTTTCCTGGCTTACTCAAATGTAAATGGGAGGAAGAAGGAGTTAATCAGGTGCCTAGAGTGGCTACATAAAAGGCAAGACTGGTGTTGGTGAAGTGATCCCAGGAAATTTATGAGTGGAAGTGGGGAAAGGATAAGCTGGAAGAAAATTGGACTAGCTGCAATTAGAGCCAGAGAGGATAGAGATGAAGTCTAGTGATAACCCCCCAGTGGCAAGATAGTAAGGTTTACAGAAGAGTGTGGCCAAATGAATGGAATTGGCATGTTATAGACAATTTGATAGGGATGCAGGCAGGAAAATCCTACATCTCAGAAATAAAAATAGGAAAGGGGTCCTGTGATGGAAAGGGTATTTCCAGGCCCTAGGGGGGAAAACAATCTCCAAGGCTCTGAGGCCACCTAGAGTTCTGAGGATCCTAGGGAACCACTGCTTCTACCTCCCATCCCCCCAGTGCTGGATTTGTTGTTGTTGTTGTTTAGTCGTTTAGTCGTGTCCGACTCTTCGTGACCCCATGGACCATAGCACACCAGGCACTCCTGTCCTCCACCGCCTCCCGCAGCTTGGTCAAACTCATGTTCGTAGCCTTGAGAACACTTTCCAACCATCTCGTCCTCTGTCGTCCCCTTCTCCTAGTGCCCTCCATCTTTCCCAACATCAAGGTCTTTTCCAAGGATTCTTCTCTTCTCATGAGGTGGCCAAAGTATTGGAGCCTCAGCTTCAGGACCTGATTTCCTTAAGAATGGATAGGTTTGATCTTCTTGCAGTCCATGGGACTCTCAAGAGTCTCCTCCAGCACCATAATTCAAAAGCATCAATTCTTCGGCGATCAGCCTTCTTGATGGTCCAGCTCTCACTTCCATACATCACTACTGGGAAAACCATAGCTTTAACTATACGGACCTTTGTAGGCAAGGTGATGTCTCTGCTTTTTAAGATGCTGTCTAGGTTTGTCATTGCTTTTCTCCCAAGAAGCAGGCGTCTTTTAATTTCGTGACTGCTGTCACCATCTGCAGTGATCAAGGAGCCCAAGAAAGTAAAATCTCTCACTGCCTCCATTTCTTCCCCTTCTATTTGCCAGGAGGTGATGGGACCAGTGGCCATGATCTTGGTTTTTTTGATGTTGAGCTTCAGACCATATTTTGCGCTCCCCTCTTTCACCCTCATTAAAAGGTTCTTTAATTCCTCCTCACTTTCTGCCATCAAGGTGCTGGATTTATGTATAAGCTAAACAAGCTATAGCTTAGGGCCCCCGACTTGCCCCCCCCCAAGAATTTCATTGTTAATATACCTATTCTTAATTGTATTTCAGTTCAACAATTTGATAAAATACATATTTTGTTATGTGCAAATGGATTTAGATACCTATTAGGTCCATAAATTACCATATAGCATATATTCAACACAAAAAACAGTGACAATTTGTTGTTGACAAAGGACAGCTGGACATATAAAGGGCCCCATTACCTTCATCAAAGCTTAGGGCCTCATCAAACCTAAATCAGTCTCCATGGTTGCAGCAGCCATAGCATTTCTGATGGATGGTCTTCATTAAGACTCTTACCATAGTAGGCAGATATGCGGAAAAGGAAGACAGGAGTGCCTGGCATGCTCTGGTCCATGGGGTCACAAAGAGTCGGACACGACTAAATGACTAAACAACAACAACAACATTGGGGAAAGGAGACATATGAAGAAGGGTCATGGTGGAATCAAGGAGACACGGATTATTCTGAGACCTATCATGCTCCAGTGACATCACTGGGAGTGTGGCAGGATGCAAATATCAGTATAGACTTGGGAAGAGACATGTATTTTTTTTAAAAAAAAAAATCCAATGGAGCCCATATTTTCTTTTCTCTGTATTTGGTTTTTAAATGAATTGTATATTGAAAGAGAAAAGCAAAGGGCCAATAATAGGTCCCCAAGGGATACCAGCAAAGAGAGGAAAAGGAGAGTAATAGATCTTCCTAGCTATAAATATTATTTAAAATTTGTGACTTAGGGGAAAATGAACACCCCACCACCTCCACCCAAAAAAAGAACGAATAAGGCTTCTGTGAACTGCATTAGGCTTTCTATGTATGTATAAAATTCATTTATTTGCCTGAGCCTTTCCAGGCCATTAATATTGGAGTGGCATATGCCAATGGCTACATTCATTATTGTAGTATAGTAACATGATGTTACTGAACCTTTTGTTTCACGTGTTTTTATTGGGGGTTTTTGGTATTTTTTTAAATCTATGCATACCATGTTAGGAGATATATTTATATAATTGTTGTTGGTTGTGCACACCAGACAATGCACAAAGCAACCACATGTTGCTTCTTCTGTAAAAAAAGAAGAAGAGCTTTTGTATGTTCAACAAAATGGCTGTGTTCATGTTGGTACTGATGGAGGAAGCCATTTTGTTATACATAGCCCTTCATGCATAGTATTACACAGAAAGTGATGAGTAGCCATTTTCTAAGCAATTTTTAAAAGCTTTTGTTACCAGTACAGCAGAGGTAATGTGCCTTGAAGCTGATCTAAGCAAGCCCTTGGTTCACCTCATATGGACAATGAACTATCCAGCCCTCAGAAAAGTTCATAGATCTGTGGACTAAACCAGTGTTTCTCAACCTTTTTTGGGCCACGGCACACTTGTTCTATGAAAAAAAATCCCGCGGCACACCAACTCTGTGCCGCCCTATATTTAGTTTAGTTTGGAGGGGAGACGTAAAGCATGCCACTGAAGAACTGCTGCGTGGTAGCCAGGCGGACCCACCAGGCACTCTCACCTGGGTTGGGGGGTGGCGAGGGGCCCTCTCCTCCCTATTTTTCCCTTTTTCCCTCACCTGGGGGGGGCCTCCCTCCTTTTCCTCTTCTCCTGGGGCGGCTGGGGTGGCGACGGCTGCGGCGACGAGGCAGGGCCGTCGCATGGTGGGAGGTCCCGGGCTTCAGAGCTCTTCCCGGCCGCAGGCGGGCTCGCTGGAGGGCTTTAGCGGCTCCCCGCTTGATCCGCCGGGCGATTCCGATGCCCACGCGGTTGCCGCAGAGCCCAGGGGTCCATCGATCCTCCAGCCGGGCGCTTTCGGTGTCGCTCCAGTAGGGTCGCGGGGGGGGGCCTCCAGCGGCTCCCCGGTCGATCCGCCGGGCTCACTTGGCGCCCGCGTACCGGCGGCGGCAGTTCCGGCGGTCCGGAGGCTAGGCTGGCGGCACGGGCACACTGATCGCTCTCAGGAGCTTCGCGCTGCCGTGCCGCGCGCCATCTTGCCTCACTGGAAGTCCATCAGCAATGCAAAGCGCCCTTTTCCTCGCCGCACGTCGCGGCACACCAACCGGTGTCTCGCGGCACACTACTGTGCCGCGGAACACCGGTTGAGAAACGCTGGACTAAACCACAGAATTCAATGGCTGGTTTAATGAAAAAAAGGGGGGGGTTGTAGCAAAATCCAGCCTGGATCGAAATCCTTTCACATCCCTAACAATTAGTGAGCAAATTGTCATATCACATAAATTTAAACTTCCCCACAGTTCGCAACTACTTTAGAAAGCACTCGAAGGAACTGCTCATTGGTGATTTCAACATTGTAGCAAACGATTCCTAGAAGAAGTATTATTATGAAAGGTGATTTGAACAGCAGAACTGTAAAGGAGCTGAAAAGTGTTCCCCGCCCTTCAAAATGAGACAGGCTTTGAATTCAAAATCCACACAGCCCAAGGGATTTTACTTTGAACAGTGACACAGTGTCATGTTTAATACTGAGACTGCAAAAAGGGAATCTCATCTCTTTTATTATTTTAATTCATCCTTACTATTAAACTTCCCCCTTTGGAAAATAAATAAACAAACAAACAAACAAACAAATGTGTGTGTGATAGTTCTCTTAACTAATACAATCATACCTTGGATCTTGAATGTCGAACAAATCAGCTCCCGAACAATCGAAACCCAGAAATGAGTGTTCCGGTTTTCGAATGTTCTTTTGGAAGCCGAATGTCCGACAGGGCTTCGACAGCTTCTGATTGGCTGCAGAAGCTTCCTGCAGCCAATCAGAAGCTGCACTTAGGTTTCCGAACATTTTGGAAGTCGAACGGATTTCCGGAATGGATTTCATTCGACTTCCAAGATATGACTGTATCTGACAAGAGGTACAATTTGGGGCAGAAAAATCCTATATTTGCATCATGCCAAAACTGGAAGTAAGCTGCTGCTATGCCTGTGGAATGGCTGCTCAGCCTGTGAGTGAATGAAGCACACACAGAAAATACAAAACAAATCAACAAAAAGCAGTGGAGAAATGGAATCACACCTATAGCATCCCTGAAAACTCTAGCTGTGTTGGGACTATGCTGCTGCTTCTGATATCCACATAATTCCCACACATTGAGACAGCCAATGAACTCATGGCAATGGAACATGCCAACAGCACGCACAACTGTAGCACCACTCCTATCTCATAGTCTGATGCATGCATTTACTCACATGGAGGACACTTGTGTGTATCACATGCAGGGCATAGCAGAGAGGCAACATGGATTGGGCCCAGTGCGGAGCAACCCCTACCTGCCAAGGTCCTGATTCAGATCACTGCATCCCTTCTCTTTGTTTGTTTTTAAGAAATCATCCACACAAAATGTTAATTGCATAGGTGCTGCCCAAGTGGAAAAGATGCAGTGGTGGTATGTGCACAGATGATTAATGAAGAGTTTACTAAATGGGTGGAAGGACCAGTTCCAGAACTGGCCTAGTCTGTGTGGGTCATTTTTGACAGGTGAGTGGGGGCCCCATATTGTCAGTCAAAGGTTTATCTCCAAGCTTTTCACTACATGCTGAGATTGGAAATAACAGTTCCCTGTACCAGATGTTGTATGACATCAGGTGTTTGACAAGTGAGCATGGTTTACCCAAAATGGCCTAGCAGGCCAAATCCAGAAGCCTGTCAGGCTTGAATGGATTGAAGAGTTAGAAGCTCCAAACTGCTGGCTTATTATTCTGCATAAGGTCTCTTATGAAATCCAGTAATGAGGAAATTATTTGGTAGTCTGATGGCCAGGATCACAAGAGGACAGGGCTCCGGAACCTTTTAGAAGAGGGGAATTGGGGGGGGGAAGGGCAGGTGTAGCTTGCACGGCAATGAATATATTTGAATCACTGCTTTTGGCATTTGTTTCCCTTTTGGAACAAAGTGAATAAGCAACCTGTCATACAGGCTGGGGCTGCGGATGTTAAAATAATCCTACAGGAGATGAAGAAAATTGTCTGTGGCAAGAACAACAACAAAAATGTATTATAAAAGCTTTCATATGAGTGTTTGGGCTGTGTAGCTCATTTCAATGTTTAACCAAACTTGTTGATAATGAAAAAATACCAGCCCCAATAATAGTTTCCTTAAAGGCTGCCCTTTAACCCCTGGGTTGGTTTTTGATGTTGTTGCGCCTTTTCATTGTTGGCATGGTAACCAAGAGGCACTTACTGACAGATCAATGCATGGCTACATCAACATAACATTTTCAGTCAAGTTCCCAGGAGCTTTCCTCCTGAATATGTCATTTTGATTCAGATAACTAAATCAAGCTAAGCACTGCAATGATAATGGATGACTTGCCTCATTAGCTGGCTCCTGCTGTTTTCCCGTGTCAGGAAGCACCAGAGTGAATGTCTTGGCTCCTAGGAGAGGGGAAGGATTTCTATTATTTATTATTTTGGTGTGTTATTTTTATCCCGCCTTTCCCATTCATTTGGCTAAATTGGTGCTCACAAGACAGAGAAGGAGGGAGAAAACAGCACCAAGATCCCAGTGAAAATTCACTAAAACGAAATCGCGCTAAACAAATTTGTGCAAATAGGCAATAAAGATTTGATCAGGGTACAAGTTATAATCAATTAATCTGATCATATTATGGCACTCATTGTTCACTACTTAACCCACCCACCCACCCACTTTATAAGGTCATTCCAGTTTCTCAGAATACTCCAAGGATGCCCATATATAAATGTGTTTTTATACTCCATTAGGTCTAGATTTTCAAATAATGTAGCACATACATGAATTGATTCAAGACAAAGATGGAAAATGATCACCTTGACAAACCTTTTGGTTTTAAACTTTAAAGCCACTTTGCGATCAACAGGTACTTAGGGAAGTCAAATACGAGAAGTGAGGCCAATATCTTGCTTTGTATTCTGTGACCCCAGAAGAAATATTAATAAAAGACAACTGTATTCATATTTGAGCCTGTATTCATTCTTAAAAAGAAGATCACAAATGGCAACCATCAAGCAACCAGTGTCCCCTATAATGTTTAGAAGGGCTATGGATATTTACAGAGAACTGCTTACTAAGGTTGTGCACAGTCCAATTCACAGCCCAGTCCAGCCCTTTGGAGTGCCCTCGATCCAACCTGAGGCCATCCAAGTCCGTCCTGAGTTATAATGCTTATAATGCTTAAACCCAACATGTGGTCAGGACAGAATGAAAAAAGAGGCTCCTGCATTTGCTTACCCCCCCCCCCCCCGGGTCCTCACCACTAAACTGTACCTCTTTTGATAACCCTGGATGGCTCTGGGTGGAGCTGATCTGATCCAGGGTATTATAGGGCTGCCTCAGCCTATTCCAGCTGAATCTTGAACCAGGTAATGCAGGAACTAGATGGGTAAGAATATAATGACTGTGAGCACTAAGAGGCACCTGAAGGGTGAATGGATACTAACAAGCCTACCTCCTATCGCATGTTGGCTTGAGGACAGGAGAAGGAGGCAGACCTTGGCATCCACTCAGTCAAATGCCAACCAGCAGTGGCAGGTAAGGGAAATTTTGAGCTGCTCAACCTGACTCAGGCTGGCTGTGATTAGCACTAATCTGCTTTGCCAGATCAGCAAGGATAGTGTTACAAAATCAGGCAATTGGGGGTGCTTCCTTCAGATACTGGCACCCATACCTATCTATGGTTTATTACTGCATAGCTGTATAGCCTATTCAATGCAAATAAAGTGACTCTTCATCCCAATTCCAGGAGGTCATAATATGAGATAAGTGTATCAAATTGTGCATGGTAGTTTGACATAAACATCAAACTTGTGAGTGTGTATCTCCACCCTACTAAAGACCACAGCTATTTCCCTCCTTCCTTCCCTTCCTCCCCCTATCCCCACTGAAGGGTTTTTGAATTAAAAACATTTTTTCATCGTGAACTACACAATGATTAGCAAACCCCATCACTTTATCTAAAGTTCCAAAAAACTTGTAGTCGTTGAGTGCTCTTAGAAAAAATTATGGGGAAATAAAATATGAACAAGCTCAAAGAGGGGTAGTCCAAAGGGAAGCAGGGAGTGTTCTGAATCTGATTATCAAAAGGGACAGAATTATTATAATAATGATTTAATGGGTATGACTCATATCCCTAAATATTCAGCCATTTGAAAACTGCCTCCAGTAGTTAGAATCAGCATGATAAGCCATTTTTGTTCAGTGATCACAGGTATTTGATTGTAGGTGCTCTGATCTTTTGAAACAACTTTGAATACTGTTAACACTCCACTTTGAAGGGCTTGGTGAAGGGAGAGGGAGAGATCAGTATGAAACTCCATTGCCAACGCTGTCATTATTCTATGCCAAACAAGTGAAGGGAAATGCAAGGCTGCATTTTGTGGTTGTGATTATATTTCACGTCGCTTGCTAAGTCTTTACTAGATTTTAAGCACCGGTTACAAACATGTACCCAGGAAACATTCTGTACAAGGATTCTAATGAGCATGATGGAATATATAAATAAAACACAATTTGACTGATTGGCACAAGTAACTAGTACAGTCACACTGTGGCCAGAAGTAGCTAAGCTTCCCAACACTTGGGTGACACCCAATGCTACTTTTTGTAGAAAAAGAGGTGCTGGAACTCACCATGAACACCTCATTTGTTCTCTTACAATGGCAATGGCAACTGAGTTTCCGGTGGCTGAAAAAGTGGGTTAGCTTCTGAGGTATCCTTTGAGGAGCCAAGAAGGCCTAAGAGGATTTCTGATGGCCATGTTTACTGTCTGTTCCAAGTCCAGTTGAAAGAACAAGAGCAATAAGAGAGAGCAGGGCACTAGTGGAGGCCCACAAATAGTGAGCACCTGGACAGCAGAGTGAGGAGACACACACATTGATGGGTTGGAGTATGAGTAGATGTTCTTCAGGGACCCTTCCATCTCTACAATTCTATGATTCTACCTGATCAGTCTTTTCCATTAAGGTGCAGTGCATTTCTATTTAAATTATATTAATTCATATCCATGTAAATCAGCAGGTTCAAATTTTATGTTCTTCTTCATCCTCTATTTTGGCAATAAGTAAGTGGCCACCCTAGGCATTCCCTTTATTCCATATTGTTAATATAGATTTGTGACACCCAAAGACACACTGGGGCTTCTTATTTGCTGTTCTGGTGCCTGAATTTGGAGCATATCCTCCTGATAGCAGGCCAACACAGGATGTCCAGGTGCTCCTGAAACTGCAATATACTGTATGCCTCCTCCCTGGGGCTCATTTATTTTGTTTTTGATTCATATTTAAGACAAATGTTGGACATGTGGAGGAAAGATAGGTGGTTTTTTTTTTTGAATGGGTCCATACAAAAGCACCCTTTTTTGTTTTATTTTGCCAACAGTTGGGCATCTTCATGGCTCTGGGCCTTGGCACTTGCTTGAACCTAATGGGCAGAAGTGAGAGCAGTCATAATCTCAGTAGATATGTTGTGTGTGGGGGGGTGGAGATAGGGGTTGGTGGGGTGGTACAATTTGGTTGCACAAACTTACAAACTCACAAATATGGAGGATAACTAAATCATTTGGCTATGAGAACAGGGTGCTGGATTAGATGGGTGTTTGATCTGATCCATCAAGCATCTTCTTATAGTCTCACAAAACCACAGAGGCCATGTGTAGCAAACATCCCATGTGGATGCAGCATATCTGATGGGAAGCCCATATAATTCTCAGACTCCTATGCAAAATGCCTGCCACGATGTGCGAGCCTGTTCTTAATCTGGAAGCGGGGTTGTTCTTTAGAACAGTTCATTTAATTGACGTTTTGGTATTAAAACTATTTTCTGGGTCCACTAGCAAAAGCGCAGGGCTTTCAGCCTGAGTCTTTGAGTTTTTCCACATTCTGTCTGATTTTTAAATACAACATTCCACCTTGAATATATCAGTCTATAAGCTGTGTCAGTTCAATTTAGCGTTAAACCTGGCTAGAATTCACCAGCAGAGGAGCAAATGAACATGCAAAACAACGGAGCAAAAAGTTATCTAAATATTTTTGCAGTGTCAAGGGAGGTTTGATTTGGATTGAAGTTACTTGTGGTCCTTAACTTTAGTCAGTTTTGCCCAGATTTAAATTGCTTTGCCCAGTTTCCATGCCACTAATGTGTGTGACCTCTTCTTCACTCTTATTCAGAACAGAAACAAAAGCCAAGATGAAAAAAAATTATTGAATAATCATATTTCATTTATACCTTCTCCCCATCATGCTCTTCACATACACACGTCAGATAATATAACAGTGTTCTAGAACTGGTATGTTTAAAAATAACAACATACAGCTATGTATACTAAAGAAACGAAGAATAAAAAAACAAAATGCATTCAGAATGCCCAGATCATTATCACAGTAGTAGATTCAATAACAGGCAAATCATGCATTTGAGTACATTATATAGCTTTTACTTTTTCTATTTTATGACACTCCAGTGGTGGACTGTTTTTATTTCATTTTTAAAAATTTATAGTTCACATTAGAGGGGATGGTAAGACATCAGCAGCTAGGAAATTTCTGCATAACAACTTCAAAAAGTCAAGAAATTTGCTGCCTTGATTGTTGAAGCAGACAAATACCAGAGGAATCATTGTTCCTTTACCTATTATTTTTTTGTACCTTGTTTATAAGCCCACACATGGCACTTAAATGCTGAATGTTCCAGACATGCTGATTATTCCAATATCAATATAATGATTGTTTGAAGACTAGTTTGAGATTCCTTTGAGAGGCTGCGCTTTAGAAAATGCTGAGAGATTCCAAAACAATAGTTACTTTAGAAATTGAAGTATTCAATTGTTTATTTCATATGATCATCCTTTTATGCCTTTTATTGAAATATATTTTATAAAACATATTCATTTGTATAGCATGATGCCAACAAATAGCCTGCCTACTGGGATATTAATATCTATCTAGCTATGAGTTTTTCTTCCATAAATAATGTGCAAAGTGACTTGCAATAAATCCAGCATAAAAATACAACAACTTCACTATATATCTCTGTCTGGCTTCTGGCCTTGTTTGGGTATTGAGAAAGCTTTGGCTGCCCTGGTTGATAATAGGAATACTGTGAGAATTCAAAAAGGGCTTGAATTCCTTGAATTCCTGCAAACAGAACTGAGAAGGCATAGGCCGCTGCAAGCGGTCACATGGAAGATGGAGCTAGCTTGTTTCTCCTGCTCCAGAGGGTAGGGCCCAAACCAATAGATTCAAGTTACAAGAAAGAAGATTCCGACTAAACATCAGGAAGAACTTTCTGATAGTTAAGAGCTGTTAACTGTGGAACAGACTCCAAGAAAAGGACTTCTTTCCTGGAGGTTTGAAAGAAGAGGTACAGTGGTCATCTGTAATGTGTGATCTAGTTGAGATTCCTGCATTGCAAGGGATTTGACTAGATGACCCTTGAATAAACCTTCCAATTCTACGATTCTATGGGGGGGGATATACCATGGGCACATTGGGGCATGACTTAATTTCAATGGTCTGCTCTGAATTTAACTTAGCTGGATATAACCTATGGATGCAGGTGACCTGGTAAGAGGGCCAGATCTCCAAATTTTGGGAAAGGAATTATAAAGGGACGATATTGTAAATATATACCAATATCTATCTATCTATATCTATCTATTTAACCCCCACCCACCCCAAAAAATTACTAGATGTAAATGACCTAAGTTTTACAAAGCTACAACATTTCCAATAAACTGATGGCACAATATAAGGGCAGGATCTAAGCTCTCAGTCTTCACTTTATGAAGCCTTTAACACTGATGATCATTCTGCCTTCCTCAATTTCCTCTCCTGGGTATGTCTACAAAATTTCCCTCTAAGTTCTATTGCTCTCACTTCCACCTTTGTCTCTCTTTCAGTGATTCTTTCTTCTTTCTAACTCTCCACACACAGCAGGGCTCTTTCCTTGACTTTTCACTTTATTCTTCTTCATTCTGTATTTGTAGACTTCCAGTCCTGGGAAGATTTAGTAAAAAATAGTAACTAATGACATAAAAAGTCCCTGGAAGATCGGAAAGTGTGCTCATTTGGATCTGTTTATATATAATTTTCAGTCACTGGAGAAGTCAAAAACGTGTGGCAAATGTGGACTGCAATGTATGTGTGCCAATACCCTTGAGAATAATCGAAACATGATGTGCTAGTCAGGCAAAGAAAACTATGTTTGTGATTATTGTTATCTCAGCTTCTTAAAGCTTTGCAGTGACCTGCAGTTTCTGGTCTGGACTCCTGTTATGTCCCTCCTACTGATACACATCCTTTGTTCAACTTTCTCTTCTTTGGTCAATGCCTTTGCTGAAATCATATTTTTGACACTCCTCCTCCTACATTTATATCCCATGTTTCATCTAAGAAGGTCGGGGGGGCGGGGGGGCATCCATGCTTCTCTCTTCCACCATTTTATACTCTCAGCAACCCTGGGAGGCAGACTGGGCTAAGAGACAGTGACTGACCCATGGTGGCCCAGTGCAAGCTCCTAATCCAACACTCTACCCTCTGCAGCAAACTGTGGTTGTGTCAGTCCATATGGAGAGACAACAAGGCAGCCCAAGCCCAAGTTCTTCCCTTGTCTGAAACATGGGGTGCATATATGTTGATACTGGCATTATGCTGCTAGGTTAAAAGAAAGGGAAATATTTTATGTTCTGCATAGAGCCACAAATACAATTTTCCCTACTTGGCTTAAAAACACTGGCATGATAATCACATAATTGACATTTTGGCAATTGTATTTTTAAGGAGTGGGGGAAATTATTTCTCCTGTCAATCAATCTAGGATCTTCCTGTTTGAATGGTCTCCTTGTTCTATTATTTGGCATGAGCAAACTAACTTCTAGAGTGTCTTATTCACATCTATGAATATTTGCATGTTTAGACCTTTAAACCTCACTCAAATTTTGGTTTGGTTTTTGGCAGAATTTAGGCCACAACTTTAATGATTACATCAGGTGAGTGGTTGCAAGGGTCTGGTTCAACTAGCTCCCTGCACCGTTGCAGGTAGTGCTGATCCAGAGCTCTATCATAGGTCAGCCTAGGGTGAACACCTGGAATGGCAGAAAGCCGGGGACAGGCTATGTCCCCCACCCAGATGTCCCCCTGGACTCAGGCACGGGCACAACCCCTCTCAGGGTTGACCAAAGCATTGAATCCCTGGATTCCTTTAACAGAATACCCTTTACATAGGGATGGCGAGAGCGTTCCCCCATCCCTATCACCTGAACCAGAGCCTATCCGCCCCCTTACAAGTTGTGACAATTTGCTACACGGCAGGAGAAACCCAAGTGGCACCAGCCAATCAGTCAAGTGGGAAAATTCCTGCCATGCCCCTGTCCCAATGACACATGACAAACGACGGCATAGCAAGGTTAAGCGCACAAGCCCTAAAAATAGGGAGAGGTGGGCAGGTGTTCCGATGCACATGACAAAAGAGGAAGCTCTGAGTCACGTTCATGGGCATATATAGGTCACTTGATCGGTTTGGCTAGCGTCCCATTGGCCTGATTAACCCAGCATCAAGGGACCTACCAATAGGGTGTTGTGGCTATCCAATTGTATCCACCCACAACACAGGGTTCGGTTGCCAGGTCGCACCACAACACATGCCCTCTTTGAGGGAGGACATGATTTATACAACAACCACATTTTATTCAGAATCCTATTTCAGTTCTCAAGATTCCTCTGTATTTAGCTACATGCTGTGTGAGCAACTCTTCTTTTCATCTGAGATACAAAGTGGATCATTAGCATTTCTAGTTGCTATCTCATATCTTTTTATATTCTTCTTCATTGCCCTTCTTTCTTAAAAAGAAATGATAAACATATCAGCTGGTCAAAAATGTGTGGTTATTCCAACCTTCTTTTCCCCAGTGTAGTTTTACAAGGCTACTTGAGGAGAATTGAAGTATGATATTAGATAAATCTGGGACTCTCTGCAGCACATGTCCCATTGAAGTGAATGGGGAAAACTCAAGAGAAGCTCAGTTCAGCTGTCTCAGAGGTGACTTAATAATTCAAACAACCAAGGCAAAATTAATATGTGATAAAAACTCATGTAACCAAAAACAAAATTAAGGGAGGACAATGTGTAAACAAACCTACAATTTTCTTTATTACAAAAATTATCTAATACAAAGAAACATCCCAATAACAGAACCTTAACAAAGTCAGAATTACAATGTAAGCCAAATGTATTTTGGCGCAAAGGTCTTCTTAACAAAAAACAAATATTAACCAATAGTCTTTGATTCTTGTATATCTTTAAGAAAAACAGCTCTCTTCAGACCTCTGTCATAAACAGCCATTTTAAACAAACTGACAATGTTCTACAGTCACTAATTAAAATCATATAAACATTTGCGTGCTTGGGCTTTAAACCACAAAATTAACCCACTCAAGTGGGAAGTTTTGAAGATAATTGTTCTGTCTTCCTCTTTTAAGGTTTTCTATGCAGGAATGAAATCCAGTTGGTGAATATTAGTTTGTTGTTCCTTAGACACTGTTGTTCTTGATCGGGGTAGGCAAAGTAAGGCCCGTGGGCCGGATGCGGCCCAATCACCTTCTCAATCCGGCCCACGGATGGTCCAGGAATCAGCATGTTTTTACATGAGCAGAATGTGTCCTTTTATTTAAAATGCATCTCTGGGTTATTTGTGGGGCCTGCCTGGTGTTTTTACATGAGTAGAATGTGTGATTTTATTTAAAATGCATCTCTGGGTTATTTGTGGGGCATAGGAATTCATTCATTTCCCCCCCAAAAAATATAATCCGATCCACCACATGGTCTGAGGGACAGTGGACCGGCCCACGGCTGAAAAAGGTTGCTGATTCTAGTAGTGCCGATCGTTAGTTTCTTTTATTTTTCATAGATTTGTTCTGTTTTGAAGGTATTCTAATGTTGTATTAGGAAACTGGTGAAGCCCTTTGTCCTCTGTTAAAATGCACGGTGTGGGATTTGGCCATTAAGGTCTTATTATCGGAGCGTTCTAAATATGCTAATTATTTTTGAAATACATGGTTTTGTATATTTTGAACATGTTTGCCTTACCTTTGTTATGACTGCATTTTATATAATTGATATTAAGTGCTTGAGTTGCCTGCTGTTCACTGGCAGTCGGGGCTGAACCTGTACACTCTGGTGTAGAGCAGGTGTCAGGAAAAGCCAAATAGACCTTGAAACTACACTACCTTAGAGCTTGAATAATTAAGTTAATACCTTCATGGAAGGTCCAGAAACTCCAAGTGATGAAAAATGCTGCTGCTAAATTATTGGTGGAGACAGACTACCACCAGTACATAAATAACACCAGGGCTCAAAAGCTTGCAAGGGTTGCCCATACATTACTGGGACAGGTTCAACATTTTTAAATTACAAGGCCCTTAGAAACTTGGGTTCAGGATACCTCGGGGACTGTCTAATCCCTTATGTCCCTGTCTGATCACTGAGCTCTGTTCGAGAAGCCTCTGTTAATGGTCAGATTCATGGCTCATATAAACCAGATGCCGTGCTTTCAATTTTGTGGGCCTGATTCTGTGGAATTCCCTCACAGCAAAGAGGTGCCTGACAAAGACCTTTCTTTTTCAGCAGGCATTTTAAGGAAGTTTTCTGTTCTTATGATTAATAATAATGTAATGCACCTTATCCCTTGTATGTTATATACAGTATACATATGTTTATGAACACTGGTTATAGACTGATTTAGTGGTGTACAAATACCTTACACAAATAAATAAAGAATAAATTGTGGTCAATGGGTTGTGAAGGAAAAACTGTCCCCCAATTTCCAGCCTAACAGAGATGATAGGGCTCTGGTTATTCTGTCATCACTTTCTCTCTCTCTCTCTCTCTCTCTCTCTCTCTCTCTCTCTCTCTCTCTCTCTCTCTCTCTCTCTCTCACACACACACACACACACACACACACACACACACACAGAGAGAGAGAGAGAGAGAGAGAGAGAGAGAGAGAGAGAGAGAGAGAGAGAGAGAGTTCTGCCTATTACTAGTCACCCTCTCAGTTGTATTTTGTTCCGGATTTTGCCTTCAAAATGTTTCGTCCTTCCTGCTACTTTCTCTCATATTGTCTCATTTGTCCTCAAACCGCCACATGATAACTGCACACATTTCTTATAAAGAGAAACTGCCTTTTGTTTCTTATACTAAATGCTTTCCTATTTACACCAAACATTTTAGAAATGTACAAATAATGGACGACAACTGTCTTCATAAGCTCTCTGTGCTGGAAGATATAGTATTGCCAGGATCTTTTGTTATGCAGTAATTGGATCCAACCACTCAGCTAGACATTAAGGGATGTTAGCTACTTAACATAGTGAATAATTAAAATTGCCATTTGTCATTTGCATGTGACGGAGGAAGAGCTGAGTATAGCTCACTACTGCCATTGCCTCTGTTATGAGCAATGCTTTCCTGCCATTTAGTATTTGCAGCATTTTTAAAACACTTGCTTTGATGGGGAAGGCATGAATGAAGCCTTTGGGAACCACCACTTTGGGACACCTTGAGGCAGCAGTTCCCAATGATGCTGAGTTCCCTTGCTCTGTGTCTTGTTTAAGGCACTCCATAGATTTTTCCTCACAGCTCTTGTCTTAGATTTCTGGGTGGGAAAGAGGGCAAGGAAAGGGAGAGCTTAGGAACTTCAGAAAGCTCCCTGTGAAGTCAAACACACACATGCTTACGAACTTAATCCGTTCCGGAAGTCCGTTCTTAAACCGAAACAGTTCTTAAACCAAGGCACGCTTTCCCTAATGAGGCCTCCTGCCGCCAGTGCCCTTCCACCATTCGGATTCCGTTCTTAGACCGAGGTAAAGTTCGCAATCCGGGATACTACTTCCAGTTTCGCGGAGTTTGTAAAATGAATAGTTCCTGAACAGTGCTGTTCTTAGGCCAAGGTACCACTCTACCCTGGTATTGAGACTGACACACTGCCTCCAGTATTGGGACCAGTTGCCATTGATAGCCTTATTCGCCATGGGTTTGCCTAATCCAGGGGTCCCCAGACTACGGCCCTGTTGGGGTTAAAAGCAAAATCAGCAGAAACTGGTTGAGGAACTTACACATAGAGACCAAGACTTAAACAAATGCTTGGTTTAATGGAGAAAGTAAATTTAACAAAAATTAAATCAGGCTTATACAAAATACCCACACAACCAAACCACCCACCAAGAGCACACTGGGAAAACGCCCAGCACAGAGGCAACACACAACACCCCTGATATACCCTGCATCATCAGCTTCACAGCAACACCTGTAGAGCTGCTCCACAGCTGCAGAGCCCCAGTCATTAAATCTTTCCTGACTCTTAAAGGTACAGTGAAACAATAATGACACTTTTACACAATCATTCAACATATCCCCTGCAGTTCATTATTGTGAAACAGAGACAAACTTTGTACATGTCTTTCATGCGCAACTTTTGGAAGTGCTTTAGTAAAGATGTCTGCAACTTGTCTGTCACCGGGGACATATTCAAAAACAATTGTTTTGTCAGCAATCAAATTCTTTACAAATTGTAAACGTAATCTCAACACTCTAGTGCGCTGTGTGTTGGTTTCTGAGCACAGGATAGCAAGTCCACTCTGGGAATCGAGATAAACTTTTACTGGGAGTGATACTGGCATCTTTAAGTCTTCAAATATTTGTAAATACCACTCTATATCACGGATGGCCTGAGTACAGGCATATAACTCGCTTTCAGTTGAAGAAAGACAATTAATCGTTTGATTCTGTGCTTTCCATTCAAAAGGACACCCATTATAAAAATAAACCATACCAGATGTACCTTTGTAATTATTTTGCTCTACAGCATGAGATGCATCACAATATATTTCAAAACCTTTGTCAATAGATGGTGTAAATTCCAATCTGTAACGTTTTGTGTGTTTGAGGTACATCACCACTCTCTTAAGAGCTTTGAAGCATTGGGTAGTGGGTTTTTCTACAAATTTTGCCAGAAAATGAAAAGCATAAGTCACATCTGGCCTTGAAACTCTTTGAATAAAATTGAGCTTGCCTATGGCAGAGCGATACAAAGTTTTGTCAGAGAACGTGTTATTGCCATCTGTAAAAGTGAAACCACATACCATAGGCGTTTCTTTCCCATTTGCATTCTTTAAACATAACATTTCAACAAGATCATCTATTTTTGCATTTTGATGAATCAGATAAGAACCATTTTTGCCTTCTTCAATTTGCATGGATATATAGTTTTTAGCTTTGCCTAATTCTACCACATCAAATTTTTCTTGTAACAGTGACACTATCTGTGTATATTCATGTTTAGTTTTTGTAGAAATTAGTAAATCATCTACAAACACACATAATTTGGTCACAGAATTTCCATTTTCTTTTGTAAATACACAGTTATCTGCCTTGCCTTGTGTAAAGCCAAAATTCAGCAATTCCTTCACTAAAGTCTGATGCCAGTTTTTACCACTCTGATGCAAACCATAAAGAGATTTATTTAGTTTGCACACTACTCCTTTAGTGGTGATTACGCCATCAGGGACACGCATAAAAATTTGTTCTTCTAAATCTGCAAACAAATAGGCAGTTTTTATATCTACATGATAGACAGAATGTCCACGCTGGGATGCATCTTTTAACAAAAGCTTAACAGATTCATATTTTACGCTCGGTGAGTAACACAAATCATAGTCTTCACCTGGGATTTGCTGGAAACCTCTGGCTACTAACCTAGCCTTGTACCTTACAACTTCATTTTTATCATTCGTTTTCATTTTATAAACCCATTTTGAATCAATAACTCTCATGTCTGGGGTTTGTGGTACAAGAGACCAAGTGTTATGCTCTTTTAAAGAAGCTATTTCAGCATCCATAGCTTTGTACCAATTTACAGCTTCATGCAAAGGTAATTTTTGAACATCGTTGTAGCATTTTGGCTCAAAAACTGCTTTATTGGCATACACAGTGTATAACTGCTCTTTTGAAAACCGTCTTGGTTCCTGTCTCTTTCTGTCTGAACGTCTTAGTCCTGAAGAAGAGCTAGGCCCTTCAGAATCAGTAGAACTATTTGGACTTCTAGCTTGAGACTGTAAATTGCTATCATCAGACTGATGAGACTCTTGTGGGCTTTTCTTACTTTCAGAAAACTCAGAAGAACTTAACCTTTCTTTAGGTGTCTGTGTCTTTAAATTTTCAAACAAATCACCAGACACAACAGGCTTTTCGTCTTCAGATCCACTAGTATCCCCTGCTCCAGTGTCTTCCTCTTCTACTTCTACTTCCTCCTCATCAGCATTATCTAAACCATCTCTATCTTGAAAAATAGCAACTCTATTCCAATTTACAGTTTCAATCATGCTTCTGGTAATATGAAATTTGCCAGTTGCTGGTACATAAACTCTGTACGCCCCCTGCTGGTAGCCCATAAACTTTCCTTGAACACTACGTTCATCCAACTTGTGTCTAGCAGGGTAGTGAATAATAACGTCTGAACCCCAAATTCGCAGGTATTTTAAATTAGGGCGTTTTTTAAACAACATTTCATAGGGTGTAACATTTAAACTAGAATGATAGGATCTGTTTTTAACAAAAAGATAGGCATGAAGAGATTCCGCCCAATATTCTTTCCCCAAATTAGCATCATGCAAGTAAGTTTTAACACCTGCCTGCAAATCACGTTGCACTACTTCTACAATCCCATTCTGCCAAGGACTTCTAGGGCAGGACAACTCGTGAACAGTCCCCTGCGCTTCCAGGAAATGTGAAGATTCCTCAGAAACAAATTCTCCCCCCCTGTCAGAAAACAAATGCTTTATAGGTTTGTTAAAGTGGGTTTTTACCCAGTTGCAAAAAATCTTGTACTTCTCAAGTGCTTGTGACTTTTCAGCAATGGTGTAAACAAAACAATATCTGCTGTACTGATCAATAAGAGTAAGCCAATATTTTGAATTTCCTAAGGAAGGAGGGAGTGGCCCTACTAAATCACAATGCACACGTTCAAATGGCTCTGTTACTTTCCTGCCTGAGCATTTGCCCTTTCTTGCAACTTTTATCTTATTCTTACAACAAGATACACATTGCATATAGTATTTACATGGCTTCAAGTTTAGTCCATCAACAATCTTCTCTGTCTTTATCACATCTGTGAAATTTAAATGTCCCAAAAGTCTATGCGCCTCATGAATACATCCGGAGTGAGGCTTTACATTTCTCAGCCCCTGACTTTTTCTCAACCCTTGACTTGGCTGGGTTACTCTACAGTTCACAGGTGGCTGTGAATGCTTTTTAAAATATAGTCTATATAAACCTTCAGACTCTCTGGCATACAATACACGTTTTCCCCCTTTGTAGAACTCACATAGTGATTTTGTGAAGCACACAGTTACTCCTTGGCGTGCAAAGCAACTTACTGATAATAAATTGTCCACTGATGGGCAGTAAGTGCAATTTGCTATTGTGATGTTCAAGGAGTCAAGTTTCACAGTACCTCTGCCAAGCGACTGTAGAACGTCGGAGTTGGCCAGATGAATGGTGCCAATTTCCTCTTCGAAAGAAACAAACAGACTTCGGTCGTTACAAAGATGAATTGACGCCCCGGAATCTACTACAAACGATTTCCACGTGTCATCTTTAATTACTTTACGACCTAATTCACGAGCATGGAACGCTCGCGGCTCACGTCCATCTTTACGATGTGCTGCCGACTGCTGGGTTGCTGTCTGTGATTTACGAAATGGAACGGACCCTGAAGCATTTTGCTTTTTAAATCTGCAGTCCCTCGCAAGGTGCCCCTGCTTTTTACAAAACCAGCAATGCTTGGAAGTTTTGAAAGCAGATGAATCACCACAGACTTGCATACGGCGTTCCTCATTATTTTTAGAAATAGGAGTGCTAATCCCACAAGCCTCCCTTCTGTCCAGCTCGCCCATCAATCTTGCTGTTACCCCTTCCACAGTTAATTGTGCTGGAGGTACAGCAGATATCTGGCTAGCTATGGCAGACACTGACTCCTTTCTAACGTGCACTGCCGCAAGACTGTCCCACATTTCTTTGGCAGTCTTCTTATTTCTTATATACACAACTTGCTGATCACTAACTAACAAGTTAATTAATGCCCTTGCTTTAGCATCACCTTTCGACCAGGCATCGGTCATAGGAGCAGGAGG
Source organism: Zootoca vivipara (assembly GCF_965207765.1). NCBI lineage: Eukaryota > Metazoa > Chordata > Lepidosauria > Squamata > Lacertidae > Zootoca > Zootoca vivipara. The sequence continues at coordinate 60,088,090 of NC_142586.1, forward strand.
GTCCTCGGTCACGTACTTCCACACATCACGGGAAGTTAGAAGTGCTTCCATGCGAAAGGACCATAGACTGTAGTTCTCGGCCGTTAGTTGCGGGAATGTTAAAGCCTTCTCAGCCTCAGCAACACGGTCTGCCATGCTGGAACTTTTCAACCACCAGCCCACAAAACCGTTGCAGCAAAAAGAAGGAAAAAACCTTTCTAAACCTTTCTCCAAAAACTAACATGTGCAGTTCCACGCTCAACCACTGGGCCCATAACCAAGATGTTGGGGTTAAAAGCAAAATCAGCAGAAACTGGTTGAGGAACTTACACATAGAGACCAAGACTTAAACAAATGCTTGGTTTAATGGAGAAAGTAAATTTAACAAAAATTAAATCAGGCTTATACAAAATACCCACACAACCAAACCACCCACCAAGAGCACACTGGGAAAACGCCCAGCACAGAGGCAACACACAACACCCCTGATATACCCTGCATCATCAGCTTCACAGCAACACCTGTAGAGCTGCTCCACAGCTGCAGAGCCCCAGTCATTAAATCTTTCCTGACTCTTAAAGGTACAGTGAAACAATAATGACACTTTTACACAATCATTCAACAGGCCCGCGGGCCAGATGTGGCCCAATTGGCCTCCGAATCCGGCCCGCGACAACCCCGCCGCCCGCTGCCGCCACCCGCTCTTATGGCGCGCAGCGCGGCAGTGCACTTCCAGATCGGAAAAAGCGCCAAAAATAGTTTCTGCGCATGCGTATGGGCCTCTCCCGACCCAGAAGAGGTCATTTCCGGTGCACTTCCGGGTTGGGGGAGGCCCATACGCATGCGCACAATTTCTGGCGATTTTTTCGACCTGGAAGCACGCCACTGTGCCAGTAAGTGTGTGTGCGCATACGCACGGGTGCACACTCCCCCACCCTCCGGCCCACTGTGCGCGCACTCCCCTGCCTTCCGGCCCGCCGCGCAATCGGCGTGGCAGGCACAGGCCCAAAACCGGGTAAGTCTGGGGATCCCTGGCCTAATCTCATCTAAATTTGTGGTCATCACCACATCTTGTGGTAGCAAGTCCCATGACTTGACTATGCTCTGTGTGGGGAAGTGCTTTATCTTGCCTGTCCTGAATCCTCCATCATTCAGCATCACTGGATGACTCCAGGTTTTAGGATTATGAGAGAGGGAGAAAAAATTCACAATGTCCAGTTTCTCTACACCATGTGTACGTTAGACCATTGGTCTATCTTGGCAGTGGTCTCAGATGGGACATTCTGTATGCAAAGCATTTTCTCTGCCATGTTTATATGTCTGACACATGTACCAGCTCAGCTTGTAACAGTAACAATAGATTAGTTCCATGTTGTATATTAAAATATGAATGTGTATTAGCTTCCCTTACAAGATATTATCAACAATCTTCATTGACCTAATCATCTTTGCTACACCTCAGCAAATATTCAGGTAAATGTAGCTGGACCTAAGGTTGCAAGCCTATGAATCTTCTTGAAAAAAATAAAAACAATGGCCATCTGCAGACTTCATATGGTAAACATTTTTTTTTATTTTTGAAACCCCTAAAATCTTATACTGCTCATTAAACCCATCCAATATGCTGACTTTTGAATATTCAAAGCTTCCAACTCATCTGTTTTATTTTTTAAAACTTTCCGATGAAGCATAAGTTACTAAAAGTTGATGTTGATACTGGCACAGAAAACTCTGAAAAGCAGTTAAACACTTTAAAAACGTTTTTTTAAAAATTGGCATATCAAATACCAATTTTTCAGCTGTCAGACTGAAAGACAGAAGTTTGATGATTTGACAGAAAATTAATATTTTAGTAATCATTTATTATCATTATCTTCCCATTTTGCTTTTCGGAAATATGAAATATGTCAAGTGGCACTTTAAAGAAGAGGGTTTGCCCAAAGCAATTAAAAATGTTAAAATAAAATAGCTAAACTTAAGAACAAAAGTCTACTGCATTCACAATACAATTCAAAGCATACTCAAATAGAATAAAATTTATTTGTGGATTATGGACCCTAAATATTATGTCTATTTAGAAATACATCCCTCTGAATTCAATATAAATTCTCAGTAAGTGTGTTAATGACCACAGTCCATTCACCTTAAGTTGCCAATGTCTATGATCTGGGGCTGAGCTTATGAGGTTACAGGGTGTGATACAAAAATGTGCCTCTTTGTTTTATATTTAGCATTTAATAAGAAGTGTACTGTGTACTCATAAGAAAATAAACCTGATAGTAAGTAAATGGTGGGCTGAGGTTTTTTGCTGCCTAAGGAAGATGGTACAAAAATGTTTCCACAAAACTGTCAGAGTAGGGATGGAAGAGAAATTTAATTCAAGATGCATTGAAAGCTGAATCTATCGATTTTTTCCCAAAACAGTATGTGAACATGAAACACAGCTATCTTTCGAAATTTGCACTTAGCCAACTTTTGCAATGCTGTTATCCAACCAATGTTTACAAAAAATGCTTTCCCCCCTCCCCTAAATGACTTCTGAATTTTTGAATTTGATTGATATTGATGCTGCATTTTATGTTGTATTTTATGCTGTTTTATGCTGTTTTTGTCGCATTTTAATCAATGTTTTATATTTGCTGTTAGCCGCCCTGAGCCCAGGGTATAAATTATTATTATTATTATTATGGGAGGAAAGTGTGTGTAAAATGTATATGTTTATGAATATAACATACAAAAAATCATTACCTTGGGGTAAATGCTTGCCAAAATGTGCACATTAGTCAAAATTGCATATAAAAATGTGTTTTCATGCTTCAAGAATGTGTTTTTAGGAGAAATTTGCATTAAATACTGATGAATTTTTATGAGAATTAAAATAAAAAATAAAAAAAATCTCAAATTGCTGCAAAATGTGGAGAACTGAATTCCCTCCCCTCTCCTCCCTCCACATCCCACCCCCTGTGTGGGTCTGGAGAGCCCCCAGTATAGCACAGGGTGCGGGGAGGAGAGGGTACATCTGAAATGCTTGTGCTGATGGTACTATTGGAAGAGCACGACACTGAATTCCACCCAATGTGGTGATTTGGAGCATATCAGCTGTGTTCTGCCTTAGAATGCATTGATTACCAAGATAATAAATTGTGTCTCTGAGCTATTACAACAATTCTACATTATTATGATTATCATCATCATGTATTTTCTCTCAGTTATTCTGGTGCTTACTCAGATGACGAGGACTCTCTCTGCTGGAAGTGCTAATCACTTTTTAAGAAATGTTGTTTAGCAAGTTTGGAGAATGATAGTTTTTTTACAGGTATTTAATGGGAGCAGAAGCATGTGAATTTGTTCCAAGTTTTCCTGCAGGCGATTTGGAATTACTCTTGAAGCTAAAAATGAGAAATGTACTATATGAATTACCTTGGGTCCCCATGTTTCCATAGGTTTGGATTGTCAGCTCTTTTTTTGGTTCCCCCAAATAATCTGTCATCTATTTTTAATCTGCTATAATAATAAATATATTCCATCACAAGAACGAATTGTTATTCTCAAGAAGTGAATCGAGATTACAGTTATAGGGTTGAATGATCTTGACATGATACAGCGGTGATAAAACTTTTCATTTCCATTTTAATTTGCCCTACTTAAACATTTTATCAACAAGGCTCCGTTTCCTGTGCTGAGATTTTCTGGGTGCTTCTGCACTAGGGATTTGAATTTCCCTGTTTCAAGTCTTTGCTTTATTGATTTTGTGGCAGAGCTAAATAGAGGAATCATAGCTGAGAGGTAATGCACATGTTGAAGATTCAAGGTTCAACCCTTGTCAGTTAAAAGAATTACATAGTAGATGATGGAAAAGACCTCTGCCTGAGATCCTAGTTAGAGTACATGCTTCCAGTTAGAGTATACATGTACTAGGCTAGACAATGCAAAGTCAGCTTCCTATGTTCTCATGCTTCAAGAGATGAATGTCCTCATCTCTTCTGATATAGCTTTCTCCATGCTTACTTGTAATTCCATTCTTGGGGAGTGGGGTGGGGTGGGATTGAAATTTAGCATCTGAAGCTTCGGAGGTACCATTGCTGTACTGAGATGCAAAAGTGCTCATTCACTGTCAATTCATGGCTTCCCTTTCCGAACCTGCTAATGCTGGTGCATTGTTCTTTGTAACTCTTTCCCATATTTCCATTGAGTTTATGTTTGCATAAGAATCTATATTATGTGGTACAATTCACAACAATAGGAGTAGAATGCATAGGCTCTGGCCAGTGTTTCAAGGTATGCTGCTCACCTGATTATTAACCAATAACATAATAAAGGCCTCAGTTATTTTAAGACTGAAACCAGCATTCCCTTCTTCCCCTTCTGTTTCCATACGCACAATTTTTACAGGGCATTTTATTGTTCCCAAGACATCAGGAAATATAAAGTATGTTTATACAAATATGCCCGTCCATCATTTTGATACACATCCAACCAGGCAGATAATGTCAAATTCATGACAGCATTTAACACTATCAGTCAGCATGTATGCCTGCTAGTGGGCATTCCTTGACAATGTGGATCATTTCTTTTCTACTGATCTGCAAGGATTCCTCTTTCTCATTTCCTTTGCAAGTCTCTCTCCAGCACCTTGCTTCTGAGCCCCCTTGCCTTCCTTTTGCCTAGGACCCCTTCCTGGGAGCCTGATGCACAAAGTGCCTCCTGTCCCAGGGGCCCACGTAGTATTCTAATACCAAAGTGATATCTTTCTTTCTTTACCTCAGAAGATTTCAACAAATCTGATAGTTTGCCTCTGAGCAGTTGGAATGTTTATGAACGTTCTGTGCCATCAAATCAGGTACACCAATTGGTATCAAATGCTTCATTGCCACATGTACCATACAATACAAGCTTTTGCAATATATAGCTTTAGGCGAGCTGATCTAATGCCAGCTTACTTCATGTCATTTGCATCCCTGTGCCCACTGTTATTCTGTTCCCTCTTCATAGAAGAGCCCTCCTTCCCCTATCCAACAAGTCATGCCCTCCTTCCTTAAGACTGGCTTCTTTAACAAATATTTCCTATACCATTCCAACAGAATCTTAACTTACATTCTAGTACAACAACATAGTGACAAAACTAAGGATAATTGCACACAGGTTGATTCATAACCTCTCATTTGAAGAATATGGTATCACTCTTACATAGTATTACATCTTGCAGGATGTCATAGTTGTGATGACATCATGTAGACAGCCACCACTTGAATATGAACAAACCTCATATTGATTTCTGTTTGAACCAGTGCTAGCTCTTATTGGAAAGTTATTTTCACAAACTACAAATTATGACCTTATCATTGGTGGGGTTTTTAAAATTGCTTCCTTTTTAGGTGATTTTTTTTAAAAAAAAATGGATTTCAAACATCATTGTTGGAGACACTAAAAAACAGATTGACCTAAACTTAAACAGTATTCTCTTAGGAAGGACCAAGGAGCAAGCTTCACCGGTATCCTAGAGAAAATATTGGCTGTGATCCTAGTTTGCTATGCTGTAATTTAAGTGCATAAAAATTGCATTGCTTCATCATACATCATCTTAGTTCTTAGTGTTATTCTGATAATAATCATACATACAGTGAATGTGTATGGGGAGAATGGTGTTGGGGTGACATGTCATGGCAACATATATGGTCCCTGTATGTCAGGGGCCATACAGTCTTGTTAAAGGTGGTGATGATGCAGGATATGCCATCACAATCTCATTGAGCAAATTACTGAGGCCAGACAATGGTATAGCACAGATTAACTTTCCCCCAGAACGATTTGTTTCCCATAGGATTAAGATGTTAAGAACGGGTAAACACGAAGAGACAACAGGCATGTAAAAATATACTTTTTTCTCAGCACGATTGTATAATGAAATCCTTTTGAAAGCGCTAGGTCATATGGAGAATGAAAAATAACTTTCAGGGAGTATATAAGGCACAGTGTTTATTAATCCCAAATATTTCCATATAGGGCTTTTTGTAAAAAAGACCTATTTTTTCTGCCAGGGAAGAGAGTCTTTCTTAAAGAGCTTTGTCATTCCTATCTATCCTGTTCTTTGTGACAAGAGCCACTATGGTGTCAAAGATCCCGTTCTTTATTAAACTCTTCAACAGCTTCTGGAGCTTCCCTGCAGGTTTCTGAAGCGGCTGAACAGCTTGGTGGAGCCCCAAACACAAACTGCTTCCTTGAGGATCTTTCTCTGATACATCACAAAGCCTGTGGCCTAACAAAATCCATCTTCTGTGACCGTGTTGTTGTAGGTGCAGGAAATGTTATTCAAAACTGTATCGGAAGGCAACCGTGCATTCCCCTCCTAATGGGTTCAAAAAGGCTGCCGCATTAGGAGAAAATCGAATTATTTCCTGGTTTTGTTTACCACTCTAAGAATTCAGTTATGATAGCAATTTCACTTGCATTTTGTGACTCTTGCTTGCTTCTCATTTGGAAAATAGCTAAGCCTATGGGGAACTTTATTGAAGGAGTCCGTGTATGTATTTTACTCACACAAACACTTTGCCCAATGTCAGCAGGGCTGGTGCAAGGCACTGTAGTGCTAGAGCTGAGGTGGATCAGTCACCACCACCACCTTCCCCCCCAACCTCCTCCTTATTTATTATTTTAATTTATAACCCACCCTTCATCACAAGGTCCCAGGGCAGAGTACATACAATTTCATAATGCAGTGTAAAAATAATATACAGATAAACCCATAGTTAAAACAGCAGCTACAGGCAGGGGGGGGCCAGCAACATTGTGTGCCTCGGCCAGGGGTAGTGAACCTCCGGCCTGTGGGCCTAATTGGACCCACCAGGCTTCTCCATTTGGCCATCCAGGCCATTTTGACCCACCTACCCCATACCTAGATGCTTTACAGATATGATGTCATATATGACAGGCCTGTCCAACTTCCAAGAGACTGTGATCTACTACCACTATATAAAAAAACTGGCAGTGACTTACCCATTGGATTGACTACAGTTGTTGAGCTTTTTTTTGGGGGGGGGAAGCTTCATCAAAGTTGTTGAGCTTCTGGGGGGGGAGCCAAAGATGTTAAGCTTCTTTTAGGGAGCCACAGTTGTGTGTTTTTTAGGGGGAGGGATCCCGCGATCGACCAGGATCAACCAGGGGCATCCCGCTCAGCAACTTTTGTGTCTGGATTTTCACGAATCTCGAATTGGAGCCGGAAGCAAATATGTGAGTTGACTTGCTCCATGCTGGAATGTGGGCCTCTATTTTGAAGTAAACGATAAGTAGGGTTGCCATATTTTGAAGAGCAAAAAAGAGGACCCATTTGCCTACTTCTACTATTTGCTAACTTCGATATCACAACTCTACCCATGAAAAAGTGGGGGTGTCCTGGAAAAAGAGGACATATGGCAACCCTAAACTCCATGTTCATACTTTTAAAGTAATGAATGATTTTTTAAAGAAATCAAATTTCTGGATGGGTGACCCTTAGTCATTTTGGGGGTATAACTGAGTCTGATATTATGAGGGAGAGGTATATGAATGTCCAGTCGTCCCATATTTCTAATAATTAAAGTGTCCTGTATTGTACATGTACCAAATGTCAGGGCTTTGGCTGTTTGGGATGTACAGTATCCAGACAATTTCAGTACCATGTCAGCCAGTCAGAAATTCCCAAGTGACATACACACAGAGAGAGAAAGAGAGCATGCCTATCAAATACAAGTGAAGGAGACATTTGTTTTGTGAAGGATGCTTGCGCTCAGCAGGGCACGCTGCTTTGGATGCATTCCCTCAAGCAGCTTCACAGTGCAAAAACAAAATATAGTGCAGAACCAAAACTGCTCTTAGATCTTTCATCTTCTGCTTCCCCGTCCTTATGGATTAATTTTTCATAGCTGTGAGTTTCAATAAATGACTGGCAAGGAAACTCTCTCCTCTGTCTCCTCTGCAGCCCTGATCATTCTCCTAGGTTCAGAATCTAAATTGAGCTTAATTAATTTTAATAAAGAAATCCATTTTCCCAGCTCTCTGCTAAGAAGTTATATACACCTGCTTGCAAACACACCACACACACTGAAAAACAGATTCTCTAGCAGCTCTGAGATACATGCATAGACGAGATATTTTTACTAGAAGTCTTTTCGTTTGATTGACAAACTACATATAATTGGAAGTAGTAATCAGCAACTTTAATAGGATTATTTTGTCAGTAATTAATTTTGACAAATGGTAACTCCAGTAGGTTATCACTTCAGCAAATCTATACCCCTAGCCATCTTTTCAACTTATTGTTTATATCTTAAATACTTATTGAAAGTGTCTTTTTTTACATTTGAGAAGTCTCTTTCAATTAAAACCATTTTAGGGACCTCTTTTAAGGTCAGGAAACTATGCACTTACCGGTATATATTTTTTTAAAAAAACTTTGAACTTTGCTTTTCTATTGTTCTTTTTTAATGCTTTCGAGCACAAGGTAGCCACAGTTAGGCACTTTTGCAGCTCACTGATTGCAGTGGAAAGATTAAGCATAGGCTGTTCAGTTCAAAACTAAGCCTGTTTAAAGTGAAGGTTACAGGTAGGTAGCCGTGTTGGTCTGGATCGAAGTAAAATAAAAAAATTCCTTCAGTAGCACCTTAAAGACCAACTAAGTTTTTATTTTGGTATGAGCTTTCGTGTGCATGCACACTTCTTCAGATACAGTGAAATGGAAGTTTCCAGGCACTTATGTAGAGAAGGGGTGGGGATGGGGAGGGGAGGGGGGATCACTCAGAAGGGTGGTGGAAATGGGTGATTGACTGACTGATAGCTGTTGATGACCGCAAACGACTGCAAATGGTTTTGCATGAAAAAGCAAGGGTTGAGATGGCTGAAGATCGCTTATCATGTATAATGAGATAAGAACCCGATATCTCTGTTCAAACCAGGTCCCTCCATGGTTTTGAGCTTGGTGATAAGTTGCAATTCAGCAACTTCTCTTTCCAGTCTATTTCTGAAATTCTTTTGTAGTAAGACAGCTACTTTGAGATCTTGTATAGAATGTCCTGGGAGATTGAAGTGTTCTCCTACTGGTTTTTCTGTCTTCTGGTTCCTGATGTCAGATTTATGTCCATTTATCCTTTGGCGTAGGGTTTGGCCTGTTTGTCCAATATAGAGAGCTGAAGGGCACTGTTGGCATTTGATGGCATACACAATGTTAGAGGATGAGCAATTAAATAGTCCTGAGATGGTATGTTGGATGTTGTTGGGGCCAGTAATGGTGTTGTCTGGGTGTATGTGGCAGCAAAGTTGGCATCTGGGTTTATTGCAGGCTCTGGTACCAGTGTCCATGTTAAGTCTGGTGGTTGTATTATTGTGGGTGAGGAGTTGTTTAAGATTGGGTGGCTGTCTGTAGGCAATGAAAGGTCTTCCTCCCAGAGCTTGAGAAAGGGAGCGGTCATTGTCCAGGAGAGGCTGTAGATCTCTGATGATGCGTTGTACTGTTTTAGCTTGGGAGCTGTATGTGATGACTAGTGGTGTTCTGTTATTTTCTTTTTTGGGTCTGCCAACAGTGCCCTTCAGCTCTCTATATTGGACAAACAGGCCAAACCCTACGCCAAAGGATAAATGGACATAAATCTGACATCAGGAACCAGAAGACAGAAAAACCAGTAGGAGAACACTTCAATCTCCCAGGACATTCTATACAAGATCTCAAAGTAGCTGTCTTACTACAAAAGAATTTCAGAAATAGACTGGAAAGAGAAGTTGCTGAATTGCAACTTATCACCAAGCTCAAAACCATGGAGGGACCTGGTTTGAACAGAGATATCGGGTTCTTATCTCATTATACATGATAAGCGATCTTCAGCCATCTCAACCCTTGCTTTTTCATGCAAAACCATTTGCAGTCGTTTGCGGTCATCAACAGCTATCAGTCAGTCAATCACCCATTTCCACCACCCTTCTGAGTGATCCCCCCTCCCCTCCCCATCCCCACCCCTTCTCTACATAAGTGCCTGGAAACTTCCATTTCACTGTATCTGAAGAAGTGTGCATGCACACGAAAGCTCATACCAAAATAAAAACTTAGTTGGTCTTTAAGGTGCTACTGAAGGAATTTTTTTATTTTGTTTAAAGTGAAGTTAGTCATACTGAGCTCAGTGGAATATATTCCCTAGTGAATTTAGGATTGCAGTATGAATTTCCCCCTCTGAAATCGCTGAGAAGTAAAAAATGCTCGACTGTGCCTGGATCATGCTCACATAGATCAAACTTAGGCATATTTGAATTGTTCCATTTAAAGGTTCTCAGGTAGCAGGACTAGGAAACTTGGAGAGGCACTGCCAGTTTGACTATATGACACTGAGCAAGACAGACCAGTGGATGTGATGGTGTGAGGCAGCAGCATACAGTCCACGCTGGGTAGTGAAACTGGAGTCAATGATTGTGCTACCATTTAGAAAGTAGAGAGTAGAAAGCTCCTCATGCCACCTGAGATTATAATTCCTTTGAAGGCACCAATTTGGAGTACAGTTTGGGAAGGGGCCATAGTTCAGTGGTAGAACATCTGCTTTGCCTGCAGCTTCAAACCCTGGTATCTCCACGTAGGGCTGAAAATGTCCCCTGCCCCAAACCCTGGAGAGCTGCTATCAGCTTGTGTGGGCAATACTGAGCTAGATGTTTGAAGAGTCTGACTCAGTATAAGACAGCTCCTGATCTTTCCAGCAACCCAGGAGACTCCCTTCCATGGATGGGGTTAGTTCAAACACTGAATGTGTTCCCCATCCCTACTTTTTATCTTTTCCATATATATTTTTTTCTACCAAAACAAGAGTGAAGAATGAATTTAAAAAATTGATTTAGACAGATTGCTATTGTAATAACTGACCTGCAAGTCTACGTTTGTTTCTTTCAAAATAAATATTAAGATAGCATAGGCTTTCCTGTGTTTGGTAAAAGGAAAGACTATTTCCCCAAACACTGGAAAAATCCAAGCTAGAGTCACACAAACACTTGAAAAGGAACATTTTTCTAAATTTATCCAACACATTTGATTAATTTCTGGAGTGCAATTCCCAGTCCTGGTGGGGAGACAGCTGTCGAGTAACAGCAAGAAGGAAATGATGACTGTTTTCGTAATACGGAATTGGTTTTTAAAAGCACCCCCCCCTTAAAGTTCAATATATAAGGCTAAGATAGACTTTAATCCTCTCTTGGCACAGGTTGGTTGTTTTATTTTGTCTTCTTTTAAAAAAAAAGCTAAAATATTACAGGCAAGCAGTTTATTCAGTGATTCATTATGCTGCCCAGCAGGCAGAGAAATCAGCAAGAGCATGGGCTTGTTGGGTTGTTCCATATGTTTATTTGCCAGCTTGTACAGAAAACAGCAACACATACAGCCTGCGAAAATGCTGAATGCAGCAAATGTACGAGAGGCAGTGGGGGAGGGAAAGTGCAGAACCCAGTGGGAAGGGAAATGGATCTCTTGCTTGCTGTGGGAAAGCAGTCAGAACACTCTTTAAAAATAAGAGTGTAAATAATCTGTGGCATCTCCTTCAATCTCTAGGCTGCAAAATGCAGGGAAATCCTGTCAGTCACCACCACCTTTAACTACAGGGAAGGATGAGGACACCCACTGTTCTATAAACATTTGGACCTGCTGAATCTTTTCCAGAACAGACCCAGGTAGTCCTATCTAGTAGACCCTTAGAGACCCTTGCAAGGTGGTGCCATATGTCTCCGATCATACGATCGTGAATGTGCACATGTATACTCAACAGACACACACACAGAGAGAAATCTTTAACTTAGAATCTCAGTGCACCATGGCAGTGGTGGAGAGGAAGCAGGGGCAGGGCTGGCGCACCTCTCGGGAGTGTGGCGCACCACCCACAGGAGCGTGGCAGGTGTCCTGGGGGCGTGGCACACCACCTGCGGGGGTGTGGCACCCAGCACGGGCGGGGGGCAGTTGTGATGGCACTCCCCCCCGCACTCCTCTTCCTCCGCCACTGCACCATGGGGAAATTTATAATGCACACTAGTAAAGGTGCGAATTAATATCCAGACAACAGACCAATGCTCAGAATCAAAATACACAGTTTTATGACAAACACATACCATACTTTTCTGTGTATAAAACAAGGAAATTTTACTAAAAAATTTTGTTAAAAATTGGGGGTCGTCTTATACATGGATAGTGCATAGGGGGGAGGTGGGATTGGTTGCTGCCACGAGCCGGCTATTGGGTGTGTTATTGGGTGCTGCGGCAAGGGCTAGTGTTGATTGGCTGTCGCTGCGTCAATTGGGCAGGTGGGCGGGCGATTGGCGGTTTCTGCTGGTGATGAGACAGATGATAGGTGGCTTTTGCGATGCGTAGTTCAGGCGGGTGAGCGATTTCTCCCTCTGAAAATCACACACACACACACGGGGGGGGGAAGCTCAATAACTCTGGGCAATCTCCCATTTTCTTAATTTGGAGTCCCCAAAAATAGGGGGCATCTTATACATGGGGGCGTGTTATACACAGAAAATACAGTACTTGTATGGATTAATATGTGGAATTTTTAAAAGGTCTGGCAACTGGGTTACAGCTGGGACAGTTGAGGGAGAAACAGCTGCCTGCCAAACATGGAGAAAAGCGGGTCGAAACTGAGCCTCCAAACAGGTAAGTAGTATAAATGGGGAAGGGGCTAGGTGAAGTGTAGGGATGGTCTTATGCTTTGTCACTCTTTCCCAGGATGGCCCTAAGTCTTGTGATTAGTCAGCATTTCCCAGGAATGCGGAAAATAACTAGAGGGAGGTTCAAAGGGATGGTGACACTGAGATACTCAGTAAGCAGGGACAAGAGGAATTTAGGAGAATAGAAGCACATGGTGAAATCCATGAAATCAGGGGCCACTGGACATACAAGCCATAAGCAGTGCATTTCTGATAATACTTGAAATATCTGTTTTATATTTTGAGATGCACTGATTCACGACTATTTCATTTTTATGGGGGAAAATGGGGTCGAAAGTTGCCAGGCAGATAAATAGAGCCTAAGTGGTATAAAGGGGAAAGGTTTAGAATAAAGAGTAGGAATGGGAAGAGATTAATTCGGTTTATACTTTAAAGTGAGCTGACCTAATTTGCAGTTCCCAAATCAATATGTGAACTGAAATGCAGCTACCTTTCAAAACTCACACTTCTTTGAATTTTGTAATGTAGTTCTGTAAAGCCAGAAAGTTACATTGTGGAATGTTCCTTGGATTCCAGATAACATCTTCACCTGAACAGAAGAAGAAGAAGAAGAAAGAAGAAGAAGAAGAAGAAGAAGAAGAAGAAGAAGAAGAAGAAGAAGAAGAAGAAGAAGAAGAAGAAGAAGAAGAAGAAGCTGCCGACTACTCATAGGTAGCAGAATTTTGCACCATGCAACGCCAGTTTGCTTAAGGGGAGCATTTGTAGGCTAACTTTCCATTCATTTTTATGTTGAAATAGTTTCATCTCAAGCAGACTGCTATTTCCCAAAAGGCCAGGCTCTCTTGGTATCCACCAGCCTCAATACTTTCTTAGATCTGTAACTACTTTAAATAAACATCATTACCTGATGAAATTTCTATTTAAGTTATTTCCTTTGTGAATTAGTAATGATGCTGTTGCTAGGCAGATACTGAATTATTTATAATGGAACACTGACAAACCATTTTGCCCATCTAGATATTGGTTTCATTGCCAACATACATCTAGCGCATAGCTGTCAAGTTCTCCCCTTTTTAAGGGGAAATTCCTTTATGCTGAATAGGCTTCCTCGCGAGAAAAGGGAAAACTTGACAGCTATGATCTGGTGTGATCCTTTTTCTATATGATTTGTAGAAAAAGATTGATCCAAAATTATGGCTCACCATGTTATGGATGAAGCATGTGAGCAATCTCCTTCATTCATTAAATGAAATTATAAGGTTTTTATTAATTCTGGGCATCTCTCCTTGAGATGGAACCATTTTGTCAATACCAATGTTCATAAGTCAGTATAGCATGGTAATCTATGGAGCACTGGAAAAGAACCAGAGGCAAGGACTGGCAGATCCCTGGATTATTGCCCACATCCTTTTAGGCATATAGGTGTGTTTGGCTGGTGCTTGAGAAAGTAATCTAAGAACATAACAAGTCCTGTTCAATGAGACCAAAGGCCCATCTCACAGTGGCCAACTAGATGCCTATGGGAAGCCTTTCCCCACTAATGAATCTCAGCAACCAGTATGCAGAAGCATTCTGCCTCTGATACTGGAGGTAGGACATAAGACTTATTCTCCTTGAATTTGTCTAACTCTCTTTCAAAGTCCACCAAGTTGATGACCATTACTATCTCAATTTGAAGTTATTCAACCTAGGAATTAAAAAGCATGACCTTCAGAGGGCTACTTAAGGCCCAAATCTAAACAAGGCCAATGAAGGATTATCAGTTTAGCAAAAAAAAGTCCACTAAACGATAATGTGAGGAAAGAGGCAAAGTCCATCACTGTTGGCTCCCCCACACAACCACTTTGATTTCCTTCCATAATGCAAAATTCCATGATAGATGGCATGGCTACGGATTATAAATTAATTCAGGCAGAGGATGGGGCCTTTGCTGTGCTGATGTACCAGCAATGCAGAGTCTCCAGAAACTGTTGCTTTAGGCTTTTGTGCTGAGCAATATGCATGTTTATTCAGTAATATGACCCATTGTGTTCAGTCTTCCCTAGTAGCCTTAGAGAAGCATGCCAATCACTCTGAAAACGCATTATCTCAGGGGCCCCACATTTTTTCAGCAGATATTTATAAACATACACACAGATACACTCAACTTTTGAAAAACAAGACCACATTAAATAATAGCCCTGCCTGGTACTTGCTTTAGATGACTCACCATTATTTGCAACAAGCAGGCCAGTCCTTATTTTCCTCTGCTCATTCAGCCAAGGATATAGTTATTACTCCATAAAACAGAAGCACTCTCAAGTTACTATTAAAAGAGCAATAATCCAGAGCGAAGGGTTCAACTTTGAAATCCAGGTTATGTTCCTGCTCCCAATAGAGATTAACGGTGTGAATATTCAATAGCTTGTGGCGCAACCCTAGCGTGGAAAGAAAACTAAAATTCCGAAAGGTTCGCCTTTCAGCCTTGGCAGCACCTATGCAAAACAATAAATCAGGTATCAGTGCCACAAAGGAGGCAATGTTATTGCACTCAGATTAGATAAAATTGAAGGTAATATAATAATCTCTCCTCCCTGAAGCCTCAGATTAGAGAAGGGAAGGTGCTTTGCAATTTGCACCTCTGACATTAACCTGCAAAGAGGCATTGCAGACACCTGAACTGGAATTGTCATTGTTTCCATGGTGCCCATCTCCATCACCTATTTTTAATAGTTTACACAACAAGATCAAGGGTGTCCCAGCTGTTACTGCTTTGGTTGCTAGGCAACCTTGAAATCAGAGTTCAAGAAGACAAAGAATCATGCTTGGGGAAAAATCTCAAGTGTCTGCTCTCCTCCCTTCTTCTGCCTACATCATCCCGCACCCCCACACCCCACCGCACCCCAGTGTTTACAGTCAGATGTTGCATCTCCTTCACTTTAAAAATTCTGTGGATGAATCAATGGCAATTGTCTCACTGGCTGACAGGCTAAGCTAGGCTAGTTCTTGGGAGTGGGGGTGTTAGCCAGTTTTTCTAACCACAAACAGCACAATGTTAGGTTGCCAAGCCTCTCTGACCCATAATAAAGGGGTATATAACATTTACATAGTTTCCCAATCAAACAGGACTGTCTCTGGTCTCCCTGATCTGACTCTGGTGTGCAACATTGTTTTTGCATGGCTGCGCTGCGAAATGACACCCAAATCAATGGGCTGCCTTTCATTCACTGCCTGCAAAGAATCGCAATGCTCGCCTGTACTCTTGGGGATTTTTATGCCATTACCTGCCAAAAAAGAGAGCATAGGGGTCACAAGCAAATAAAAGTTAAACATGATTAGATTAACTCAGATAAATATGGGCTCTTGCACAATCCCTTCTTGTATGCATATGTTCTGAATACAGTACTTTAATTTACAATCAATGCTATCCAAGGAAGATAAGAAAGAACTTTATCCAAATATTGTTTTATTGTCATTGATTATGTTTCTGTTGGTGTACACAGAAGTTACATAAACCCAAAGATCTTATTTGAACAATAAGGGAAGGGGAGGTATTGTGTGTTATGGTGAATGTCATAGAATGTCATAGAATCTTGGAAGGGGTCCAGGGGTCATCTAGTCCAACCCCATGCAATGCAGAATCTCAGCTAAAGCATCCCTGGTAGATTCAATCTCTGCTTAGAAAGGTTCAAGGAAGGAGAGTCCACCACCTCTCGTGGGAGTCTGTTCCTCTGTTCCACTGTCTGTTCCAGAAACATTGTAAATGTTCCTAAGCTTTTAGGAACCCAGAAGAAAATATCCAGAATTTTTCTGAGATTTACCACTAAATCTGAAGCCTAACAAAGCCTAGGCAAATTCATCCTTACTTTCATTGTATATCATTATAGAGGGGAAATTGAGAGTGTCCGGCTTGTAAATGTCTAAAACAAACCTTGCTTCATAAAGTAATTAAGGGGTAGGGATATTAAATGATAAAGTCCAATTTCTGGATATAAAACTTTAAAACAGAATAACATAGCTCATCAATATGTATGTATTGGTTTTTGAAACATAATTTAGGCAGATAATTATTAAAGACAGATCCTATGACCATTGGGTACATAACATTTCTTGGCCTGGAGAAATCAAAAAAACTATTGGTGGTACAAAAAAAATGCCCATTTTACAGAAGAAAACTGACAATGCCCAGAAAAGTGCTGGCAATTCCCTCCCCTCTCAAATCTTAGATTGTAAGCTCCATGAGACTGGTCCACTTCTATTCATGCAATTGATGGTGCTATAAAAAATAAAGTCATTTATTTTCTAAAAGAATAAGCAGGA
Source organism: Zootoca vivipara (assembly GCF_965207765.1). Lineage (NCBI taxonomy): Eukaryota > Metazoa > Chordata > Lepidosauria > Squamata > Lacertidae > Zootoca > Zootoca vivipara. The sequence continues at coordinate 60,105,028 of NC_142586.1, forward strand.
CAAAAAGACATGGGCAAAGACCTCCACACAAATATTTTAGGGGCAAGAAACACAACAGTGAATTCAGAACCTGAGGAGAAGAACAAAAGCAAGGGGGGGGGACCAAATACAAGGTATTGGAGAAAAGAGGAAATGTGTCAAATAGTATTGAAAAATGATTTTTAGAAATAAAATAAACTATTGCCATATCTACCCGGTATGTATCTATCTATCATCTATCTATCATCTATCTATCTATCTATCTATCTATCATCTATCTATCTATCAGTGGCTTCTAATACAAAAGAAACTTTAAAACCCAATAAAGATGCCACAAATGACAAATAAATGCTGTACATGTTTACTCAGAACTAGATGTCCTAATCAGAGAGAGTTTGAAGTAACACCAGTTTGAAGTATGTGGGTATTAATACCTCATTTTCAGGCTCACCTTTTATTCAGCATTTGAGAGGCAGCAGAATTGGGGTTGGGGGTATTTTGGAGGACTGGATCGTGTGGGGCTTTATTTTTACTATTTGTACCTTTCAGACAATCATCTGGGAATCAAATTAATTTATATGGTTCAGATTATAATGTGTCATGAGCACCATCCTAGAAGCTTTTGCACAGCCCTGCTAGTTAAAATACAGGCCCTATTATTAACACACCATTCTTGGAAAGTGAAAATCCTCAGGGACATCAGCTGAACTCATTTGCAAGAAGTGACATTTGGCCTGAATATGAAAGTTTTGACAGCCACAAAACATTGCTCTGGAAATGCTTTCACCTTTACCAAAATCCGCAAAGCTTTGTGTTGAGCCTGGCTCCCCTCCCCCCACTACTTCGATTGAAGCAAAAGTGCTATGCAGAGGAATAAAGTAGCATAACAACTTAATGCTCAGCTGTCTGCTCAGAATGTAGAATTCTCTGGGCCATCTCTGACTTCTGGGTCTGAAATGCAAAGTTTCCACCTGCTATCCATTATTTACAATTTGAAGGCAGCAGCGTGCAATTTCCCCCATCCATTCACATCTTCAACTATTTTTACTGTTGCGTTCTTCTGACTGCTGTTGAGTCATTTTTATTGCTCGAGTTGTTTAAAATTGATTATTTTAATGTTTGTTCTTATCCCCCTTGGAAGCTGTTTTCCTGAAAGGCAGAGCAGAAAGGCTTTAAATAAAATAAAATAAATAGGATGTGTGCATGCATAGGGATGGCTGAATCTGTCAGTTTTGGATTCTTTCGGCTTCTCGTTTTCCCACTCTTAAATTCATTTCTCCACAATTCCACATAGGTTTGCGATTTTTTTAAATACCCATATATAAAAATTCACCAGTGTTTTAGTGTGAATATCTCTCAGTATACACATTTTTGCAGAGCAATCTCCCCTCATTTAATACATTTGTGTATGATATTTTCACTAATATATGCATTTTACACAGATTTTACCAGAGTATAGACATTTTTGTTCACATTACTTGGTTGCAAAATTTGGAGAAGTGTGAATTTTGAAGGATGCCGCAATAACAGTCCTTCTTTCCTTGGTGGTTCCATCTGCACTGATCTCACTGCTGTACCATCTTTCTCATGGTCCATATTGCCTCCTCCATTGCAAATGCTTGCCCACCTCACACAGCCATTACTATGCATGCATTCTGTGGAGTATTATGTTAGAGTGTTGGGCCAGGACCTTGGAGACCAGGTTCTAATCTTCACTCACCTGGTGCAGCTCAGCTGGTGACCTTGGGCCAGTCACTGCCTCTCAGCCTAATCTATTTTACAGGAGGTGTGGGGTTGCGTACCTCATAGCAACTGTCACAACTTTTGGATCCTTAGCCAAAATAAAAACAAAGGCTTAGAATACCCTGGTTAAAGGGGTCCATGAAGAAAGTTTGAGCTGAAGGCCCAGATGGGGTGTAATGGGCCATAAAACTCACCAAAGAGGCAGCTTGGTAGGTTTGCCTCATTTGATCTGTGTTGGGGAGGGGACTCCTTTAAACTAAGATCAACTCTAGTGGAACCATCAGCCAATCACAGGGCTAGGCTGATACCCACTGCCTGTGCCAAAGCCTACTTACATCTGTAATCAAAAAAAGTTGTGGCCATTTCAATCCCAAGTTGTTCTCCTGCCAATATTGGTACCTCCCTGCCTCCAAACCCCAGTGATGGCAGGCTCATCGCTCCTGGGCCTGCGGACTATGTCCCACTATCACAATATTATGTTCCACCATGGCAAGGTGTTGGCAATGCAAACTACTGAGCTTGGTGGGTGGTAGCAGAGTGATCATGGCAACAGCGGGGGAGGGGGGAGGGAAGCAGGCATCTGGAATCACTGTCAGCATTTCCACATGCCCTCTTGTTTCTACTGGTGTTGTTTTGCTTTCTGCTTTCCCACTGGGAGTGCCTAGGACTGCAGCTACGGTATGCTAGCACAACAACTGCTGGCATAGCAGAATGGCGGGATCAGGCTGCCTGTGCATTGAAGAAACACGGAGAACTATGAATACTGTAAGTGTCAGCTCATGAAAACGGATGGAGCTGCATTACAACAATAAACAGAGGAGAAACAATTAGCTCTTCATTTCAAATGCCTCATATTGCATTCTTCCTTCTGACTGTAGAAAATTAGCCATTGAGTACCAGGAACAATTGATTTTTTCTTCCCACTTCACATCTGTTTTGTAATTGCATCCAAATGCAGTGTAGCTGCTCAGCTGCTCAACAGAACTTTCTTTCATCATCGCCACTGGCCCAGACTCGCAACTAAGAGTTGGATGTACCCAATTTCTGTGATGTTTGCATTGTGAAACCTTATTTGCTGGGGACATCAAAATAAGTCAAACACATTCAATTGTGTTTGCCTGGTACTTGGAGCATGGGCTGTCAGGAGATGCAACCAGGAGATTTCTTCTTCTTATGTTGCTGGATGACAGCTCCCATCATCCCCCAGCCATCGGCCACCCTGGCTGGGGCAGCTGGGACTTTAAGTCCAACAACATCCGAATGACCACAGATTACCTACCCCTGACCTAGTTGGTGAACAGGGTGTTTAAAGTCAGTCTCACAAAGCCTGCTTTTCTCTTAAAGCATTGCTAAGGTAGCTATGCTTATTTTTAATCTTTTTATTTTTATTTTTTCGACCTTGCAAAAAAAAAAAAAGCCACTGAGTTGTAGTTTGCCATTTGGATGAGGTAAGTCACTTGAAATCTGACAGAGGGGGGAAATGTGCTCCCAGCATTTTATTGTCCTCGCTTTCTGACATTTATACTGAGATGCATGCTAAATACCTTTCACCACCTGTCTTATTGAGTTCTTAGGTGCCGTGCTAACATGAAGCGCATACCTGGCATCCATATTAAAACATCAGCGCTTGCCACTCCACAATGGTTGCAATACTTGAAGCAAGCGAGAGTGCTCCAAGTATTACAGATGCTGTACCAGAGGCTGCGAATGTCGAGTCTGAGATGGTACCTGCTGAAGGTTTAATCACTGTAAATGAATAAATTAAGAATATCACAGATGAATTAGCAGGAGGCTAATTGAAATACAGGTGGATTCTTCACAGCTATGTACTAGCAAAATGTGCCCATATGTTTTAAGAGCTACTTTTAGAAAATATTTGGTTGCTTCAAAATATCAGACTTTTCACCACCAATTGGCCATTTCGGGCCCAACACAGCTATTAGCAAATTGCATGTAGTGCTTTCATTAACTTGTTAAGAATCCCTTCTTCACACTGCTGCTTTGAGAAAGGTTACCAGGGGAAATTAGCATGAGGTTTAAACAGAAGACTATTTATACAATTCATTTAAAAAGGAAAAACTCCCCTAATCATAGGGCCCATTCACATAGGAAATACAGCTACTTCTTTTATTTCCCGTTTATTTAAATAATCAAAACATTGATATGCCATCATTGTCATAAGTAGATTTCAGAGCAGTGTAGAAAGCACAAAAACAAGCAATTCAATATACACAAACCGAAGTTTAAAAGCAACAGTTAAAAGCTCAGAACAGATCAGGAACAACATAAAAATACAAAGGTAAATAAAAATGTTATTGCTTGGCCCCTATATGATAGCAATGGTGGTTCCAGGTGAACATCTTTGGGAGGAGGATATTCCATAGCTTGGGCACCACAGCTCCAACATCCTCACCTTCGTTGATGTCGGCCTTACCCCAGATAGGAGAGGCACCCATTGTCTGGCAGGTGCATATAATTTATTTTGTCTGCCCAGTGTACAGTTTTAAAACCAAGCTAGTGTTCGGGACCAAGCTCGGGACCAAGTGTTAAAACCAAGCTCGGGACGCGGGTGGCGCTGTGGATTAAACCACTGAGCCTAGGGCTTGCCGATCAGAAGGTCGGCAGTTCGAATCCCTGTGATGGGGTGAGCTCCCATTGCTCAGTCCCTGCTCCTGCCAACCTAGCAGCTCGAAAGCACGTCAAAGTGCAAGTAGATAAATAGGTACCGCTCCAGCGGGAAGGTAAACGGCGTTTCCATGCACTGCTCTGGTTCTCCAGAAGCGGCTTTGTCATGCTGGCCACATGACCTGGAAGCTATACGCCGGCTCCCTTGGCCAATAATGCGAGATGAGCGCGCAACCCCAGAGTCGGTCACGACTGGACCTAATGATCAGGGGTCCCTTTACCTTTACCTTTAGTGTTTGCTCTTCTGGTTAAAGATGCGGACGCACAGGGGTAGCCCCCAAGCCCACGATGGACTTGTGAACCACCGTTCCCATCTCCTGACTCCCCCTGCCCCCCAAAAGCCAATTTCAGGGGCATATGGTGCAGAGGGAAGCCCCGTTGTGGAAGCAGAAGTCTTTGCACACAGCTTCTGCTGATGGGGCCCATTCGGTGAATCCTGTCCAGCTCTTTCTCTTTCTTCTTAGCATTATTTATCTTGATACTGGACAAGAAAACCCTTTGGAATGGAGGTTGTCCTCTAATGGTCTTCAAACAGAGGATTGGCCTCTAATAGCCCTTCAAAATCAGGACTACCCTTTGAAAAAGTAGGACACATGGACACCCTAGCACAGTCTAAGAAACATGTATCTAGCCTGCTGCAGACTCAGTAACCTTTCACCAGCTTTTTGATGCTTGCCTCCAACTCAAAATCCTGGGAGCTGGGGACAACCAATGCTTGGCATGTCACAGTACATAGCTGGTGGGTTTTATTTGTTTTTCTGAGTGCTAAGCTGTATGCAGGCTTGGTGTAGGATGGGTTCGAAATATCAGTTGTGGAGAACCCTTTCTTATTAAAGTGTCCACATGTGGGGGCAGGGGGAGTCTATAGCCACATCTGTGCTATGCATTTAAAAACACCAGGATCCCACTTTAATGGCTTCCTTCAAGGAATCCTGGGTACTGTAGTTTGTTAAGGTTGCTGGACATTGTTGGGACTAAAGGTAAAGGTAAAGGTACCCCTGACCATTAGGTCCAGTCGTGGACGACTCTGGGGTTGCGCGCTCATCTCACTCTATAGGCCGAGGGAGCAAGCGTTTATCTGCAGACAGCTTCCAGGTAATGTGGCCAGTATGACTAAGCTGCTTCTGGAGAACCAGAGCAGCACACGGAAACGCTGTTTACCTTCCCGCTGTTTAGCTTCCTGCCGGAGCGGTACCTATTTAACTATTTGCACTTTGACGTGCTTTCGAACTGCTAGGTTGGCAGGAGCTGGGACCGAACAATGGGAGCTCGCCCTGTTGCAGGGATTTGAACTGCCAACCTTCTGATCGGCAAGCCCTAGGCTCAGTGGCTTAGACCACAGCACCACCCGCGTTAGTTGGGACTATTCACAGAGCTGCAATTCTCAGAATGGTTCAACTATCAAACCCTTTTCCTGGAGAACTTTGAGAATTATAGTTCTGTGAGGGAAACAGAGGTCTTCTATCTACATGACTGATTAAACTAGTGTCAGAGAGCTCTAAATGTATGTTGTGCAAATGGCCTATATGAGAATTTTTAACCAAAGGATTAGACAAAGTTATGGAAAATGTGTTTGGGAGTGTTTTCTTTTCTTATTTTGTGCTGTTTTGGATTTTAGCTGATACTTCACATAGAGAAATGGTCACACGGTGTAGTTATTCCAATCTTGTGAATTTGATAACCATAAGATAAAGTTTTAGATTTGCAGTTTTTCCTTAATTACCAGAGATCAGCATTCATAAATTTAGAATGCTGGCATCTATTGAATGAACAGATGGTGAACAGCTCAGTGTCCTATGGAAAATCTTCCTCTTTGTTTTTCAAATTACGATACAAAAAATATGTTACCTTACTTTAAATTTAGAAAGTGCATTAGTTGGAATAGACATCAGGACACTAGCATTTTCCTAATTGCAACTCTCCAGTGGAACAAAATATGCTAATTAATGCTCTGGTTGCATGAATCTGATAAAGATCAGATTTCCTTTTATTCTTCAGTTGCCTTAAATGTTGTTATAGTAGCGAAGTTTGGAAAAAAAATGTAACCTTTGTTAAGATGAGTGATTTTGTTAAGCATCTAGAATGGAGCAATGATACAGCATGAAGTATGAAATACCGTGGATGTATTTAAAGCAAAATAAGAAGATTACAGCTGGGGTTGACAGATCTACAGCATAAAGAACATTAAATGGTTAGAGGATTTTTTTTAATTAAAAAAAATGCTGTAGATTGAAGTGGAGGGAGTACAAAATATCTTGTGAGTTCACCCTCATGCTGCTGTTCTTGGAGGGGGGGGGTGAAGTAGGATTTAAATCCCAGGGAATATTCAGCCCAACATTTACAATCCACTAGAACTAAATGCAGCCAATCAGACCTTTCTTCTTTCATCAAGGAGGTTTACTGTATGTGGTCCACAAGTCCTCATCTCAAGCCCATTAGCTTGTCTTTCAGCATAGACACACACACACACACACACACACACACACACACACACATCCAATCAAAAAACAGTAAGAAATACATAAAAAGAAAAAATACAGATAAGTTGAGAGCAAATAATAATGGCAATATACATCCCAGAAAAAATGTTCATGTAGACGGAATGTATTCATTTTCTTGAATATCTAAGGGAAACTAACTAAACTAACTAAATAGTAAGTAAAGGACTGTGGAAAACTGGATAATTAAAACCAGGGGAAAAGTAAATGTGATGCATCTGACAGACTTTGTTAGAGAAGGAAGGCAAACCTCCCCCACCCCCAATGTTTGACGTTTTATTTAATACTTGATGGAATATAAATGAAATCTTCCTTCTCCTCCTCAGTCCCCTGTGTCTGCAAAGGGGAAAAGGAGTGGAGAGCCTCAATCTCAACAGGAAGCGTTCTGACCATGACAAGGGACTGATGTCAGTATCCCCAACTTTCAGATCACCCTGCCTAGTTGAGAAAACAAGTTCCAGAGTGTGGCCTGCCATATGCATTGGGTCGCTGACATGTTGGGACAGCCCCACAATCGTCATGGCAGCCACAAAGTTCTGAGCCAACCCAGAGCCAATCACCTCAGCATGGATGTTGAAGTTTCCCCAGATCAGCAACCTGGGAGTCCTCTGCACCACCTCCAAGACCAGTTATGATGTACCCTAATGGCTTAGCACAAAAATGTTTAAAATGCCTTACTGCATGATTTTCATTCATCTTGTATTCTGTTGATAATTGTCCATTTCTTGCAGGAAGACCGATGATAAAACTGCACTGCTGCAACTATGTCCCAGTTGCCAACTCCTAATAGCCAGAATCTCTTTTTTAGATGCACACTCATTTTTTTGGGTTGGCTCTTATCTGTACAGCCATGATAAACATAACCTTTTATGTTTCATTTTTCATAATCACAGAAATCAGAGACAGAGACTTGGCCTCCATAGTCACTGCTTCAATCCCCATCACTCAAACTCTCTTCTGCTTTCAACTCCAGTAACTTTCTCTCTGTGATCATGTCTCTACAACCCCTATGATACAGTAAATCAGGGGTTATTTCTAATGTGTGTTTTTCTACCGAGCAGTGAAGTATATTTTTGCATAGGAACTGTTTCATCCAAAGTTAGTCAGGAGTCATATACGAATTTGTATCCTGACTAGTTGGTTTGCAGATTGTGTCCTTGATGGCCCATGCTGAATGATACACCTTTTTGGAAGAGATATGTGATCTTCAAATTGTTCCATAGTTTTGTTATCTCAGAGCGGCTGCCTGTGTCCTTCTGCCGGGCGTGCATGGGAACTTTTTTGTCATAGGCTTTTGGGCGCCTATGAGAAGCGGCGGTGGCCGGACAGCACGGTAAGCGAGTCCTGCTCCCTTCCTCTTCCCTTGCTTTCCCCAGGAAGGCAACTTTTGTGGGAAAATGGAATGTGTTTGTGATTCGAGGCCCAGCTCCCCGCTTTGTGATGAAATAAGACACATGGACACAAGAATTTAAGGTAATGGGTTAAAAAAGGCTACAGAATGTGAGTGGTATTGGCTTAGGCATTGGATCTGAATAGACTATACTTGACTCCTGCCTCCTCTGCAGGGAAGAAGAAGAAGAAGAAGAGTTTGGATTTGATATCCCGCTTTATCACTACCCGAAGGAGTCTCAAAGCGGCTAACAATCTCCTTTCCCTTCCTCCCCCACAACAAACACTCTGTGAGGTGAGTGGGGCTAAGAGACTTCAGAGAAGTGTGACTAGCCCAAGGTCACCCAGCAGCTGCATGTGGAGGAGCGGAGACGCGAACCCGGTTCCCCAGATTACGAGTCTACCGCTCTTAACCACTACACCGAGGGTTAACAACCTGTAGGGGGAGCTTGCTGATGCGAATCAACTGGAAGTTTCCCCCTAGAGTCACCGGAGGGTCGTGCCATGGCCCTAGCCTTTCTGTTGCTCCCTTTTTGCATATGCAGCCTATAACCTACCTTTCAAAGGACAGAGAGGTAAAGCAAGACTTTTTACATGAAGAGGGGGAAAAAACAGGCTGCCAAGTGGCTAGATTTTAAAATGGACTGGGTTTCCCCTATGTCTCTAACAGGTTGAAGTGAGGGATCTACCTCTTAACCTATCATGTCTGCCTACCTAGTCCAGTTTGGTCTATCTATTCTGACTAGCAGAGGTTCTGCAGGCTCTCAGCAGAGGTCCCCCACCTGCTACCTGATTTATTCATTTTTTCAAAAGGAAGTCACCAGGGATCTTCTTATGAAACTGACTCAAAATTTTAAAATGACTTTTAAAATGTGGTGCTAAATGATCCGGCGGGGGGTGGGGTGGGGGGTGGGCAGCTATGCCTGCTGTTGTGTTTTTAACATCCATTTATGACCTGGTGACTTAAGAGTCCACTTTATCCCTTATATGCCCAGACGGCCACTGCAGTGTGCAGGAGAACTTCTCTTTCAAGTTCCAAAGAGACCAGAAGCCCATTCCATAGTAACTTGGAGCACGACTTTTAGTGTGGCTGCCCCTATTCTGTGGAACAGTTGCTCCCTAACTGCATTTCCCAGAAACAACTGGAAACATTTTTGTTCCAACAAGCTATGCCAGCTGTAAGAATAAGCCTCTGCCTTGGGTTTCTACTTTGTACTGTTTTTCAATTCTGCTGCTTCTGTTTTCTGCTTTGGTTTTTTTTTTTTTAGCTTTTTTGTATTGTATTTTGTACATCACCTTGAGGCATGTGAGGAAGGTGATTAAATAATAATAACAACAATTTCCCTTCTTCAGAGGGGGATTTGCCTTATATTCCTATTTCAGTGGGTTCATGGGCAGGGTTACATCTAGGCACTGGAGGTCAGAGTTTACAGAAACACAAAAAAGTGGACTTTGTCATAAACATTGTCCAGAATCTCCAAAGGCATCAGTCTTGTTCTCTTTCTGTTCTAGATTGTGTGCTCTCTATATGGCACTATGCAGATGCCATGACCTTGTTCCTGCTCCTGTGATAGGTCTGAGGCATCTTCACAGAAACTTTGAATGATTGTGTAAAAAGGAATCTCTTACCTTGAATTATGCTAAAACCAAGACACCTTAGTTTTGCTTGCTAAAAGACTACATCCACATTGGTGGAAAATAGACAGCCTAAATATGGAAGAAGTTGAGGATGTTGGGAGATTCATTCCCCATGTGCAGTCAGTCATAGGTTTGTTGTCTGTCATATGACTGTATGTGTTTTCATTCCACAGAGTGGGAAGTGACGTGGGCGGGATGATTGTCTTACTGTGTTCCTGAAGTGGAACTGTTGTTCCTTTGTTCTCTTTGCTGGATGATACTAGAGAGAGAGGGAGCCATGTTCAGTGCTCCGTGTCTGTTTATGTGTAAATAAACTAGCTTAGCCAGAATGCTGAGTTGCTGTGGTCTGTTACGCAACTGTGCAAGTACCTGCAGATGCTAAGAGTGTGTTGATGTACTCCCTCATCAATCACTGGAAGTCCAGGGGCTGAGGAAGGCTCGGAAGCTCCCGAATGAAACAGGGAAACAGGGAACATGCCAGTCAGGCATGTGTCTCTGCCAGGGGTCTCCTTGTGAGTAAGCCCTTTTCCTGACAGAGGATTTTAAGTACTGAGAATTAGTTCCACCACAACCATACTTGGCAGGGGATTTAGAAATCACAAGGCACCCCCACAAGTAACTAAGGTCATATTAAATTTTGCACACCTCGCAATTAAAAATTCTGGGGAAAGGAAATCCCACAAGCAATGTATGGCGCAGAAGTGTGGGGCTGAGAGAACACTGTTAGACTGGAAACCATTCAAATTTTCTTTTTGAAGTAACTCTTTAACCTTCCATATGGCTCTCCCATTGTCAGGGTGAGATTTGAGGTTGGGCTGTTTCCCATATTGCCCAGAGATCTTTCTACTTTGCTTCTGTATTGGTAGAAATTATGGCATATGCCAGACACGACTTTAACTCAGAGATGTTACTTGGAGCAAATTTCTACTAGATCTGTACAAAGTTGGGCAGGAGTGGCCAGTGGGGTGGGGCATCATTGCTTACCTGGCTTCCCAATGTGGTCCCTGCCAGTAACCAACAGGAAGAGGGGCAAGGCGACAAGGAGCTTGATATGGTGAGGCTGCAGTGGCAAAAGTGTTGAATTGGCTCTGTTGCTGTGCACATACTATGCTAACTTTCCAATTGTCTCTCCCCTCTTTCTCCATTCTCCCTTTTGGTAAATGGGGACAAATTCTTAACTGGGAAGCCAGGTGAGCAACACAGTCCCAATGGCTACTTCAGTGCTGAAAACTGTGGTGCAATGGGTTAGTTAGTACATCTAGTTGTTAACAGAAAGGTTGGTGGTGTGACTCCATCCTGGGAAGGCTGTGGGCAGGATTCCTGCATTGTAGAAGGTTGGACTAGATGACCCTTTGGACCCCTTCCAGCTCTACCATTCTATGAGTCTACGATTCTACTACTTACGGTAAGTGGGGCCAGCAAATTGCAGAACAATTTATTTAAAAATAAAGTTAAAGAATAAGACCTTCCATTAGTTAGATATAATTTCCAAACTATGCAATTATTACCATTTTATGAATCCATGAGATCTGATTATGGTCTTCCAGATTACCTTTTTGACTTATTGATGCAATGAGGAAAGCATTTACAGCTTTGAGAATCCAAACTATGCCCGCAGCATATTTAGAAGGGAGATATGCCAGAATACCTGTAAATTGTCATTTATGTATCTGTGACTCTGCAGAGGTGGGAAACATTATTCATTATGTACTGTGCTGTTCCCTGTATAATTCTCCTAGGGATATATTTATCCAGTGAATTCTTTAGAGAGTTCTTTAGAGAAGCTAGTAGGGAGAAAATGTGCTATTTGCTAATGGATGGGAATAAACACACTACATATATGGTTTCTATGCTTGCCTTTGCAGCCCAGAGGATTAGACAAAATTTCATTGTACAGCAGGGAGCCCAGTGCACTATAGCTCACCTATGCTAAAATGTACCTTAATACTGCTTGTATCCTTATGATGAAGAGTGGTTTTATCATATAAATTTTACTTACTGAATCTGTAGCAATGGTGATTCATAATCAGCCTAGCAAGGCAACATTGTGCAGAAAAACTAGATTACAGTCATTCTAAAAAAAAATCCAATTAATTTTTATTCTTTTTCCAAATACAGAATCACAAAAAGCAAAACAAAAACTCAAAACAAGATATGAAACAAAGAAAAACAAACAAACAAAAAGAAAACATAAAAAAAGAAAAACTTCTCCAATCTTATATTGTCTACTTAACATTGTTGACTTCCTCAATTCCCCCTCACTGGGTCCATTTTATAATTCCAGTTAAGCAGTTTTCATCTTATATCTTACATTCATCTAACACATTTTATCATTAACACTCAAATATTCTATTCTAAAAATATCATCTATTATCCACCAATAATTAATCAATTTATCCAAATCAAAAATTATTTTCCCTTCCTTTATCTTCTGTTTCTCCCCTTAGCCTAGAAAATTTTTACCAAGAACTTTCCATAAATTTAAATATAAATTCTTATATCATACAAACCCATTATATCAGATTTAACCCCCCTTAAAATAATGCCTCCAGATTAGATTAATGAACTCTGTGGGACAGATTTGAAAAGTGTTTAGAAACAATGGTGGTCAAGGTGCTTTCTGTTGTCCAGATTACATAACATCAACCTTGTCCCTTCAGCACTACCTGCTTCTTCATTTACTGGTCCAATTCAGTGTGCTGCCTATTGCCAATAAGCCTAATTGGTTTGGTACCAGGATAATCTGAAAGGCAGCCTCCTCTTCTATAATGCTGCCAGTTACAGTCTTCATTGAAGACCCTGCTCTCTGTTTCATTAGCCAAGGAGGTGTGCCTAGTGCCAACACAAAATAGGGACTTCTTGGTGGCGACTCCCAACTCTCTCCTAAGAGCCTCCTCAATACTCTGTTCCGAACTTAAAAATGAAAAGCATAATGCTGGTGGTCAACTAAAGAGATTTAAAGACTGTCTCAAGGCAAATCTAAAAAAATGTAGTATAAACACCAACAATTGGGAAACTCTTGCCTGTGAGCACTCCAGTTGGAGAACAGCCTTTACCAAAGCTGTCATGGCCTTTGAATACACTCGAACTCAGGACACAAGGGAGAAACGCTTGGCAAATCCACACCGTGATCAAACCAATGTCCCCACTGTGGAAGGATGTGTGGATTCAGAATTGGCCTCCACAGTCACTTACGGAATCACTGTTAAAACCGTATTTATGGAAGACAAACTTACTCGGCTACGAGTGATCCCCAAAGAAGAAGATTTTATTTGTTTATTCTTCTTTGATGGTGAGCTTGATTGGTTGTATTGTTCTGAACTACTTTATGGCCACAAAAATCCGGTACATAAATGTTTCTATAGCTAAGTATAAATAATGTAAATCTGTGATTTATATCTACAGTCCATAATAACATCCCACAGATTGTCAAGACACAGACCTGGAACATTGCATGAAAAAATGAGAAGAACATTTCTGTGTTCATGGAACTAGATATCCAGCAGCATTCTTTTCCCCCAATTGATATTCTATTTAGCGTTGACTTTCAATTGATATTCATTGAGACAACTATCTACCAATCACCTTTCTATTTTATTTATACTTTGCTCATCACCATAGCATCTGAGTGCCTTACATAAATCAGCAAATGCATAATCATTTGGTGGATATTTATGCAAATGCATTATTCATTTTGCACATCCCTTCAATCTAGCAGTTTATATGAGCACTAAAAAAAAGGTAATCTTTCTCATTAATTCTATGTGCTTTGCTGCTGCTCCCATTAATTATAACAACTGGCTTTTTGTATTTTATTTTTAACTTTTGCTTTTCTTGATGATAACCAAATTCCAGCAGTAAAAATTAATAGGCACTATAGCAGTATTATGACGTTTTCGGCAAGGAAGCCATCTCGTAAATGGAGTGAGTATTCTGTAATAAATTAAAAGACAATAATTTATGAATATTTTAATTCATTTAATATTCTCATATTTATTAAAATGTCATACTACAAGGATATGCAAACAGTATAAATATTCCCTCTTTTCTAGATGTTGCTCCCTGCTGTCAGATTCATCCCAGGCTCAGTTCAGGAGTCCACTGTATCATCACTGATGGAAATCACTGACAATTATGTAATTTTAGACTGTGGACTTCATGATCTTATGCACACACACCCCTTTAGATGGTAATGTGCATCATGTCGCTTCAACATGTGGTAAGAGAGCCCATGCGCATTTTCGGAACCTCTTTCTCATTCTGCTGAGTGGAACCCAGGACATTTTGAAGGGTTAGCAGGTTCCCCGACAGGAATAAAATTGTGGGACACCCCACATCACTAACAGTAAGAGCTTGTGAGCATGTGAACTTACCTTAAAGAAATTCCTGTGTATACTGTGTATATAGGGCCATAGGGCCCCTAAAACCCAACGAAAAACTCATTGAGTACAAAAACACAGGACTGGGGAAAGGGATGGAGCAAGGATGTATTTTAAGCTGGTTTTATGAATGGAAATTGGCGGCTATGATCAAGCAGAAGTGGTGTGAGAAACCTCAGGCCTTTCAGAAGATGCTGAACTACAACTCTCATCAGCACCAGCAAGCCTGGCTAATGGCCAGGAATGGTAGGAGCTGTGTGGTCCAGTAACACCCCCATACTTGCAACAGACTGCCCCTTACATCAAGCAGCCACAAGTCTGAGCTATTTGTGTCTATTTTTGAAGCTCCAACTAATTATATGCAAAAAATATGCAGTGGCGCCCTCCCTGTGGAACACCGTCCCATCAGATGTCGGGGAGATAAAGAATTGCACAACTTTTAGAAAACATCTGAAGGCAGCCTTGTTCAGGGAAGTTTCTAATGTCTGACATTTTATTATTTTTTATATTTTGCTGGAAGCCGCCCAGAGTGGCTGGAGAAACCAGGGTATAAACAATAATATTATTATTAGCATATTAATAACTATGTATTACTATATAGTTATATGCATTGCCACACGTACCTGTTTATATGCTGGTTACTAGGGATGTGCCCTGGATTTGGCCCAAGCCCTAAGCCTGAGCTGAATTGGGCTCTACCAGTGGCTTTTTAAAGGAAACCTGGAACATATATGTGTACAGCTAATATTATAAAGATTTTATGCAATATTTTTATGTGATTTGTAGGGAGGGACTCACTTCTCATAAATATTATTTTGTGAGAAGAGTTAGAAAAAGATCTATGCAGATACGTTTGACACCACAATTTTCAGAAAATTTCATCCCTAGCTGTGCATGTATTTAAAAACAAAGAGATCAGTTAAACAAGTGAACCAACAGCATGTTTTCATTGTGTTCTGCATCTACTCAAAAACTTTGAAAGTTTTCTCCATTTATGTTCATTTTAAAGTTAGAACTGTTTTTGTTTCATTTTCCCATTTATTTCCAGCTCCACACTGGTTTTAACAGGAGACCCAGTTTTCTGCTGCCTGTAATTTCTATGCTCTCGTACCCACCCACTAGACAGCAGACCTGCCAAAATTCAGCAGGATTGGCCACAGGATCCCCATTTTATATTGCTCAAAATCACCACACTCTTTCTTTCCATAATCTATCAGCACAGGTTGTTTCAGATGGCTTCAATTTTCCATCTCAATAGAATAGAAATGAATGAAAGTATATCAAACAAATGAAAAAAGAATGAGTTTTAATTCACAGCTCATTTTTCTAAATTCCGATTAAAACAACTAATGTGGGTTACTTATTTCATTTCTCCATTTATTTTAAAAATCACCATGCATTTGGCTAGAAATGTGTAGGTTATTATAACAGTGTGTGTGCTGGGGTGGGGTGGGGGAAGGCAAAGAGTATTTAAGCATTTAAAACCTGTCCATATTTTATTTTATTTTTATTAATTAGATGGTAATGTTGTCCTTTTGCAGATGCAATCACCTGATCCCCCAAAGTATCAAACGGGCATATCTTAGCAGTAGTTCTTCCTACAAAATCCTTTTAATGGGCTGCTCCTCAGGTATGGGGTGGAGCGAAAAAGAAAACGATGATGACCCTATTGTGCACAGCAATTTTAAAAAAGAAACTCATCTTTATTGCAGAAAGAGAGCAAAGCAAGCTTTCCGCATCCAGAACGACTAATTGTTTCCATCGCACCATGTCCGAAGATGTAACTCCTTCTGCCTCTACAATGTCATTTCCTTGCTGCGAGAGGCTGCCTTTTCAGCTCCAGAGGCACCGAACTTCTCTTGGATTAAAATGTCCTTGCTTAAAAAGCTTTCTGAATAGCCCCCAGTGGCATGCCATGTACAAAACCGAAGGCTGCAATAAAGAGATCACAGAAGGCTTGGACAGGACATTCACTGGAAGCAAGATGTGAAACTGTACTCTGTGCTCCTTGAGCCCAGTGTGTTGTGCTAGCAGCAGGCATCTGGGGGCTGAAGCAATACATGAAGGTACTGCAAAGGCCCAGCTTCCTCCCCCTGCCATCTCTCATTATGCCTCTATACATTATGAGCAGTACTTGAACTATTGGCCCTGGCCAATAACAATGGGCATTCAGAGCACAAATGCCTTACCGAGGTTCTGGCCTCCTGTTGTTATCAGCTGCTCTCTTGGCAGGCACAGAAAACGTTGTGCTTGTGTAGACAAGTGCATTATGCTGTTCAGTGTCAAGGATGTTCAGTTGTCTTTGAACTACAGCAAGGAGGGGAGGAAAACCAATATTCCTGTTATCTACACTTTTAGCACGGCAGTGGGATGAGGCTAAGAGGGGAGTCCTTCGGTGTACCAGAAGGCAAGCAGTAATTCAATTACGTTGGTGAGGATGATAAATAATATCTGCAAGTCTGAGAGCAGCCTGCGCTGCTAGCATTTTATGTAACTGTTGTGACTCTTTGGCATTCTGCAGCTGGTGTTGCTAGGAGTTGAGCTTCTGCGAGTCATTAGGGAGATGTTTTTGTCTTTTTAAAAGCCACGTATTCCCTCCCACCCAGTTTGAATGAAGTCTATGCTACAGGGCCGTGAACAGTTGTGATGGGACACATAAGCCTGCATTATGCTTTCCTGGGGTGCACCATTCTGTAATCCACAGCTATGATGATGGTGGTGGTTTATTAAATTTGTATACCGCCCTTCATCTGAAGTTCCCTGGGCAGTTCACAACAGGAAAAGACAAAAGGAAAATACAAAATACATTTTAAAAACCCAATAACCTCTCTGCCACAAACGCATTTAAGAAGCCATAGAATGTTAATTGGCTGAATGCCTGGCTGAAGAGAAATGTTTTTGCTTGGCACCTAAATATATGTGATGAAGCCACCAGGATAATCTCCCTGGAAGGAGCCAGTGCTAGGGTTCTAGCAGTCTGCAAGTACCCACTTTTCTCCCCCATCCATTTATTCCCTCTCAGTTTCATGGGGCAGAATTGTAGAATTCAGGGGCCAACAACTGTGGACTCTAGTCAACCCAATTCATTCTCCTCCTAGCACTTCTAACACTCTTATGGACAAAAAAATTAAAGAAGTCGTCTCAAATCTTTTCTGGTCATAACCAAAAGCAAAGGACAGGACTGGGATTGCCCTGGGAAGTGGAACAGGCAAACCATAAAGCCCTGGTTTCACTTGCTCAGATAAATTGGCATTTAAAAAGAGGAAAAAGAAAAACATAGAAAAAAAACCTTAGTCATAGGATCAGAAAGCCAGGTGATGTGAGGTTCCAGGGGGGGGAAATGGGAAGCAGGGCTTTTCCATCTTCCTTTGGCTCTCCCTGGGCTGCCTCAACTGTTGCCTAGCAGCAGCCATTCCACCAGGCTCCTTGAGCTGTGTCCATCCCAGCTGGTTGTCATAAGGAATGTAACTTTAAGGACTGGCACTTGTTTTTGTTATTCTCTCTCTCGCTCTCTTGCTCTCGCTCTCCTCTTTCCACATCCCATTGTCATTTTGTCTCATGTCTTAAGATTGTAAACCCGAAGGCAGTGGTGTCTTGTTATTTTATTGATCTGTAAGCAGTATGGGAGCTATTTTGGCAGATGAGTGAAGGGGAAATGCTTTAATTACACAAACAAACATGAAATTATTTTGCATAGAGGACGGAAATGCCTAACAGTGGCACATGAGCAAAAGATAACTGCATTTGTCTGTTGTAAAGGGAGGAGGAACACATTTCTGAGTGGCACATTGAAAACTAAGAAATGGTATGAAATAAGATTTCATGAGCTAGAGCTCACCATCATTTAACACAGGAACAGGGCTGGCCCAAGAGCTGCCTAGGAAAAAGGACAAGATATCACATGCCATATAATCCAGTTAAATCTTATTTCAACACTGGTTACTGGGCAGTGTCCACCAAACCTGAGACCAGCACATTAGCTTAGGTTGTGTGTCACACCCATAAAATAATAGAATTATATAATTGTAGGACTGGAAGGGACCCCAAGGCTCATCTCATCCAACCCCCTGCAATGAAGGAATCTCAACTAAAGCATCCATGACTGATGGCCAGTCAACCTCATGATACAATATCATCCCTTTTCCATTTCCTTTCCAAAATCAGGAGACCTGGTCCTTGTACCAGGTCAACTGTATCCATGGGTTATATTCAGCTAAGTTATACTCAGAGTAGACCATTGAAATTGAGTCATGACCATCAAATTCAATGGGTCCACTCCAAGAAAAGCTACCATTGGATGCTACCCCATGGCATATTTGCACATTTGCACTGTTTGCGCTGTTCCTTTTAGTTATTTTTACCATAGAATCATAGAGTTGGAAGGTACCCCCAAGGGTCAGCTAGGAATCTCAACTAGATCATACATTACAAATGTATCCAACCTCTGCTTTAAAACCTCCGAAGAAGGAGATTCCACCACCTCTCGTGGGAGTCTGTCCCACTGTCAAACAGCTCTTACTGTCAGAAAATTCTTCCTGGTGTTTAGCTGAAATATCCTTTCTTGTAACTCACATTCATTGGTTTGGGTCCTACCCTCTGGAGTAGGAGAAAGCAAGCTTGCTCCATCATCCTTGTGACAGTCCTTTCAAGAGTTGAAGATGGCCATCATATTTCCTCGCAGTCTCATATTTTCCAGGCTAAACATACCTAACTCCCTCAACCATTCCTCACAAGGCTTGGTTTCCAGAACCTTGAACATCTTGGCCTGCCTAACCTTCTCTCTGCAACTGTTGGCTACTTGTGTATACTCTTCCTACACAATTTCCCCTTTCTTCCATTTCTTATACACGCCCTTCTTAAATCTCAGCTCATCTGTAAGCATTTTAGTGTGGATTTCTCATTATAGAAACATTTCTGTATGCACTCTTGCCTGATATACACATTTTTACACAAACCAATTTTATTCAATAGAATGCATTTTTTGTATTATTTTCACTAATATTTGTATTTTAATGCATACTTTACCCTAGTATGCACCTTTTTTGTACACATTCCTTGCCTAGAGAACTGCATGACAATAATTCAGAGAAGAGCAAATTTTGAAGGATGCAAGTTCACTTTTAAATGCAAACAAGTGAATTTCTCCCCCAACCCTAGCAAAGCACAGATGGAGTCGAGGTTTAATCAGAGCAGATTATATGCCTGAATCCCACAATCGCCAGAAAGGGGGGAGGAGGAATATATGCAACTAGTGTTCACTATAGGAAACAAGAAATAATTAACCTCTCAGCCCTTTCATATTTATCAACATGTTGCACTTTTATCTCACAGAAACTAACTCTATGCTGGGACCCCATTTCCTTTGGAAGAGGGCGGAATAGAAGCTTGCAGTGTGGGCACGCTGAATCCAAATAGCTGCCAGGCATGGAAAAGCAGCTTGTGGAAAAACAGCTTTCAGTGGCTACATTATCCTTCTGGTGAAAACTGCTGAAATGTCCAAACCCTCCCCTCCTTCCCTCTCTCCTTATTAGACTTTTCTGCTACAATGGCTGTTAAATATATCCAAAGCATTGCACAGATAATTCCAAACAGACTTACATTTACAGAATGAGGACCCAGTGCCAAGTACCTATTAAATGGCAGTTCCATCACGGAAGGGCAGCTGCAAATGCTCTTGTCAAAGGCATTGCCTCCTCTTGTCTATTACGGAAACATAATATATTTTGGTACAATTTGATGTGTGGGTCACATTGTGTCTGGTTGGATCAGGAGCTGCTGTGTCAAGCATCCACCCTCTGTGCTGACTAAGCCCAAAGCAATACAGTGCAAGTTGCATATGCGGCTAACTAATGGAGGCAGGTGTGCTTATTATAGATGCATTTCCTATGTGCCGAGATAAAAATAGATCTCCCCCCCCCCCAGTTTACTGTACAGTTTGGCATAGCTGACTAGGTGCTTTGCATTGAGGGCAGAGGTAGCCTTAGAGAATTGGCATGCCACCACAAAGCAAGGATTTGTTCTTCAAGCATAACCATCTGGAGTCACAACAGTTCATTTGATAGAACATATGAAGCTGCATTATATCTAGTTGGTGTACTGGTCTATCCAGGCCAAAAAATGTCTGTTTTGAATGGCAGTGGCTCTGCAAGAGCATTTGTTCTACCCCATCCTGCCATCTAGGACACTTTTCATCTGGGACCTGGGACACTATGAATGCAAGAGTCATGTTCCACCGCTCAGCAATTGATCCCCTCCAGCCTCTGCCTCCTGTTAAACACATGAGGCTATAGCCAGAATTCTCTGTCCACAAACACAAGAGCTCTGACATTAGTGTATGGGTGAGTTTTAATGTTGTGCAGCAGGAGAATCTGGTGCAGCAGTTGCGCTAGAACAAACTCATTATGCAACAGATTTGTGCAATCTACTGTTCAACCTGCTTCTGCATTCTCTTGAGCAACCATGTTCAGCTGACACAAAACGTTTCACTAGCAGAATAAGTATACTGCTAAGGAACTCTGACTTAGCACTGCATTGGATACAACTCATTCACCCATTGCTGATTCTCCTCAATCTCTCAATGGCTTTTGACACCACCGACCATTGTATCTTTCAGGGGAGACTGAACTGACAGCTTCAGAATACTTAGCCATCACAATCACTATGTGCTGATCCATCCCGTCTTCAGTTAGATCTCTGTTCTGCTTTTATCAATTTCTCAGGAATAAATAAGACAAGATATTTTTCTATTTTATGATTTCCCATCCACCCACTGACACAATATTTCAGTGGTCCATATTTGTTTGGTCAGTATTTTTAGTCATTTTGTAGAGTGAATGATACAATTCTTTTGAGATTCCTCCACTAATTTAGTACGATTCAACAGCAAATCAATTAAATGCATGGTGCTGGTACAAGTGAGTCTATGGGATTGGCAGGCAATCTGCAACTGACAAATTGCACTGTGATATACATAATGAATAAAGACTATACAAAATAATAATAATCTAGATAACCCTTTATTAACTTCTTTGGTTACAGTATTTATATTTAAGATATCTTTATTGTCATTGTCCCCTTGCGGGAACAACGAAATTACTCGGTTGCTACAAATATAGGATACCTGTTAAGACAATGCAATACCAATTTCACTGTCAGATCACTCCCACAGATTTGAATGAGCTTCCTGGAGACAATGTTAGAGGAAACAGATTGCAGGTTAAAATTGCATTTTGAGGATAAACTTGGCTGGAGGAATTTTGAGTGACATGTGGCCAATGGAGGTACATGTGAGTTTACGTATATCCATGTTTATTCCTAAGGTAGTATGTAAACATGAACTAATCAGCTGTCATCCTTTAGAGGAAGTGAGTATAAAACTATAACATAATTGTGGTAATCTCATCAAAGCCTAAAAGGAAGTAGACTAGTCTAAAGCTCAGAAGGAAGGCATATGCTTCAGTCTCATATGGGCTTAGTGTGTGTATGTAATTCCTCACAGCTGGCTTCCTTGCTGAGCTCAGGGCCTTAATGAACTCAGGCTGGTCTCTGAAAACATCTCCACCAGCAGTTCCATTAAAAGCCAGGGGCATGCAAGACAATCATGCTCCTCATATGAGCAGCAATCCCAAAGCACACACATGCACACACACACAGAGAGAGAGAATTTTGATTTTGTGGTGTAAGTGAAAATGCTTGCTTTGCATCACCATCATTTGATCATTAAATATCCATTCAAGAGTCACCTTGGTGAAGCACTTAAGCATGTCAGACTAGGCCTGGGGAGACCTGAATGAAAGCCCTCATTCTGCTATGAAGCTCACAGTGTAACCTTGGGCCAGTCCCTAAACAATGCACAGGGTTGTTTGGGAGATAAATTGTGCAGAGGGCTGGTCCTACTATTAGAATGAGGCAGGTGACTTTGGCAGCAGACTCAGGGTCAGATGCAGGAGGGAAACAGCAGCATTACTTTGCCTGGCTGTTCCTCCTCATCCCTGTGACAGTTTCCCTCTGTTGGGAGCTATGTGGACTCTGTCATGCACACTCTTTGCTAGCCTGATGTTGTGGATGTCCCACCACCTACCTAGAAAAGTCAACCGCTAGTCTAGTCAGTTTCTGTATGTGGAAGCGGGGAATCTTGCCCTTCATCCCCAGCCGCAAAATGTCATGGGTCAGCCCAAGGGGTGGGGGGAGAACAGACCATGTGCAGCACTACCCTATGCTCTTGGGTTGTTCATGGGAGCAACCATACCAGCAGCAACAATTATGACCATTGATAATAATTTAAAAATCACTTCCTCTACACACCACTGCAGCTTAATATGATTCATTAGATAAGGATACCAAGCTATCTTGATTAAACAGCAATTCTTCTTGCAACTCTCATTAACTACTCTCTCCAGCTCATTAACCATTTTCCTTTTGCCTTCTTTTCAGAATTACATCTCATTCTTCCTTGCCTCCAACATATCAGAAATGGAGGGATGAAACTTCCGTACAATTGCCCCTTTGATGGCCACACTAACAAACTCAAAGTAACTGAGGCTGGCTGCCTGCAATTTGACAGACGTGCATTTAATAAATAAAGGCCCCTCTCTTCCTCTTCACTTTAATTGTCATGCATAAACATCTGTTGCTGATTTTAGTTAACACTGATTGCTATTCAGTAAACAGCCACTTCCCATGAAAACTTTATTTTATTTTATTTTTTAAAAAGGTCTAAACATTTCATTTTAAAATAGTATACAAGTCCATATGCATACTGCACTCAGTAAACAAAGGGGAAACTTGTGTACAGATTGGACAAATTCTGTCATCCTTGTAATGGCCGTTCATAGAAGCATAGAGACATGTATATTTCCTTTCCACCATTTCTTAATGAATGCCCTAATTCTCTCGCTGAGACCAGTGACCAAATTGACTGACCTAGCTGATTCAAGCAAATGTTATAATGATAACCAGAAAATATGTTTTGATTATCTTAGGAGGGCTGGGAAGTTAATATTTCTATTACAATGAACTGGAAGTTTTACTGTGTGGAAATTCTTTCAAACTCCCTTTTGGGCTGGTAACATCTGAATCATATTACAGTAGATCTAAGTTCAAGTCATTTTACCTGAAGGTCTGCAAGCAAATTATCCATGTGTAGAATAATTCCCCAATGCCTGAAGAGAATTTTGCACTTGCAGCTTTGTGTTGGGCAGAGGAGAATGAGCTGAACTGAAACTACACACACAGAGCTTAATGTGCACATAGGTTCAGATTTCTTCTCTGTTCCCCCTAATTGTTTGGCCACACACTGCCCCTGCACCAACACACACAGAGACACACAATTTATCCCATCCATCCATTTCCATTTAGGACCATGGAGTCTAGCAGTCAGACTTCTTTCTTAATGTCATTCATTGTTATATTTTAGGTTTACAAGATTACACTAGCCTTGCTAGCTGGTATTGCTCACAAACCCTAAATGGGCAATCCCAGAGAAGCCCCACATCTTTGACCCTGGACCAGTCAGGTCAGGGAGCTTTTCTGAGCTGGTCTCTTTGGGACTGGCTCAGGGATCACACAATTTTATCCCTGGAGATGGGGTGGCACACCAAAGCTAAGCTCCCTTTTGTGCTAGTTTGAGGACTGGCAGCTTCTCCTTCAAATATTTTGTCCCTTTAGGATTTCACACAGCATTTTTGGACATGATTGTAGAGCATCTCCAGCCTTGCTGTCTAAGGTCCAAGTAGGGACAGCACACTCTCTGGATGTATTTCTTTATGAATTGCTTCAGTACTTCCCAGCACCAATGCTAGGAATGTGCTCTTTGCAAACTCTTTCTTTTGCTGCCTGAAGCATAGGACAAGATGGCATCCTTCCCCTTCCACATACTGAAGCTATCCAGATACAGTATGAATCTGAATTCTACTCCAGCAATGGTAATGTTGGGAAGGGCTATCATGCACTGGTAGAGCATCTGCTTGACATGCAGAAAGTCTCAAATTCAATCCCTGGCATTTTGTAGGTTTTTTTTATTTTTTTGGCATTTTGTAGTTAAGAGAGACTGAGACAGAAGTACAGTCATACCTCGGGTTGCGAACGCTGCGGGTTGCGCGTTTTCGGGTTACGGACTGTGCCAAACCCAGAAGTACCAGAATGGGTAACTTTCGGGTTTCGGCACTCACACATGTGCAGAAGTGCAAAACGACATCATGTGCATGCGCAGAAGCACCGAATCATGTCATGCGTGTGCACAGATGCGGTGCTGCGGGATGTGAACGCTGTGGGTTGCGAACACGCCTCCCGCACGGATCACGTTCGCAACCCGAGGTATGACTGTATATCTGAAAGCTTGGTAAGCTGCTGCCAGAGGAAACAACACTGAGCTAGATGGGCCAATAGTCTGACGCAGTATTAGGCAACTTCCTATGTTCCTTTATTCTGTGGCATCTGAAGGCAACATACAAGCTTAGGAGTCATAGTGTAGTCCACATAGCACACAAAACATTGTCCTCCAACACCTTGCTGCAGCTTTGCACCTGCAGAACCTTCTGCCTGAGGTGGCTGCTACACTCTGTCTGATTATAGGACTGGGCCTGCGTATGAACTTATTAGTCTCTCTCTTTCTCTTTTTGTTTGTTTTTACAAAAAAGTTTCACCTTATCAAAGGGGCAGCTTTCCAAGTGAAAACAGAAGCCCCAGGTTAACTAGTTCTGCTTTGTTAAGAGATCAGTTCCCTATTTGCTTTCTCCTCAGTTGCTTCTGGTTATTGATTCAATCTACATTTATGTAGATTCCTGCATTGCAGGGGATTGGACTGCAATGACCCTTGGTTCCCTTCCAACGATTGTATGATTCTGTGTCAGTATTTCCCCTTCTTCCCTCCTCTCTTCTCCAGGCCCAGTCCCAGTACCTTGCAGAGGAACCACCAAGGTTGTACTTCAAGCTGAGCTGTGCCTCAGAATCTGTCGGTTGATGATCCCTACACTTAATTATACAATTGCATGTCCTATCACAGCCAGAAACATCTGTTGATTGTCAGAAATGAAGCAAACTGCATTGACTTTATTCACTTGGAGATTGTGTTTGACTATCAACTGGACATGTCAAAATATTTTGATCTGAATATTTTTGTGCCAAGCCAAGCCATTTTTCTTCTTGGTTACTCATTGTTTACACTGACTTTGTAATAATTATTTAGTGGGATCTTTAGAAAGGGGGGGGACTACCTTCAAATATGTCAAAACAAAATACATTGCCTAGATATTTTTGGACTCAAGGTCAGACAAGATCATATATATTCTGTTTTATATACCTATGCTAGCAAAACCAGAAATCTTAGCATATGGCTATGAAATTTGAAGCTTTTAGTAACATAAAGAATAATGTAGCATTTTAAAAAAACAGAAGTGGCAAATTAGCAGGAGGAATCAGGTCACCAAATTCTGTGACAAGAATCAATTTGTAGGTATATATTAAGATCCAAGGATTCTATTTAATAATGTTTAGCAATTTCACGCCAGATTGCAAGAGCCCAAGACTATTCCTACACATTCTTTCAAGTAACAACAGCCTTATGTGAGAGACCAATTATTATTGTCATCACATTAGCAAAGTAGACTGGAATTATAATGCTCCTCCTCTTGTAGATGAGAACTCAAAGCTGAAGCCATAACACTTTGCTTAAGGCCACCCAGTGAGTTCATGGTTGGCCAAGGTGAACAAAGGACTTCACAAGACACAGTTAGCCACCAACATCACACTGGCTCTCTCTTCATTGTTGCTGATCATCTGACACTGTGTACTTGTAATGTCCTACAAAGTCAGCATAGTTCTCCTTCCCATTTACCACCATCCCCAGAAGATAAGCACACAAAAGAAAATATTAAAAGTCCTCTTAAGTTCTAGTTATATAAAGGAGGGGTCTTCATAAGCCTGAGGTTATATACCAATGACATATCTAAGGTCTTCTCTCTTTTTTTCCAGTACTAATAATCTCAAACTGGAAAAAGAAACACTATTTGCTAAGGTAATAGATAGCGTTTTATTGATTCATATTTACCGTATTTATTACATTTGTTACATTTTCCTAGAGAGGGAAGAGTGATTTACATAGCACTCCTAGATGGTCAGCCATCCAGATTCCCTTATTCCAACAGACCATTCTTTGAGTATTATTTTTAACAGAAGGATAGGAAATCAGCTAGAATAAGTAAAGCATGCTTCATATCCATGTACCTTCTAATATAAAATAGTTAATATCTTCAATTTCTAATGGAAAAATAAACTTGCTTTTAAATATAAGCTTTCCCCTTGTTCCCATTGCTTTGGGGGGGGGGATCTTATTCCATTTCTGATCTTGTTAAACATCTGAAATGTGACAAATGGAACACTGATGAACAATGACATCAAATAACGACAAGTGGTGCCAGATGAGCAATGACAGATTTTGCCTGATTAGTTTCCCAGGGCTTTCTATGAACACTGATTTCCCAAAGCACCCAGTGACTAAGAAGAAGGCATTCCAAAAACACAACCTTCTTGTTGTATACTGTGGTGACTAGAAGCACACTGCATGCCTCTGGTTCTCATGATGGGGCTATAACATGTTCCGTCATCATGAGGACTATTAAGCTGTAGTTCTCAAATGATTTGGGGATATGATCTTTTCCCACGCAGGCATTGGCACTCCCTTCTGCTGCTGCTTCAAGAGGCTAGCCCAGAACATGATTGAACTTATGGGTTGGGTAGGAGAGGAATGGTTTGTTGAACACGTATGAAGTCTGCACAGCCCCTTCCTTCTGAGCAATGGCTGGTAGGGATGGGGGAGTAATTCAGTTATGTTTGCATTTTAATGGGAACCTACCTCTATGGGCTCTATGTGGGGCTACCTTTGAACATGACCTGGAAACTACAACTAATCCAGAATGCAGCAGCTAGACTGGTGACTGGGGGTGGCCGCCAAGACCACATAACACCGGTCTTGAAAGACCTACATTGGCTCCCAGTACGTTTATGAGCACAATTCAAAGTGTTGGTGCTGACCTTTAAAGCCCTAAATGGCCTCGGTCCGGTATACCAGAAGGAGCGTCTTCACCCCCATCGTTCAGCCCGGACACTAAGGTCCAGCTCTAAGGTCTTTCTGGCGGTTCCCTCACTGCGAGAAGTTAAGTTACAGGGAACCAGGCAGCGGGCCTTCTTGGTAGTGGCACCCGCCCTGTGGAACGCCCTCCCACCAGATGCCAAAGAGAAAAGCAACTACCAGACATTTAGAAGACATCTGAAGGCAGCCCTGTTTAGGGAAGCTTTTAATGTTTGACGCACTATTGTATTTTAATATTTTGTTGGAAGATGCCTGAGTGGCTGGGGAAACCCAGCCAGATGGGCGGAATATAAATATATTATTATTATTATTATTATTATTATTATTATTATTATTATTATTATATTCTCACTTCCCAGACAAATTGAAACACATTCTTCTGAATTCACATTTCTCTGAATTTTGCAAAAGTTCTCCTTCAAGTATTGTGTACAAAATTGCACATATTGGAGGGGAAAGTATTTTAAAATGCACATAGAAAATATAATACAATTATGCATTATATTA
The DNA here is from genome assembly GCF_965207765.1 of Zootoca vivipara. Taxonomy (NCBI): domain Eukaryota; kingdom Metazoa; phylum Chordata; class Lepidosauria; order Squamata; family Lacertidae; genus Zootoca; species Zootoca vivipara. Next base: position 60,132,933 of record NC_142586.1, read on the forward strand.
ATGATACTGCAAAAATGAGTGAATTAGGCAAAAATGCCTACAAAACTATGAATGAGAAATGCATACTAAACCAGACTTCCAGAGGAGGAACATGGGGGAACTGAACGTTTTCTGTTGGCAGCTTGCCCACAGAGATAATTACATGGTCATTGATGAAAGCTGAGACATAAAATCTTGACTATCGAATTCACTCTGGAGATAAGAGAAAGCAAGGGATTAACCTCTGGTGCTCTGAAAAAGCCATTTGCTACATCAGGAGACTGAGAAGCTGTCAGCTCCTGGGAACCCGGACAGAGGTGAGCAACTCAGAGTGGAGGAATCAACATCTTGCCCCAAAACTATGTAAGAAGTCTGAAGGGCATAAGGTTGGCAAGCCTCCTTGTCTCTAATTACCTTTGAAACTGTTACAATTTACAACCGAGAGGTTTTTCTGTTTGCTAGTTGAAATCTACATGTAGTGTGTGAACTACTTTCTATCTTTAAGGAGAGTTAATCATTAAAAGACTGGGGGCGGAACAAAAAGTATGTCCTAATTGTTTGAACCCAGAAAGTTTTAAAAGATCAAGAGAGTTCTGGATGCTAAGAATTTTTAATTTTTAATTCTGTTTTCCCGATGTCTTCAAATCAAAAGTATTTTTTCCTATGGCACATCTCCTCTGTAGAAAAGGAATGAGGTTTGACAAGAGAGAACCCTGTGAAGATCTTAAGGTGGGGCGGTTGGGGTTCTTAAGGTGGAGACAGTGAACATTTTAAGGTAGAAACTGAATTGTCAATAAGATCAGGAATATTCTGTTACCTCAGAAAAGCAATTACTCCCAAATCATTTGTCACCCTAGAGCCGGGGTGGCCAACTCCCAAGAGACTGCGATCTACTCACAGAGTTAAAAACAGGCAGTGATCTACCCCCATTTTGGGGGGTTCAGGTTGAGCTTTTTTTAGGGAGGAAAAAGCCCGTTTTTTAGGGGTTCAGGTCAAAATTGTTGACCTTTTTTAGGGGAGTCAAAGTTGTTGAGCTTCTTTGAGGGGAGCCAGTGATCTACCAGTGATCTACCACAGGCATCCAGTGATCTACCGGTAGATCACGATCTACCTGTTGGACGTGCCTGCCCTAGAGCATTCCCACCACATGTGAAGTAGATGCACACTGCCTGGCTGGCACGTCTGGCACTTAAAATGACCAGCCCTTGTAGATTCTATTTATTCTTGCAGGCATTAAATACCACCTAAAATAATCTGTACTGTGCCTCCTCAATTCAGAGTTTTCCAAACTTTTCATGTTGGTGACACGCTTTTTAGACACACATCATTTAATGACACAGTAATTCAGTTTTGCATCCTTTCACGACACAGTAATTCAGTTTTACTATCAAAACGGAGGTTAAACTAACCCCTTTCCAGCCCTGGGAGGAGCGTGAGGAGTGTTTGCGTGACACACCTACACATTGCAGCTGGCACCCTAACATGTCGTGACACACAGTTTGGAAAGCTATGCCTTAATTGATAAATTATTGGAAGATTTATCCCCTTGCATCTACATTTTATTTCAGATGTCCCTACCCAACTCTCTTTCCCATTTTACTCTGTTTACTATTCTTTTCCCCCCTCATATCCACCAATAATTTGTAGTTTTCCAAGAGGGCTTCTGAAATGCAGTTTTTTGCTTTTTGTGTTGATGTATTTCGCTTGTGTGGGCTTTTAGCCACAATAAAGAATCTATCTATCTACAGTGGTACCTCTACTTACGAATGACTCGACTTACGAATGTTTCTACTTACGAATGGAGCTCCGTCCGCCATCTTGGATGCGGTTTAGATAGGATTTTTTCTACTTACGAATTTTTAGATAGGGTTGCTTCGCCTTACGAATTTTTTCTCCCAATGCATTCCTATGGGATTCGACTTACAATTTTTTTCGACTTACAAATGTTCCCTTGGAACACATTAAATTCGTAAGTAGAGGTACCACTGTATCCAAGAGGGACCCTTTTGCATCTGCTTTCATAATTTTCTCCTAAGTGTCCACCTAGGCCCCAATACCTCCAACAGGAAACTCCTGATATGGAAATACTTGTGCCAAGGTGGTTGCCACCCACTAGAACTCAAAAAAATCCATGTCTTGTTAATAAACACCCATCTCAGATTAACTCTCCAAGCATCTATCTCAAATGAGAATGAGGGTTTTACTGCACTGCACTGCACTAGCTTGGGAATATTTTTTTCCAGGTGCCCAACATGGTCTTTTGATTGTCTTTTTTGCTCAGAATAGCACAGCTCCTGTGTCCCATGTTGCTCTGCATTTGCCACCAGCTCATAAGATCAAAGCACTCACACTGGCTGTCAAATGAGGTGGGCTGTCCCTCTTGGCTTTCCTGCGCCTCTGTTTGAAAGCTTTGCTTTAGCTCATAAGGCAAATAGTGCAAATGATATTTCAAATGGGGGAATTTACTCCTGAGCTGTGTTTGCATACAGCTTTAAGCTGATTGTTCCTGATTTTGTAAGTAAACACAAGAACATCAGATTGCACACAGACCCATCAGCTGCTGCTGATGCTGATGCTGCAGATGAAAAACTCCCTGGCTACGCAGGTGAGATTCTGCACCAGCCTGAGCTGTTGGAACCGAGTCATTAGGGAGCACAAAGTCATCAGTGACTATGCTGTGATACAGAATGGCTGAAAACAACACACCACTCTGCTGCCCACTTCTGCACATTTGTACGGAGACCTACTGCTCTCTCTTGAAACCTTAAATGGCTTGTGGTATCTGTCTTTTCAGTTAATTGTCCCAATTTCTCCCTGAGATGATCGGTAGTGTAATAATTCAGAGCATTTATATGGCACTTCAGAGCATCCAGAGCACATAATGTACATTAGCTCAGTAATCCTTACAAGTGACCTGCATGGTTTGTATGACCCACCAGGCCAAGCACAGCTCACGAGGCATGTACCATGGCCTATCAGGTGCTAACCTCCTAGGGAAGGCAGGTCAACCACACAATCACCTGGGAGCAATCCCCAAGGAGCACAATAGGTTGCACTTCTGTCTGAAGAGGTTTGGGCTACATTTGTTCTGAAAACCCCAGCAGGCCAAATGCCTTGGCAGATGGGTTGTAGTTGACTGGAGGAGGGTAATGTGTTATGCACAAGCTAAGATCAAACCTGTAAGGTAGGTTAGTGTCACTCTCCCTATGAGGAAATTGGAACTCCCCAGTAAGTGACGGCACTGGTAAGCTAAATTACTGTAGTTGTTTTTGGTGTTTAAATTTATTGTTTGGTTTCCCCTCCCCCGTAGCAAGAATCTTTTTGTCAGGTGCCTAAAGATACCGGTATGTAATGATGATGCCAGAAGAACCTCTCTGGGGAGAGCATTCCGCAAGTGGGGGGGGCCACCACAGAAAAGGCATGTTCTTGTGTTGCCGCCCTCCTGACCTCCCATGGAGGGTTTACATGAAGAAGGACTTTACCAGTATAGTTGTAATGGGTGGTTTCCAAATCTGTGCATTTTTAATGACAATGAAACCATGAGACAGAGCTGCAAGTATGAGTAGAGGAATGGTGGTAGAGTTGAACTACTTTCCTTTCTGACTGTTCCTCCCCCCTCCACTTTTAGATTTCCCCTTCCTAAGCTGCTTTTTATACTAAACGGGGGCAGGCAGAAATGGTAGTGCTTGTACCCCTTCACCATATTTATATAAAAAAATATGTTGGGGAGGCACCACTGAGTGGGAAACAGCCAGAGATTAAAGGGTTAACTCCATTACTCTTGCTCACAGCCCCCCTTGGCTGCTTTTCATTTACAAAAGTGGGCTGCTGTGCAACATCTAGTTTGGCCTGGAGAGACCTCAGATTTTGGGAGACGAGGAAGTACAGTTTTCTCTGGCAAAGACTCTTTTTTAACAACAGTCTCTGTGTGTGTGCGTGCCCGTGCGTGCCCGTGCCCGTGCGTGCCCGTGCGTGCCCGTGCATGCACAAGCACACACAAAACACATACATGTGCATGCGCTCACACATTTATTGCCATAGCACAGCTGGCAAAAATGCACAATGTACCAGTTTAAATGTGTGGCCAGGCACACATTGGTTCATAGACCTTCCTCTCCGTGGAGTTATTCTAAACAGGATATCAATGTCACTAAAGAGAAGAGTCATCACCCCATTTCTTTGCTTTTGGCTCTTTCTTTCCATTGTTATTCCTTAGCGAGTTTAAATTTCTTAGCACGAGGGTGGATCCCTGGCTTTTAAAAGTTTAATCTACCTCTGTAACACAACCTAAAAAGAAGGGAAATTAAACGGCTGCTTGTTCCAGAAGAAAGAGCCTACTTTATTTATCACTCAGTCCTACTTTACCTCCAGTGACCTAATTACAGCCCACACCAGGAGAAAGATCAGGAGCCTCTGAAGGAGCACTTCTGCCACCTAGTGGTCATCGTTTACTATCAACTCAATGTCAAACTCTTGAAGTTTTATATTTTAATATGTCTAGCACACAAGTGTAGGTGACCTTCCCCAGTGTGCTTATGCGAAGGCTGAGGATATCTGTATCTTTACAATTCTCTGCCCTTTCATAGGCTCAGAGTAAATACTTTACCCACTGATATTTTTTAAGTGAGAGTGAAAGCTATTCCTCTAGGAGGTAAGTGAGCATGTAAAGTATATTACCACAGTGCCACTGCATTTTAAATAAGCTGCATCGCTTGGGAAAAAAGATCCTGGAGCCCATGGGTAATATTAGGACAAGTCTGAAAACAAAATTTAATGCACAAGCTGGAGGCAAACATTTTTGAAAGAAGAAAGTGGACTATATAACTTTCTGAAGTTGTGTGTGTGTGTGTGTGTAAAATCCAAGTTCTAGAATACAAATGAAGTGTACTATAATATCCTTACCTGAATACTTTTCATCTGATCTCCAAAGGGTGGTAGAATATATATTCAAAGAAATTCCTTGCAGTATGATCAGCAAATCTTGCTTTTTTAAAAAAAGGTAGCGGTTCCTATTTATCTACTTGCATTTTGACGTGCTTTCAGACCATAGCTGCCAAGTTTTCCCTTTTCTCGCGAGGAAGCCTATTCAGCATAAGGGAATTTCCCTTTAAAAAAGGGGGAACTTGGCAGCTATGTTTCAAACTGCTAGGTTGGCAGGAGCTGGGACTGAGCAACGGGAGCTCACCCCGTCATGGGGATTCGAACCGCCAACCTTCTGATCAGCAAGCCCTAGGCTCTGTGGTTTAACCCACAGCACCACCCGCGTCCCATGTTATAAGAACATAAGAAGGCTTAAATATCTCAGGACTACAATACCTCATGGGCCGCCTCTTTGCATATGAACCTACCCAGACCCTGAGATCATCTTCTGAGGCCCTCCTTTGTGTGCCTCCTCGAGAGGTCCGGAGGGTGACAACACAAAAATGGGCCTTCTCTGCAGTGGTTCAGCAAGCTTGGGTCCAAAGTAGCATCCATCCATGGCCCCTGGCCTCTCCTAGCCTGCACACATGGGAGTTCTGGCCCCTCCTTTCTTCTTCCAAAAAACCCCTTGCTCAAAAACCTCAACATAAAAGGAAACATTTCTTCTTGTGGTGACATCATGCCCCCTGTTACCTTGGCAACCTCCTCCTCCATGTCTTCGGCCTGGTGATGGCTCCCATTATCAAACAAACCAATCCATTAGCAACCTTTTTGTGTCTTCAACGACCCCACCCCTTACAGAACCATTTCTAGGCTAGCCTCATGAGGAAGCTAGTTGGTATTATTCCAACCCTTGCTAAAATACATGAATTTATGAGTTTGCTCAAATTCTGACCCTTCATTGTATATGATTATTTGGGGGGGGGGGAGTCCTCCCCTCCAAAACGTGTAACAGTATGTTACATTTCTTTTAATATGTTATCGTACTGGAGTGCCAAGCACTGACGACAATTTACAAAAACAAATTTCATCAATTAAATTAAAAACCCACGTTGGCAAAGTACAGCTGGCACAAATAACATAAAAACTGCAGATCCTTGCCTTCATTTGAAGCGCATCCGCAATTAGACGTAATAAGCAATGTGCTGTTCTTCTCAAACATTTCACTACAGCAGATGCAGCGTCAAAAAAATATGAAGGGATCTTAATCTGAAAACATGTCATATTCCAGCTCCTCCAAGTTTTTGGAAGACTGGTTCCAGATAGGAGCATGCTGTCTATAAAACAAATTCTGCCAGCTTTGGGTCAGGTTAGGTAATTTGAGGAGATTTGGAAAAGAATGGATGTTTTCTTGCTGAGTACTCATATATTATGCCAATCAGTCACAGATGCTAAGATGAACAAGCTAATTCATATTCATCATGACTACATTTGGCACATGCATACCCTCCATGCCCCACTGAGCTAGTTGTGGTGCTGTAACCCCAACATGAAGTGGGGCTGAGGTGAAACTGAGTTCAGTTCATCTGCTAACTTACCTAATTCTCACCTCCAGAAATAATATGCAAACCAGAAACACAACTATCCTCATTTCACACTTTGTCAGTACAGTTTCCCCAGGAAACAATGTGTACAAAAATGTGTGTATTGGGGGTGGGGGTGGAATGTGCATAAAACCTTTAAAGTCCTAAATGGCCTCGGTCCTGTATACCTGGAGGAGCGTCTCCACCCCCATCGTTCAGCCTGGACACTGAGGTCCAGCTCCAAGGGCCTTCTGGGGGTTCCCTCACTGTGAGAAGTTAAGTTACAGGGAAACAGGCAGAGGGCCTTCTCAGTAGTGGCGCCTGCCTGTGGAACGCCCTCCCATCAGATGTCAAGGAAATAAGCAACTATCTTACTTTTAAAAGACATCTGAAGGCAGCCCTGTTTAGGGAAGTTTATAATGTTTAATGCTGTATTGTGTTTTTAATATTTGATTGGCAGCTGCCCAGAGTGGCTGGGGCAACCCAACCAGATGAGTGGGGTAGAAATTAATAAATAATAATAATAATAATAATAATAATAATAATAATAATAATGTATATAGTGAAAATACCATACAACAAATGCATTGCCTTAGAGGCATCTGCTTGCAAAATGAATTTTGCTTGTTCATGAATTTTTGGGATGACTTTTTAAAAAGAACCCTTACAAACTGATGCTTGAAATGTGAAGAACTGAAGGTAACATTGAAAAGATGAGAAACTGAGGAAAAACTGCAACTGACAGATTCATCTATATTTCCATGCCAGTTCCTAAAGCACAACATGCATGTACTAACTGAAGACATGATCCTGTCCCTTTGTGAGGAGGGCAGAGGGTGTCAAAAGGAATGGATCTTCTCCTCCAAGGCTTCTGTCACTGATTTATGAGCAAGGAGTGGAATGAGAAGACCAGTCCCCATTGGCTGTGTTTGCAGAATCAAAGTCTGCCTTACTAAGCCAAGATATGCATGAGCCTCATGTATGGAGGGGTCAGAGAAATTCTCCACATTCACATTTACAGTGGTACCTCGGTTTATGAACACAATTGGTTCCGGAAGTCTGTTCATAAACTGAAGCGTTCATAAACTGAAGCGAACTTTCCCATTGAAAGTAATGGAAAGTGGATTAATCTGTTCCAGATGGTCCGCGAGGTACTTAAACTGAAGCGTTCATAAACTGAAGCAAACTTTCCCATTGAAAATAATGGAAAGTGGATTAATCCGTTCCAGACGGGTCCGTGGAGTACTCAACCTGAAGCGTACTTAACCTGAAGCATGGGTGTAATTGGTTTTGGAAGTCTGTTCATAAACTGAAGCGTTCATAAACTGAAGCGAACTTTCCCATTGAAAGTAATGGAAAATGAATTAATCCGTTCCAGATGGGTCTGCGGTGTTCATAAACTGAAAATTCATAAACTGAGGTGTTCATAAACCGAGGTTCCACTGTATGCACAAACTTGGGTTTTCTGCTCAGTCTCAGGCTGGCCGGCTGGTCCGCTGGTTCGCCGCGCAGCTGCGCCCATGGCAACCGCGCTGTGCCTGCCCGCCCGCCGCGCAGCAGCGCCTGTGGCAGCCGTGCTGCGCCCGCCCGCCCACCCACCATGCTGGGAAACAGGGCGGGGGGCGCCGGAGGGATCCGTCGCTCCACGGTGCCGGGGCGCTTAAGATGGCCCTGGAAGGGGCGGCATTTTGCCTTGCCATTCAAGACTTGGGATGGTGTAGCCAGGGTTTGGTACTGTTTTGGAGATTTCCGGCTCGGATCTAAATGCTTGAATGCAGGTCTTCCCTTCGCAGAAAGGACAGAACTCATACTTCAATTACAGTACTAAAATTATGTGGGACAGACTCTATTTTCTGTAGTGTCAGAAGTTCTCATAACATGATTTGGGAAGTGTTGTTTTTTTAAAATAATAATAATAATAAGCATAGCAGATGCAGCACTTAAGGTAAGCACCTCATCACTTTTCATTAATATGGTAAGAATCCATTTAAATAAGTAAACACAATCAAATCACTGCGCTGGAGAAAAATGCTGGTCTATGTTTACACCAAAATTCAAAATCAGGCAGTTTTTATGAAAACTTACATTAATACTGCATGTTATGTTAGAGTTTTTTAAACTAAAATGTTTTGGGTCTTTTTAGCTGATTGATCCATTCAATATGATCATTTTCCTAGTGTTAGGATGAGTTTTGAATAGAATATACCTCCTAGGGTTTTACATTCCATATAGCCATATCATAAAGGATATCACTGGTATTTTCTCATTTTGTTCAAATCACTGTTCTCAACATCCATATTCTTTTCCACTGACTATAATTGCAGGAGAATAGCATTACATTTCAAAACTGAATTGAAATATGTAATATTAAATAGTGGCAGACATCTGGAACATAATGGAAACAACTAGTCATAAATAAAGCAAAGTTTCATCTTTGAGCAGCTCAAACTACAGCTTAATATTAAAACAGAAGCCACTATTCCTTCTTACTAAATGATTCCAAGAATAAAAGATTATATCTGCTCTGGTCTTTCAAAAATGAAAAGATCTCAGTATCTGGCTCTATCCACTATATAATTTATTTATTTATTAAATTTATATTCTGCCTTTCTTCCAAGAAGTTTAGGGGTGGCCTACATGGCTCTTCCCTTCCTCATTTTATTCCCACAACAGGTAGAAGACTAAGAGATGGTGACTGGACCAGGATCACATGGTAAGCTTCATGACTGAGTAAGTATTTGAATCCTGGTCTCTCAGGGCACATGCCCCAGAAAATTGCAAAAGCACAGCACGGTTTTTATTCATTTTGTAGCTAAGAACCTTTTAGGACATTCTCCCTTTTCCTGAATGCCTATCTGACCCATGAACAGTGAAATGAGGCATGGATATGTGAATATTTCACTTATGGCAAGCAAAACCAATTCAAAGTGAGGCTATTGCTCCTTGCATCAAATTGCTCTCACTCTGAACTGGTATTGGGGAAGGGTGTTGGAGCACAGCCACCACCTGAATGGGTGTCATGGGAGAAAAGTCCAGCAACCATTAATTTGAAGCATATTTTTTGTTGTTGTTTAGCCATTTAGTAGTGTCCAACTCTTCGTCACCCCATGGACCATAGCACACCAGGCACTCCTGTTTTCCACTGCCTCCTGCAGTTTGGTCAAACTCACGTTCATAGCTTTGACAACACTGTCCAGCCATCTCGTCCTCTGTCGTCCCCTTCTCCTTATGCCCTCCATCTTTCCCAATATCAGGGTCTTTTCCAGGGAGTCTTCTCTTCTCATGAGGTGGCCAAAGTATTGGAGCCTCAGCTTCACGATCTGTCCTTCCAGTGAGCACTCAGGGCTGATTTCCTTAATAATGGATAGGTTTGATCTTCTTGCAGTCCATGGGACTCTCATGAGTCTCCTCCAGCACCATAATTCAAAAGCATCAATTCTTCGGCGATCAGCCTTCTTGAAGCATATACCCCTCCCAAAAAATCTGAGAAGTGCCTGGGTTTTTGTAGCAGACAAAAGTGCCTATCTCACAGAAAAAAATAAATGGAATAATCTATGTAGAACTTAATTACATATGCACCAGAGGCACCAGCTTCTGAAGGATTTGGGGGGTTGACGTTTAGTGGTGCATGACATCAGAAGAAGCAAGGTGGAGCTGCCATGACCGGCCAGGCTCTCCTTCTCCACTCCTTCCCCTCAGTGGCAGGAGGAGAAGGAGCTGGCCACTGAAGCCATGCTGCACTCAGCTCTGCACTCGGACCCCTCCACTGTTTTTGAACATTTGGGGGCCCTGGCCCCTGCCCCAAAATTATTGGATGCCCCAAAGGGCTCAGCCCCTAGCAGTTGTTACGTACGCAATGTATGTGGATGGCCAATTTGATTCTTAAGAACAATCATTCCTTGTCTTTCCTCACCCTCCACCCCTACACTTCCTGCTTTGTGTAACATTGACTTCTTCAACCCTAGTGAAGAGGGTCAGAAGACTTGGAACCTTGACACATTTCTGTAACATTTTAGTTGGTCCTAATAAAGCCTGGCCTTTGTGTGGCACTTATTTCAGGGTTGTGGCGAAAACTGCACATATATTAACTCCAGTCATTTTGCAAGTTCCAGTCCAGTTTTCTTCTCAACCAAGAGCAAAACGTAAAAATCAGTCTTTTACCATCTGTGAAGTAGTTTTTTTCTCGAACTTTTGTCAAATAATATTCTTCAAGCATCCTAAAGAGTGCTCTCATCCTTTGTAAAAGTGTTTTCAAATCTGCATGCAAATCACAGTGTTCCTAAGCCCCCTATTTGGCGGTTCAGTAATGATGAATTTACATTCATAGGTGGTTTGAATCCTTACAGATAAACAGACTGTGGTTTCTGCATAAGTGAGTAACATCATCACCCAAAATCTCATATTTGGGTATCAGAAGAATACTGCAGAATTAATACTAGGAAAGTTAATTATCTATTCATCGTACCTGGCTTGTATATGGAAAAATTAATTGCCTCGATCATTGTTTATTTAACAGAGAAGGAAAGCCACAAGTTAGTCAATATCCTCTAGATACTTTTGAACTACACACATCATATTTCTATATATCTAGGCCGAAACAATGATATACCATCTGCCATGATGTTTGAAAACTTTGCTTTGCAATATTCCCCCCTTTTTGTATATATATTTTAATGACTCCTGAAACTCACTGCATATTTTGACTTCTTTGTTGATAATTCACTCCAACTGCAAGTCACTGAGACTGGGAGCTAAATGATTTTCAATGATCAAGTAGGCAATAATCATATACACAAATGCTGTGTGTGAGCAAGACCTTGGTTGAACACAATCAAAAGTTAAGGGCCTTAGCTCAATGGAAGCACAGATGCTTTGCATGGGAAACATCCCTGATTACACATCCAGCCTCTCCAAGGAAGGCTAGGAAAGACTCCTGTCCCAAGCCCTGCTGATTTAGTAGGGCTGCTGGGGCACAGCTCCAGCATGTCAAGCAATTATTCCCACCACCATCCCCCAAAAAACATTGCACACCCCTTCCTGCCCCCCCCCCCATTTTATGATTCTATTTCAACTCAGATAAGCTCTGCAAACATTTCTGTCAGGCAACTGTTCTGTGGCCACTCAGATCTCAAAAAGGTCTCTCCCACGTGTCTCTGTGCATAAGAACCTGGTGAAAATTGCACCCTGCCTGCTCATGCCACCGAGGCGAGCTTCTCCCAGCAGATAGCCACACACTGGATTGGCCAAGGACCTTCATAAAAAGTTCAGTCTTTTTATGGCCTGAATATGCTGGTTGTGTCCCAGATTCTCTTTTTCTTTGATTTTTAGGTCAGTCTTTTGCTTCATTATTTCAAATTTCCACACACACCCCTCCTCCCCCTAATTCAAAATCAGGGACAGGGAGCCTGGAGAGAAACTTTCTATTTTTGTCGTTCTTTATTTTTCAGTATTTTTATATCCCATCCAATTTTCCTCCAAGGAGCTCGAGGTGACATTCATCAGTCTTATTTTCCTCATGCCACCCTCATTATATCACAACAACCCTGTGAGGTAGGATAGGGCTGAGAGACATTGACTGGCCCAGGTCATACTGTGAGTTTCATGGCTGCTTTTAACCCTGATCTCCCAGGTCCTTAATATCCTTCCATATTATTCCACATTCTTGGGGGGTGGGGGACATATAGAAGTGAAAAAAACCAGAGGTATGCAATATTTTCCATAGCTCTGGAAATTTATGAGGTCCCATATTTACAGGCCTGGCTGGCAACTTTCATACTAACCATTTTGAATTTCAATCCTATACATACTGTCAGGCGTGGAGTATCTTCTCCTCCCCTGGTAGCCTCAAAGTCAAGAAGAACAAACAGTTCGTATTTTATGGCTTTTTATTCAGTCATCCAGTTGCAAGACAAACGATCCATGTCTCCACAAATAGGAGACGTTGCCTACTCTGAGTCCCTCCCCTTCCGTCTCCCACAACATCCTGGAAACCTATGGGAAGTCACAGGAGGTACATCTCTCTGCATACTCTGATCCTGAATGTGGAGGGACCTGTGAGTCTTTGGACTAGGAAGGTCTCCCATACCCTCCAGGGCAGTCTCTGCTGTCTGCGCTCTAACTTCCCCCTCCTCATCCTCCACGATCTCGTAACTAGGGATTTCTTCATTCAGCTGTACGTCATCCCTGTCTCCCTCTCCTCCTGAAACTGCTGGAGACAGGGAGGGCGAAACTTCCCTCTCCTCCTCCTCTTCCGAGAGGAGCCGATCAGACCGAGGGCTCATTTCCCATTCCTCCTGTTCAGTCCAGTCCCTGACACATACATACCATGGACTCATCCTCATGGAATTCAGGGGGAGTGACTTCCGAGTAATGTATGGTTATTGTGCCATGAACCCACACTAGAAATTGTAACAACAGGGAGCTCCTTCTGAAGCACTCTTTTAGGTGCTATAGTTAGGTGCTATAAAATTGCAATGCTCAAGTGTCCATGCGACCCTGCGTCGCGAGGTGCCCCCCCACGACTTCCAAGCCGAGCGCCGCAGCGATGCCCGGTAAAAAGTCTTGGTCAGCGCCGTGGCAGCTGCCGCCGCACCAACCAAGACTTTTTACCGGGCACCGCAGCAGCGCTCGGCTAGGGAGTCGCAGGGGCTGTGCGCCGAGTGTCACCCCCTCCTATGTGGAACGCCTGGCGCCCTGCCTGCTACGCCCCTGGTTAGCTGTGCAAGTGAGGAGGATGGAAAGAAAACTGGAATAGCTAGGCCACACCCCTGTGACCTCTCATTGGTCGTGTCCCGCTGACCTCCTAGCACCCCACAAGCTCTAAGGGGCACTGAAGGCACAGAATGAGAGAAATCTGCTTATATCATTCATCATCATTACACAAGCAGTTAGTACAACCTGTTGAAACCTGAGTAGGGAACAGCAGGAAAAATTGAGAGGTGTTTGTTCTCCTTCTGCCACACCACTTAGTGCCACTCACCTCTGCCAGTCCAATGTTTATGTGAAAGACTTCCTCTTCCTCTGTGCTCTCTGCCCGAGTCAATAGCACTTGCTGAGGCTGGCGGTGGGCCAGAAGGATATTAGTCAGATTGACTTTTTTTTCCTGAAATTGATCCCACAGCAAAAACATTTACCTTCCACAACTCAATATTCTGATTGGAGAAAAGGATCCTAAAAAGTATGCTTAGTTTTCTTTACTGTGGAAAAATAAGCTCAAGTTTCCCCAGTGGTTTCTTTCTTTGCTTATCTTAACCAGAGTACATTATTTGCAAGCCTTTTTCCCTACAAGGAAGTGTGATCTATGTCAGAAATCCCTCACATCTGAAGAGGCTCTCAAAGGACCATTTGACCACAGATGGAGGGAAAGCATTTGCATGAACTGGCCTGAAACATTTAGTAATAGAAGCAGAATGTTAAGGATGATCAGTTGAAGAAACAGCTGGTGCTTGCCTTTAAAGCCTTTCACTAGGGTTGCCATACGTCCGGCATAGCCGGAATACTGCAGTTGGAAGCAGTGTCTGGGCGGAAATCGCTTAAATATCTGGGGAAATCCGGACATATGGCAACCAATGTTGGAAGTCTGTTGTTGTTTAGTCGTTTAGTCGTGTCCGACTCTTCGTGACCCCATGGACCATAGCACGCCAGGCACTCCTGTCTTGCACTGCCTCCCGCAGTTTGGTCAAACTCATGTTCGTAGCTTCGAGAACACTGTCCAACCATCTCGTCCTCTGTCGTCCCCTTCTCCTAGTGCCCTCAATCTTTCCCAACATCAGGGTCTTTTCCAAGGATTCTTCTCTTCTCATGAGGTGGCCAAAGTATTGGAGCCTCAGCTTCACGATCTGTCCTTCCAGGGAGCACTCAGGGCTGATTTCCTGAAGAATGGATAGGTTTGATCTTCTTGCAGTCCATGGGACTCTCAAGAGTCTCCTCCAGCACCATAATTCAAAAGCATCAATTCTTCGGCGATCAGCCTTCTTTATGGTCCAGCTCTCACTTCCATACATCACTACTGGGAAAACCATAGCTTTAACTATACGGACCTTTGTCGGCAAGGTGATGTCTCTGCTTTTTAAGATGCTGTCTAGGTTTGTCATTGCTTTTCTCCCAAGAAGCAGGCGTCTTTTAATTTCGTGACTGCTGTCACCATCTGCAGTGATCAAGGAGCCCAAGAAGGTGAAATCTCTCACTGCCTCCATTTCTTCCCCTTCTATTTGCCAGGAGGTGATGGGACCAGTGGCCATGATCTTGGTTTTTTTGATGTTGAGCTTCAGACCATATTTTGCGCTCTCCTCTTTCACCCTCATTAAAAGGTTCTTTAATTCCTCCTCGCTTTCTGCCATCAAGGTTGTGTCATCTGCATATCTGAGGTTGTTGATATTCCTTCCGGCAATCTTAATTCCGGCTTGGGATTCATCTAGTCCAGCCTTTCGCATGATGAATTCTGCATATAAGTTAAATAAGCAGGGAGACAATATACAACCTTGTCGTACTCCTTTCCCAATTTTGAACCACTCAGTTGTTCCAGATCCAGTTCTGACTGTAGCTTCTTGTCCCACATAGAGATTTCTCAGGAGACAGATGAGGTGATCAGGCACTCCCATTTCTTTAAGAACTTGCCATAGTTTGCTGTGTTCGACACAGTCAAAGGCTTTTGCATAGTCAATGAAGCAGAAGTAGACGTTTTTCTGGAACTCTCTAGCTTTCTCCATAATCCAGCGCATGTTTGCTATTTGGTCTCTGGTTCCTCTGCCTTTTCGAAATCCAGCTTGCACTTCTGGGAGTTCTCGGTCCACATACTGCTTAAGCCTGCCTTGTAGAATTTTAAGCATAACCTTGCTAGCGTGTGAAATGAGCACAATTGTGCGGTAGTTGGAGCATTCTTTGGCACTGCCCTTCTTTGGAATTGGGATGTAGACTGATCTTCTCCAATCCTCTGGCCATTGCTGAGTTTTCCAAACTTGCTGGCATATTGGGTGTAGCACCTTAACAGCATCATCTTTTAAAATTTTAAATAGTTCAGCTGGAATATCATCACTTCCACTGGCCTTGTTATTAGCAGTGCTTTCTAAGGCCCATTTGACTTCACTCTCCAAGATGTCTGGCTCAAGGTCAGCAACCACACTATCTGGGGTGTACGAGACCTCCATATCTTTCTGGTATAATTCCTCTGTGTATTCTTGCCACCTCTTCTTGATGTCTTCTGCTTCTGTTAGGTCCTTACCACTTTTGTCCTTGATTATGGTAATCTTTGTACGAAATGTTCCTTTCATGTCTCCAATTTTCTTGAACAGATCTCTGGTTTTCCCCATTCTATTGTTTTCCTCTATTTCTTTGCATTGCTCATTTAAGAAGACCCTCTTGTCTCTCCTTGCTGTTTTTTGGAAATCTGCATTCAGTTTCCTGTATCTTTCCCTATCTCCCTTGCATTTTGCTTGCCTCCTCTCCTCCGCTATTTGTAAGGCCTCGTTGGACAGCCAGTTGGAAGTCTAGATTTTGATAAATTTCCTTAAGAATAGCTCAGTAACTTTTTTTCTTTTTTGAGATTTTGCTATTTTGGACCCAGCTACCTGACAAAATGCTTGCTTTCATGTCAAATGGTATCAGAATTATATCCAGAATCTCTCTTTCAGGTACCCGTACCATCTCTGGTAAAGCAGGTGGTGGCCAGAGTAGGAAGCCTTCTTGGTTGTGGCGCTCTATTTAACAGAGGCAGCGCAAGTCATTTTGCTGCCTGAGACAAAAATTACTTTCCACATTCCACATAGAGAAGCAGACTAGGCTGGCATTTGAATCTTCCTTCAATACTGATGACAGGACAGTATCCTATTTATATACTGCTTATTTGTCAAAATGGCTTCTAAGCAGTTTTACAAGTATAAAACCAGTTGCACATAATTAAAATACACAAGAATACACAAATACAACAAAATACACAAATACAACATATAGTCACAATTAAAATGAGCAAGTGCATTAAAACTGCATAACAATTCAGAGTTAAAATAGCAATTAAAAACTGGAGGTTCAAGTCAGGGAAATGCTTTTCTGAACCGGACAAGAGCTATCAAAATGCCAGTATCAGAGGGACCTCTGGCAGTGGGACCAACTTGAATAAAATATTGGGGAGGCCCCCCCCATAATTGATCACATGACAGGGTGCACACACACCATTTGAATGGCAATGCATCACCTTTTATGGGGCCCAGCCCCCTCAAGTGTTTTATTTGGGGCTCCAAAGATCCCTCAGCCCCTAGGAGTTGACTCCTATGACCTCTGGTGTTTCAGAATACAGTATCCCACAACACTGCCGCTATTAAGCTAGACAAGATGGAGATGCTGCTTTCCAGGAGTGAAACAGGCTTTGGAATATGGATTCAACCTGTTCTGGCTGGGCTTGTACTAAGGCTGTCCATAGACACTACCACCCTGCCTCAATCTGCCCCATGGCTCTGATCTGGAGGGCCCATATTGGGTCCACCCAATCTATGGCAACCTAGGGACAACACACCTAGATCCATCTCAGATCTATTAGGTATTGCTCATGCTTGATTGGGTTTTTTAAATCAGGAGGGGGGGCAGAAGGAGGAGGTGCTTTGTCTCCTTCCCCCCACATCCTGACAGAGAAGGAAGAATCGTGTGCAGCTTTGTGTGTGAAACACTTCCATCGCTCACTGCCTAGTGTGGAGAGCTGGGAACAATTACACAACTCCTCAGCATTGCAAAGAGATCAACAACTGAGTAAATGTATGAACATGGCCCAATGATTCTATGAACACTTACACAAATTATTCAGCTTTT
Organism: Zootoca vivipara; assembly: GCF_965207765.1. Classification (NCBI taxonomy): domain Eukaryota; kingdom Metazoa; phylum Chordata; class Lepidosauria; order Squamata; family Lacertidae; genus Zootoca; species Zootoca vivipara. The sequence continues at coordinate 60,150,152 of NC_142586.1, forward strand.
TCTTACAGTAAAGGAATTCTTTGAATCAAGCGTCCATTGTGGCAGCAAAGTCAAAGCAACATGCTGTTTATCCTCTTCACGTTTGCTTTGTTTCCGTGTTGAAGTTGCTGCGATAAAAGTAGTCTCTGTAACATAAGGTGATTTTCTTTATTGCACACTTACAGTTTATGTTGCCATAAAACTCATGCCGAGAATGGAAAGGTGAAGAGGATTAAAGAAATGATATAAAACTTATCAAAATAGATTGCACAAACAATTGTTGTTCTCTAAGAAATAAACGATTACGTGAGTTGATTTGGGACAGCTGTGGAACAGCAGCTGAACTAGATGTATTAAAAAAAAAGCTTGGCTTTGCAGATTTTATTCTATTATTTTTTCACACACAGTTCCGGATTTGTTTTCATCAAATACCAAAAACATTATATTTCTTGTTCTGCCAGGAGATGTTTATTATTACAATAGTTTTCCAGATATTCTTTAAAGATTTTCCATTCTTTCTGTACTTTCTGTTTTGGATAGCCTCTAACTCTCCCTGTCATCATAGCCAGCTGCAGATATTCTATCATTTGGACCTGCCACTCATTTATCGTAGGTGTTTTGTCACTTTTCCAGTTTCTTGCGATTAAGATCCTGGCTGGTATTGTCATATACATGAAAAGTGGTCTAATTTCTTTTTTTTAATTTCTGATGTGAAGGTTTCAGGTTTTTTCTTAAATGAGACCTAAAAACCTTTTTAAATTCATTGTAGATATTATTCCAAAATTCCTTAATGGCTGTGCATTCCCACCACATGTGTATATATGACCCTATACCATCTTTACACCTTCAGCAAGTTGGTGATCTAATTTTGTACATCTTCGCAAGTTTTGCTGGAGTGTGGTACCATCTGTATTGCATTTTCATAATATTTTCTCTAAGGTTATAGCACACCGTAAATTTAATATCCTCCCTCTACAGTTTCTCCCATTGATCCATATAGATGTTATATCCTAGGTCTTGCGCCCATTTCACCATTGAAAAGCATGTTAGGAAGTTTCAGTTGTGTTTGCATGGCTTTTTTTATTACCATCAATGGGGATATCACTGTAGTTCTGTCTGGTAAACTAACCAAATGACTGTAGGCCTGAGTGATTTGGGCAACCTCCAAGCTAAAGCAGCTCTGGTCTTAAGGATGGACATCTCTGACCCCCAGTTTGTTCCATCCTTTTTCCAGATGTGAATGTCTTTAAAGCCTGGGTAGGCAACCTAAGGCCCAGGGGCCAGATCTGGCCCAATCACCTTCTCAATCTGGCTCACAGATGGTCCGGGAATCAGCATGTTTTTACATGAGTAGAATGTGTCATTTTATTTAAAATGCATCTCTGGGTTATTTGTGGGGCATAGGAATTCGTTCATTTTTTCTTTCAAAATATAGTCCGCCCCCCCCCCAAGGTCTGAGGGACAGTGGACCGGCCTCCTGCTGAAAGAGTTTGTTGGCACCTGTAACGAAATAACCCTAGGACGATATATTTGGTCACAGCCTGGATGTATAAGGGTTAATGCACCTCCTACCCTGAGTTACATCACATGCTTGTGGGGGCGGGGTTATGAACATTCTATGAGGAGAAAAGAGCGGTTATGTCAGTTGGGGAGAGAGAGGGAGATGAAGCAGGGGAGTGTGAGCTTGGGTGATGGTAGAATAGGTTTCTAGAGTAGTGTTAGGTGAGGAATTGGTGAGGTTTGAAATTATATGTTTAACAAGAACAGTTCCATTGAAACCACATGCTTGTACACATGAACCTTGAATGCAACCGTTAAGTTCGTAAGACATTAAATGTTAAATTAAAGTTCCATCTGTACTATCGTCTGTGTGATCTTTCCAGCAGAGGTATCCATTGCTCATCTGGTGGGGATACTCATTAAAATGACAAAACCCCTTATCTAAGGCAGAAAGGATAGGTTGTTGTCCTTTGAGTGCACCGAGAGAAGGAGGAAGAGGGAGACTGGTTCAAGGGTGACACAGAGTTTCCTCAGGAGGGAGGAAAGCTTCAAGTGGTGAAAGCTCGAGTGAGGAGAACCCCTTACTATTGTGTACACTAAGAATAGTCTCATATTCCCCTCAGAGCCACGTTTTGGGCTGGAAGAGTACTCTCATCTTATCTTAAAACCTCAAGCGCTATAAGGGGGTTTACAAGGAGAATAACTGGGGTAGTGGGAGGTGAACTTTACCTCAGGACATCCCCATTAAATCCTTTCATAATCTGAGAAGTAGGTTGTACAATAAAGACGGAAAGTAGAGGACTTTCGTCACATCACCTGTCTTAAAGTATGTCTCCTCCTCTTTCTACCCAGAGATTTTAGGATAATTCCAAGGAAGTTCAAAACCTCTTGAGGAGTCCTTACAAGGGGAACCTAGGGCTCTTATTTCTTGCTTACTCTAAAGTTCCTGGGAACAGAGTGTGGCACCTCTGCTGCCCAGGTAAAAAGGTTTTTTAAAATGGGGCATGAAGTGGCTGCACATTTGCTTCCCATGTAATTCTATGTGCAAAGGTGATTTGTACACACACACACCCTAAAATGGGTACTGGTGTGTTTCTTCATCCATACTCCCCCACCTCCATACGCATGTGTTTAATCAACTGTCCTGTGAGCACCTGAAGAGTGCTCTTCTCAATCACCACCCTGTGCCCCCTGAATAAGCTCAGTCCTTATTGGGATCTGTTTTGGGGGTCCCTACCTTGGTTCCCCCCCTTCTGTTTTTGTTTGTTGGTTTTTTTGTTTGCAAAACTTCAGTTGTGCATAGATAGTCCTGCTTTGGCTACATCCACACTCAGAGAATGAACCTGTCAGTATATATTATGATCATGACGGACCAATGGTCAGACTCGGCATTAGGCAGATTCATATGCTCACAAAGAACCTGGAATCATAGGATATAAAGTTGTCCAGTTACCAGTACTGCATTTTTAAAATTAAAAAATAGAGGTGCTAATAATCCCAATTGTGGCTCCAGTTTCTGCCAGACGCCTTCACCTGTCAGGATGGACATTAGCAGTCCAAATACACCAAGTGAGGCTGTGTTGTTCATGCCTCAAAATCCCACTTTGTGGTCAAACTATTGAATTATATATTAATTACAATAATTCATTATTTTGACATTCGGGGCTCCTTTCAGCTTTAAACAGCTCATAAGATACAGATGGATTTTTCTGTTGCCAGGCTTTTGAAACAAAATGATTAGAATTAACAAATAGGTCACAACCTTGGCAACTATCCAGTATAATCTGCTACTGTGCTAGTTGCCATAGAAACTGACAATTGTGAAAGTTCTTTCAATGCAATCTATATTTTATGCATAAGAGATTAACACATTTAGAATAAGGAACCAGCTAATCAACACAATGCTGGTGTTCCTCATCTCCAGAGCTGTACAACAGGCTTCTTCTTTTAAAAAACCTGTATTATCAATATTTTTTTTCAGGCTTTAACCACCAGACACAAAGAATATGATAAAGGGCACAGCATAACATCCACAATCAATGCATGGAGCAGGATGCTGATTATCACAGGCATTGCCTTAGTTGACATTTATGTTTCCTTTCTGGAAAGACATCAAACCAATCCATTTTCTTCTCGTCTGCAGCGAGCATGATCCAGCCAAGGCTGAGCATTTGTAAGTCACATTTATTTCAGTGGTAGAGTTTTAAGTAAGGAGTAATGTCTCCTGCAACTTTGCCAGCTCCTTTCCCATGTTGCAAAACTGGGAGTGGCACTATTTTGGATATTTAGGAGACCATGAAAGTGGCTAGCTTACATTCTTAACTCTCCCATTGAAGTAAATGGTATGCAGAAGTACTTAATACAGTCGTACCTTGGAAGTCAAACGGAATCCGTTCCGGAAGTCCATTCATCTTCCAAAATGTTCAGAAATCAACGCACAGCTTCTGATTGGCTGCAGGAAGCTCCTGCAGCCAATCGGAAGCTGCAGAAGCCCCATCAGACATTCAGGTTCCAAAAGAATCTTCAAAAACTGGAACACTCACTTCAGGTTTTTGATCGTTCTGGAGCCAATTTGTTCTGGAGCCAAGGTATGACTATTAGCTGAATCAAGTCTGAAATGTTTTGATGGGTTGTTGGGTTTTTTCTTTACATACTGGTGATATAACAGAAACTAAAGACTAAAGACCAAGTTTGGTGAATAGACTGCCGGTCTGTAAGTCTGGAGAAGTAGGCTGAGTTTAAAGGGTATGGAAATATAAGCCAAACTTTGAAAGCAGCTTTAAATCAGCACTGTAATACCAAACTAAACTTTACACCAGGGAAGCTTCAGGTGAATGTGGATCACACTGTTTGACTAAAAGCAGAGGATCAAATTCTTATATACCAGAGAGGAGAATGAGGAGGAATTCTGGCAAATGCAGGGTGTCATGTAGAAAAAGCTGAACCATCCCACAGTGCAATGCCATGCTCAATAGAACTTACTCCCAAGAAAGTGTAGCTTCAAAGGTGCAAGAGCTCTGTACTGCCTTGCACCGAGTCACTTCATGTGCAATAGTGTGAGCACATGATGGATGGGTAAGATTCACTCCCCCAGTCAGAACATATTTCGGCACCAAGACTTCAATTCTGAACCATTATGCTACCCTGTGCCTTATTAACAGGACCAATTATTTTGTAAGATGCAGTGGTTTCTTACATGTGTCAAAGCACACCTTCTTACCTTACACCACAAAGCCGGCCCTGCTGTAGCTGGCTTGTTTTTCTTGTTTATTATACTTTACTAATGAAAAATTGATTTTGCTGCCACAGAAGGATGAAAACATATTTCTTAAAGTGAAAGGAGGGGACTGAAGGTCAGGTGGGGCTTGTCAACCTGGGAGCATACTCCTTTTGGAGAAGGCAAACTGATTCTAAACCTCCGCTTCCTTGCAGGAGAAGAAAAGGCTAAGGAGCAGTGGCGTAGCAAGGTCAGGTGGCATCCGGTGCGGAAAATTTCTTACCGGTATCACCCCCTCACACACACACACACACACACACACACACACACACACACACACTCACACACACACACTGGAATTTTTTATTTTTATTTTTGCCTGCAAAAATGGTTTGATTTTATTTCATATTTCTTTGGGGAGCCAAAGTTCTTGAGCTTTTTTTGCACAGAGTTTGCGGAGATCACGTGGAACCCTGAGCGCACCAAAGCCACAAAATCTCTCACAGACGTTGAGTGCTGCACACCATTTTGTCATCCCCCTCAGAGGTGACACCCGGGGCAGATTGCACCCACATTGCTCCGCCCCTGCTAAGGAGTAAAGTCAACACACATCTGGAGTGGAGTTCAGCTGTGCATTGGAAAAGTATACCCCTGCATCCCAAATCATGAGTACAAGTAATTTGTGGTTTTAAGCATTCAATTATTTATTGATTATTTGATTGTTGATTGTTGATTGATGATTGATGATTGATGATTGATTGATTGATTGATTGATAAGTAGTGACATGCCCTTTCCACCAGACGGTAGTAGGCAATATAAAAGGATGAAATGGAAGCCCATCTGCCAATGTATATTTAACAGAATCATGTTAAATTAAATGAACTGCCACCATGAAACACTACATGAATTTCTCCCTGTTCCTGGTATTAAAACAGAAGACAACATCTGAATGATCTATATGTGGATGAACAACTTAAAATTAATGACCTACGCAAAAGCACAATATGTTTCCACATGTTTTAAAGATACTGGGCATATTCCAACCGATGGTGATGCACTGTTAAGTTCTATTGATTACAACAGGAAAGTTAAGCACCTGCTTAAATCTCTTGCATTTTCACTGAATGGGACTTGTCATTTGCCATGTGAAAGAAAGTTGTTAACATTCACCAAGTTCCATAAATTTCATCTGATGAGACGTCACCTTCCCTCCTCCAGTTGATAGACCCTCCTGAACTTTGAGAAAGCGAGGACTGCAGTCACAAATACTTACCTGGGAGTACGTCCCATTGATCTCAATGAGAAGACATCATAGGATTGCACTGTAAAATGCTTACCTTTGTCTGGCTCACACCCATCATTGCCAAGATGCATACTTTCAACAACCAAAAAGCGGGGCATATATAAATATGACTGTAAATATATAAATGAAATAAACACCCCAATATGTAAGTACTGTCTATCATTTAGCTGCAAAAACCAATTATCATCCCTGTCTACAAAAAAAAACCTCTACAAATCTCCCCTCCTATTTTAGCACATTTTAAGCCACAGTGTTTATGCATTATTCATATTGCCAATCTTCCAGGCAGTTTTTTATTATTATTAAATTTTATCATAATAATAGTTATTACCACAGCCATGGCAGTTTTGAGTATTTTTCAGTTCTGTTACTTTGAAAGATTTCAATCAAATATATAAAAGATGCAAATCTATTTCTATAATAAACTTAAGCCATACCATCTCTCTATTTTTTTAAGCAAATGGTAGAAGTGATTGACACCTTCTCTCTGATAGCATCACCAGTTAACCTGAATATGGCAGACAGTGACAAACCTCACATTGCAGCTCATGGAGAAATTCTTGATTTTCCTTTCTGTTTAGCATTATCAGTTGTTAATGGCTTACATTTCAATCCTAATCCCAGCAGTCATGTTTTGAATCCCAAAGAGCTGCCTACACATGCAGAAAACCACTCTATGGACTCCTGTAACCATTACAATGGGTTTTCAGTGAGCTCAAGAGTAACCCCCCCCAATAGGACATTCCTCCTCAGGGCCGTCTTAAGCATGTCAGGCAGCCTGGCGCCATGGTGAGGAGATCGCTCCGGCGCCCCCGTCCCGCCCTGTTTCTTGCTGTGGCTGGTGGGCAGGCGCAGCGTGGCTACCACACGACACACCCCCTGGCATCCCCGCGCCCTGGCGCCCTGCGCCACCCAGCCTTCCCCTAGAGCCGGCCCTGTTCCTCCTTAAAAAAAAAAAAAAGGTCAGCAACTTTGACCTGAACCCCCAGTTTTTTATTCTGTGAGTAGATCGCAGTCTGTTGGGAGTTGGACGTCCCTGTAGTATAAAATACACATCCTGTCTTATGCCTATCAATAGTTAGACTGTGTCATTCTGTACTAGATGGCATTTCAATACCATCTTCAAAAATGGATTCATATTTTTCAGTAATCTAAGGAAATCATGAAGGCTTGGGTAACAGTGGTCAAGTGTCTATCTTTTAACATAGTTCAATCTGGCAAGCAAACCAAAGCTGATCAAAGGCCCACCAAGCCACAGCCCCCACTAAAAATGCAGGGCATAGGAGCCAACTCCTAGGGGCTGAGGTCCCTTCGGCCCCCCAATAAAACATTTAAGGGGGCTGGGCCCTGCAAAACTGATGGGCGTTGCCGTTCATATGGTGTGTGTGTGCCATGTCATGTGATCGATTATTTGAGACGGGGCTTACCTAGGGCCCCGATATTTTATTCAAGTTAGCACCCCTTATCCAGGGACAAAAGTGAGCCTAGAAATATTCAATTGTTATTCAAGAAATATGGCTGCAATCCAGCATTTAATTATGTATACTTAACTACCGGCAATCTCTGTCATGAACTGATTGCCTAGGGCTTGCTGATCAGAAGGTCGGCGGTTCGAATCCCTGCGACGGGGTGAGCTCCCGTTGCTCGGTCCCAGCTCCTGCCAACCTAGCAGTTCGAAAGCACGTCAAAGTGCAAGTAGATAAATAGGAACCGCTACAGCGGGAAGGTAAACGGTGTTTCCATGTGCTGCTCTGGTTTGCCAGAAGCGGCTTTGTCATGCTGGCCACATGACCGGAAGCTGTACGCCGGCTCCCTCGGCCAATAATGCGAGATGAGCGCGCAACCCCAGAGTCGGTCACGACTGGACCTAATGGTCAGGGGTCCCTTTACCTTTAACTACCGGCAATCTCTGTCATGAACTGATTGCATCCAGTAAACAGACAGATACACCTGTAAAACTCTTTGTAGAGGGTAAGGGGGAATTTGGTTTAGTAGAGCAGACAAGAACTAATGAAGGGGTAGAGCCTGATTAAATTCAGTGCCGGCTCTAAGGCAAGGCTGGGTGGCGCAATGCACCAGGGCGCCGGGCCGCCAGGGCGCCCGCGAAATCCGCACTGCGCCCGCCAGACAGCCACGCTCGGAAATGCGGGGGCGCCGGAAGGATAGTTCGCACCAGGGCGCCAGATATGCTTAAGACAGCCCTGATTAAATTATACTCCTAATAAAGCCATTGAAATCCATGGAACGTAAGTTAGCCATGAAGGCTTTGGCTGAATTCAGACAACACTTCCCATTTTCCTTAAATGATAAAAACCACTTTGGGAAATTTAGTGGAAGTTTAGCACTTGTTTCATAGGATACGCTGCCTTTTTGGATGTCCTACCAAAATCACAGCTCCCAGACAATGGTCACTATTGTCCAGTACTGATGCTCTCAGAGTCAGCACTTTCCTCTTTTCCATTATGAAATGACTTGGACTCTGCAGCTGATGCTGAGGAGGTGGAAGTGTGAATGATGAGCCTGAAGTATCGCTGACTGCAGCTAATACCCCCAAACCTTTGCATCATGAGTGACTCCTGCTGTGGGACAGGATTCCCACAGTGTTATCACAGCAGATCTGGGAACCCATATCTCTAAAGCCGATGTTATTTATGGTTGAGTGCTACTGCCAATCTACATTTGCTTTTAGATCCATCTAATATTGTTGACTAGCTGAGTTACTGTCAATTTACCAGCGATGTAGAGCAGCTGCCCCCTTGTGCACACTTGCAAGCTTTACAGCACTGTTGCCAAACACGTCACATTTCTAGGCATGTATCAGATTTATCCCACTTAATGTCTTTTCCCTCATACATTACAAGTGAAGGACTTTGGGAGTACATGAGCAAACAGACAATTTATCCATTTTTTCTGTTGCTGTTTTCTGTGTCCTACTTTTAAAGAAATTCTTTTCTTACAATGCAAGCTGCATGGAAAGTGTTTTCAAAAACACCCCTCCAGGCATTTTTCTGACTATCATAAAGTAATCCAGTTTGACAGCAAGAAATTTGCAATTTAAGATTGAACACAATACATGTTTTCTCTATCATGGAGCACACATATTTTCTCTTTTAAAAAACTGATTGGAAAATTTAAGATCATCCCCGGGGATTCTACAAATTCTCCTTAAAATCCATTAGACACAGGATGGTGCTCAGTTAATAGGTGTTCAGCCAACTTGTTGCTACTAAATTGATGAAAATGTTACCAGATCTAAAAGGTTTTTCTTAGAAAGGTTTATCCACAAATTCCTCAGTGCTAATAGAAATCCATTGGGCAATTTTCATCTGATTCTTGTGACCTTGAGACATAGTCAAGGTGTGCAACTACTGTTGGGCAACTCCCATACATGCCAGTAGGGTGAACAGGAGAGATCCCTGGGAAATGTTGTCATCTCAACAGTTGCATTAAAGTTGCATCAGTTGTATTAAAGTTAGAAATAATTTCTAATGATGGAAGATACTTTGCAGATGGGCAGGGTGCTTCACAACAGTCCTGTAAAGTAGGTTAGACTAAGCATCTGTAACTAACCCAAAGTTGGTCAGTTCCTTGGCAAGTGGGAATTCTGAAATCCAGCTTTCCACAATAGCCCTTCAATCTAACCAATATACCGCCCTGACTCTCAAATCATAGTGACTTCATGTGACTGACTTTGTGAGTTTCTTGGAAATTGGGAATCCTGAAACCGAGCTTTAAACAAGAGCATATATTCTATAAAAGCTACTGGTGTGGCATGGGTGGGGCCGTGGGGCTGACCTGGCTTCCCCATGCCATGCATCCCTCCCACTCACCTAGATGGAGAAGGGGAGAGGCTGGGCAGCAGGGAGCTCAGTGTGGTGTAGATGCTTGCTCCTCCCCCTCTTGGAAGCTAACCTAACCTTAACTTTAAAGAGGATTAGACCAGGGGTCCCCAAACTTACCCAGCTTTGGGCTGGAGGGTGGGCGAGCACGCGGCTGTGCGCGCCCATGCACACGCGCAAATGCTATTTCTGGCACACTCCCAACCTGGAAAGTGTCAGAAATAGCTTGTGTGCATGTGCATAAGCCTCCTCCAACCCGGAAGTACACCGAAAACGACGCTTGCGCATGCGCACAAGCTATTTCCATCACTTTTCCGGGTCGGAAGTCGGCAGCCTTACTTAAAGGGGGGGGTGTCACACTGTTTATTACATTGATTCTTGCTATTAGAAGCAAAGGCGCAATTGTAGATTTTGCATGCATTGTCAAAACATCATCAAAGAGGAGATTGTAACAAAAACACGTTGTGAATTGAATTACTTCTTAATGAATTGTTTTCCTCCCAATTTAATGTAACTTGTATCTGTTGTATAATTTCAGAATACAGACTTTGTAGGATTTTGAACATACCTTGTTTTAGTGAACCATATTGTGGCAGGATAAACTATACCTGCTGGTAATGATGGCATGAACAATATTGACTAATTTGTATATTTTCAAAAGAGTTTAGCTCATTTCTTTCTAAACAATTCCCCAACAAACTAACAAATAAAAACAACAACCAAGATATCAGCTGAAACACAATCAGAATTGTCTATAGATCTTAGGATGATTGAAATGCCTGGAAGTCTGTTAGAGCAAGTATGAGAAAACATTCAGGGAGAGTCTGACCAAATATAAGCTTCTCTTCAGGCAGGGGTGGAGGAAGGGGGGCAGGGGGGGCTGTCTGTCCCGGGTGTCACCACTTAGGGGGGGGGGTGACAAAATGCCAGGCAGCACTCAACGCAGGGCCTGCAGCACACCCCAGCCATGTGTCTCTCCTGGGAGTGACGCGGTGGCTTGGGCACCCCAGGCTCCAAACGGTCCACCCGCTGCCTCCCCCTCAGCTGTAGGGTGACTGAGTGGGAAGAGGCAGGCAGACTCCTCAGACGCCCCATGGAACATCCTGCCCTGCCTGGCCCTGCCCTTGCGGGTGGCTGGCCCTCCTCCTGGGCACAGGGCACGCACCAGGCACCCGATCGGCTTGCTCTACCGCTGTCTTCAGGGCAGGTCTAGTTTATGGAGGTTAACTTTGGATTGGGAGGGAGCAACTCCATGGAAGTGATTTCACAGTGAAGGAATTTTAACTTGTCCTCCTTAATGTGCACTCAGCAATGTCCAGATAAGTTATTGCAAGAGATCAGGGAAGTGTTATATTTTAGCCCCTATAAAAGTGGGGAACAATCATCCATAGGTCCTCTATGATGTGCATATGGCTATGGATGCAATGAACACCACACAATAAAACCTTGCAATCATGTATACTATCATACTGAGCTTGGGGTGTTCTTCATTTGCTATCAGTACACAGATACACATTTGTAATATAGAGGAAAAGGCTCACAAATGGACTGAAGGAATGAAGAATTGTGGCAAACTGCATTTTCAGGGGTGGATAGAGTCCTGTCTATCCCAGTTCTATATGGGAATGGTACTAGTCTGCCCTGTCCCATTTTCTTGGGGTAATCCTTTAAAATCCATGCAGAAACATACATACATACATACATACATACATACATACATACATACATACATCATTTTATTTCTTTACGCTCTTCTGTAGTTGGAACCATGCTCAAGGTAGCTTGCAGCATGTAAGGAATTGCATAACAACATACATAACAAAATAAAGAAAACATCAACAAGTACACAACCCATCTGAACAACTTACACAATTTACTGAAAGGTTAAAGGGGAGGGGGAGTACATATGAGGCTGGCTCTGTCCACTTGTCAAACTTGGTTCACGTGGGGTTGGGGAGATAATGACCTGGCCTGCCAGGCAGATCCTCACTTCGCTCTAGAAAACCAGGAAAGGAGTTTAGGAGATATTTTCTCAATGACCCGTGAAAGCTCTTTAGTCTAGAGTTTAATAAGGCATCAACATCAACAGCAGATTTCCCCAGTGTGTTCTAGAAACAAATTAGATTCATGAGCCCCCAGGGATGAAATAGCTAACTGGCCTGGTTTGCCTTGGTTTAATTGAAGATGCTCCTTTCTCCTGTAAGCACAAGCCCTGAATTTAGGGCTCTCTATTCCCAGCAGCAGATATGGTGCTTAAAACGAGAGCTGCTAGACATGCCCATTTTCTAAGGTTTTTTTTCATGTTTTAAAGTGTTCTGTTATTCTAAATGATTGCTGGTGTTCTCAGTAAGTAGAAAATTCAATATTTGCATATGTGAGGGATTCCCTAAGATTCTGGATTTCCTGCTTCTGAATAATTCCACAATTCTTATTAAAAGCTGACATGAGTAACAGCATCATTTTCAGAACTAAGTCGCTTGTCATTTTACCCTTGAATGACTGATATCTCTTTATATGTGCTATGAATATTATAACAGAAGGAAAAATTAAGAGCCCTTGAAGGCACAGTGTGGAATCAAAAAATTTCCATTTATTATAATGATGCTTTGTAGCAATTCATAAGTCTTCAAACACTAATCAGGTTTTAAGTTATTACAAAATTAATAATAGAACATATCATTTGGACATTCTTTTTTTTTCTGGAACAAAGCTGAGTGGGATTTTTCCATTTGATGTCAGTCTCAACTTTTTTGCATCAGTAATCATCACAAGGGGGAAAGGGCATGGCTGCTTAAAGTTTTTGAAAAGCTCAGTGCGCCAACAGATTTTGACTGACTGCTGCTTTCTGGTTTAAGTGCAAGTAGGGTGGGCATCCTTTGATGGGCTGTCCGTGGACTGTTCTCTGTTCAAAGGTGTCCTCAGTCTGAAGGGTTGCCTGATCCAAATCAAGCTTAAAGATCAAGAACCATAAAGGTGAGCAGGGCAGTGGCGTAGCAAGGTGAAGTGGTACCCGGTGCAGATTTTTTTTTGTCACTCCCCCATACACATTGAAATTGAAATCTGTCAAAGAGAGCCATGCAGGCGATCGTGATGCAGATCCCACCTTCTCTCCCTCCCTCCCTCCACCACCCCGTCAAAGAAAGCCGTGCACCAGCCTTTATTTGTGTGAAATGGGGTTTGGGTTCAGCCGGCATTTTGTCACCCCCCTCATGATGGCACCCGGGGCAGCCCGCACCCCCTTCCTACACCCCTGGAGCAGGGGCTTTGAAGTTGCCCATGAATGGCAGTCAGCACCTGGACAGCAAACAGAGCAGACACATGGATGCCTTGGTCACACTCTCCCCTGCTCTGTTGATATGTATTATATTTCTACTTCACTTATAGTCATTCTTTCTAAGTGTGCATCTATTTACAACAGTATTTCCCAAACTTGAGTCTCCAGCTGTTTTTGGACTGCAACTCCCATCATCCCTAGCTAGCAGGGCCAGTGTTCAGGGATGATAGTTCAAAAACAGCTGGAGACCCAAGTTTGGGAAACACCAATTTAGAATATGCAGTTTTATGCAAACCATCTTTCGTCCTCTTTATTTTCAGTCACAACTTCCCTCTTTCTTGGCCACCCTAAGTGCAAGGCTGGCTTAATCTTTCCTAAAGCAGCACAGAGAACTGCCAAAGAGATGCAGGTTCTTCCTTGAACCATTTTGTGGGGCTCTTGGGTAAAAGGGTGAGGAAAAATGGAGGGAGGGGAAATAATATGACCTATATGTGTCTTGAGTTTAGTCCTCATCACTTGAGTGTGTAAATCAGGCATCCCCAAACTTCAGCCCTCCAGATGTTTTGGACTACAATTCCCATCTTCCCCGACCACTGGTCCTGTTAGCTAGGGATCATGGGAGTTGTAGGCCAAAACATCTGGAGGGCCGCAGTTTGGGGATGCCTGGTGCAAATGATTCTGAATCTAAATTGTCCCTGCTCTTAGCAAAACACAAAACATTAAGCGGCAGGCTTAACAGAATGTCCCAAAGCAGTCTTATTGATATCTGGGCTCTTAGAGCAACTGTTTTATGCAGAAAGTCCCACATTCAATTCCTGGCCTTTCCAGATAGAGCTGGAAGAGACCCCTGTCTGAAACCCTGGTCATCCACTGCTAATCAGTGTAGATGAGCTAGTTGGACCAAGGGTCTTGCTCAATATGAAGCAGATTCCTATGTTCCCATTTAGAAACTCACATTCTGAGGACCAATGGAGATCTATTTGGCATTCTTATCTGTGAGGTTATTAAAAAATACCCTTCATCAAAAAATAGGCCAGTGAACAATAAATATAAGCAAGAAATGTCATGCAATCTGAAGATACAATGCAATAATAAAACAGATCCAAAGGACAATAAGGATACAGTAGGACATATTGATCAACTTAAAAGGCCTGTGCAAAAAGAAAAGGTTTGACTTGGTGTCAAAGGCATTGCAAAGTTAGCACTTGTTACACCTCTTTAGGGAGGGTTTCCACAGCCAGGATGCTGCAACAGAAAAGACTTTCCCCCTAGTTATTGGATAACAAGTAGAAGGTCCTTTGAGATGGGCCTGCCTTATAGATCTTAAAATACAGGGAAGCATTCCTTCAGGTATTGGGTCTCAAACCATTTAGGATCTTAAAAGTAAGTACCAGCACCATGAATTGGGCCCAGAAGCAAACAGGCAAGCAGCGCAGCTTCTGTAGAATCACTGTAATACGTTAATTTCAACTGAAGCATACTCAGAGTAGACCCACTGAAATCAACAGACATGGCTAACATAAGTCCATTGATCTCAATGGGTCAACTCAGTTGGATGCAACCCAACATGATCACTCCCTGTTCAACCCATGCATCTTCCCACCCACAGAATTACATTTCTCAGGTCTTCCTGGAGAGAGAAAATGACTTGTCAGTCTAGTGTGGCCATTTCCCTAAAGTTCTGATTATCTGAAAGTTTGGCATTTGGATATTCAGATATGTAAGGGGTTTTGGGTTTTCATTCAAAGGCAGTGGGGGCCTCTCTAGGAGATGACATTTCTGTGGCACTTATTTAAAACCCAGGCTGCATTTGGAAATTTACAGCTTGATACAGCTGTGATATACAGCAAATATCCACACATGGCCTAGACTCTAAATAAGCATCATAGAAATGCCATCTCCAAGCAAGGTCTGAATAATTAGCACATCCATCTGGCATAGTGAAATGAAAACATTCAAGAAGAGAAATGAAGCAGTCCAGAGTGTAACATACATCATTCATAACTAGAGACCAGAATAGCCCAGAAGTGTCTTCTCTAACCATCGTACATCAACCCCAAAGCCTTATCCCACCATACATACTTCTTGACACTTCAACATCATGTTTATGAAGAATAATGAAAATAATTGCATCCATTGTAAAATATTAAATGTTGGACCCACAGCTAATAATAAAGCAAAAACATATTTTCAGAAGCTACAGATGATAAATATACCAAGAACACTCTATGCCCTGATCCTGTGCCAAGCTAAGCACACCTAGGTTCACCCAAACTCATTGAAATCCATGGACTTAGGCATACCTAATTCTGCAGAGGATTGCAGCCAAAGCTTGCTTCGGGTATTATGTCATTGATCTGAAGACTGCAGCTATTTCCCTCCCTTTTCCCCCCAAAGGCATTTATTTTTGCTGTAGAGCATTTGATTTTTATGTGCAATAAAATATTGGCTGTATGATTTGCACATTTTGATGCAGTGAGGACTTTTCATCATGTATTTTATGAGGTCATTTTTAAAGAATATGTTATGTACCATCTGTGGGCTTTACAGCTGTCCAATTAGCTGCCACTGGAGCCTTCTTCTGCCTCTCATCAGCATCATCTCCACTATAGTGGAATTGCCCTCTGGGGCTCCCTGAATTGCTCTAAAGCATCCTCTAATATAGCCATGTTCTCTCTGTTTTTATGTTCTGGAACAAGAGCTAGCACAAATATTGTGAGAGTATTATCCCCAACACAATAAAAAGCCAATTATTTTCTAGTAATGCACATTTATAGCTGGCTTAGTATATATATACCCTAGTCCTACCACTCATACATATTCAGCAGATTTTATTTCACAGTACTTAAGTATTCAGACTATACAATGTATTTGGGGGGGGGCACATACAACAACAACAACCTAATCCCCATGTTCAGGTTCAGAAAACCTAAATATTCAAAGCTTCATTCAACCAAAACTATGCATAATTTTTTCTTCTTCTACCTAAGCATGTGTACTTGTTTGGGTAGAAAGGATTTGAAAGCTATGAGATTTACAACAGTAGAATTTCAGCGATGTTCTATTACAAGTGTAAACCACTAGATGGCTCAATAGGGGTAGAAAATGTATGCCAATGTAAGAAGCACCAAACAGCAGGGTGAATTTTGTCTTTCCATTCGTATATAGGCATTTATTGCTGTAAGTAATGTTTCTCAGCTCTTGAAAAACAGTGACCAGTAAAATCACAATAGCAATTGCATCTCTCTGTAGTGCTGATACTTTTACAGTGTGAATTGTGAAAACAGGGGGCACAAAACTAACTGGAACTCTTCCTAACTGCTCAGGTTGTCAGCCACCATTTTTCCAATCCTTATGAGGAATGGTTGAGGGAGCTGGATATGTTTAACCTGGAAAAGGGGAGACTGAGAGGAGATATGATAGCCATCTTCAGATATCTAAATGGCTGTCACATGGAAGATGGAGCAAGCTTCTTTTCTCCTGCTCCGGAGGGTAGGATTCAAACCAATGGCTTCAAGTTACAAGAAAGGAGATTCTGACTAAACACCAGGAAGAACTTTCTGACGGTAAGAGCTGTTTGACAGAGGAATGGTCTCCCTTGGGAGTTTGTGGACTCTCCTTCATTGGAGATTTTTAAGCAGAGGTTTGATGGCCATCTATGATGAATGCTTTAGTTGAGATTCCTACATTGCAGGGGGTTGGACTAGATGACCCTTGGGGTCCCTTCCAACTATGTTTCTATGATAAGTACTACCTCATAATGTGGTGTTGTTCTTAGCAGCATGCAGATGGGTGCACCCTGGTGGCTGCCATTAAAATGCTTCCACCAGTGCGGGTCATCAGGTGCCCCACCCCCATCCCACATATCGTTAAAATAATGGTATTGACAAGATGCCAGCCAACCTGGAACCTGGAGAGATCTTCTCAGAGGAAGAGGCCTGAGGACCCTGCAGAAACCCCATTACAACTGTGGTCCTGGAAGAAGTGGCAGTAGTGAAGGCAGGCTGAAGACCCCCAACTCAGATCTGCCTGGCATGCCCCCACCCAATAACCTCTTGTGTCCTTCTTTTATGTCCCTCCCATTCTCCTCCTTCACCCCCAGGCTTAAAGATGACAGAGTAGCTGTCAGAAAGCCCAGGGATACTGGAAGATTGTCCATTTTGCTGCCATAAGACCCCATTGTCTGGAGGAACGCTGTACTCAGGAAGAGGAGGAAATCTACCTGCAAGCAATGAATGACCCAGCAAACGTCTGGAAGAAGAGCGATAGACAGAGCATATATGTTTCCTTTGAACCCTTGCTTTTTAACAGATCCCTCTGAGCTTTTTAATGACCAGTTCCTATGCTTGGTGCTGGCCATGGGTAGATATGCAATGATATAGTGCTCTCTAGTGCATTGTTGAAAATTTTTATTATATCTGTAGCTGAAGGAAGGCCACAGGAGCACTAGTAAGTGTTGCCCTTGCCCTCAAAAAGCAACACAGGGAAGGAAGTTTCAGACCCTCTTTTGCCATCACTTCTCCCTCCCCCTCTCAGCTGAATGTTCTCTGAATGTACTAGCCCCCAACCCCATATTCCTGGGACTGCAGAGAACAAAAGGGGTGGGGTGGCAGTTACCAGGCAACATTTGTGACAGAAAGAGGTGCCTGCCCCTAACAAGTCTCCCCTGAATCTTATTCTCCCTGCCCCCAAACATATAATTTCTCCTCTGATCCAGTTTCAGCTCCCAGCTGGAAAAAATGCCTTTGTATGGAGAATTGGGGAAGTAGTAAGCACCCCCTTGCTTCCTGTCAATTCTCCCCTCCCAGTACCCTAAAATCAAAGGCACTCCAATCATACTAATACCAGCTGATGACGCTCCATATGAAAAATGACAGGTGTCCTTTCCTCTGGTTTCAGGAGCAGGTGGCTGAATGGTTCTGCATACCCAGAACTAGGGCTTCTTTCTCAAGTACTGTGGGCTGTTTTACTCTCAAATCAATCAAATCTGAAGTTGAAGATACTGCATTTCAAGAGCCTTTTGGCTTTTGTTCCATTTTCTTGCTTTGCTTTCTGGCTTAATTACTTTTAATAAAGTGAATGGAAATATGACCCTTATCTTAGTGACTTGTCATACTCGATATTAGCAACTGCATCTTATACAGAAAGGGTTCAGAGAGTGATCTTCTTTGGAATGAGGTATGAGCTCAGATATATGTTGTTGGAGCAGGGCAGTAAATGAGGAGAAACCCCAATATTTGGCCCCTTTTGACAAGGTCATATCTCAATGGTTTTCCGTAGTTTTAAACAAAATGCTGGCATGCCCATTTCTATAAAGGTTACCTTTTAGAATGATCAAGTTCTGCAGAATCTTTTTTTAAAATGTAGCTCACACAAAGGAGCTTCTTCTGATTCTATCTTAGCAGTTCATATGTCATGAAAGTTCATGTCCTTTCCATTCAAAACTGAGAACCTCAAGAGCTCTATCAAGTGAAAAGACAATCTATTGCCGATACTTCACAGCAAGCTTCCACCTGTCCACCCTGCTGAGTAATGTGCTATTGAAAGGAGCTACATTCTGGGCTTCTTCTGCTTGACTTATCATTCCAGCTGTTAATGAAGAAACCTTACTGTGTGAACCCACAAAAATGTTATTATTAGGAGATATCCCAAGCTAGTCAAGCTCAGAGTATTTCCATTGAAATCCAGTAAATCCAATTATTTGTGTAGGTTTACTCTCAGTATGACTTTGCTTCATGGATCAATGCCTTGTCGTGGTGAAGGGGCTTGAATAACTCAGAGAAGCTAGAGCTATGCCATGCAGGGCCACCCAAGATGGACAGGTCATAGTGGAGAGTTTTGACTAAACATGATCCACCTGGAGAAGGAACTGGCAAGCCACTCCAGTATCCCTGCCAAGAAAACTCCATGGACAAAGACAACAGGCATATAAAGGTTATGACGCTGGAAGATGAGCCCCTCAGGTCGGAAGGCGTCCAACATGCTACTGAGGAAGAGCGGAGGACAAGTACAAGTAGATTCAGAGCTGATGAAGCGGCTGGGCCAAAGCCGAAAGGTCGCTCAGTTGCGGATATGCCTGGAAGCGAAAGGAAAGTCCGATGCTGTAAAGAAAAATATTGCATAGGAACCTGGAATGTAAGAACCATGGATAATGGTAAGCTGGATGTAGTCAAAAATGAGATGGCAAGAATAAATATTGACATCCTGGGCATCAGTGAACTAAAATGGAAGGGAAGGGGCGAATTCAGTTCGGATGACTATCAAATCTACTACTGTGGGCCAGAATCCCGTAGAAGAAATGGAGTGGCCCTCATAGTCAACAAAAGAGTGGCAAATGCTGTAATGGGATGCAATCTCAAAAATGACAGAATGATCTCGATACGAATCCAAGGCAGACCTTTTAACATCACAGTAATCCAAGTTTATGCACCAACTACCGGTGCTGAAGAAAGTGAAATTG